>NC_060149.1:149057548-149682548 GCF_021461385.2 Schistocerca piceifrons | reverse complement strand
CAGCGAACGGATTTCTGCGGACACTTTTCTGAAACTATGACGGATACGTTCGACGTCTGTGTCAGACACTTGGGGACGGCCCGGCGATTTGCCTTTATACAGACAACCTGTTTCTCCAAATTGTTCATCCCATCGTTTAATGCTATGTGATGCAGCAGGATCCACACCATACCTAGTACGCCGCGCGGGGTAGCAGCGCAGTCTAGGGGGCGCCTTGCCACGGCACGCGGGGCACCCCCCGTCTAAGGTTCGAGTCCTCCAAAAATGGTTCAAATGGCTCTGAGCACTATGGGACTTAACATCTGTGGTCATCAGTCCCCTAGACTTAGAACTACTTAAACCTAACTAACCTAAGGACATCACACACATCCATGCCCGAGGCAGGATTCGAACCTGCGACCGTAGCGGTCACGCGGTTCTAGACTGAAGCGCCTAGAACCGCACGGCCACACCGGGCGGCTCGAGTCCTCCCTCGGGCACATGTGTGTGTGTGTGTGTGTGTGTGTGTGTGTGTGTGTTATCCTTAGCGTAAGTTAGTTTAAGTTTGCTGAACAGTTATTACTGACCCGCGCTGCGCAAAACTTATAACAGTACGTTGTGCACGCACTTATCTCAAATAACATTATAGTTTTTTTTTTTTTTAATCGGATGATTTTTTTTTATACACCCTGTATTTCAGTGCTACAACCATTTGAAAACATGTTGGTAACGCGACCCCTTTTACAAGTAATTTATTAGACGTGTGATGTCCTTAGATTAGTTAGGTTTAAGTAGTTCTAAGTTTTAGGGGACTGATGACCTCAGAAGTTAAGTCCCATAGTGCTCAGAGCCATTTATTAGGCGTGACCAGTACATGACTTGTTTTACGGCTTCACTTATTAATAGGCAAAAAGTAGCTCGTATACTCGTTGACGGGTTATCTTCAATGTGATGAAGTAGAGCCTATTCCAACTGGGGTGTGCGTTGTCTCCTTGGAGCAACGCAGTCACGCCTGCTGACGGTGAAGGTACCCTTTCTCGAAGCCGTTGCAAAAAGGGCATGCGATGGAGTCGGACGTTGTGGAGAACGATCTTGGTAAAGGCGACGAGCAGCTCTTCGATTACCGCGAGCTTCGCCATTCAGAAGAATCATGTCGGTGTATTTTGCAAACATATGCTCAACCATGTGGCTCCAACACTCACAGACACCTGAATGAGGCTCGAACCAGATGAGAGAGGTAGGACAGACGTCAAATGACATCACCTGGTCCGACGTAACCACCAGCCCCCCCCTTCCCCCTACCATGATTACCCTGTTGCATACCTACCTATTAAACATGATTTCAAATGTCTGCCGACATGGGTTCCTATTAAAAAAAATATTATCTACTCACTTCCCTCTACAAGATACAAGACCTAAAAGTCCGTAACGGGCGTTTCCGAACACCTTGTGTGTGTAGACGTCATGTATATACCTTTTGAGATACCATAGAATTCAAAATGTCTCATGGTGCTCCACATACATTCTTGAAACGGTAGTATTCAAAAATGGTTCAAATGGCTCTGAGCACTATGGGACTTAACTTCTAAGGTCATCAGTCCCCTAGAACTTAGAACTACTTAAACCTAACTAACCTAACGACATCACACACATCCATGCCCGAGGCAGGATTCGAACCTGCGACCGTAGCGGTCGCGCGGTTCCAGACTGTAGCGCCTAGAACCGCTCGGCCACCCCGGCCGGCAAACGGTAGTATTACTTGACAGTTGATTGTGTTTAACAACAGCATCGTATTTCATTAAATGTGTCCACTACTCACCATTGCCCTGATTTGTGTATGATGAAACCTCACTCACGTGTGCGGTGTCGACTGCCCAGCAGACGCGCAGCATAGAGCAGGCGGGACGAATGTTTACATAAGCTGATAACGGCCACTGAGAATAATCTACGTCTGCTGTTGTCAGAAGTCCGCTGCACAGCGTCAGGAACATTCTCACATACGTGATAACGCTTCTGTTCCCACTGCCTACTTTTATTGCTTAACGCCAAACAGAAAATATTCCCGGCGTATAATGAACTGCAGCACAAAAATCGTACCTCTCTTAACGAAAGTTAAAAAGCAATAATTACTGTAGCAAATCGTTTCTGTGAATGAACAGGACTCTTAACAGAATAGATAACAAAGTCGCAAACAGTTGGCCGTATAGCCGTGAGTTTTGCAGCAGTCCAAAAAAATCTTCTAATGTGTGTGAAATCTTATGGGTCTTAACTGCTAAGGTCATCAGTCCCTAAGCTTACACACTACTTAACCTAAATTATCCTAATGACAAACACACACACACACACCCATGCCCGAGGGAGGACTCGAACCTCCGCCGGGACCAGCCGCACAGTCCATGACTGCAGCGCCTTAGACCGCTCGGCTAATCCCTTGAAGCAGTCATTGCTTCCTAGAAGACTAAAAGATGACTCGCCACGAAGGAATTATCCGAATGGGGCGGAAATCGGTAGATGTGATGACCATGTACTAACAAAACAGCCGATTACAATTTTAGAAAAACTGGCTGGTTTATTCAAGAGAGGGAGTTTCACAAATTGAGGAAGTCAACAACTCACTGGTCTGCCTCTGGCCCTTATGCAGGCAGTTATTCAGTTTGGCATTCATTGATAAAGTTGTTGGATGTCCTCCTGAGGGATATCGTGCCAAATTCTGTCCAATTGGCGCTTTAGATCGTCAAAATCTCGAGATGATTGGAGGGCTCTGCCTATAATGCTCCAAACGTTCTCAACCAAAGAGAGATCTTGCGACTTTACTGGCAAAGGTAGGGTTTGGCACGCACGAAAAAAAGCAGTAGAAAATCTCGCCGTATGCAGGCGGGCATGATCTTGCTGATATGTAAGCCTGGGATAGTTTGCCACGAAGTCCAACAAAATGGGAGCAGTGGGGCTAGGGGGTCTCTAGGACAGATAATTTATTCAAAATGGACGTCACACCCCCTTCACCCCCTGGAGATGGCGAGAAATTTTGGCAGGACGTAGGGCAATTGGGCTATCACCACTAACCTAACTCCACCACCCTTCCTATGACATCCTCTGCAAATGTTGGGGAAACAGTCAGTCCTAGTCCAGCTGCCAGAGAGGAAGGTTAGCTTACGTTGGGTTAGGTTAGTATGCTTTATTTATTTTTTGGTAGTTCTGTGCTGGAGAGGAAAGTAGGGTATTTAATTAATTTATTTATTTATAGTTCAACTGGGCTACCTCCAGTAACCTAACTCAGAGATGTGTGTGTGTTCACTTCGACGAGTTTGGATCGATTGAGCTACTTTGCATTAAATCCACCAGAGGGCGCTGTTCGTCTCCACCATCCCTCCCCTGCCCCATTTCCCCCTCCCTTGTGTTCCCTCTCCTCCTCCACTAGTGAGTCTGCACTGAGCTGCCGGATACGGCAGATGTAAGTCTTTACTTTGTGTGACGTGTTCAGTGGAAGAGATGTTGATGTCAGACAGGGAAGAGTTCAACAGCTATATTAGTTGTAATCATGTAGTTGAGGACTGCATCCATAGTTCACTGCACAATGCTTCAAAATTGCAGATATTGGATGAGTGTACTAATAAGAATATGTTTCATCAAATAATGAGGATGCACCAGGATGGATTGAAGCTACATTTCGCAACTCATGCTGATAGATGCTTGTGCTGGAACTGTAAACGTTTCATGAAAATTCCATTCAGTCTTCCAAAGAGCAAGAGGCAGGGTGGTCATTTCCTCTGGTTTAGTCATCTTGTTCAGAATGTGTTCAGAATGTGTACAACTGAGGAGATGCTGGTGACGACCAGGGAGGATTTTAATAGGTGTACTACATGCAAGCACACAGCTGTGGACTTCATCCATTGTTCCCTACATGAGAATTGGAAAGGAGAGATAATGGATGAGTGTAAGAACAGTACTTTTCAGCAAGTAATGGTGATCCATCATGATGGGTTGAAGATGCATTTTGCAACCTGGGCAGATGGCTGTATGTGCTGGAACTGTCTACTTTTTCTGAAATGTCCTGTCAATACGTCTAAGAGACAAATGTGTGTTCTTAATAAAAAATCCCAGACTGACTGAGCTAGTTCACAAAACTGCCACAGAGGGTGCTTGAAGTGGGATTTGCTCCTACTCGGGAACCAATAGGAAAGTAGCATTCCCTCGCCATCTCACCTGAAAATTGGAGTGGGCCAACAGGGATGCGGGAATGCTACATCTGATCACATTATTGTGACAGCGGGGGTGATATAAGGCAAATGGGGCAGTCCACCAGTCTCTCAGTGGAGTAGTACTAGCCAAGATCCTTATCTGCCTCCATCTCACAGAGAAGCGGAAGAGTAAGTACTCATTGCATGTCTTTGCTACTATTATTGCAAGTAGCGGTTCTCTGTTCAACTCCATGTCTTTGGCTGTAGATGCTTATTGTTTCTTCTACTTCTTTGTTCAGTGGACTATGGCATGTCGGACCAGCAGCAGCACCCACCAGGTTGTCAGAACCTGCAGCGCCCTCCGCTGTGTCCAGACCAGCAGCAGTGGTATCTAGCAACTTGTTGGGACCTGCAGTGACATCAGGCCTATAAAGATCTGCACCTGGTTAGCATGTTGGAGCAGGACAATGAGTTGCTGTTACCGATACCTCTCATCGATTTGTGTAACGAAGACACCCAGCCAGTCCCTAAAACTCTAAAGAAGTGTGCTGATGGTCCTCCTCCACATGGCACAGGTCAGTACTGGTCTCTAACATATACGCCATCCCAGAACATTACGGTGCTACTGCAAGGACAGGGTGTAGATGTGATGGATATGAAACTGTCACTTCCTTTCGGTGCTCTAACGCTATTCAGTTCAAGTTATAATGTAACAGCCAGCGCCCCAGAACGCTTAAATATTGGTATAAAAGAATCAGTGGACAATGGCTGGCGTGCCGGCCAGAGCGGCCGAGCGTTCCTAGGCGCTTCAGTCTGGAACCGCGCGACCGCTACGGTCGCAGGATCGAATCCTGCCTCGGGCATGGGTGTGCGTGATGTTCTTGGGTTAGTTAGGTTTAAGTAGTTCTAAGTTCTATGGGACTGATGACCTCAGATGTTAAGTCCCATAGTGGTCAGAACCACCACCAATGACTGGCGTGTTGTGCTAGAGATTGAAAATGTACCGAGAGGTGTTAAAGTGAGGTTTATGGGGTCAGAATGAGATGAACTGTGTAAGGCAGAGAACACAGTGTATGATCCGTCTCGCCCTCCCCTGGAGATTTGCTGTGGTGGCCTGACATTGTCAGTAACATCGCAGTTCGATGGCACTGCAGTCATGCTGAGATCAGGTGGTCGGTCCATTTGTTTACAGTACTCTATCGTTAGAAATTTGTTTGGTCTATGGATGATGCTATCCATTTTGCTGGCAAGACTGAGTGGATGGCTGCCTTACGTTCAAAGTGCATGTAAAGACATTGTAGACTAACTCTGAGTGGATGTGTGCATGCTGACAATTTACAACAGTATATCAATAGTGCCGAAAAAAACTAAGGGAAAATCAGTAAGTTTGAGAGAAATTCGAGCTGAATTCCACGCCTACAAGAAAACTTCATTTGGTAATTTCTGTACAATGGTGAAGGTGAAGAAAGAACCTGTTGATTTTTTTTTCAGGTGTATTGCATCCAGTGTATGATTACTGTATAATAAAGAGTATGTACAGCCGGCCGGAGTGACCGAGCGGTTCTAGGCACTACAGTCTATAACTGTGCGATCGTTACGGCCGCAGGTTCGAATCCTGCCTCGGACATGGATGTGTGTTAGTTAGGTTTAAGTAGTTCTAAGTTCTAGGGGACTGATGACCTCAGAAATTAAGTCCCATAGTGCTCAGAGCCATTTGAACCATTTGAGTATGTATACTACCACAAACTGTATTTTATTTTTGCTGTACCCCTCATAATAATTATAATAATGTAACTGTGCTCTGCAATTTCGATGCTATTGCACTAGCAGCAAGCTCTGGAATCATATCAACATCTGATGTCATTGTTAAACTATATGATAGACAACACTTTCAGGTGTATAGCTTAGTTGACGACATAATGTTTTTTTTTTTCTATAAAAGCCCACTGCACGCCAATACCTGATATAGTCGGTATCATGGAAGGGTGTGTGAAGCATCAGACCTTTCCAAAATGACATTTTCACACTGCAGCGGAGTGTGCGCTGATATGAAACTTCCTGGAAGGTAGGAGAAACTTTGGAAGGTAGGAGACAAGATACTGGTGCAATTAAGACTGTGAGGACAGGACATGAGTCGTGCTTGGGTAGCTCAGATGGTAAAGCACTTGCTTGTAAAAGGCAAAGGTCTCAACTTCGAGACTCGGCCCGGCACACAGGTTTAATCTGCCAGGAAGTTTCACATCAGGACGTTCTTGTAAGCGACTGGTCCTGTGTGGAAGAAGACCAGAAGAAACAGAAGAAGAAGAGGATACTCTTCCCTGATAATATACAAGTGATAACTGTAGGTCCATCAGCCGGCCGAAGTGGCCGTGCGGTTAAAGGCGCTGCAGTCTGGAACCGCAAGACCGCTACGGTCGCAGGTTCGAATCCTGCCTCGGGCATGGATGTTTGTGATGTCCTTAGGTTAGTTAGGTTTAACTAGTTCTAAGTTCTAGGGGACTAATGACCTCAGCAGTTGAGTCCCATAGTGCTCAGAGCCATTTGAACCATTTTTTGTAGGTCCATCCAGTTGTGGCAAGACAAATCTGCTCATGTCACTGTTAACGCACCCTGACGGAGTCTGATTTGAACATGTATGTGTGTTCTCAAAAACTGCAATTCAGCGCGAGTATCAGTTGCTGCAAAAGATACCACAAGGTGCTGATGGTGTAACATACACGACATTCAGTCAAAAAAAGCAAAATCCCTCCAGCAGAAAAAGTAAAGACAAGCATGTGTTCATATTTGATTATGTTGCTGTGGCGAAAGCACAATCAAATTCTACGTTATTTCTGTTTTGGTCTTCATATGGGTGTTGATGTACTTTATTTGAGTCAGACATATTCCAGAATCCCAAAACAGTTGGTGAGGGATAATGAAAACCTCATTATAGCCTTCAAACAAGACAATTTGCATTTAAAGCACATTTTCCAAGCTCATGTATGGACCGATATGTCATTCAATAAATTTGTAAACAAATATGTGGAGATCGTTGGAATCACACTCAGTACAGGTTCCTTGTTATCCATAAACCAAGAAAACTGAGTGAGGGTAGGTATGGACGCAACTTCCAGGAGTTTCTCTGTATAAGACGCTATGGTCATCCCACTTAAAAGAACGTAAAAGACTAACTGTAGAGGTTGATGCAACTGAACAAAAAGTACAGAACCTACATGTAAAAGTTGATCGAATTAGACGAGGTGTATATAAGGCGGAGCCTGTGAAAGAGTTCGCTTAGTATGTAACAAGATATTGGCTATATATAAAGTCATCGAGACACGGAAAGCTGTTCGAGAAAAGCTACGGCTGTTAAAGTTGAAGCATCTGGATCAAGGGCAAACACTAAGAGAAACCTTTAAACCAGTTACTGAATCTTTCAATGAACTCACAGCGAAATTACACAATGATTTCATTATTCACCACAGCGATAATAAGATAGTGTAACAACTATAACGGCTTCTGACATCAAATGTAATAGTTGTGTTACTAAATGTGACAGTTCTGTCACTCAGTGTAACTGGGTTTTCTCTTTTGATGCTGTCAATTGTCAGGATGAGCATTCTAAAGCATTCTGTCAGGGTGAAAATATTAAATAAATTAACTTTTCTCTCTTACAACATGTGGGCAGGGTGGGTTCTCCCTTGGCTCGGGTATGAGGTCGAATGAAACATCATTTTTACAAAGATAACTTTTATTGAAAGTTTCGTACAACTGTATCTTACTGGATGTTCTGGTTCGGAGAACGGCAGCTGTGTCGTTTGTGAAGTCTTCCGCTGCGGCAGCGGCAGTGGCGGCGGCGGTGGCGGCGGCGGCGGCGGCGTCTGATTACGCGTAGCGGTGTGAATCTCGTGTCGCCGTCTCGCCCAGCTGACTGGAGACGCGCAGCGCGAGGTGGCCCGTTTAATTATTGCGAGCGAAATCGTGCATCGGATGATACCTTGGGTGCGGCGTCCCAGTGTTTCTCTTCTCTAAGCGGCCGCGTGTGTTCTGCTTCGGCCAGCGGAGCCGTGCGGCGGGAGAAGGCCAGTGTGGCGGACTCGAACCACGGACTTCCGCTTGCCAGTCTTCAGCTGTCAGTTCTTCATCCCAGCTCACAGGTGACTATTGATGTGAGGCCGTCTCCTTCCCATCCTCACGAGTCACCCGGGTATGTAAAAAATCAGACTTCCAATACCTTTTAACTTATGTCTTCTGGCGCCGCGGCTGCTGCTTGCTATTCCATTACAGCGGCGGACTTGGTGCGTCTGTGCATGATGCAGTCTCTTCTTGCATGACGGTCTTCAGCACCGAAACTGACTGAAAACTACTGCTACTCTTCTTTTCTTCCTTCGTCTCTCGTCTTCGTCTCCGTCCCCGTCTCCGTCTTCGTCCCCGTCTTCATCTGTCTTCATCTCTCTTCAACTGTCTTCCTCTCTCGGGGCCACCGCGTCTCGCGTATTTATTCACTTCAGTTCACTGGAGGTGAACGACTTCACGGCCATTGCCTCTTCTGTCACGTTGAAAAGCTTCTCGAAGAATCTTCTTGACCTGGGTCATTGGCTCTTGGAATGTAGGTGGGGGCCTCTGATCGCATGTGACGACTGAGAAACACGTGAGCCGGTCATTGCCTCTTCCGTCACGTTGAAAAGCTTCTCGAAGAATCTTCTTAACGTCGGTCATTGGCTCTTGGAATGTAGGCGAGGGCCTTTGCTCACATGCGACAACTGAGAAACACGTGAGCCGGTCGGGCGATGCCCTGACGGCTGAATCGACAGCGCCCGCTTATGTGGAACTAGCTGACTTCACGGTCATTGTCTCTTCTGTTCTGCCCGCTGAATGCCAGTATGTAAGTCTCTAAACTAAACCAAGTTTTCCATTTATATTCTAATTTCTAGTTCACTTTGATTTCACTAATTTATTTACTTAAGTACCACTCAACAATAGACAAAATATTCAGTGTCAGTGGTGAAAAGTCATAAATGTTGGGCACGCAGCCTATAAGTTTAAAATAAAGACAATACAGATAGGTGATAGGGAATCTCAAAGAACAGGCGGTCTAATAATCTTATTTTGCTAAATCCTGCTAAATTTGTAAATTATTCACCCAAAGATCTGGAGATGTATGGCGAAATACCGCAAAAGACTGACATAATTAAGATAGTGAGAAACCGACGCAATGTGAAATACAGAACCATTATGAAACCCATATTAGATGCTCGATACAGCACCAGTGATAGTACTGGCATCCATCATAAAAGAGTCAGCTGTAGGTCCCCGCAGTATATATACCACGACGATACGAGTTAGCTAATAGATAGATTACGATTGGTCATGGCATCAGCTGCTACTGGTAATACCGCTCATTCGAGCAAGGTTGTCTGAGTGATTCCAGAGCTTAGAGAGAAAGGTATTATCGAATAACGATGGAGACAGTAGCTCGAGAACAGCACAAACCAACACGCAAAACATATCTTCGTAGACACATTACAATTAAAGATTTAGACGACTTATGGCAGGGTGATCTTGTAGATATGAGGGAGTATCCACATGCAGATAATGGGTTCAAATATATTTTAATGGTCATTCATACATACTCTAAATTCGCCTGGGCATTATCTCTCAAAACAAAAACAGGGAGGGATGTTTCCCAGGTGTTTGAGTGTTTGTTGCAGACAGAGAGTAATAGACGTCCTGACAACCTTCAAACTGATCACAGTGGAGAGTTTTGCAATAGGTATTTCAAGACAGTAGTAGTAGTAGTAGTAGAGGGGTTTTGTGGGCGCACGACAGCAAGGTCTTCAGCGCCCGTTCAGTAACATAGGGAGACGGGTGTCAAGAAAAATCCCAGAGCAGGATGCAGAGGTATGGACTACATCACTACTCAACATACACTCACTTGAAGGCGAGTATCATGGAACGTCTGAACACAAAAACATCATTTGAGAAGTAATATCTACCCAAATGGTCGAGTGAGGTATTCACAGTTTCCAAAATGCAGAGAACAAATCCCAGAATTTACATCTTAAAGGATAGTAGTGGCACTGAAATTTCAGGTGGCACTGAAATTTCAGGATGTTTTTACATGGAGAAATTGCAGAGGAGCTCAGAACCACATATGTTTCGCATAGAAAAGGTCATAATACGTCGAGGGAGTGGAGCATTGGTTAAATGGCTCGGTTTTCCTGCAACACAAAACAGCTGGATTGACGCTGACGATTTGCTGTATAATGGGCTGCAAATAGCACAGCCGGCACAGTAGTATGGCATGCATGATAGGAGGCACGTTATAGGAGGTACTGGTATTCTCGATAAATTTCCAGCTGAACTGCACAGTTTAGGGTGTAACTACTGTGGGCTTGGTAAAAATCTTCAAAAACGATTGGCTTGTGGTGATAAGAGGATTAACCTGCTTGACAAGGTGTGTTTGGAACACTATATTGCATACACAAAACATAAAGATCTCCCACGACTCCACGCAGCAAATCGAATTTTGGGTGATAAAGCGAAGTCAGTATGCGCGAGAAACGATATCTGTTGTTGATAAAACCAAGCATGGCAAAATTAAGTTGGGCTTGGGTGTGAATTTCAAGCAAGTTATGAACGCTGCACATTGTGCACTGAAGAAGGCAACGATGAAGAAGAAGAAGAAGCCAGGGCAGGGATCTTTAAAAAAAATGTATCCTGACAGCAATGTATGTGGCCAAAAGCTCTCTTAAACATAAAGGACTGATTAAAGCATCCCGGGTTCCACCGATACCCAAGTCATCAGATGAAATTATCCCCCTCCTCATTCCTGCTCTCACAGGTCTCTCAGCGATGGGTTCTCTGGATGGTGGTATAGCAGCTGTTGCAAGAACAGCCAATAACACCCAGAGCTCTCAGTAGTAGCTAGGGGAAGCAAGAAGACATAACCGCATGATGGAATCAGCAGTGATCGGAAAAGAACTATACAACAGAGGACTAGGTCTCTTCATAAATTAAAAAAGCCCTTTATCCATCCTACTGGATAGACCACTTACAAATACAGATTTGCTCTAGCTTCTTAGGGGTGAATTCAGTATTCCAAGATTCCGAAGCGTATTTACGCGGGATACATTACCGAAGACTATGTGGAAATTCAGAGAATGTGGAATTGTGAATTTAAATATTTCTGGGGGACCAGGATCCCCTGGGTAGCGTATGTTAAGAAAAAACAAATAATGTCTACTGTTTCGATTCATTCGGAGGCTTGCAACCACCAAAAGAGCTGCAGCGATACTTCACAGGCAGAAGACATGTGTTCTACAATTTTCATCGCTACCAAGACTTTAATACTTACCTGTGTGGACATCTGTACATCATGTTCCTCCTGATACTTACGAAGAAACATGTATACAACGACGGGCATTAAGCATCCACTCTACAGTTGAGGTTCAGATGCAGTGTCGTATACTCTGACTTAAAAAGAACGTTCGTCAATATTACGCGCGAATTACGTCGCGCCGATTGATTTAAGCAATGGGGAGTGGAGTATTGCGTTGATTGCACAGGAGACTTGCAACAGCATTCCGAAAAGGGCATCAGTCGCCTAGAACTTAGAACTAATTAAACCTAACTAATCTAAGGACATCACACACATCCATGCCCGAGGCAGGATTCGAACCTGCGACCGTAGCGGTCGCTCGGCTCCAGACTGTAGCGCCCAGAACCGCACGGCCACTCCGGCCGGCCGTGGAAATGAAATTGAGAAAGTGCATATGATACTGACGATTTAAATAATGTTTCAAAACAATCCGGTAAAGTGGTGATACTACGTGCAAACATCAATACATTAAATTTGAAATAAAGACATCAAATAAAACGATTGACTTTAACCAGAAAGGTTCATTAGGACAGCTACTGGGTTTCACAAAAGTCAGATTTTGAAGAACGGTCCTAATATATTTTACAGATCAGATCAGGCAGTGGATATACTTCCTGTCAGCGCAATCCGTGTCGAGTGAAACATTGTAACAAACTCCTATCTCAACAACAGATTGGTCCACACAATTTCCGGGCTCTTCCCATCAGTTGGAACTGGATATAAGATCGTTGCTACCCCTATCAACGCTATATACCTCCCAGTAACAGTTCAGATATTGAACTATTTGGAACTGCGTGTTGCTGATGAGGATAATCAACTATAGAGGGATCGGCAGTGGCCTCGAGGGGGCACCGACCTGTCGCCGGCAACAACCTTCAACTTGTTGGAATCTGTTGAAGACGGGAAGCGACGGTGACGTTCAATCAGTCGGCACTCGCAGCGGCCAGCAGATTCCCTGGATCCAAGTATTTCCAGTGAAAATGTGATGGTGTAAGGTATAAAACCATCGCACGCAAATCACAGTATGGCACTTCGCTACAGAACACCAAGGTGATGTTGTTGTTGTTGTTGTGGTCTTCAGTCCTGAGACTGGTTTGATGCAGCTCTCCATGCTACTCTATCCTGTGCAAGCTTCTTCATCTCCCAGTACCTACTGCAACCTACATCCTTCTGAATCTGCTTAGTGTATTCATCTCTTGGTCTCCCTCTACGATTTTTACCCTCCACGCTGCCCTCCAGTGCTAAATTGGTGATCCCTTGATGCCTCAAAACATGTCCTACCGACCGATCCCTTCTTCTAGTCAAGTTGTGCCACAAACTTCTCTTCTCCCCAATCCTATTCAATAGCTCCTCATTAGTTACGTGATCTACCCACCTTATCTTCAGCATTCTTCTGTAGCACCACATTTCGAAAGCTTCTATTCTCCTCTTGTCCAAACTAGTTATCGTCCATGTTTCACTTCCATACATGGCTACACTCCAAACAAATACTTTCAGAAACGACTTCCTGACACTTAAATCTATACTCGATGTTAACAAATTTCTCTTCTTGAGAAACGCTTTCCTTGCCATTGCCAGTCTACATTTTATATCCTCTCTACTTCGACCATCATCGGTTATTTTACTCCCTAAATAGCAAAACTCCTTTACTACTTTAAGTGTCTCATTTCCTAATCTAATCCCCTCAGCATCACCCGACTTTATTAGACTACATTCCATTATCCTCGTTTTGCTTTTGTTGATCTTCATCTTATATCCTCCTTTCAAGACACTGTCCATTCCGTTCAACTGCTCTTCCAAGTCCTTTGCTGTCTCTGACAGAATTACAATGTCATCGGCGAACCTCAAAGTTTTTACTTCTTCTCCATGAATTTTAATACCTATTCCGAATTTTTCTTTTAACCCTGTCTCACTCCTTTCGCACCCACTGCTTCCCTTTCATGCCCCTCGACTCTTACAACTGCCATCTGGTTTCTGTACAAATTGTAAATAGCCTGTCGCTCCCTGTATTTTACCTCTGCCACCTTCAGAATTTGAAAGAGAGTATTTCAGTTAACATTGTCAAAAGCTTTCTCTAAGTCTACAAATGCTAGAAATGTAGGTTTGCCTTTTCTTTATCTTTCTTCTAAGATAAGTCGTAAGGTCAGTAATGCCTCACGTGTTCCAACATTTCTACGGAATCCAAACTGATCGTCCCCAGGGTAGGCTTCTACCAGTTTTTCCATTCGTCTGTAAAGAATTCGTGTTAGTATTTTGCAGGTGTGACTTATTAAACTGATGGTTTGGTAATTTTCACATCTGTCAACGCCTGCTTTCTTTGGGATTGGAATTATTATATTCTTCTTGAAGTCTGAGGGTATTTCGCCTGTCTCATACATCGTGCTCACCAGATGGTAGAGTTTTGTTATGACTGGCTCTCCCGAGGCCATCAGTAGTTCTAATGGAATGTTGTCTACTCCCGGGGCCTTGTTTCGACTCAGGTCTTTCAGTGCTCTGTCAAACTCTTCACGCAGTATCTTATCTCCCATTTCGTCTTCATCTACATCCTCTTCCATTTCCATAATATTGTCCTCAAGTACATCGCCCTTGTATAAACCCTCTATATACTCCTTCCACCTTTCTGCCTTCCCTTCTTTGCTTAGAGCTGGGTTGCCATCTAAGCTCTTGATATTCATACAAGTGGTTCTCTTCTCTCCAAAGGTCTCTTTAATTTTCCTGTAGGCAGTATCTATCTTACCCCTAGTGAGATAAGCCTCTACATCCTTACATTTGTCCTCTAGCCATCCCTGCTTAGCCATTTTGCACTTCCTGTCGATTTCATTTTTGAGACGTTTGTATTCCTTTTTGCCTGCTTCATTTACTGCATTTTTATATTTTCTCCTTTCATCAATTAAATTCAATATTTCTTCTGTTACCCAAGGATTTCTATTAGCCCTTGTCTTTTTACCTACTTGATCCTCTGCTGCCTTCACTACTTCATCCCTCAGAGCTACCCATTCTTCTTCTACTGTATTTCCTTCCCCCATTCCTGTCAATTGTTCCCTTATGCTCTCCCTGAAACTCTCTACAACATCTGGTTCTTTCAGTTTATCCAGGTCCCATCTCCTTAAATTCCCCCCTTTTTGCAGTTTCTTCAGTTTCAATCTGCAGTTCATAACCAATAGATTGTGGTCAGAATCCACATCTGCTCCAGGAAATGTCTTACAATTTAAAACCTGGTTCCTAAATCTCTGTCTTACCATTATATAATCTATCTGATACCTTTTAGTATCTCCAGGATTCTTCCAGGTATACAACCTTCTTTTATGATTCTTGAACCAAGTGTTAGCTATGATTAAGTTATGCTCTGTGCAAAATTCTACAAGGCGGCTTCCTCTTTCATTCCTTCCCCCCAATCCATATTTACCCACTATGTTTCCTTCTCTCCCTTTTCCTACTGACGAATTCCAGTCACCCATGACTATTAAATTTTCGTCTCCCTTCACTACCTGAATAATTTCTTTTATCTCGTCATACATTTCATCTATTTCTTCATCATCTGCAGAGCTAGTTGGCATATAAACTTGTACTACTGTAGTAGGCATGGGCTTTGTGTCTATCTTGGCCACAATAATGCGTTCACTATGCTGTTTGTAGTAGCTAACCCGCACTCCTATTTTTTTATTCATTATTAAACCTACTTCTGCATTACCCCTATTTGATTTTGTATTTATAACCCTGTAATCACCTGACCAAAAGTCTTGTTCCTCCTGCCACCGAACTTCACTAATTCCCACTATATCTATCTTTAACCTATCCATTTCCCTTTTTAAATTTTCTAACCTACCTGCCCGATTAAGGGATCTGACATTCCACGCTCCGATCCGTAGAACGCCAGTTTTCTTTCTCCTGATAACGACGTCCTCCTGAGTAGTCCCCGCCCGGAGATCCAAATGGGAGACTATTTTACCTCCGGAATATTTTACCCAATAGGACGCCATCATCATTTAATCATACAGTAGAGCTGCATGTCCTCGGGAAAAATTACGGCTGTAGTTTCCCCTTGCTTTCAACCGTTCGCAGTACCAGCACAGCAAGGCCGTTTTGGTTAATGTTACAAGGCCAGGTCAGTCAATCATCAAGACTGTTGCCCCTGCAACTACTGAAAAGGCTGCTGCCCCTCTTCAGGAACCATATGTTTGTCTGGCCTCTCAACAGATACCCCTCCGTCGTGGTTGCACCTACGGTACGGGCATCTGTATCGTTGAGGCACGCAAGCCTCCCCACCAACGGCAAGGTCCATGGTTCATGGGGGGGGGAACCAAGGTGATAACACGTGCTAACTACAAGTTTCTTAAATCAATAGGTCTGAAACCTCGCAATGACGTCGTTCGACATAACTAAACTTCTCGCATAAATCGTATACTTCAACGATATTTGACAAGAAAGATGAAATTAGTATAATCATCCAGCACCAGGACGCTTTAACTCTCCCCTGCAAGAGTTTCATACACTACTGGCCGTTAAAATTGCTACACCACGAAGATGACGTGCGACAGACGCGAAATTTAACCAACAGGAAGGAGATGCTGTGATATGCAAATGATTAGCTCTTCAGAGCATTCACACAAGGTTGGCGACGGTGGCGACACCTGCAACTTACTGACATGAGGAAAGTTTCCAACCGATTTCTCATACACAAACAGCACTTGACCGGCGTTGCCTGGTGAAACGTTGTTGTGATGCCTCGTGTAAGGAGGAGAGATGCGTACCATCACGTTTCCGACTTTGATAAAGGTCGGATTGTAGCCTATCTCGATTGCGGTTTATCGTATCGCGACATTGCTGCTCGCATTAGTCGAGATCCAACGACTGTTAGCAGAATATGGAATCGGTGGGTTCAGGAAGGTAATACGGAACGCCGTGCTGGATCCCAACGGCCTCGTATCGCTAGCAGTCGAGATGACAGGCATCTTACCCGCATGGCTGTAACGGATCGTGCCGCCACGTCTCGATCCCTGACTCAACAGATGGGGACGTTTGCAAGACAACAACCATCTGCACGAACAGTTCGACGACATTTTCAGCGGCATGGACTATCAGCTCGGAGACCATGGCTGCGGTTACCCATGACGCTGCATCACAGACAGGAGCACCTGCCATGGTGTACTCAACGGCGAACCTGGGTGCACGAATGGCAAAATGTCATTTTTTCGGATGAATCCAGGTTCTGTCTACAGCATCATGATGGTCGCATCCGTGTTTGGCGACATCGCACTGAACGCACAATGGAAGCGTGTATTCGTCAACGCCATACTGGCGTATCACCCGGCGTGATGGTATGGGGTGCCATTGGTTACACGTCTCGCTCACCTCTTGTTCGCATTGACGGCGCTTTGAACAGTGGACGTTACATTTCAGATGTGTTACGACCCGTGGCTCTACCCTTCATTCGATCCCTGCGAAACCCTACATTTCAGCAGGATAATGCACGACCGCATGTTGCAGGTCCTGTATGGGACTTTCTGGATACAGAAAATGTTCGACTGCTGCCCTGGCCAGCACATTCTCCAGATCTCTCACCAATTGAAAACGTCTGGTCAATGGTGGACGAGTAACTGGCTCGTCACAATATGCCAGTCTCTACTCTTTATGAACTGTGGTATCGTGTTGAAGCTGCAAGGGCAGCTGTACGTGTACACGCCATCCAAGCTCTGTTTGACGCAATGCCCAGACGTATCAAGGCCGTTATTACGGCCAGAGGTGGTTGTTCTGGGTACTGATTTCTCAGGACCTATGCACCCAAATTGCGTGAAAATGTAATCACATGTCAGTTCTAGTATAATATTCATTGTCCCAGGAAGGGGAAACTTTATTGACACATTCCTGGGGTCAGATACATCACATGATCACACTGACAGAACCACAGGCACATAGACACAGGCAACAGAGCATGCACAATGTCGGCACTAGTACAGTGTATATCCACCTTTCGCAGCAATGTAGGCTGCTATTCTCCCATGGAGACGATCGTAGAGATGCTGGATGTGGTCCTGTGGAATGGCTTGCCATGCCATTTCCACCTGGCGCCTCAGTTGGACCAGCGTTCGTGCTGGACGTGCAGACCGCGTGAGACGACGCTTCATCCAGTCCCAAACATGCTCAATGGGGGACAGATCCGGAGATCTTGCTGGCCAGGGTAGTTGACTTACACCTTCTAGAGCACGTTGGGTGGCACGGGATACATGCGGACGTGCATTGTCCTGTTGGAACAGCAAGTTCCCTTGCCGGTCTAGGAATGGTAGAACGATGGGTTCGATGACGGTTTGGATGTACCGTGCACTATTCAGTGTCCCCTCGACGATCACCAGTGGTGTACGGCCAGTGTAGGAGATCGCTCCCCACACCATGATGCCGGGTGTTGGCCCTGTGTGCCTCGGTCGTATGCGGTCCTGATTGTGGCGCTCACCTGCACGGCGCCAAACACGCATACGACCATCATTGGCACCAAGGCAGAAGCGACTCTCATCGCTGAAGACGACACGTCTCCATTCGTCCCTCCATTCACGCCTGTCGCGACAGCACTGGAGGCGGGCTGCACGATGTTGGGGCGTGAGCGGAAGACGGCCTAACGGTGTGCGGGACCGTAGCCCAGCTTCATGGAGACGGTTGCGAATGTTCCTCGCCGATACCCCAGGAGCAAAAGTGTCCCTAATTTGCTGGGAAGTGGCGGTGCGGTCCCCTACGGCACTGCGTAGAACCCTACGGTCTTGGCGTGCATCCGTGCGTCGCTGCGGTCTGATCCCAGGTCGACGGGCACGTGCACCTTCCGCCGACCACTGGCGACAACATCGATGTACTGTGGAGACCTCACGCCCCACGTGTTGAGCAATTCGGCGGTGCGTCCACGCGGCCTCCCGCATGCCCACTATACGCCCTCGGTCAAAGTCCGTCAACTGCACATACGGTTCACGTCCACGCTGTCGCGGCATGCTACCAGTGTTAAAGACTGCGATGGAGCTCCGTATGCCACGCAAACTGGCTGACACTGACGGCGGCGGTGCACAAATGCTGCGCAGCTAGCGCCATTCGACGGCCAACACCGCGGTTCCTGGTGTGTCCGCTGTGCCGTGCGTGTGATCATTGCTTGTACAGCCCTCTCGCAGTGTCCGGAGCAAGTATGGTGGGTGTGACACACCGGTGTCAATGTGTTCTTTTTTCCATTTCCAGGAGTGTATTTGTCCAATGAATACCCGTTTATCATCTGCATTTCTTCTTGGCGTAGCAATTTTAATGGCCAGTAGTGTATATCAGGGGGTGGAATTCGAGAAAAAGTAAGGTACTGCTGCAGTGGGATCGAAGCTTTCACGTAGTGCTTTAGCGTTCCTGTTTCATGTGATACGGTGTGAATGTAACGTGGTGGAGATTGACCATACACGTCCTGTGGGTATAACATCAAGTCTTAAAACATATGCATCTGCTTCTCCCTCGGATTTGAAGAATTTAGAAAATGCAGGATGCTTTGTACACGAACCAGCAGATAGGAGTGCTGAAGAATACAGGAGATTGACTGCATGTATATCTCTAAACCTGTTTATGGGTTACTTTCAGAATATGCAGCGAATTATTATGAAAGTTAAAGAAGAACTTATCCTGGTACAGAGTGCACCGGATAACAACTCATACATTCAAAGAGCTAATGAAGAGAACGAGATCACCGCCAGTAAAATAATAGGAAAATGCCGCACATCACTGTATCTGATGACCAGCGTTTGAAGCTTCTAGAAGTTCCGAATGCAGGTGTATTTCTACCATAAACTTTCCGTTCATGGGAGCTTTTGTGTACCTAGTCCTACCAACGGCAAGAGACAACATGTGCTATTAAAACTTCTGTTCAGCTGGAGACGTCCAGATTCATGATATGTGCGTTTCAGACAAGAAGAGGGAACATAGCAAATGATTCCACCGAATTTGACAATTGCAGGTTAACTATTGCCAGGGTCTACCTGAACTCAGAATCCGACCCATATGATAATTTACACCTAAATTGGGATGAAACTGTGTACAGTCTAGCATTTGACATGCATGCAAGATCTCGTGCTTCATACTGTAAACAGGAAGGATGTCTACTCTGTCCACTGGAATTCAAGCAACTGGCACCGATCATCACAACAGACTGCTCCAAACAGAAAGAGAGTTAAGTCTGGACCTATAGATATGCGAACTGCATTTGAATCTTCTGCAAATTTCCCTGAACAGACAGCAGTGTACGCTCTAGTTCTACATCACTGTGCGATTAACTGTTGTGCACACTCTGGTGTCATGCAGCGAGCTGTATGAATGAAAAATGTGGTGCCATACCCAAAGC
This sequence comes from Schistocerca piceifrons, assembly GCF_021461385.2. Lineage (NCBI taxonomy): Eukaryota > Metazoa > Arthropoda > Insecta > Orthoptera > Acrididae > Schistocerca > Schistocerca piceifrons. The sequence continues at coordinate 149,662,684 of NC_060149.1, read as the reverse complement.
AATCCACAATGGCATCACAAGGTGTGAACATCATTGCAGACGTTCAGGGCTTCCATGTTAATGAGCATGGACAGTTCATATTTAAAGATGTTGCATTCATAGCATACACAGGTGGTGTTGATATAATGGAGATGCTCTTAGCACATATTGTAAAGCTGAGGTCGTTCGAGGAGTGCAAAGTGATTACCACATTTCTACCATAGAATTCACTGGGATGATCTTGGTAAAACCTATAAAGATATGATGACGTCACTTCGATTATTCAACCACACTGAAAAATCATCTACATCATAGGCGAGGAGAAGATCAAATGAATGCGTCGAATCATCAAGTTTTCTGCCATTCAAGACCTGGAACTGCGAAAAAGTTGCACTTTGGTACACAATTCGGTTCTTTTAAACACAGATGCATGTCAGTGTTCAATGATACAATTTGGGTCTTTCTACTCATTGGTTCCTGAGATAGAATTCAAAGACAGATTTTTTTTCCATGTGATACAATATGGTTACCCAGCTCTCCATCAACTGAAGAAGAAGAAGAAGAAGTTGTGTGAATTGGTGCTGCTGTGTCTGCTTATGAAAATGTAAAATTACTTTTAAGTTGGATGAAAAATAAATGCTGAAGCCTCCCATGGGTCACTGAACACATCTTGTCAAAAACTCAACTGAGTTTGTGGAAGTGCTTCAGAACTGTAGAACTGTTCTGCCACGCACTCCCTAGCACCTACTTCCACTGCAGTGGAAGTTCTACCAGCAGTTAGACGGAGTTACTATGGGACCACCCTGGATCTCAACCAACCTATACATGCAACACTTTGAGGAAACGGCTATCAGAACCAGCCATCTTTCAGGCGTTTTACCGATACGTGGACGATGCATTCGTGGTGTGGGCACATGGCAAACGAAATCGGCAGGCATTTCTTAACCATCTTAGCAGCTTACACGACAGTATACCGTAATGTTCACCATAGAGACAAAGAAACGGGATATCTGCCTTTCTTCGATATCGTAATAAGGAAGAAAACTGATGACACGCTAGGTCATTCTGCCTATGTAAAAAGGACCCACACTGACTTGTACGTAAAGGCCAATAGCTGCCACCGCCCAGCACAACGCAAATCTGTGATCATCCTCATGGTACACAGATCACGAGACATAAGCGACGAAAACAGTCTACTTACCGAGCTGCAGCATCTGAATGAAATCTTTCGCAAGAACGTCTACTCGGAGACACAGGTAATTCGTGCCCTCCAGTCGAGCTAGAAAAAAAAAGAAGACGATCCGGGGAGGAAGTCGAAAAGCGTTCGGTGTTCTTTCTGTACACTGGGCAACCGACGGCCAAGATTCCCAGTATATTGGAGAAAAACATCATTAAAACCATATTCCGCTCATCGCCGACACTCAAAAATGTATTTGGGTCAATAAAAGGCAAACTAGGATTACAGACAACTGAAGTCTACAGAATCATTATCGAATGTGGAAAGCAATATATTAGCCAGACGTAGCAGTGTATTTCGCAGCGCCGCTCAGAACACATGAGAAGCATACGCCTCGGCCAAACGGGCAAATTTGCAATGGCAGAGCACAGCCTCAACAAAGGTAATGTAATTGATTTTGGACAGACGGAGGTATTGTGCCGGACGAACAGATTCTGGGATTCGATCGACAAAGAGGCAGTGGAGATAGATGTTCACGATGACCTTGTCAACTGGGACAGCGGCTTCTAACTGAGCTCTACACAATATAAGGGTCCATTGATCGTGGCCGGGCCAAATATCTCACGAAATAAGCGCCAAACGAAAAAACTACAACAAACGAAAGTTGTCTAGCTTGAAGGGGGAAACCAGATGGCGCTATGGTTGGCCCGCTATATGGTGCTGCCATAGGTCTAATGCATAAACTGCGTTTCTTAAATAGAAACCCCCATTTTTATTAAATATTCGTGTAGCACGTAAAGAAATATGAATGTTTTAGTTGGACCTCTTTTTTCGCTTTGTGATAGATGGCGCGTAATAGTCACAAACATATGGCTCGCAATTTTAGATGAACAGTTGGTAACAGGAAGGTTTTTTAAATTAAAATACAGAACGTAGGTACGTTTGAACATTTTATTTCGGTTGTTCCAATGTGATACATGTACCTTTGTGAACTTATCATTTCTGAGAACACATGCTGTTACAGCGTGATTACCTGTAAATACCACATTAATGCAATAAATGCTCAAAATGATGTCCGTCAACCTCAGTGCATTTAGCAATACGTGTAACGACATTCCTCTCAACAGCGAGTAGTTCGCCTTCCGTAATGTTACGCACATGCATTGACAATGCGCTGACGCATGTCGTAAGGCGTTGTCGGTGAATCACGATAGCAAATACCTTCAACATTCCCCACAGAAAGAAATCCGGGAACGTCAGATCCGGTGAACGTGCGAGCCATGGTATGGTGCTTCGACGACCAATCCATCTGTCATGAAATATGCTACTCAATAACGCTTCAACCGCACGCGAGCTATGTGCCGGACATCCATCATGTTGGAAGTACATCGCCATTCTGTCATGCAGTGAAACATCCTGTAGTAACATCGGTAGAACATTACGTAGGAAATCAGCATACAGTGGTCGAACTAAAACATTCATATTTCTTTATGTTCTTCGAATATGTAATAAAAAATGGGGGTTCCTATTTTTAAAAAAAACGCAGTTGATATCCGTTTGACTTATGGCAGCGCCATCTAGTGGGCCAACCATAGCGCCATCTGTTTTCCCCCTTCAAGCTAGGCAAGTTTCGTTCTTTGTAGTTTTTTCGTTTGATGCTTATTTCGTGAGATATTTGGTCCGACCACGATCAATGGACCACCCTGTATAGTGTTAGCAAGAATGCGTTAGGAGTGTTCTGATATAAAAAGCGGTGAAGGCACATGGAATAGACAGACAGCACCAATACGTGACGCCAGAACCCTCAAACACGCTGGCAATCCCCCCACCACCGTCCGTTATTCCTCCACCACTGTCCGCGATCCCCTTCCAGAGGAGCACGATTGGTCCGAGCATTTGCAGCCGAGGTAGAGGAGCGTGCGGTTATAAGCATGTTGTCACTGTCAGTGTCACCGTCACGCACGCGGCACGCGACGCACGCGGCGCACTCCGAGCTGAGATGTCGAGGCGAGAGGACGTGTTTGACGATCGAGCGAAGGGTGTGGCGGATCGCTGTCCGGCGGGGTCAGCTCAGGCGACTGAGTTGCTCCCGTCGGCGGCCCCATCCGGCCCCCCACTTATGACGAACCGGCGCCGACTACCTGACAATGACTTGGACGTTTCTCTTGTTGATGTTTCTCGCTCCCAGGAGCGCATGGAAGTGCGCATGCACAAGCTTGCACATGGGGGTGACTACCCCGGTCGTGAGGACGACGAAGCTGCCATGCTTGCGTACTGCAGGATATGGAAGGCTTCTGCACTGCCGGGCACGGGGCGACAGGCGACAGGTGAGCCGGTGGGGGCCTCGCCAGGCGCACAGGCTGCGTCCCTGGCGACGGCGGTCTCACAGGGTGCGCCACAGGGGCCGGCCGTGCAAGAGGTCGGTTCGCATGTGGCTGCTCCTACGGCCCTGCAACATCAAGAACCCGTAGCCACGCCAGTTTCTGACCCGCCCTGCGCGAAGGGCACTACCGCGGTCCGGGCGGTTGCAAAACCAGCCCAAGAAGCCGCCATGATTACCGACGACGACGACTTGCCAGACGCAAATCTTGCGGAGGCCATTGCTGACGCAGACAGACGTGACGCTGACGATGCTCGTGCGCTCCGGAAGCGCCGGGCTGACGCGGCTGACGACTCTGACGTCCGCTCCCAAGCCTCCGACACTGCTCGGCCGCGGAAGAAGGCCCCTAAGGCCTCCCGCGCCGCCGCTGCCACTGCTGCCCAGACGGTCGAGACGACGGTGTGCGCGAGGGAGCAGCGGTCCTCCTCTGGGCCTGCTGCTGCGCGCCACCTTGATGAGGACGGTTTTGTCACCCCTGCCAGGCGGCACACGGCAAGGGCGGCTGTCCTACAGCCTGCGCTGCCGCTGCCGACCGCCAACGCCTCCCAGGACGCGTCTGATGATGTCTCGGACGACGCCGGGGTGCCACCCCGGCCTCCTGCGCCGCGCCCCCCGCCGATTGTCGTCCAATGGGACGGCCCTTATCGGCTGTTCGAGCAGAAGATCGCCAGGGTGGCGCCCACTGCCAGCGTCAGGACTGCTGGCAATAATCTTTACCGGCTTCTCACGACTTCTGCTGAGGACTACCGTGCAGTCATGGAGGTCATCTGCAAAGATGGCCTCCATTGCTACACGCACCCGTCGGAACCACTCAAACTGCTGAAGGTGGTGTTCCGCCGCCTCCCCCTCCAGTTTGGGGCGTATTATCTACGTGAAGAACTGGAGGACATGGGCTTCGGCATCCGACACACGGGGCTCATGAACTCCCCACGCACCCACCGACCAATGCCGCTGTACCTGGTTGTCCTTGTTGACAACCTGGAAAATCGCAAGATCTTCCAGGTGCGGCGGATTGGGCGGGTCGACGTCGCAGTAGAGCCACTGAGGGCCAAGGGCAGGAGGGCCCAGTGTTTCTCCTGCCAACGGCTCGACCATGTGTCGCGCTACTGTTCGATGCCGCCCCGCTGTGTCAAGTGCGGGGCCCAGCATCAGAGCAAGGAATGCCCGCTCCCGCGAGAGGATAAACCGACGTGCTGCAACTGCAGTGGCGCGCACGTTGCGAGCTACCGGGGATGTCCGGCCTTCCAACGTGGCCGCCAGCAGCACCGTGGCCGGGCTGCCCCTTCCCGCAAGGTGCAGCCTGGCACCAGCTTCGCTGATGCCGCCAAGGGGGGGGGGGGGGGGCGCCCGCCCCCTCTACTCAGCGGCCTGCTGCCTCTGATGGCGCTGCGCTGCAGCAGCCTGCCCCGTCCGATGTGGCTGCTGCCCCTACACCCGCGCCTTCCGCACCGGCTGCTTCCCCCCGCCGGCGCCGCCGACGGCCGCGGCGTACCGCCCCCGCGGCGGAACGTCCGGCCACTGCTGCCCCGAGACAGCGGTCTGCCCCTCGGGCTGTGCCGCTGCAAACGCCGCCTCCTGCGGTCCCACCGCAGCCTGCTGTTCCTGCCTTGGAGGCCGCCCCAGAGGCCCCCACGGCTCCTGATGCAGCTGAGCTCCGCACGCTTTTGCGTTCGTTGAGCCAGCTGCTCGAGCAGCTGCCGGTGCTAGTCACCGCCGTCACGTCCGCCCTCCAGGCCGGCGTTGTTCCTGCGGACCGCCATGGAAAATGAGCATGTACATGGGCTCACCGTGTGCGGCTTTAACGCACGCGGCTTAGTTCCCCAACAAGGGGAATTCCGTCAATTCCTCCGAGATGAGGCGATAGACATCTGTCTCGTCTGCGAGACGTTTCTGAAACCTGGCGTGGCCGTCGGTGTGGCGAACTATCGCTGCTACCGCACTGACCGGCCCACCCATGGTGGAGGCACCGCCATATATGTGAAAAACTCACTGAAGCACCATGCTGTCCTGCTGCCGCCTCTAACTGCGGTGGAGGCCTCTGGGGTGGCTGTCACCACCTTCATCGCCGTCTACAGGCCACCGAGGAGCCACCTCCTGGAGGCCGACCTTGATGCCCTCCTAACGCTGCGTGGGAAACAGTTCATTGCGGGTGACTTGAATGCCAAGAGCCCGCAATGGAATTCTCGAGTCACCAACGTCAGCGGGCGACGCCTTCTCCGCGTCACTCAACGTCACGGCGCTCTCGTTCTGGGTCCATTTGACCACACATTCTTCCCCAACAGAGGCCAGCCCGACGTGCACGACGTCGCAGTCCTGAAAGGCGTCGGGCACTTTACGTCGGCTACTGTCCGCTGCGCCCTGTCCTCCGACCACCTTCCGGTGGTATACGATATGGACGCCGTCGGCGCCTCCCTGCCGCCTGCCCGCCGCACCTTCCGCGGAATTGACGAGGCCCGATTCCAAGCCGAACTGCTCGGCCGCTTTGAAGATACTCCAGATCCTGCCCTGGAGGGGGCCGATGCTGCGCTGGCCTTCTTTACGCGGCACACCCTCAGCGCTGCTGCCGCTGCATCTCCCCGACAGCCGCGGCGGCCCCGAGAGATGTCCCGGCAGCTTCCTCCGCACATACTGGAGGCTATAACGGCCAAAAACCGTCTCTTCCGTGAGTGGCAGCTCACTAGGCAGCCTGCGACCAAGCGTCGCCTCAATCGGGCACGGCGCGAAATCCGGGCCGCCATCGACCAACACCGAAACCGTGACTGGGCTGGCCTTGTGGCCACCCTGAACACGACTGATGGGAGTGCCTGGCGGACCGCCAAGCGCTTCCTCCGCCGCCATCAGCCTGTTCCTCCGCTCCATGTCGGCGGCGAGGTTGTCTGTGCCCCGGACGCCAAGGCCAACGCCCTCGCAGACGTGTTCGCCGACAACTTCCGCCCAGTCGTGGATGTTTTCGACGCCGAACACGTCCAACTCGTGGAAGACCACCTACCAGTTTTCCTCGCCGCCAGGGCCGCTGACGATGTGATCACACCCATCACAGCTGAAGAGGTTGGACTCCAGCTCCGCCGCCTCAACCCGAGGAAGGCAGGTGGCTCCGATGGTGTCACAAACCACCTCCTGCGGCAACTGCCGCCGGCACTCTATCAGCCACTACCGGACACTTTCAACTGTGTCCTCAGCTCCGGGATCTACCCTTCCGCGTGGAAACACGCGGAAGTGGTGGCTATCCCGAAGGCTGGCAAGGATCCGCGTCAGGTGGAGCACTACCGGACGATCAGCCTGCTCCCGTCCCTCTCCAAGATTTTTGAGAGATTGTACGTGGAGCGGCTGTGGCGCCACGTCCCTGCCGAAGGGCTCCTTCCAGCGGAGCAGTTCGGATTCCGGCGGGGCCACTCGACCACGCACCAGCTCCTACGCCTGGTGGAACAGGCGATGAGGGCGCTGGAGTCGCGGGAGTACCTTGCGGCGGTACTCCTCGACGTCTCCAAGGCGTTCGACAGCGTGTGGCACGAGGGTCTCGTGTACAAGCTCCTTGTACATGGGGTCCCGACGTCCCACGCACTTCTACTGCGGTCCTACCTCGAGGGCCGCACCTTCCACGTCCGGGCCGCCGGCGGCACATCCACCGACCGGCCGATTCGTGCAGGGGTACCGCAGGGGTCGGTTCTCGGCCCCCTGCTGTACACCTTGTACACCGCCGACGCACCGCGGGTGGCGCGCGTGGAGTTGGCTCTTTACGCCGACGACACTGCGCTGTTCACCCGCAGCATGAACGTGGTCGCGATGTGCCGCCGACTCCAACTTGCGTGCGACGTCCTGGGGGCGTGGTCCACCAAGTGGCGTCTCAAATTTAACGCCGCCAAGAGCCAGGCGGTCGTCTTTACTCGGAGACGACTGCCTCTTGCCCTGCCGCCTGTCTCGATCTCGGGAGGCCCCATCCCGTGGTCACCAACAGGCCAATACCTCGGTGTGCGGCTGGACCGGCATCTCACCTGGCTACCGCACATCCGCGACATCAGGGGGCGGGCGATTGGGCGCCTCCGGGCGCTCTACCCGCTGCTGAACCCCTCGTCCACTCTCCCCCCTCGGCATGGCCTGACCGTGTACTTGGCCCTCGTCCGGCCGGTACTCGAGTACGCCGCCGTGGTGTGGGGGAATGCCGCTCCGTCGCACGTTGCGATGCTCCAGCGTGTCCAGAATCGGGCGCTGCGACTCGCTCTTCACAAGCCGCCTCGGTACTCCACGAGACTGCTTCATGAGGAAGCTGGCGTCCCGTTGCTACGGGATCGCATCAGGCAGTCCGCCAGGGTGTTCTATGCCTCTGCAGAACACTCTGGCAGTCATCTTATACGTGGACTGGGACACCAAGTCCACCGCAGGCCAACCACGCGTTGGCCTGATCTGCTGCGGGAGTAGCTTCTCCCGCAGCCCCTATGACGCAGTTGACGCAGCGTCCGCCCTCATGCGGGCGCTCACATAGGCCAAACCAACAGTGAGGCCACACAACAGTTCTAGAGGTCCAAACAGGAACAGCTGCTTAGCCTGTCCCTCCTCCTGGTAGATGAAACCAGTGATTTGCAGTGCAGTGCAGTGCAGTGTCACCGTTGTCTAATGCCGGCACGGTAGCTCAGCGTGTTCGGTCAGATGGTTTAGCCACCCTACGTAATAAAAAAACTCAGTGAACCGATCAACGAACAACCTCGGTGTCAACGGACGTCCGCCACGAACAAATTCAATAAACCATATAGGACAAAATGCAATAAAAAAATAAAAAAAAGAAGAAGTGGGTATCCTACTAGGCTCTTGCATCGAGGGTTGTGAGTTTAAAACTCACCGGAACTGTAAAATTTTAATTTCTAGATTCGGTTCGAGTACACTCTAGAAGTATCCAAAAATGTCAAGAATCATTGTACTGGAATGTTCCGTAACTGTATATATACCGTACGTGTTCTGGCCGGAGGCAGTTCGCTCCGCGCTCTTGTATGTGCAAGTGCTGAATAAACCTTTGTTAAGTGAAGTTAGTGTTCGTCATTCATCTAATTACACATTCTTCTACGTAACATTGTTCTGGTGGAGGCGCCGGGTATTGGAACATGTGATAGCGCACATTACCGACGACATAGTTGCTCCCATCAGGCCACGACAGTGCCGCCGTTTACGTGACGAGAAACACGAGTTCGAGCCATATTCAACAGATCGAAATCTATCGGAGACAGGATAAGAAGCTGACGTTACGATGATAGCAACTGTGTGCCACCACATGAGACATCCTTCTGGGTTCTCTGGTGACGATGGCCAAGATCCTAACAACTAGCTGAAGGTATATGAGCGTATCGCCAAATTTAACAGATGGGATGACACCGTGCTTTTGGCTAACGTATTTTTCTACTCGGAGGGCACTGGCAAGCAATGGTGCGAGAACAACGAGGAGAAGTTCACAAACTGGGAAGTATTCCAGACAGAACTGCGCAAGTATTTCGGCAACACACAACGACAGAAGTGCAAGACTGAAGATAAATTAAAGTGCAGGACACAGCGTCCAGGAGAAACTACAGCATCCTACATTCAAGAAGTTTTGGAGCTAAGTAAAATAGTGGGTCCTAGAATGAAGGAGGAAGACAAGGTTGCACATCTCATGAAGGGTGTTGCTGAGGACATGTATCAAGCCCTACTCCTGAAGGAGGTTTCGACAGCAGACGACTTCATAAAATGGTGCCAGTATATCGAGGCAAGGCATCAAAAAAGAATTACACGCAAGAAGTTTGAACGGCTTCCAAATGTCGCATCGATGTCTGTGATGGAGTAAGGAACTGATTTCACAAGTGTTCTTCCTCAGATAGTGAGAGAGGAAGTTCAGAAGGCACTTGGATTGCACGGCGAGCAAAAAACCGAGACACTTCAAGAGGTCATATGGGAGGAGGTGGAACAGACATTGAACCCAATCTCTCGTTTTTCATTTCCCTTTAAAACGGCGAAGAAGTCGAGACCCAGGTGAAGTTACGTTCCCACAATGCCGCATGAGGGACCTTTTTGAGCACCAAGGAAGACTGATGTCTGGAGGACCCAGGATAACCAACCAGTATGTTTCCACTGCGGACGACCGGGACATGTGGTGCGCTATTGTCGAGAAAGGCGGAGGATATTTTATGACGCCCGCGCCATAAGACAGCAGACCGATCTTAGCCGACGCCAACTTCGGGATGACGAAGATGAACAAGACGATGTGGGTGCAGGACGACGTAGGTCACTATCGCCGCAAGCTAGCCGCTGGAGAGGACGCTCCCCAACACACCGATCAAGGTCTCCACCGCCGTTTAGAAGCTCCAGCCGATCACCTAGCCGCCGCAACCTGGAAAACTGCGTCGATATCCTCATGGATGGCCGACCCGCCCAAGCTCTTGTGGACCCTGGAGCATCATATTCAGTCATTTCGGAGAAGTACCGTCACCAGTCGCAGAAAATCATATACGTCGACAGCAAAAAAGGTGGCTAATGGGAAACACGTAAAAGCTGCAGGAAGGTGTGTCCATACACAGCCCTTAGAATCCATCGTCTTACAAGTCTGTAGTCATGACATCAAGCTCGGACGGGACTTTTTGAAAGCTTCTCAGGCAGTTATACAGGGTGTTAAAAAAAGGTACGGCCAAACTTTCAGGAAACATTCCTAACACACAAAGAAAGAAAATATATTATCTGGACGTGTGTCCGGAAACGCTTACTTTCCATGTTAGAGCTCATTTTATTACTTCTCTTCAAATCACGTTAATCATGGAATGGAAACACACAGCAACAGAACGTACCAGCGTGACTTCAAACACTTTGTTAAAGGAAATGTTCAAAATGTCCTCCGTTAGCGAGGATACATGCATCCACCCTCCGTCGCATGGAATCTCTGATGTGCTGATGCAGCCCTGGAGAATGGCGTATTGTATCACAGCCGTCCACTATACGAGCACGAAGAGTTTCTACATTTGGTACCGGGGTTGCGTAGACAAAAGCTTTCAAATGCCCCCATAAATGAAAGTCAAGAGGGTTGAGGTCAGGAGAGCGTGGAGGCCATGGAATTGGTCCGCCTCTACCAATCCATCGGTCACCGATCTGTTGTTGAGAAGCGTACGAACACTTCGACTGAAATGTGCACCAACAAAATGTTGTTTCGTAATTGTAAAAGCACATGTTCTAGCAGCACAGATAGAGTATCCCGTATGAAATCATGATAACTTGCTCCATTGAGCGTAGGTGGAAGAACGAAACTAAAATGAGCTCTAACATGGAAATTAAGCGTTTCCGGACACATGTCCACAAAACATCTTTTCTTGATTTGTGTGTGAGGAATGTTTCCTGAAAGTTTGGCCGTACCTTTTTGTAACACCCTGTAGATTGTGGTCGCTCGAAGATTATGCTAGACGAGATGAGATACTGTGTAAAGGAATATGCGCATCCGAATGTGTGGAGACTATGTGTGCTGGATGAAGTGATCATTCCTGCAGTCAGCGTTAGATAGGTAACTGTCATGTGTCATGCCATGCATCAGCCCATGGATCTTGTAGTGGAATGCAAGAGAAGCATACCACTGAAGAATAACTTGGTCATCCCAGCCTCTGTCGTCTCGTTTAAGAACAGATTCGGTGAATTGTGGATAGTTAACTGTCGCCGAGAACCACAGATCATTCCAACTCGCATGTGTCTAGCAAATGCTGAGCCGTTAATTGCAGAACAGCTGAGCGTCACAGAAACCTCCCATGCCGAGTTTGTGGATGAAATTGGAGACAAGATCTTCTTGCTCGACTATCACTAGATCTCACTAAGGAACAACAGAAGAAGCTACCTGACATTCTTCAAGAGTTCTCTGAATGCTTCAATCCACAGGTGAAGAGCAAATTAGACAAATCGACGGTGAAACACCGGATTAGCAATGGAGACCATCAACCTATAAGCCAGAGAGTATACCATATGTCAGCAACGGAACGTCGAATAATTCGCGACGAGGTAGAGAAAATGATGAAAAATGACATCATTCAGCCTTCGCAGAGCCCATGGTCGTCACCAGTGGTTCTTGTCAGGAAGAAGGATAGCAGTTCGCGCTTTTGTGTTGATTACAGAAAGCTTAGTAAGATAACTAAAAAGGACGTTTACCCCCTTCCACGCATTGAAGATACACTAGATTGTCTGAAGGGGGCTAAGTTTTTCTCAACCGTGGCCATGTACTCGGGATACTAGCAAATCGAAGGAGGTGAGGCTGAGATAACTGCATTCATCACCCCTGAGGACCTGTTTGAGTTTAAGGTAATGCCGTTTGGTTTATGTAATGCACCAGCAACTTTTGAACGAATGATGGATAATCTTCTAAGGCACGTGAAGTGGACGATGTGTCTTTGTTATTTAGATGACATTATAGTGTTCTCAGAGACATTTGATGAACACGTCAAATGACTGAGGGCCCTTCTTAAGTGTCTCCAACAAGGCGGACTGAAACTTAATCCAAGAAAGTGTCTTTTTGGACCAAAAGAAACCAAAATACTTGGACACCTTGTGTCAAACGAGGTGTGCGGCCAGACCCAGAAAAGGTGAGATCTATAACGGAATTTCCTATTCCTAAAAGTATTATAGACGTGAGAAGCTTCCTGGAATTATGTTCTTGTTACCGTCGTTTTATCAAAGACTTTTTTATCAAAGCCACTGATTATCTGACACGCTATGTCATTACAAAAGCCGCGAAAACAATCGAAGCATTCGAGATAGCCAAATTTATCGTAGAAGACATTGTATTAAAACACGGTGCCCCAAGGTCGTTAATTACGGATCGAGAGAAAGTTTTACAATCGAATCTTGTGACAGAGAGAAACCGTCGGTGCAACATTACTCATCACATGACGACTGCCTACCATCCGCAAACTAACGGGCTTACTGAACGCCTTAATAAGACCTAGGCCGACATGCTATCAGTGTTCGTCAATGTTGAGCGGAGCAACTGGGGATGAGGTGCTACCTTTCGTGACGTTTGCCTACAACATCGCCAAACTAGACACCACAGGATTTACGACATTTTTCCTTGTGCATGGGCGTGAGGCGACGCCGACGATGGACACTGTGTTTCCGTTATGGTGACCTCGTCTGTATCTTCACTCCTGTTCAGAAGGTTGGTCTCTCTGAGAAGCTCCTCAGGCGCAACATTGGACCTTATGAGGTTGTAAAACAGTTGTCTGATGTAGTAACATGAAGCTGAAGATTTCGATCCCGACGCAAGACGACGAAAGATCAGAGATACGATCCACGTCCTTCGAATGAAGCCCTATAAGGATCTTGTAACCCAGGTAAGTTCGAAGCTCCAGCGACAGACAACAAGCGGAAAGGTGATGATGAGCCTAGCGGCAAAGGAAGATCTAAGATCACCGCCAGGGCGAACATCAGTCATCGGGAGTCGGAGTGTGCAGGACCGATGACTCGTTCCCGGACTAGGAGGACGTAACACAGAGACGCTGTTCTCTTAAGGAGGGATCAATGTCGCAGAATAAGCTGAGTTGCACAGTCACTGTGGTGTAGGAGTTGTCATACTAGACTGTTGCATGGAGGGTCGTGAGTTCAAAATTCCCCGGAAGAGTAAAATTTTAATTTCTATATCCGGTTCGAGTGTATTCTAGAAGTATCCACAAATGTCAAGAATCACTGTGCGAGAATGTCCTATAACTGTATATATACCGTATGTGTTCTGGCCGGAGGCAATGCGCTCCGCGCTCTTGTATGTGCAAGTGCTGAATAAACCTTCGTTAAGTGAAGTTAGTGTTCGTCATTCATCTAATTACACCTCCTTCTGGACGTGAACCCGCCACTTCGACTGGAGATAACGTCTTGTAGAAACGCTGCCACAGAACGGCGCCTTGACTCAGCTGGTAACCCGAGAAGTCTTCATCATTGATGTTAAGGATATTGGTGTTTAATTATGCAGATTCATTCTTTTACCTTTCTTATACATAGGAGTCATCTGCGCTTTTTCCACACCCTTGGGACTTGGCCCATGACGAGACATTCGCGATAAATGCAAGCTAAGTAAGGGGCCAATGCCGCAAAGTACTCTCTGTAGAACCGAATTGTGATTCCATTTGGACATAGTTACTTATTTGTTTTCAGCTCTTTCAGCTGCTTCTGTACGCCAAGCGTGCCTATTTCTATTCCTTCCACGTGGGAGTCTGTGCGACAGTCAAACAATGGTGTGTTGAAAAGTTCTTCCTGCGTGAAAGATTTCTTAAATGCGAAATTTAAAACTTCAGCTTTCCTTTTGCTGCCTCCTGTTGCCACGCCATACTGGTCGATGCGTGACTATAAGTCTTCCATCAGTGACTTTACGTGTAACTAGAATTTTCTCGGTTTCTTGGCAAGGTGTTTCGTTCAGGTATGATGTCGGAAGTTGTTACATGCTTCGCGCATTGGTGTTCTTACGGAAGCACGAATTTCTAGTAACTTTTGCCTGTAGACATCTGTGCGTTCTTGGCTTTAACCGAGAGTGCAACGAATTTCTAGTAACTTTTGCAAGTAGACATCTGCGCGTTCTTGATTTTAACCGAGAGTGCAACAATCTCCGTTTCCTCAGCATTTTCCGAATTCGTTTACTAAAGCTCGGAGGCTCATGTCCATCCTTAATCTACTTACTTGGCAGTACGCTTTATAATCAGATTAAACTTTTCCCACACTTCCTCTGTTTCTGTCGTAACGGAACTAAATGTTATCCATTCATTGCCTAAGTGCTATGCTAACAACCGCTAATTTGCTTTTTCTAGCACAAATAGTCTCAAGGCCTTCTTTAGTTACCATCATCACTATAACAACTAATCCCTGTCTCTATACTGAGACTATTTGATCTAAAATATTTCCACTGTGTGCAGGCTGATGAACTAGTTGTTCAAGGCAGTTTTCGGAAACATGTACAAAAGTACTTCACAAGAGTGTCTGTCCGTGCCATCTGCAGTGAATCCATAGACGTCCAGTCTATACTCGATACATAAAAGTCGCCTCTAATAATACTGCATGATTTCGGTATTTCTGCGCTACTGAGTGTAGACGTTCCTTGAATGACTCGATAACTGTTACAGCGGATTCAGGCGGCAAGAAAAACATCAGTTCTCCTTTGGCTGCTACTCATGTCCTGATAACTTCACAGTCAGACTCAGTTTCGACCTCGAGAGATACAATATGCTATTTAACTGCAATAAACACCCCTCTCCTCTGGCGCCTAATCTATCTTTTCGATATACGTACCATGCCTCGTTAAATATTTTGGAGCTTTCTACTTTGGGCTACAGACAGCTCTCGCTTCTGAGAATAATTTGAGCGGCACAACTTCCCTGGAGGCAGTAAGCTCAGGAACTTTATTACGAATACTTTGATAATTAACTGTTAAAATTTTGACAGTCGAGGTGTGTCTACAACTTGATCTGATTTCACTCTATGTGTACCGACTGGCGAGGGCTCATCAGAGTCCCTCAAACCATCGCCTAGCCTAAAAAAAAATGTACATACCACACGTACTCTGCTACCCAAATATCTACCTCCTTTGTGTAGTGCACCCCTGACTAATCAAGGACAGTCCTATAATTCTTTACCCCGTAATACAAATCTGGAAATCTGCAACAAAGACTGCTGCAGAATCGACAGAGCCTTTGGATGAGACCCTCCACTTGGCTCCAAACCAAAAGACTCCAACCAATTCTAGGAACGATGATGCAAATTCTGAGTTCTGCTTGCACTCCACGTCCGATGCCAGTAGTCTTCACCAATTGTACCCGCTGCTTGTAGGAACCGAGGATAACCTCAGAGCCCAAACAACAGACGTCATTAGTGCCAACACGAGCCACAATTTGCAGATTACTGCACCCCACATGCTCGATAGCGGCAGGTAGAGAGAACCTCCTAAGCATTTCGGATGAGAAACCCCAGCATATATACTGAGTACACATTGGCTCTCTTTCCAGTCCTTGATGCTATTTCCCTATGGGGCTCCATAACGCATGCCTACCGTTCAAGCTTCTGATAACTAGTAAACCACTCCCCCGTGTGCCTGCTTGGATGCTGCTGAACTAGTAGCCACCTGTCCACTCACAGAGTGGATGGGCAGGGCCAGATGGCCAGCCTCGACATTGACTTTCTGCCTCAAGAGACACGAAAGCGTGACAACCTACAACTCACCCTGGTTGATCGAGGATCCCCTGTGATGGATACACTGCACGGTGCCCTCGCAGCAGAGCCTGTGGGCGAAACAAATGACGTCAGAGGTGTCCCTTGCAGCACGCCTTATGAGTAGTAGTCCAAACTTCGTATCAGTGCAATTTGTTAGTGCGGTTTGCCTACATCAGGGGCAGGTATGCACCAGTGACAAACATATTGTTCTCCTTTGATTGACAGTAGTAGTCGGGCAACCCTGGCGTAACCCCACTCTGCATTGTTGCCAAATTTATTCAAGAAGGCGGGTCCAAGAAGGCAGCAATAGATATGGGAACGTCGCAATGACGTCATGGTGGAAAGTTAAGTTTTGGCGAGAAAATAAGTCAATTGGGCTACTTCCACTACCTTCAAACATAACCCCCCCTCCTCTCCCCTCACCCCTCCCCTCCCCCAGAAAATGGCGGGAAGTTCGAATTTTGGCAGAGAAAAGGTCACTGGGGCTACCTCCACTAACCTAAGAAAATGACAGGAAAATAGATCATTTGGGCTGCCTCCACTAATCTAAGTCTTCCAACCGCCACATCATCCTAGGAATTGGCGGGGAGAGAACTCAGTCTGTGCGAGGCTGCCTCATAGGATGGACATGAGTCTTTATTTTGCAAGCACTCTTTATTTTAACTATTTGAGGCAGTAGCCCCATCCATTGTGTTCACCATGAGGTCTGGTGTTCTGGGCTGCTGGAGAGAGGAAGCAGTGTACTTTATTTATTTTGGAACAATTTATTTAATGACGGATTTCATGTAGTTCATTTATTACATTGATACAAAACACTCGCTCTGATGTGCTTGGGGCCTCAATACATGGCCTGCAGACCTGCAAACTACTCGTAAATCACCGAAATAATGCAGTAGATTGATGTGCAGACACGAAAACAACTCGTAAATTATCAAAATACCGCATGTAAAACGCACTCCAGACACGCTCATAATGCTTAAACAGCCAAAAATAATGCACTGCACAAACACTCAGTGCATGTAAAAAACGCTTTCAAACTATTGTCAACCACAACGTATCAGCAAACTGCCCCCTACAAAGCTTGCAAGGCCACTGACTCCAGACATGAGCCGCCGCCAGAGAGACGAATGCAGGGACGACAGCTATTGCTCTCAGGCCGTTGCTGCCTACGGCCAGTAGGTGAAAGTCTCGTCTATTTTCGAGTATACAGTTAGAATTCTTCGATTGTTATACTGACCTCACATGTCTATGTAAATAAGAGCCAAGTCACCCTCTGGACGCGCATATGTTCACTTAATCACCGTGGCTGAGGCATACCTGCCAGTCCAGAGCCAAGAGCGATGTGCATACATGCCATTTCAGAGCCGAGAGAGATGTTTTCATAGCAGCTCACCTTCACAGTCGCAGCTAAAAGGTTCTCAGTGTTATACTGACGTCATAGGTCGCGCTATAGAAATCTGTTCCAATGCTTCCCAGAACAGCACAGCATGCACTGTCCCAAACAATCCTAATGGGACATATGTTCATGTGTTTGCTTGCCCAGCATGGCTGATGCATAACTGTGAAATGTTCGTGTAGTGACCCACCATCGCACACGCAACTAAAAGGTTCTCAGTGTTATACTGATGTCGCATGGCTATGTAAATAAGAGCCAAGTCGACCTCTCAGAAATAGTAAAGTGTTGCAGAAATAGTTAACGATCGCTTTTGTGGGAGCTTTCGTGATGTCTCAGCTTGTCCACATGGAAATTCTTGTCCTAAACAACTTGTTTATGAAAAAAGCCCAGAATAACGCTGAATGAGTTCCTCCTGATAGTCCTAACATGGCAGCCTGTCCATTGCGTGTTACCCTTCCTGGAAATCGTAAAGTTCTGCTTTCAACAGGCATATCTGAAACGCAAACGTTCTCACCGCTATGTAGAGGCTCCTACATCCCGGCACAATGGATGTCTTGTTAATGAATGGAGCATTATGATTGGCTCTTACTGAATTTACCTGCCAAATTACTGATGTTGCTGTTGTGGAAGCATTGTCCGCCTTTTTCTTTCTGCAGACGAGACTTTCAGCGGCAAAACTATGTTGTAGAGATCGCCATGTTGCACTGACAGTTAAACCATGCAAAAGTGGCCTACAAATCGTCAAATATGGAAATACTCTTACTCAATTACGCTGCTCTGCCACTGAGGATGGAAGCTTGAATATTTCAGCGTGAAACCGTTCTCCACATACCATATCGATGTAGTAAACGCACAATTAGTATCCTGTGCCATACAAAATCGCCCCTTTTGCATCATTCATATTCTATCGACCACAAGACACTCGTACATATACCGTGAAGACAGACAGCATAAGCACATGCACCGTAGGTATACTCCTCGCAGCACTAGATATTTCCTGCAAGGTCGGGCAGTCATCCACTGCAGCTGATGGTCAAAAGTCATCTGCTCCCGACGCATGACCAGAGCGCCCTTGGCGGACCAAAGTCACTCTCAGAACTGATGTACAAAGTCTGGATCATTTTCCCTCAGCACAAAGCCGCTACTGTTTCTGGCCCCGACCTGCTTGCTTGCTTGCTACATCCCTTTCCAGACTCTGGGATGACAATAGCACATGTATAGTCACATGGTTTGCCAGGATATTATATCATTTACGCGATACTTCTCGATATCAAGCACACAGCAATATCGCTTGCATAGCAGTAATGCTCGAACAGTATAATTCCGAAGGTATATACTCGAAATTATTTCTCTAGAAACTCGAAACTTTAGCGAAGTGGAGCGTGCTGTAAACCACTGAGTAACTACTGTAGAAACTTATCCCGCCTGCAAAGACCTTTACCTCAAAACTCGAAAAAAATAGAGAAAACTGATATTTCCATTCGCAAATGCCGACGTCGGTGATGTAACAGATTCCAAATCATTCTTATAATTTACAAAATCAACTAAGGTGTTTCTCCTCTCTAGAGAACCAGCAAACGTGTCTTACACTCGTCTTTCACCTGTTAGATCCACACACCACAATCGATGCCCCTCAACTAAATAAAGGAGCGAAATGTGTAGAAGTAGTCAACCGGACAATTTACATGGGAGGGAATAATGGTCCAGTGCAAACACACGTCCATATTGAATCTCCTCAAATTTCCACACAATCACAAAAGCTATCCAACACATACAAAGTCTTAGTTCGCTATTCGGCCGTCTTGAGCCCGACGCGGTTGAGTCAGCTACATTCCTGCATCCCAACAGGTCTTTCCATTCAGACAGCTCCTACCGTTAGCCAGAAACGTGAATCATTCCCGCCACAGCCCACCGGCACAAACACAATCATCCTAGGAAACTGGCCACATACATATTTGATCGCTATACTTACAATTAAATATTACGATCGCGGTCTCAATTGGACTACATTCGACAATGAGCGAAGTATCGGAAATACACACTGCTGACGGCTGTGGCACTGGAAATAGAAATATCTGTACCATTCTTATGACTTGACATACTTTCCCCTTTGCTATCACAGTATTCCACATCAAATCCATACCTTCCTTATGACTAGACATAGTCATTTCCTTTGCACATGTCGGAATACACACACACACACACACACACACACACACACACACACACACACACACACACACTACTGACCGAAAATCGGCGGTGGAGGGGCATGTCTCATAAGTTTTTCCTGCAAGTGGTACCACTGCATCTTAGAAAGAGAGGCGTGATCGTCTTACAAACCGCCATATGTTAAAAAACACGATCGCACCAACTACTGTTTGTTACTGTCATAAGCAGTCTTGGTTCTTCAGGTACACACAAGCATCCACGTTAAAAGCTATACCGGCTTTATAAATCGAAGTAGGGCATTACCTCCGAATGAATCCACTGGGTTATAGGTGGAGGTTGATTGAGAACGATCACAAACAGTAGATGGTGTGCTGACTGAGATCGTAAGGAATGTACACTAACTTTTCAGATCTCTAGTGTTACGCTCTCTGGTAGAAATGATGTCCATGATTTTGAATCAAATCTTTCCATTCAATGACATACCTGTGTTGGATCCTATGGAGAAGTCCTTTATTGGTTACTGCCTCTAGTGAACCATATTTCTGGCACTCTCATATCTCCAAACGAGTCACCTTTTCGGACCTATCAGCTACAGTAAAATTTTAGATAGCCCCTACGCCTCTTGCAACTGCTGCCATTTTTGCAGCTTTGTGCATCTGATCATTCGAATTTAACTCGGAACTGAGTAGACGTCGGAGAGAGCTGTATTTAGCAGCTTCTGCAACCTGTGTAGAAAAAAAAAATGGTTCAAATGGCTCTGAGCACTATGGGAGTTAACATCTATGGTCATCAGTCCCCTAGAACTTAGAACTATTTAAACCTAACTAACCTAAGGACATCACACAACACCCAGTCATCACGAGGCAGAGAAAATCCCTGACCCCGCCGGGAATCGAACCCGTGAACCCGGGCGCGGGAAGCGAGAATGCTACCGCACGACCACGAGCTGCGGACCCTGTGTAGAAACAGGCTAAGAGTGTGACAGGACTGTGTTTTGACCATTTGATGGAAATGGGAACAAGTTGTTCAAATGGTTCAAATGGCTCTGAGCACTATGGGACTTAACATCGGAGGTCGTCAGTCCCCTAGAACTTAGAACTACTTAAACCTAACTAATCTAAGGACACCACAAACATCCATGCCCGAGGCAGGATTCGAACCTGCGACCGCAGCGGTCGCGCGGTTCCAGACTGTAGCGCCCAGAACCGCTCGGCCACTCCGGCCGGCAACAAGTTGTCATAGCTCCACCAACAGTGAACGATGTATAAGGTCAGCGCCAAATGAAGCCTGCTCCTGCAAAACGAGATAGTGTAAAATACAGAGGGACACATATCTGCTTCAGACTATAGTACTTGTATATAGGTTGGGGATGCACCACAATGCAGTAGCAAAATTCTCGTCCTCCTAGTTCCCACGCTGTCTTTTCTACAATCTCATGTTGCAGGAGCAGGCTTCGTTTGGCGCTGACCTTATACATTGTCGGAGCTATATACATTGGTGGAGCTACGACACCTTGTTCCCATTTCCATCGAATGATCAAAACACAATCCTGTCGCACTAACTCAGCTTAGCCTGTTTCTACACAGGTTGCAGAAGGTGGTAGATACAGCTCTTTCCGATTTCTATTCAGTTCCGACTTAAACGATCGTCTAGCACCTCGAGCACAGTGCATAACTTACGATCTATCTCTATGCCGATGGGAGTCACAGAGCATTCCCGCAGTCTTAGGATAAAATTAGAGACTGAAAGACCCCCCTGCACTGTCTTTGACCAACACACCTTGCGGCACCATTACCGATTTAATCTGCAGCTGACCAGAAGTAGACCGCTACATTCCGCATCTCGTGAATGAATGGCGCTAGCCAAGTCCTCACCCATCCAAGTACACAAGATTTCTCCAGATGCGCGCCTGTCGAAGAGGTTAACACCCCTTATCGATGTATAGTGACAGATTTGAAAGTTTTGTGACGTAATAGCAGACGGTTAAGAAGAAAAAGAAACGGCTGGTTTTTGTGCATGTTGGAGGTCCAGACGGATGGAGTTCAAAGCATTTTTACATAAATCAACCCCACCAGCACCACGAACGTATTGTTCTAGAGTCTGGGATCAGTGCCTGGAAGGTATCGGTAAAAGAGAACATAAACACATGCACTCCTAAGGCTACAAGGTTCCACACTTAAACAGGCTATAATTTTAGATCTCTCCAGTTTCCAACCTGTTAGTCGTATGGAATGTAACGCTGTTAGTATTTCAATGTAAGAAATATATTACCAGTGCATGACATACATCCTCCTTACAGATTTATCTACGATAACTATGGTAACAAACCGTAAAATGAAAAAACTACTTCCTTAAAATATTGATTCTGTATGATATGTGCATAATATAGCTTTCCAAAGAAGTAGAAGATTCTACTTCTTTGTGCACATTCCTTCAATTTCGCTTTGTTTCCTTTCGCATTTCTCAACATGCGTCTGTACAGTGTTGTTAACATTCAGTACAACGTTTTCTAATGCCTAGATTTTTCTCTCTTCTGGCCCATTCATATCGTCTTTAATTGTCAAAACACATTCTTGCACTTTTGTCTCTTTCCTTGGTTCAACACTATTTTCGACCCTACTTATTTCGGAATCAAATCTTCTTTTAATTTCGTCTACTTGGTTATGCATCTTAGTTAATTACCATTTGATTCATATTACTTAATTGTTAAGTGCCTTAATTTCTTCGTTTTGTTTTCTTATTTGTTCAGTCTTCTCTTAGTTCGGTCATGATCTTATTTTGCAAATCTATTTTGGTATAGAGGTCATATTCCTGCAACTCTGTTTGACTTTTCTGCAAATCCATCGTGTGCAAAAGTTCACTTTTCCGCAAATCCATTTTACTAGGAAGGTCACTTCTCTGCGAGTCTCTTTTACCAGAAAGATCATTTCTCATTTGTTTTACAGCGTTAAGTAACGCGATCAACACATCAATATTAGTTACTTCTAAAGGACAAGTATTTAATTACAGTCAGAGTCTCGACTAATTCTTTCTTTTCATCATGTTCTGGTTCGTTTTTGATATTATCTGGTTTATACTGAGCACGCTACCTCCTCTGCTCTAACACACAATCCCCAGTATTCCGTTCCCACTCCCTCTGATCATGTCAGCTGATGCATCTTGCCTAACACGTCACACTGTGTATCAGATTCTGCCTACTCTGGTTCCTGCTTTACTTTCACATGTCAGTACTCTGTGATGTTACTGTTTTGCTACTCGTATAACAGCCAGCATTATGACTGTACCAAGTATCCTATGTCTTTTACTCAGCCAGCCCGTACTTCACAAATTTTTAATTCTGGTTCTTAATTGTGCTCTGCTGTACTCAAAATAACTATGAATTAGTAAGTCCTGTTACTAGGACCAAGGCTAACAGCTCTGTCTCTATCTCTTTATAGGTTCTTTGAGTCATCTAAGTGAGTATGAACCTAATATTGCCATTAAGTATGGAGTGCAATGACATCTCTCTCTCTCTCTCTCTCTCTCTCTGACTAACAGTTCCTTAATGACAGTTTTCGCTTACATTAACAATAATACAGGTTACCTACACAGTTATAACTGTGTAATTAGTAGAGTTGATTAACTTAAAACAGACTAGTGGTGGCCTTCTACATTTATTTTTATGGCGTCACTTTTCTTACAAAAGTAAGAAATAGTAATCACTTCAAGTGTTAAACTGTATCTTCCCTTAATAAAATTTTCTCGGGCTTCCAGCCGCGTCAGATGGTTAAAATCCCACGAGCTTTCGACCGAGCTCTCCCCGGTCATTGTCAAATGGTAAGACTGACTGCTGTGTCGCCGTGGCCGCGTCTTTATATAGCCGCACTGCTGGCTGTGACGTCACTGGTGCTCTCTTCCTCGCCATATATGGTAATGTTTTCATCCCGCGTCCGTCGCGCTCGTTTTAACATCGCGATAGCCGGGTCCCAGGCTGTGCTGAGCTGCAAACCGCTGTCCTCGTTGATGGTGTTTTCAGAGGTTTTTATTTCAATAGCTTCTTTTTCTTGAAGCTATCCCAAAACCCCTACGTTTTCATAACGACAGATGTTTCGTCGAATAGAATTCGGTGTCCATTTTCTAAGGCGTGTTCTGCCACGGCTGATTTATCTGGATAGCGTAGGCGTAAGCACCTCTCATGTTCCGTCCGGCGTTGCTCCACAGTGCGTATTGTTTGGCCGACGTAGTAACAGCCACACTAACATGGTATCTTGTACACTCCAGGCGTTCTAAGCCCTAGATCGTCCTTCACAGGCCTCATGAACTGACGAAGTTTTGCTAGGGGCCTGAACAGCGATGAAACGTTAAACCTCTTCAGGAGCAGGCTAATCTTTCCAGACACTGTACCACAGAAAGGCAAAAACACAAGTTTCTTGCTTTCTTCTTCGGTGATGTTCTCCTCTCTGTTTTCACACAGTTCCAAATTACTGGTACATCCCATCCAAAGATAAATTTTAACCCTATTCACCATGAGATTTTATGCGTAGTTTACAACAGTGATTTCTCCTACACATTTTTACATTACTGCTGTTTCAAATTTAAATGAAGTAAAACAAATAAAATTACTGGCATTCCAATCATTGTATGTCTTGAATATAATTTTAAATAGCTTTACTAAAAAAATTAATTTTTTTTACCGATATAGGCATGTCAAAAGAGATAAGACCTTATCTTGTTTATGTGTACAATTAGTGTAGACTTCTTGTGTGCTGTAGTACCACTGGTGGTGAATGACAGATTAGATGTAATGTGATGTTTTGTATGCATGAGTGTTATACTCATACAGAAAGTGAACTGTAAGCAAAAGGTTCCCATCAGTGTGGATAATTTCGGAGCCGATAATGTAAGTTTGTCGAAATGATTGCTAGTTGCCAATTTAGATTTTCTAGACATGGATGACCTAGACAGGTCGAGTTCAGAACTTAGCCATAAGCAAACCACTAGTACAACTGCGTTTAGTAAAAAATTGAAGCATTTGGAAGGAACAGAGACAGTAATCATGAAAACGCTATTGTTAAAATTTGAGGATCTGTTTAATCCTCAAGGCCCATTGCCAGTGTGGTGTCACCGCCAGACACCACACTTGCTAGGTGGTAGATTAAATCGGCCGCGGTCCATTTAGTACAGGTCGGACCCGCGTGTCGCCACTGTGTGATCGCAGACCTAGCGCCACCACAAGGCAGGTCTCGTGATACGAACAAGCACTCGTCCCAGTTGTACGACGACATTGCTAGCGACAATACGGACGAAGCCTTCCTCTCATTTGCCGAGAGACAGTTAGAATAGCCTTCTGCTAAGTCCATGGCTACGACCTAGCAAGGCGCCAATTGTAACAGTGCATGTATCTTACGAGTCGCATTTGTATAGTCAAGAGAGATGTATCACAAGGATCATTAAAGTTAAGTATAAAGCAGCTACGTACTTTTCTTGCTACCATTCAATAGTTATTCTGTTCCAGACTTGACGCCAGTCGGCGTGTGTGTCTGTGTGCCTTTCTTTCGGCTACTTCAAGTGGCGTAACAGTCTTGTTACGTCACTACAGCCAGCAACCCCAGTGACACAGCACAGGATTTCAGCTGGAGACAAATCACCTGTTTCCCATAAGCCATATAGATTACCCCATTATATGCCGCCAACAATGGAAGAATTCATTAGTCAGAAGTTGTAAGATGGCATAGTCTGTGGGCTGTCTTGGTCACTATAATAACGAAAAAAATAATTGGATGGTATAGAGAGATACAGATTCTGTTGCACCTACCATTACCTGAATAGCAGAACAATTACAGATGCATATCAAATATCGAAAATTGTGGAAATCTTGGATAACTTGGGACAATGTAGGTACTTTTCCACAATAGACCTGAACACCACCAGTTGGAAATAATGCCAAAGACTGCCTTTATAGTCCCTTAGGGGCATGACCAATATCAGTGAACGCCATTCGGTTTGAAAAAGGCAGCAGCCAGTTTTCTATATCTGTTGGACTTATTGTTCATGGGTCTGAAGTAGAGACAATGCATGATGTACATAGATGATGCTATTGCATTTGCAAAAGATGTGTAAGTGTGACAGTTGAAAGAGGTTTGTAAGAGATTATGTTCTGTTGCACCTGATCCCAACCATTCAAGAGTGGCATCACTAAGGGAAGTGAATTACTTCTTGACATATGGTGTAACATATCTTTAATGTTATCTGTATGGGAAGAAATTTAAGGTATTTGTAGATCACATGGCATTGAAGCGTTTATTAGATTTTAAAGATTCATCAAGTAGACTTAACATAGTGTGCATTAAAACTAAACAAATTTGACTCTAATGTGGTTCACAAACCCAGTAGAAAGCATGGTAATGCAGATGGGTTTAGCAGAAATATTGGCATAATACATATACTGTCATAGCCTTATGTAGTGGCAGAGACCACAAGCTGCTGAAACAGATCGCAAGTTATTTGCAACACAACCACAATTCACTACTTGCAATGGTCTGTTATGTAGGACAATGAGGCTTCAACCATATGTGGTAGTGCCTGCCCTAGTGAAGGAAGAATTATTAAAGGAAGCACATGATCATGTGTTATTTAGGCACAGAGGTCATAGGGCCACATATTGGAGGGTAGCGAACTGATAGATAATGTGGGAAAAAATAGATCAGTATGTGCAAAACTATGTGCCATGTGCACAGCATGCAGGTTTAAGTCATGAACAAGTGTCACTAAAGATGTTGTCAGAGACAAGTAAACCTTTTGAAATGACTGAAATGGGTATTTTAGGACGCTTTAGCCAGACACTAACAGTAAACTGCTATGTTTTGACTATTATAGATCATTTTTCTCGATAAGTGGGAATGATCACTATTCCAAACCAACAGGTGGACACAGAAGCACATGCAATGGTAATAACTGGTTGCTAAAGTTTGCTGCCCCAAAGGCAGCGATCATATATTAGGGTACCAACTTCCTGTCAGAGCTGATGAAGCAGTTATGCCATTTGTTACACTTTTTCAAACACAAAACTTGCCCATTACATCTACAGCCTAACAGAGGAATAGAATGCACACAGCAGACAATCAGTATGATGCTGAGCTGTTATATCAATAACCATCTTAATGACTGAGTTGCTTTCTTACCATATGTGGTAGGAGTGTACAGTTCTAAAATCCATGATAGCATGGATCTGTCGCCATACAAGGCTGTGACTGGCAGGAAAATTGTTTTACCACTTGAAGTGGTCGAACCATATGTGGGGAAGAATGGGGAACCTGTATTGGATTTCGCAAGGATGTTGAAGGAGGTGTGGAATCAGGTACAAATGCGCAACACCAAGGCCACTGAATGTCATGAAAGAATGTGGCAGCTTCATGTTAAACCACCAGAATATTATGTAAGTCAGTGTGCAATGCTGATGAACATAACCACACCAAAGGATACAACACAGAAGTTCGTCATTCAATACTGGAGTCTGTACAAGGTTGTTGAAATGACATCACTGGTAAATTTATAATTACAGTTGTCTAATCATCTGACTGTTGTGAATGTGAAGGCCTCCGTTCTTTTAAAGATGCACCAGATTTGTTTCTGCCAGCGATGGCACCACTTCCTAAGAAGGAGGGACGGGTTAAGAAGAAAAATATGAAAGCAGAGGCATTTTTCTGAACCACTAGCTAAATCCCATATGAATTAAAACCACAAGAATGTGTGTGTGTGTGGGGGGGGGGGTCACAAAAAGGTCTTTTATTTTTAAGCGTATTGGTGGAATTGCAGTAGCAAATGGAGTCAGGTGACATAACTTGTGAGTTGTATTTAACAGACAATATATTTATGAACATAGACCACTGACAATGAATCTTTGGATAAGGAGAATATTTGGAAATTTGTGATAAGTTTCTATGGGACCAAACTGCTGAGGCTATCGGTACCTAGGCTTACACACTAAATAAACTAACTTACTCTAAGATTAACACACATACCCACGCCTGATGGAGGACTCGAACCTCCGACTGGCAGAGCTGCGCGAACTGTGGCAAGGCGCCTCAGATTGCATGGCTACCCTGCATGGCTCAGATAAGCAGAAGGAGAGTAATTGCAGCTTCCTCTCCTCAGGTAGCTTCACCAGCAAGAATGGCCATGAGGTGTATCATAGTTCTGGCAGTGCTGCGCCTTTTCAGTGAGTGAGGTATAGGCACACTGCAAGATCAAAGACTGGATGGGAGGTGCATTATTCTCCTGAAAGGAAGATGTATTCTGAAACAGTCACCATTGGACATTAAAACATACAACGAATAGGAAGTGAGAAACGAAGTATAGAGACTGGAGAAGACATTCTTAGCACTGCACTATGAGGCTGAGAAGATGGGGGTCACTATGGGTAACATCTGCCTACAAACGTTTATGAGAACAATTTCGCTAAACAGTGGATTTGGTACCATGTACGTTGCAGCGACATAAGGGAGGGTGGTTGGATGTGAGAGGCAGATTGTTGGAAACAGTGTTTGAGGCTGTAGATACTGAAAATGTATGGCGGATGAATGGTACTCTGATACAGGCAAGATACGTACAGTGGTAAAAAAAAGGTCATTCTTGGCCACCAGAATAAAATAATAATTGGATCCTTTTACCAACCTCCCAACTCAGTTTATACAAGTGCTGAAAGAAAACTTGAGCATAATTTCAAACACGTGCCCAACTCATACACTTATAGACAATTATAGTTGGTTGTGACTTCAATTAATCCTCAATATGTTGGCGAAAATACATGTTTAATTTTGGAAGTACAGATAAAACATCATCCAAAATTGTGCTAAACTCATTCTCTCGAAATTATTTCCAGAAATTAGTTTATGAGCCCACTTGAATAGTAAACAGTTGTGAAAACAAACTTGACCACTTAGCAAGAAATAATACTGAGCTAATAATGAGCATCAAAAGGGGTACAGAAATTAGTGAACACAGGGTTGTAGAGAGAGTGAATATCCAAACTCCCAAATCTACCAAAAATAAACGAAAAATATATCCATTCAAAAAGCAGATAAAAATTCGCTTGATGCCTTCGTAAGGGACAATCTTCACTCCTTCCAAATTATCAATGTAAGTGTGGACCAGATGTGACTTGAATTCAAAGAAATAGTATCCACAAACAAACTAAAAAAACGTTCTGATACCCCATGGCACACAAAACACGCCAGAAAACTGTTGCAGAAACAACGAAAAAAGCGTTCCCAATTTAAATGAATGCCAAATCCCCAATGTCTTTTACAGCAAATCGAAATTTAGTGTGGACTTCAATGCGAGATGCTTCCGCAACGAAACTTTGTCTCGAAACTTGGCAGAAAATCCAAAGAGATTCTGATCGTATGTAGAGTACGCTAGTGGCAAGACACAATCAATGCCTTCTCTCTACAGTAGGTATGGAAACACCATCGATAACAGTGATACTAAAGCAGAGTTACTAAATACAGCCCTCTGAAATTCCTCCACCAAAGAAGATGAAGTAAACATTTCAGTATTCGAATCAAGAACAGCTGCCAACATCAGTGACTTAGAAGTAGACATCCTCAGAGTAGTGAAGTAACTCAAATCACTTAGTAAAAACAAATCTTCTGATCCAGACTGTATATCAATTAGGTTCCTTTAAGAGTATGCTGATGCAATAGCTCCATGCTTAACAATCACATACAACTGCTCACTTGATGAAAGATCTGTACCCCAAGACTTGAAAGGTGCACAAATCACAACAATGTTCAAGGAATACAGTAGGAGTAATCCACTAAATTACATAGAAAATGTTGTAGGGACGTCGAACCAAATACTGCGTTTTATTGACAGTACACCAGGAAGATGCTACGGATCTACTAACGAGACTGGCTACACTACACTTGTCTGGCCTCTTTTGGAGTACTACTGTGTAGTGTCGGATCCTTACCAGATAGGAATAACGGAGTACGTCGAGAAAGTACAAAGAAGGGCGGCACGTTTTGTATTATCGAGAAATAGGGCAGAAAGTTTCACGGACCTGATACAGAATTTGGGGCGTAAATCACTAAAACAAAGACGTTTTCGTTGTGGTGGGATGTTCTCAAGAAATTTCAGTCACCAACATTCTTCATTATATGAGAAACGATCGTTATAATGAAATAAGGGTAATCAGAGCACATCCAGAATGATAGAGGTGATCGTCGTCTCCTCACACTGTTTGAGAATAGAATAATAGAGAGTTCGTGTGAAGGTGATTCAATTAACCATGTGGATTTTTCTGTAGATGTAGATGAAAGCCATAGCAGAGTGGTACCCTACGCAGCTAACAAACTGAACAACACTTGGATGCTGTGAAAGCTAACAGCAAAACTTATGGGTTATGTGAAGATAGCTATTAGCATGGTGAATCGGAATTTGAATGTTATACAGACCTTGTTAGATCTGCTGAACACCAGAGTAGCTGCATAAAAAATTTTGTGAACACTACCTGACAATATAGAAGATGCTTGACTACAAGTGGCAAGTGCTATACCTTTTCACACTTTTTGGCACCTGAAAATAATTTTACATCCACTCTGTTTCGAGTATCTGCCATCGTTTTTCCAACTACTGAGTTATACATTAAGTAGTGAATTTTTTTTCAAAATCGTGATCTGCTTTAGTCATTTCTGCATTTAAATCTATGTATTTCTACAACCAATCATTTTTTTAATTTCAAAATTTTATGAATTTTTCTTATCTTCATTCCAACAGGCAAGATATCTGTAGTGAACTACATAATTTTTTGTCATTCGGTGCTGTTAATAACTTTTTTCTTTTGTCCCAAACACAGTTTTATTTTCAGGAGCTAATGCTAAATCTTTATGTTCATAATGTAAATTTTTTTGGATATTCTGAATCTGCTTCCTCTATATATCCATACTGAAAATTCTTTTCTTAGAATCCAAATTATTTGTATTATCCCTTTCAAATCCATCATATGGAAAATACTTACTCATAGTCCAGGCATATAAATTAGTTGCATGCAAATACATTAAATAATTTGATTTCTTATTGGAATCATAACTTTTAAATATTTATTATCTGTTTTGACATATCTCTTACGAAACTGAAATTTATCGCCCCTAACTCCTTTTTCAATCATTAGAATCATGTCATAATCATCTAATAGTTGTAATTTAACTTTAGTCATTTTTAACATAAGTGAGAAACTAAACCAGGTATTTTACAGCACTGTAAAATACCATGATTAATCTAACTCACAAGATTTGTACATGTTTCTCTAAAATTTACAAAAATATCAGCTAACAACAAAACATTTTTGATATATAAATAATGATGTACACTAAGATTCTTATGTTAGCATTTTCACATACTTACTTTACATTATTCAAATCTTGATTAATAAAATCAAACATGTTTAATTTATCATAGGAGTTATGATTTCGTTGAAGATTTATTTCCTCCGGTTTCTTTCAAATATCCATGTAATTCTAACGATAAACTCCTTTCTTAAATAATGCAGAAATTTTTCTCCAACTTTTGTTCCTGGAACACAGTAATTATAGCCAGATAGATGCATTTCAAGCAGCAACTTAATGAGCTAACTAACCCTTTACCATCTTCTTCACAGTTAAGCATTAAATTGTTCAAAAGTCGGATTAAATAAGGTTTACCTTATGGACCATTGATAATAAAATCATTAAACTTGATAGTTAACATTTTTGATATACCACCAATTTATAATGATATCTCTTATTTCCAGCTAAAGTAACATCAATCACACAAACATATTCAATTGGTTTTTCTCTATATTTCTTTTATTAATTTTTCACCTGTTTTCTCAGCATCTGAAGAATCCTCTGCTAATTTTGGAGAATAAACTTCAACAATTGCACCTTTCAAATTATTGTATTTGATATCTTTACTTGATTTTGTTTTATTTGGATTTGTAAGAAATTGTTCACCTGAATCATATGATATGGTTACATAATTTGATAAATTGACATAAACAAATTAAGAATTTATATCATCTACAGTAATATATATTTAGCAAAAACTCAATCTTTGAGTTTGAAAGCAATAATTATTTGAAATTTTTATTCTCAATACATACTTTAAAAATTCGAAATTAAATTATATTAACAGATTTTTGATGTCTTAAGTCTGTTTAATTAAAATTTTTATTCTTAGAAATTTTTTACCTTATTTCGATTTTTCCATTTTAATTTTTCTTCTTATGTCTATTGTACACAATCTGAACTGTTTTCTCATTCCAACATGTGCTACATTATCCTTTAAGATCATTAACATTGATATCTCCATGAACAAATTCATTGTAAATATGATTTAAATTTGTATCATCTTGTCTAAATGTATTTAAAGAGTTTACATCATATCTTACTAAGTTTTTAAGTATTTTTGAATAAATCTGACCTAATAAAAATCAATCTATTTCTTTATGTCTACCTCCAGTGAAGTATTTTGTAACTATATTGTGAAATCATGAAACAAAACAACTCAATTACCTTCACATTCATCCAAAGGCGTAATTTCATCATTATTTCCAATATAGTACCAATAATCTTTGTAACTTTTTTCCACATTTTTACGAAGTCTTAAAATTTGGATGATGTAAACTTTTACAATAAACATATAAATGATTGATTTTCCCCAGTTTAACCATCCTGGACCTAAAATATGATTAGCAATCATTATCTTGTTCATCCACATCCAACTGCACCAATAATTGACATGAAACTGGATAAGGTAAATATTTTCCATGTTTGTTTTTATTTTTTCTTTCAAATTCTTATTTTTATAAAGCAATCTGTTTTCATTTAATTAATAATAATCTTTAGTAATATATGAATTGATTATTTCAATTATGTGGTACTTCATCAGTTCTCTAAAAAATATTATCTGTACCTGTAAGAGATAGTTATAAAAACTTTGCATAGGTGTTCTTATACAACATTTTTTGTTTGAAATATCACCTCAAAAAATAATAAACTATACTGCGATGGAGAAGAAATAAAAATTACTGTTGGTCAAAATGTTTGAAATGTTTAGAAAAATTTGTTATTACAAAAAACATAATGTATGCATTAAAGCAGTTAAAATTTAAATAGAATTACTATTCAGAGCGATATTACAAAAAGGTACTGCCAAACTTTCAGGAACATTCTTCACACACAAATAAAGAAAAGATGTTATGTGGACATGTGTCCGGGAATGCTTACTTTCCATGTTAGAGCTCATTTTATTACTTCTCTTCAAATCACATTAATCATGGAATGGAAACACACAGCAACAGAACGTACCAGCGTGACTTCAAACACTTTGTTACAGGAAATGTTCAAAATGTCCTCCGTTAGCGAGGATACATGCATCCACCCTCCGTCGCATGGAATTCCTGATGCACTGATGCAGCCATGGAGAATGGTGTATTGTTTCACAGCCATCCACAATACGAGCATGAAGAGTCTCTACATTTGGTACCGGGGTTGAGTAGACAAGAGCTTTCAAATGCCCCCATAAATGAAAGTCAAGACGGTTGAGGTCAGGAGAGCGTGGAGGCCAAGGAATTGGTCCGTCTCTACCAATCCATCGGTCACCAAATCTGTTGTTGAGAAGCGTACAAACACTTCGACTGAAATGTGCAGGAGCTCCATTGTGCATGAACCACATGTTGTGTCGTAATTGTTAAAGCACATGTTCTAGCAGCACAGGTAGAGTATCCTGTATGAAATCATGATAACGTGCTCCACTGACCGTAGGTGGACGAAACTAAAATGAGCTCTAACAATGAAATTAAGCGTTTCCGGACACATGCCCACATAACATCTTTTCTTTGTTTGTGTGTGAGGAATGTTTCCTGGAAGTTTGGCCGTACCTTTTTGTAACACCCTGTATATGTACATAAAATATAGTATCAGAAGTGTGTTCAGATTTTATATTCGAAATATTATGGCTCATGAAAAAATTATTCCAAAAAATATAACAATTGAATTAATTCATGTTAATTTTAATTTAGGTGACAGAATGTTTATGAAGAATAATGATTTAGTTCTCCAATAAATTAGAACAACAATGGCCTTTATTTATTCAAATACATGATAATATTCAGGATTTAGAAATAATCATTACTGGTAAAATGATAATTTCAATTATGTCAACAGTGCTACTGTAACAGTTATTTTAGAAATGAATTAATAAATTTTAATATTGGTAAAAGAACAAAATTGAGAGCTATCAGTAGTATTCTTGTCCTGCGAATGAAAAAATCCGAAATAATGTATATATTCCAAATTAAGGTGTGTAATTTAAAGTTCATATCGGTTAAAGGCTGGCTACATCCAAAGTGTGCTCAGTTGTATACGAACTTTAAAATTATTACAGCTGAAACAAAGCAGCAGTATTAAGTAGTGAGGAAAATATCACAAATTATCATAACTCAATCGAGTCTGATATGCCTTACTTTAATTCTGTTGTTTTTTAAACTAAACTTACAAATAATAATTTCATTTTTTCATCATACATGACCATGTTAATTACATACACTTTTAGAGACACCAGATAATAATTTGTAAGCTTATGATTCATTTCATGATTTTATATGAGCTACACAGTTAAATGAAGATGTTGATATAAATCCACATAAGTTTATAACGAATTATCATATTTATGTCTTAAACATGACATATAGAAAAAATATTATGGTGACACAAAAAATGACAGTGAAATTATGTGCTAGTTTTAATGCTAATATATCAGTTGATGCTCTAGTGGAATTAATTATGTATGGAAAAAAAATTAAGATATGGTACTCAACATAGAATAGTTTCTGAGCATTTTCTATTTTTTCTTAATTTTTTTCCTTTCTTAAAATATCATCTTTTCTTAATTTTTTGTTATATTCTTCAGCTTCTTCATAAAAAATGCAATTTTTATGTTTATCAGTTTGTATTATAAACTGAGCAATATCAAAATTATTAAAAAGTTCTACTGTCTCTTCAACTGTACAAAATTTCAAGTTTTGATTTTTCATTTCTGCTTTTTGAGTTCATTCACAACAAAAAAATTTTAAGAGAAAAAATATTTTTCTGTAATGAAAAAATTTACCTTTTTATATTAAATATTTTAATCTATATTTATGTAATGAATAAATTTAATTTTTTCTAATTAATATTTTTCTGTATAAATGGAGTCTTTACTTAAAAAGCTAAATAATTTAAACAAAGCAGAATTGTTGAAGAAATTTAATGAGATAAAAGTAGCTCTTTTTTATAATATTACTGGGTATTGGTACCTAAATACAAAACATGGAGGAAAAAAATGCACGAATCTCAATAATAATTGACAACAATTTTGCCAAACATATTTGAAACTAATAAGTTGATGGGATTTTCAGTTTTTTGAAGATTGAAATATTAAACTGAGATACAAAGCAAGACATAACATGGTGGTGATAATGAATGTCATGATATAGAATTCAGTATTTAAATTCAGGATATTGAGTTTTTTAGTTTCAAGATTTTAAGTCTTTTTACAATTTTTATTTTATGCTTGGAATTTTGTTTTTTTTTTTTTTTTTTTTTTGCTTGAAATCTTTGGAACATATTTGAAAAATGTTTGGGCATAAGAAACAAATGTTCAAAATTAATGGTAACAATGCTCAAAAAATAAGACACTACTTAAAAAAGGATGAAAAGTTTGAAAAATAGTTATAATGGGTACAGAAGATGCTGATTGTTTTTTCTTCATATCATTTCGACATTTTTATTACTTTCTAGCTTTTTGGTAAAAACATATTTTTGTGATATTTTGCAGATTTTTTACTACTTTTGAAAATTTATCGAAATTTTATGAATTTGTTAATTTTGTGAAAAGTGGGGTAGTAACTTATTATCAATTTGATTGTTTCCCAACACCTCTGACACTAGTTTCTGCATCTTTGTGGTGGTGTGAGAAATAATGTGGGGTAAACAATGGATATACAGAGAGTAATTTTGTGACAATTTTTGTAACTTGACAATGTACGGGTAATTTGTAACCATTTTGTTATAATATGGTGAAGTATGGAGCAATTCGTTATAATTTTGCTGTAACATGACAATATTTGGGCTAATTTGTTACAATTTTCCTGTAATTGTGCGATTTTTACCAATTTCCTATGACATGATGTCATACAGGTTACAATTTTACTGTAGCATCAAACAGTTCATTACAATTTCACTGTAACATTGGCAGTTTGTTACAGTTTTAGTGTAATATAGATGGTAATATGTTATAATTTTGTTGTAGTGACTGTACATCATGCAGGATCCCTTCCATTGTGTACTGTTGTGTTGGATACATATGTATCCAGTGCATGCCAGTTATTCGATTAACAGAAGTCACGCTTCTTCTACATTTAGACTTTTGACAGAGAGACAGATGGGGAGCAGATATTAAGAGAAAATTCGTTGATTTTGAAATAAAATGCTATGATTTTGACACAAAATTCGTTGATTAAGGCCTGTTTCACACTGGGACACTGGTGACAGTCGCCAGTGACGGTCACAAGTAATTGCAGTGAACACTCCTGGGTCACCAGTGTCCAGCACTGCAGGTATTGCCAAATGATAAGTTGGTGAAACGGATTCGAGCAAGGAGATACTTATGTTAGTACTCCTAAGCAGGAGGAAGAGGAGGAGAATGAGGACAAAACGTTCATTACATGTACATCCACTGCTGCGTGATCAGCACGAGAAGGCATTGTTATATACTCTTTATGTCGATCTGAGACAAGATTTCCCTGCACCTGAACCACTGTCATTAACTTTTGAAAGACCTCTTCCATTCATGTTAGTATTTGATGAAGGTTCTGGGATGTCAAAATTTATTCTATTCCCCTTTGGAGGAAAGTATTTAGACGTTAAAAAACATGTGTTCAACAATAGACTGTCCAGAACAAGGAGTTACATCGAGTCTAGTTTTGGAATTCTTGCAAACAAATGGAGCATTCTCCATAGACAACACGATGTTAAATTAGATTTAGCAGTGCCTATTGTAAATACATGTTGTCTCCTCCATAACTTTGTGCATGATCACAATGGAATAGAGTTTGAGGATACATTAATTATTCAGGGATTGCAGGACATGTCACCTTGCTTAGTCCGTGGAGGAAATATTGCGAACAGTATCAGAGATAACTTTTGCAAACTACTTCGTTAGCTCTGAAGGCGAAGTGCCTTGGCAGCTACAAAAATCTAATTTCTGGAAATGTCATGTGAACGTTAATGCGACTACGCCTCATTGTTCACCTGGCATTGTACTTGTGATCCACATTGTGCAGTTATTAGAAACTTTTGATATATAAGTATTTTTTTAGATTTTCTCTTCATTCACCCTGTAGGGGTGAGTTCATGGTTTCCACACTCATCCATTTTGTCCCTTCTTATCGCATTAAGGCTGTATGATGGCACACTTGATACTGGTAAACACAAAAGAAAAGCAGTGAGGGATGCAAATGTGCTTGAAGGTTACTGCCCTCCTAGCCTCATACAGAGGTCCGAAAAATGAGGTATTAAATTTGAAAAAAGAACATACAACTTAACAATTTTGTTTTTTTCATCCATGCTCTTCTCATTGTAATGAAACACATATTTCGTTATAATTTCTTGCCAGGCATTCGTTTTCACCACTTTCTTGCTATAGTCATCGCTTTTGACATCTCAAATAGTAGGACAACTTTCTACTTCACTTATAAAATATTCCGTGTTAATCAAATATAAACTCATGGCTACAATGTGTACAGTAAAAAAATGTACAATGAATGTTTCGCGTCACAGTCTCAGAAATGACCTCCTGTCTATTGGCAGGTCTGCTGCACTGTGTCTGTGATCTGTGCCCCAGTGCAAACACTCCAATCCAAACTAATGCTGTCCAATGGGGACTCCTGTAATCACAGTGACCTTGTCCGTCACGTGTGGCGAGGGTGAGACACTGTTGCGTCACAGTGGTTCGGTGTGAATGCTCCAGTTCAAACAAATGTATCTCTGTCGGTCACCGTCGCTAGTGATCTAGTGTGAAATGGCCATAGAAGCACAATTTATAGGATTGAAACTGCACCAAGTCAGCTGGGATGTCAGAGCCATGTGGGCATTTCAAACTTATTGCAAGTTGGCTTGGTGCGAAATCTCTCAACACACCATAGGAAAGTACGCCATGCAAAATCAGGTATTGATGAAAACTGCACCAGCTTTATCATGAGCGAGCTGTGACATTAGGGAGCATGTGGATTATTTAGAATTTTCCATTATTTTAAACTTAGCGGAAGCAGGTTATTTTGGGCTAAAACACCAGAGAGGGATGAAGATAGCTCATGAAAATAGGTCTTGGGAACGGTAGCGTGAGGCGATGACTATCGACTGCTTGTGTGTAATCAAATATTACACCTTGAACTGTTTTTCATTGATACCTGTAGTCTGTAACGAACAGAAATAGGTCTTAATTCATCTTCTGAATCAACAATGTTGTGCAGTTCAGTGCGCAACAGTGTGAGACATCTACACATACGATGGAAATACATCTGCATTCATCTCTGGGCCAACACTGTTGTACAGTTCAGTGTGTGGTTTACAAGATCTTCACACTTACATAGGGTTGGCTCAGCTTAAATACAACACTTATTGATGATCGGTCATTTCCTATTAAACAGCATCTGGACAAACTCAGGGAAACTCGATTATTTTATACTGTGTTGAAGGTCAAACTGTGTGTTTCCATTGTGTTGGAGGCTTGATAGGTAGGAATGGAATGCACATTCCATGAGCTAAATATGCTCTGTGACTTTCTTAGTGTTTGTTTGCGGTTCTTGTGAAGAGTAAATATGTTATAGGTACCATATGTCCAAATACAGACATGTTAGTTACAGCAAGGGATAAAAGTAATATTAAACTTCCTAGAAATCCTCATGGAGCTGTAACTGCTGTTAGCCAGAAAGTGGCAGGTGCTTCATCATCTGAAATGCAGGTGACTGTGAGTGTTATCAGCAACACTTGCATGTCTACGATTTCTTTCCATGAAGAAGTGGGTGTGGTGTTCTTCCCATGCAGACACATTGCCGCTTGTGTTAACTGAGTCCCTTTTATCATGTGCTGTGTTTCATAGTCATATTTAAGTATAGTAAGAGGACTTTTGTCATAATAAATTCGGTATCAGTACCCAGTTTTGACATATACAAATGTCTAACAGCATTATTTTAATTTTTTGACAAGGAATATTGTTATAGATAAATAACATATGAGCTATACAGTTCATAATATAACACCAAATTCTGCGTTATTTAGGTTGTTCTTGTAGGATGGAGGACACCATATATACTTTGATACAATTTTATACATTGTTAGTATAGATATTTGTACTTTGTTCACTGTGAAAACTAAATCATTATTGTCAAAACAATCTCATTTTCTTTTTTTCTACATCAACACAGTCATCGCTCCACAATATTTTTCAAATAACTGTTTTCCTGTTTTCCATATGCTTGAAATTTTGCATGTACTGCATTCGAACGAACTGGAAGACATATTCCCTGGTATACCAGTCGGTTAACTCCACTTGCATGGAATTTCTGTTAATAGAAGTAATATTAGCAGACTTAGGAATCATTCACACAATCAAACTTAAGCATTTTCTACATCCTTCTCCTCCTCATCCTACTCTTCCTCCTCCTCCTCTTCCTCCTCCTCCTCCTCGTCCTGCTGGTATTCTAGCATGGCTGCTGCCGTCTTCTGTAACTAAATTCATTTATCCTTCCTGTACTGTTGTATGTAGCAGATTAAGTTTCCCCATGAACCATGTGTGTTGTTGTAACACTTGATGTAGCATCATTATATGCCGCTAGTATATGTATCTGCGATGATTTCTCCTATTTGTCCTCATTCAAATTCTGTTAGATCTGAAATTATGACTTACTAACACCACCAGGGGGTCTCAGCTGTTAAAAGCTGTTTTGGCTCCCATGCATCTCTGTGACCCATTGTGACACTCACAGTAAGCTACTGTGGTTTGCAAACATCCCCTTGTTTTAAATTAATAAATAAACATAGTAGTACCAGTCTGTTGTGGGACTTGGTGTCTACAGTTGTGTGGGGTCAGCTGAGGTGGTGCAGTGTGTGGCACGTGTGAGAAGGACAATTGCACTAGTTCTGCTATGTTGGTTACGGAATTTCCCGCAATTTTTAACTTAGAACAAGTGGGCTCTTTGACTTAGGACTCTGTACCAGCAGTCTACAGTGGCATGGAGACAAGTGGGATGGCATGGAGAGGCAGGAGCATATGTTGAAATTGGCAACATTAACAACTAGTCAGCTTGGATTTTTTAATTTCCCACGATTTTAAACTTTGCACAAGTGAGCTTTTGGACCTTTAATTTGAGACTCAGTGGCCATGCCTGCAGCATAGGCAGAGGCAGTGCAATATTCAGGACACTCCCATAATTGGTGCCATCTGGAATTTCCCACCATTTTCAATTTAGGGCAGCATTCTAAACTACTTAGCATATGTGGCCATCTTGGATGCTAATCTTCCACCATCTTGGATTATGACATCATAGGTCTGGGAAAAACCCAGTAGGGCAAATGGTCTATATCCATCATCTTTTATTCTATATATCGGCCATCTTCGATTTTCTACCAATAGGACAACTTCCTATCTTTTGAATTTCCCACAAATTCGTACTTAGGACAATTGAACGATTATAATGCTATAGGGGATAAGTAACAAAATATAATTGCAACGTTATTCATAGTAAATTTCATTCAAATAATGTGAACATAAATATACATCAACTCCACAATGACAATTTCTCATTGACTTAAGGAAAGCAAATTATCACATGGCATGATCCAAAAATTATAAATAAACACTGACTTTTCTAAATAAATTTGCACTGAAATGCTAAATATGCTAAGTCTACCTAATAGATGTTTAATATTTCTGCCTCTAGTAATCATTTTACTGTATTGTCTTGGCACAATTCACCATAAAACTGTTTGTGCACCACAGGTAGTGATTTCATCATACTTCTAATATCTCTTTTCTTCTCTGAAGACAATCCTTTTGCACCAGTGACGTGCCTGAATGTGTTCATTTTGAAATCTTCTCTTTGCCATCCTTTTTTCAACACTCTTATAACTTCTCTTTCCTCTAATTCACCAAATGTATTTTTTATATTACTTACTCCAGGTGTGGTGATTTTAATCCATGAGGCAGAATTTATATTAACCATAGCTGTCTTAAATAATTATGACAATTTCCAGATGTAAATGGTAGCAGAAACATAGAACCAGAACACAGAATAAGATAACCTCAAATCCTACCTCACTGTTCAATTTAATCTTCATGTGTATTTATTTTCCACACTTTGTGTGATATGATTTTCCACTCACTCTTAGATCATACTCACTCTTTCTTTTAGAGGCCACATACTGGCCTTCATAGCCCGCATATCAGTCATCATTGCAGGTAGCCCTCTTCGCATAGCACCTGACGAAGTAGAAAACACAACTTACACAAAACTGGCGCTTAGCCCCTTCAGCATGATAACCCTTAAATTCCACTAGGTCTGTCATCTTCGAGTTTTTAATTTTTCACCATTTTACACACAGGACGATTGGCCTTTGCCCACTGTGACATCAGAGGGATGGTGGATATGTGCAGGAATCTGGCAATATTGTATTATACAATGAGAGATGTCATTGATGACATCATAAGAAACCTGGCAACAATTCCTAGCTATTAAGTAGGTAGTCATGAAGTTTTGACTCATCTGTGTATGTAAAAGGTCCAAAACTACATTGCTGGACAATGAAGAAAGAACACCTTAGCATAAGTGACTAAGACATGTCACACTTGATTGAGAGGGCAGTTAATGTGATAATAAAATGCGCAGCACTACGGACATACAAGGAATTGCATTACTAGTTGTGGAATGTTGCAAGCTTTGCAGCCGATGTTCACCTCCAGAGGTGGTAGTAACCAGTTTGCCGTGGCATACAGAGCTCCGTGTTTGTTTGTAGCATTGTTGGATTGCTGTGACAGTGCGCATATGTACCTTTAGTGCAACTGACAGAGTTTAAATGACGTCATATAGTGGTTCTGTGGAAAGCTGTTTGGTCATACCATAGAATAGCTCTACACATGGGGTGAGTGTCCATCAGTCTGGATCTGGACAGCAGAAATGTACAAATGTAGACCAAGACAATTGTATCTTACGAAGTGCCACATCTGACTGCAATGCGATTTCACAAAAAATTAGGTACACTGTTACTCAGGGGTATTAGTGAGGATCAGTCGCAACTGTCTATAAATCAGGGCTACAATCGTGTGTGCCATTAGGGCATCTTCTGCTCACGCTCTAATGTGGTGCAGTATTCCTCCAGTGATGTCGCGATAGGCACTTATGGAAGGGTGAATGGAGACTTGCTGTCTTCATAGATGAGAGTCGCTTCTGCCATGGTGGAAATGTTGGTTGTATGCCAATACGACATCTGGAATCTGGAATCTGGTTGTGTCAAGTGTGTGAAATTTTAAACAAGAAACAACAGTGTTTTAGATAGAAAGTAGCCAGGACTACCAATTCCATTGACAATCGGACGAATCAGCCATCGTCCTTCATGCATCTTAACTTGTGGTCGTAGGGTTGGGGTCCTCAGGTTCATACATAACAATCTCATACAGTCCTTAGAGGAAAAAAAAGAATCATAAGTGTCAAATACATCTTTGAATTCTTTCTGGAAATTAATTGTGGGGTTCATGCTGAAGTAATTAATACTATTCTCAGAGAAGAAAGCTAACGTTTTCTTAACATAATTGTCTCTATACAAGATGACAGAGGAGTTCCCTTTACCTACCTTGATAATGAGTGCATTGTCATCACCGAACTTTTTAGTAATACGCTTAACTCTAGCAAGGCAATTATTCTTAACCTGGCTGCTGTTCTTCATCACTTTAGTGACGATATCGTCAAATTTACACCTTATCTTGGCTTGTCCACACCTATGTCACTTAACGCTGTCCATAACAAGTTTTTGTAGGACTCTATCGTCCAGAGTTCGCTTGACAATTGCTTTCTGATGTAAGCTTAATTGTATGATCTTCTGAGGATGGCTAATTAATTTGCCAAAACTTGTCAAGAAGTTAATTTAATAAAAGTTTGTGCATCTGACAACCGATTATTTGTATTTTTAGAATGTGTTTCACAGCTGCTGGTTGACAACCATTAATAAAATTCTTTTTTCATTGTCCAGTAGTATATGTTTAGAAGATGGTAAAAGCAGCAAAAGAAACAGCACACAAAAAGTCCATTTCTGACCTGTACAAATTAATCAGTCATTTGTAAAATGTGAACTTGGTGTCATAGCTGGCTGTTCAGAAGTCTCCAAAATTGTGTTAGTTGAAAAATCCTTTGTAAATCTTTCAGCGATATCAGATTATTCCAATGAATTATTTATAATTGTATCAAAATTAGATCTAATGTCCGTCCTTTAATCTTAAATCAGAATAATAGCAAAGTTCTATCCAAGTTTAAAGAATTACAGCTGAA
This sequence comes from Schistocerca piceifrons, assembly GCF_021461385.2. Taxonomy (NCBI): domain Eukaryota; kingdom Metazoa; phylum Arthropoda; class Insecta; order Orthoptera; family Acrididae; genus Schistocerca; species Schistocerca piceifrons. Next base: position 149,619,810 of record NC_060149.1, on the reverse strand, counting down.
GATGTAGAATAAGTGGATGGATGACATGAAACACAGTACATACACAGTAGAGGAGGAGAGATATATAATAATAACGAAAAATGGTACAGGTTTCACCTCATGGGAAAGCAGGAAAACGGGCATTAATAAATTTCGTGTTTGACAGAGGTCAGACTCCCAACATAAAAGTTGGTATTGGACTCTCAGTAAGGAATATACCCTCCTCAGACACTAATGCACAATTTGCAACTGTTGTTATTCATGCTGAGTACCGAATTGTTGAGGAGTTTTCAGGGGATATTGTTCCACTCCTCTCTCAAGGCGGTTTTCAGTTGTTGCATGAGTTGAGAAGGGTGTGGCCATTGAGAAACACATCTGTCAAGAGCATTCTGGAAATGGTCTATAGGGTTTAGCTCCAAGGAGTACATGGAGCTGTGGGTATTACGTGGCATAGAATCGTAATAACACACTTTTAGAGTTAAAATGAACATTTATTTCAGCACTGAACAGAACGAATACAGAAGTGGACGTCGAACATGGCGTGAGAGAACAAAGACAGAATACAAAGCCAAAGAGAATAATCAAAGAAGTGTTACTTCGTGTCAGAGACGCCACAGAGCCCTCCCCCCCCCCCAGGGGTGCGGAGCATGGCTGGGTGAAGCTAGTGCACGTCCACAAAAAAAAAAAAAAAATCTTCATACCAGAGCGGAGGCGGCGTCCAGCGAGCGAAGTGTGTGGCTCGGGCATGTCATTCTCATGGTCTCGCGCGGCGGACAGCTGTGCAGGCAGTGGCGAGTCGACAAGGGCCACAGAGGCGGCGGTGGTAGGCGACACATTGGCCGAGGCAGGTTGGCAGGGAGTGGCAAGGAGTGGCTCCAGAGGGGACCACACAGGCTTTGAACGTTGTACCGAAACTGTATTCGGGAGGCTGATGAGCAGAATCACGAGTTATTGACCCTGTGGCGTAATACGCGGTGTGGTCCAGAGTACGGAGGTTGCAGAGCCACGCTAACAGTCATCCTGTAACATGACGAAAACGCAAGAATTCAAGTCCTTATGAACAAACACCTGTTCAAAATGTTCAAATGTGTGTGAAATCTTATGGGACTTAACTGCTAAGGTCATCAGTCCCTAACAAACACCTGTGGCGTGGTGTGTGCGCGAGGTAGAGGCGGTCGACGGTGGCCCACGTGAGCATGCACTCATTCAACGAGGGCCAGCGGGTCGGTAGCGTTCGTTGGAGATGTGTCCTCGACGAATTCGGCAGGCAGGACGGGCGGTTCACCATACAGGACCTCCGCCAACGAAGCACTGAGGTAATCCTTGTGCGCAGAGCCGAATCCCAGCAATACCCATGGCAGAGCCTCAGATCAAAGCCTCCTGTGGCACATGAGTGCAGCTTTTAACATCCTGTGCCATCGCTCGACTTGTCCATTGGCCTGGGGATGGTATGCAGTCGTGTGAAATTTCGCCGCCACGCACAACTCACACAGGCGAGCGAAAATCGACGACTCGAGCTGGTGGCCCCGGTCCGTGGTAAGTGACAGGGGGCAACCGAATCTAGCCACCCACGCCGAAATGAAAACGCGAGTGATTGTCTCAGCTGTAATGTCGACCATAGGTACCGCCTCAACCCTATGGGTGAGGCGGCCGATCATGGAAAGATGTATTTGTATCCCTCGGAATGGGGGAGAGGGCCAACCACGTCAATGTGCACGTGGCGCAGGCGGCCCCTGGGGACATTGAACTGTCCTAAAGGAGGTTGCGCATGTCTGCTCACTTTGCTCCGTTCACAAGGAACGCAAGCGCGTGACCATGAGCGGCAATCGCGCCGCACGCCTGGCCAGATGAAACGTTCGGCTATGAGGCATGTCGTTGGCCGTGTTCTGGGATGAGCAAGATTATGTAACGCGATTACGCAGCACCGAGAGCGGGAAGGCACCAAGGGGCGAGGCGAACCAGTAGAAACGTCACAGATGATAGGAATTGATGATTCGTGCAAGGCAATAGGTTTGATGACGAGCGAAGCAGTGCCGTCCAAGAGCAGACGTTGTGTGTCCGTGTCTTCCTGAAGCCGCGCCAGTTCCTCTAAGTTCAACAGGGCAGAGATTATCGAAATCCAGGAGAGGTAGTCGGCATCTACGTTTTCCACACCGTGGATGTAACAAGCATCTGAAGGATGTTGGCAAATAAAATCCATGTGCCGAAAGCAGCGCGGTGGGAGATCTTTCGCCAGGTTGCGGATAGCATCAACAAGAGGCTTATGATCAGAATAGATGCTGAAAGTGCGTCCATCGACGTCACTCTTGAATTGTTTGACTGCCTCATTAACCGTGAGGGGCTCGTGGTCGAAGGCCGACCATTTACACTGACTCCTCATAAGTTTTTTTGAGAAGAAACGCAGCGGCTGCGTTGAGTCGGCAGTGTGCTGTTGGAGGACAGCACCTAGTGCTGATTCGCTAGCGTCGGTAGTGATAGAAATCCGTGCCTCAGGGTCGGCGTGAGCGAGAGTGATAGCCTGCGCAATAGCCGATTTCAAACTGTCAAAAACGTCCAGCATGGGCCTAGTCCAGTCCAGTTTACACTTTCCGGTTGTATTTTTACTGGAGAGGACGTCTGTTAGAGACGACTAGACGGAGGCAGCCCAAGGTATATGTCGTCGATATAAGTTCACCTTCCCTAGGAAACGGCATAGTTGTGCATAGTCCTTGGGGAGAGGCAGAGCAAGGATGTTCGCGATTCGTGAGTCAGTAGGGCGGAGGCCGTCGGCTGAGGCTGTATGGCCAAGGAAAGTAACAGATGTGGAACAGAGCTGCGATTTTTCGTCGTTAATAACTACGCTGTTGGCTGCAAGAGCCGCACGAACTGCATCAAGGTGAAATTTGTGTTCCTCCGCAGATGAGGAAGAGATAAGTATGTCATCCAAATAGGCAAAAGCGAAAGGAAGTGGTAGCAAAATCGAATCAATGAAATGTTGCCAAGTCTGTGCAGTGTTTTTTTAAATCATATGTCATGAAGCATTATTCGCAAAGGCCGAAAGGCGTAATGATTGCCGTTTTCGGAATGTCCGGCTCGTGCATCAGAATTTGGTGATATGCTTTCACACAGTCCAATACAGAAAAGAGCTTCAAGCCATGCAGTAACTGCGTGAAATCCTCTATATGAGGTATCGGATAGTTGTCTATAGTAGTTCCAGCATTGAGGGACCTGTCGGAGCACACACGAAGCCAGTAAACCCCGAACTATCTCTTTCACTCACAACAATTTCGTAGTGTTATTCGGTGGCAGGTGCCGTTGCTGATTGCTGAGACCTGCAGTAACTGCTACATCTTCTTTGACTGCTAGACTAATAAATAACCACATCCACCCTCAGTATACAATGAACAGCCAATACTACTCGGATTTGCTTTTAAACAAGATGCAGCCAGCCATGAGAGAGAGAGACATGGATCTCAGACAAGAGGTGTGATTCTCCAGCAAGACAACGCACGTCCTCATATTGCTCAACTAATCCATGAAACCATCAACAGAATGGGCTGGGAAGTACTGCCTCATCACTCTTACAGTCCTGATTTAGCACCTTGTGATTTCTATTTGTTTGGTACACTGAAGGAGGCATTATGTTGGAAGAGGATCCAGGACAATGAAGACATAAAAAAGTTTGTGGGAAATTGGTTCAAACATCAAGATAAAAAATTCTTTGCAGCTGGAATAAAAAAGCTACTGAGAGTGATAGGGGAGAGGTGCATGGAAAGGAAAAGGAAGGCGTATGTTGTATTCATTAACCTTGAGAAGGCTTTTGACTGTGTCAGATGGGACAAACTGATGGAAATCCTAAGAAAACATGGAGTTGACTGGAGGGATAGATGGGTAATTAGAAATTTACATTTGAACCAGAGAGCAAGAGTAAGAATAAGAGGTCTGATGAGTGAAGAAATGAAACTGGAAAGAGGTGTAAGACAAGGTTGTTATTTATCGGCCACATTGTTCAATATCTGTCTGGAGGAAATCATTAATGTAAGTTTTGATGAAAGGAGAGAAGTTTGTATAGGGGGGTCAAAGAGTGGAGTGTACAAGATATGCAAACGACATGGTTGTGCTGGCAGAGAGTGCAAGAGAGATGGAAGAAATGTTAGATGATCTAAACACAAAATTAGAAGAATATGGAATGGAGATTAACAAGAAGAAAACGAAAAGCATGGTCATTGGAGGAAAGGGGAGAAATTCTGTATGAAAATAGGGGGGGGGGGAGGAAATAGAGCAAGTGAATAACTTCAATTACTTGGGAAGTGTGATAATGGATGATATGTATTGCTCAACAGAAATTAGGAAAAGAACTGCAATGGCAAAAGAAGCATTCAAGAGGAAACAGAAATTACTCTGCGGACCACTAAACAAAGATCTGAGGAAAAGACTTCCCACATGTTACATCTGGAGCATTGCACTGTATGGTGCGGAGACCTGGATATTGAGGAAGGAAGATGAAAGAAAATTGGAGGCACTAGAGATGTGCATATGGAGAAGAATGGAAAAGGTGAAATGGGAAGACTGAGTAAGGAATGAAGAAGTATCAAGAAGAGTTGGAGAAGAAAGAAACATGCTGAAAGTCATCAGAAAGAGAAAACGGAAATGGATTGGACATTGTTTGAGGAGGGACTGTTTATTAAAGAAGGAATAGAAGGAATGGTGAAGGGTAAAAAGGGAAGAGGAAAAAGAAGATATCAAATGCTGGGCAGTATCAAAGGAGACTTATATTCAGAAATGAAAATACTGGCTATGGACAGACAAAAGTGGAAGAGGCAGAATATCATACTACTACTACCTGGGAGAAGCCGACGGCCGACGGCCAATTGCGCCACAAATTGTGGAAGAAGTTACTGTTGCCATACCTGAAAGTGTTGGGCGAAATGTGCGATCTGCAAGCAATGCACAAGCTGTGTCATGACTGCTAAACAGTCCATACTCCACCGTTCGAAAAGTGCTGCTAGTGCGGTTCCAGGCTGTCGTGGATGTTGATGGTCGTCACATGAAGCAACATTTATAACCTGGAACGTAAACATGGTACGTAATTAAGAATGTTACCCTCTCATGTGGAAATTAAAACGTATTTCTTTCGATGATTTATTCGTTATTTCTCTCCCATATTTTCCTACAAATGTTTCAACACAGTTCTGTTCTCCTTCGATCACATCTTTTTTCATGGGGTCCTCTCGAGCAGCGAAAGTTTAATTATAACCACATTTTATATCCATTTCTCAACTCTCAGTACATGGGCTAGAAATTTATAATATATTAAAAACGAACACTTTTCACCAAAAGGAATTATGCTTGCTGAAAAGAAAATTATATGTCACTCTTGTGTAAAAATTATATTATTCAACCACGGAATTTTTAAAGGGTGATAACGCTATCTTTGTAAAGTAATGTATCATACTTGTATCGATGGTTCTAAATTAAGATTAATTTAGGTTTTTTAGGTAATTTCTGTGTGTTTGGTTATTTTACTAATATTGATTAGGCTTCTGAGTATTAAATCAATTATTTATGTGTGTGTGTATTGAGATGATAAAATTCTGATTGTGACGTTTAGGATAAAAGCAGTTAAGGAATAACAATAATATTAAACTTGTCTGACCATACCAAACGTATTGTACACATCAAATCGGACCCTCAAATCCCAAACTATACCATCGATAATGTATAATAACATACCCAATTTGTGAAATGGGTGGACTTTGATTCGTGAGTAACATATCTTCACGTATGACACTGAACTTTGTTTATGCTTGCGATTTAAATCATGCTTTGTCGAGGAAATTTGAGAGCAAGAAGTTTTCGTATATATTTCGTAAGTGGAATATGCTATTCTTTTTGTTATTGTGTTCTGATGGAATAATTCTATGACCTAAAATAAATTCGTATGCTACACAGAACCCTGTTTCCTGCAGAATCATGTTAATGTATATGGTCTGTTAGTAATACGACAAGCATAAACTTAAAATAAATACATAAGTAGTATTTCAGATGTGATTATTTTTTGTGTAAGTGCTGTAAATATGTGCTGAGAATTTTCAGATTTTGTTGACAACTGTAGGTTCAAATGGCTCTGAGCACTATGGGACTTAACTGTAGGTATATGTTAGTTTGCCAAGGAACTTTATATTGCAGTTGTAGTTGAAAGTTCCTTCTGTGGTACATGAATATTGTACGTTGAAATATTGATGCTGCCACACAGTCTTCTCACTTAGAAGCTGTATCCACAGTTTTCTGATCGATGAAACTTGTCTTTTAGTAGTTGCCTGCTTCTTCCGGTACCTAACATTAAGGGTATACCATTCGGAACATCCATTGTTTTTTATGAAGTCATTTTGGGCTCTATAGTTATGTTATTGACTGACTGTTTCCGTTAGTGTTATGCTTAAAAAAATAGTTCCATTGGGTGGTAATTTGTGAATACCCCACCAAATGAGCACAAGTTTTATGTAGAAGTTTTCTGGCAGATGGATAACAACAGACATAGCTGATTAAAGTAAACCTATTTCAATCAGCACGACCTTAATCACACCAAAGTGAGAGTTTGTGCAGTGGGAGTCAGTCAGATGTACTGCGTTTGAGTGAAGTCAGTAGGTATTCCTAATATATGCGTTTTTAATCATTTTGATCATCAGCTGGACTATTCAATCTCTCAAAGCCACCCATTTGGCTTCTACTGTATTACCTTCACCAGTTTAAGTTATTCCCTAACGCTCCCTCTGAAACTATGTATATCTGTTTCTTTGGACTTATCCAGGTCCAATGTCCATAATTTCCTACCGTTTCGCAATTTCTTCAGTTTTAATCTACATTTCATAACTAATGAATTGTGATCAGAGCTCGGATCTTCCCTGGAAATGTCTTACAGTTTAAAGACTGGTTTCAGAATCTCTGCCTTATTATGTAATCAATTCAGAAATCCTCCAGTGCCCCTGGTCTTTCTTACATATGCAGCCTTTCATGATTCTTAAACTGTGTGTTTGTTGTGACTAAATTATGCTCTCTGTATGTCCATCTTTTCAGAGATGGTTGCAGGACCTTAGCAGTTATATTTGGCTACCAGTTTCAGCTTTATATTACGCCATTTTTGGAAGTTCAAGTTAACTGGCGATTTGGAAGTTGTTCCTGGAAGAGGCCTATGGCCAATAGCTCCACAAATTGTATAAGTTACTGTTGCCATGGCTGAGAATGCTGGATGCAATGTGCATCCTGCAAGCAATTCCCAACCTGTATCATGACAGCTGAACATTCTGAAATATTTTACCCAATGTATGCCATTATCATTTAACCTTACAGTGGAGCTTGCACGCCCTTGAGGAAAAATGTAGTTTCCCCTCTTGCTTAAAGCTGTTCACAGTACCAACACAGTAAGGCCATTTTGGCTAATGTTACAAGGCCAGATCAGTCACTCATCCAGACTGCTGCCCATGCAACTACTGAAAAGGTAGTTGCTGCGTTTCAAGAATCACATTTTTATATGGCCCCTCCAGTGTTACATCTGCTGCAGTCATACCTGCAATACGGCTATCTGTATTACTGAGGCCCGTGAAAGCTTCCCTGCATCAGCAAAGTCCATGGTTCATTGTAGCTAATAATCTCCCTCTTAGACTGTTTTACCAAAACTATCCTCTTGGCACAGTGGGAGTGTAAGCCAGATGTGGAAGTCTCTTGGTTAAATGATTTGGCTTGACTCTTCATTGCATTTTTTCCTCATTGATGTATGATACACAGTATGCACCAAACGCCTACTGGACATTTGTGTATTATGTAAAATAGTGATCCTGTATTTAACTTGCACTTCCATTTGTTTTTAACAAAGAGTGTGTTAAATGTGGAGTGAATGAGACCTTTGGCCGTGCTACAGATTATTTACTTGTTACCTACCTATATTATTGTATATTTGTAAGCTTAGCCAACTCAAAAGCAGATTGACACCTTCCAGTCTTTCCCATGCCTTGGGTTATGGCTCAATTGAGTTAGTCATAACCACAAAGATTTCAGGGTGAGGGAACTCGTTATCACCTGGCCACTTGTTCTATCCTCACAAAAAAAAATCTGCATATAGCCTGTGTGTGTGTGTGTGTGTGTGTGTGTGTGTGTGTGTGTGTGTGTGTGTGTGTGTGTACATTTCAGCTACTTATTTTTACTGTTTCATATTTACAAATGCTATATCATTGCACGCTCTCGATGATTAAAGAAACAAATAAATTACACTCAAAGTGCTTCTTGATGGAGATCAATCTGTTGGCAATACAGTAAAGCCCAAGAAGCTCAGGTAAAAAAGTTCAGAATACAGAACACACACACACACACACACACACACACACACAGAGAGAGAGAGAGAGAGAGAGAGAGAGAGAGAGAGAGAGAGAGAGAGAGAGGGGGGGGGGGGGTGTAGTAGTGATAGACTGAACTGCCCAAGGACTAGATAAGTTTGCAAGTTGACAGTTTTGCTGGGATTAGGAAAGCCAGTGAATGTGTGTGTTTTTAATACAGCGTGCACTCTGTAATTTAATTTACATCCCTGATTCAAGCTCTTGTTTTCCGTCAGTCTGATATTTCCGAGTTTTTAATATATTCTGCATAACAGGAGCACTCCTAGCCTCGAACCCTTATATTCATGGGGGTGCCATTAGTTTTCCAGGTTTTATTTTTCTAATATAACTGTGTTGTTAGTGACGTCAATCATTAGTCATTTCATATGGCTCATATTTCTACCATAAAAATGTTATCAGTCTGTTGGCATGGTATCACTTTGTTAATGAAACCCCCCTAAACCACAAGGTAAGTAATGTTTTCTAATTATAAGGAAGTCCAAGAGCTAAAATGCAGCCTATGTGAATGGGATGCTCTTACTTTCAAGTTTACTTATTTGGAAGATGAATTTGGTGAAATACTCACTCAATTGATACCACTTCTACTATGTTCTCACTTATAGACAAGACTTGAAGTAAAGTGTACACACACAGGTTTTTTGTCACTCATCAATGCCATAAATGTCTCCTGCAGCATTATTTTCATCTATCTTCAGTGTGAAACTTCCTGGCAGATTAAAACTGTGTGCTGGACCGGTGCTCCAACCCAAGACCTTTGCTTGTCATGGGCAAGTTCACTACCAAAGAAGCTGAGTACAACTCATGAGCTGTCCTAACAGCGTTACTTCCACCAGTACATAGTCTTCTACTTTCTGAACTTCACAGAATTCTGCAAAGAATCCCTCATGCTGTGGCTAAGCCATGTCTCCTCAACATCCTTTCTTGCAGCAGTGCTAGTCCTACAAGTTATGTATGAGAACTTGTGTGAAGTTTTGAAGCCAGCATATGAGGTACTGGTGGAAGTAAAGCTGTTTGGTGGGCAATGAGTTGTGCTTGTGTAGCTCAGTCCATGGAGCACTTGCCTGCAAAAGACAAATGTCTCATGTTTGAGTCCACGTCAGGCATACAGTTTTAATCTTCTGGGAAGTTTCAGATTAGCACACACACTGCTGCAGAGTGAAAATTTCATTGTGGTACCTCCAGGATGTTTGTGACTTCATCAGAAGGCTAAGGAGTATTCATCTGATACGTTTACAGACACGCTAATGATTCATGTCACTAGTCCACAGTAGCCTTTTTATTTTATCAGGGCTTCAGTGGTTCTTTTTTTTTTATGAGAAATTAAATTGGAAAGGATTTAAAGTTTAACATCCAGTTCATGACATCATTAAAGATTTAGCTCAAGCATAGAATAGAGATGTAGAAGGAAAGTGACCCTATCCATTTCAAAGAAATTATACCAATACTCATCTTCATTGATTCAGGCAAAACTTAAAATGTGGATGTGGGTGCAGAGATTTGTCCTTCTCTGCTCATGAAGGCACCTGCAGTGCCTTGACGGTAGTGCCACCACACTTTGCAATAAAATTAGAATAAGTCACTGCATATTTGAAAAGGTACCAGTCTCGTAGGAAGAGAGTTTGAGTATCCTGTATGACAGATTTTGTGTTGCATTAAATAAGTGGGACTAAGGTAATGACATTATTTGGAAGTTTGGGGCCATCTCATTTTTATAAAATTCTTTTCTTCTCTCTGTTAGTTTGCGACTATATATTGCCAACACACTGGTGTAAGAGAATGGATTCTGTCAAGGCTCTGTTTTGTGTGTGATTATGCTTGCTGTTATCAGTTGCAGAACCTTTGTGGTAAAGAGTCCTTTGTTAATTGATTATCTTGCAAACTTTTGTACCTTGTCCAGCTCTTTCACAATGACTCAGCAGTTGCAGCCAGTGCTAGGGGGTGGACAGCAAGCACTTGAATAAAATGTCTTCAGAAGTACTTGTTTTGTAAATAAAACTGCCTTTTCTTGCTGCAACTTAATTTATTTTTACAGGCTCGTTTCACCTTTCTATTACTCTAAGGCAGTAGAAGAAGAAGAAAAAGAAAAAAAAGGCGAACTGTTTGATAATCTAAAAATAACAAAACTGTATCATTCTAGATCCCACTGAAGATGCCTTACGAGTAAGAAAAAGGCGAAACATGTCTGGAAAAAATAAATTAAGTTGCAACAAGAAAAGGCAATTTTATTTACAAAACAAGTATTTATGTGCTTGCTGAGGAGGATGGCCACACAAACAAACTTATCAGAAGTTTTTTTGTGTTTGACTATTCATTATGTTTCTAATGTACCTGAACTTGAGAAGTAGGTATATTTTTCCTAGTTTTGAAACATCAGTCAAGTTTGTTTTTAGTGATAAATTAACTTTGTTACCACGCCAGAGATAACTGGAGACGAGTGCTCAGGGTTTAAAACATCTGAAATACCGCAACCACATCTCTTTGACAATGAAAGTAAGTCTTGGTCCATTCCAAAAGCCTTTCGTGCAATCTTTGCTTGAATATCGATATAAAGTGTATGAAACAAGGCCATGATACGCGGAATTCTTAGATGCTGTTCATTGTGAGTGGATGAAAGTAGTAACATGCTTTCCAGATCAGCCCAATGGTTAGCTTTTGTACAGATGCCACTGAATTGGCACAAGCCATCCGGCAGTGAAGTGTCATGTACATGTGTTTCCTCTTTACTGGAACGGACACATTATATAAAGTTCTGTTCTTGACCACTAGTGGAATGAAATTTCATAAGTTAAATGGAAACAATGAGGTCACTTTGCAGTTCACAAAAGGCAGCAGCTAGGTAATAGCTGCATACTACATTAACATCATTATTGAGTGCTGGAGTAACTGAATTTTCAGAAGCTTAGAGTAACTAAAGAAGCCGTTGCAAGAACCATATAGCTGCAAAATGTAAAAATTTTCGGGAGACACTAATAATGAATAAAAATTAAATATCAACACCATTAATGTACTGTTTGTCTAAAATTGCTTGAAGTGGCTGTAGAATACATGTTAAATTTAAAATATGGTTTTGTAAAGACTCTTCTCACTTCAGTTTGGCAACCACTGGGTCTGTGTTGTTCCTTTCTCCAGTAAACTATGTTTGCAGTTGAGTATGCAATAATCCGTACAAATTACCTGGATTATCAATCTACCATACTTCATTACATGTTAGACTTTCTTTGAGACTAAATTTTATTATGAGAAAACATTTTGACCAAGGAAACTAGATTCAGAACAACTTAATCGTTATTCAGTAGCAAGATCATTACTGGTTGCACTTTCACTTCGTGTTGTAACTGTCTTGTTGTGAAACCACATGCAGTTCAGCGGAACATACTTTGAAGCCGTGTCTTTAACATCCTTCACCATATTTGCATGGGGTTTTAAGACATTGTGAGTAGTTGTTTCTTGTAGGAAAAGAATAGTGGCTGCATTTTCTGCAGCAAAGGTATAGCCTGCTATAGTACTTGCAATTTGAAATGAAACTTCCTGGCAGATTAAAACTATGTGCTGGACCAAGATTCGAAATCGAGACCTTTGCCTTTAGCAGACAAGTGCTCAATGAGCTACCCAAACACGACTCACGATCCATCCTCACAGCTTTACTTCTGCCAGTACCTCATCTCCTACCTTCCAGACTTCACAGAATCTCTTCTGCGCAGGAGGGGTCCCAAGTTAGAGTCTTGGTTCAGCACACAGTTTTAATCTGCCAGGAAGTGTCATATTAGTGCACACACTGTTGCAGTGTGAAAATTCATTCTGAGTATTTCCAATAGATTTGTATTTTTATACTGTTGAACCCATTTGTTTTGAAGATTGTTATGAAATGAGTTGTTAGTCAAAAATGGAGCTGATTCTTAAGAGACATGTGGAGCATTTTCTGCCATGAGAGCTTACAGCAAAAAAGCAAGAAGAGAAGCAAAATATCACAGAAATGGGTGCTATATTGTTCTCATACTGCATGACTTCCATTGTAGACTGCTAAAGGGAAGTAATGAAGGATATGATACAACACGCATCGGGTTTGATCCATGACACAACAAGAAGTCAACTAATTGTTAGCACTACATAACTGCTTTGATGACTGTGATAAAGCTGTATTAAAAAGTGAATTTTGAAGATGCTCAAATGTCTCACTTGTTTGTGATTCTGCCATGCTAAAGTATTTTACGCTGTCAGATTTTTTATATGCAGTTTGCTAAGCATTGTGCAAGTATATATGCTAGAAAGCAGCACTTGTACAACTTGCCCTGCAATCTTTATCAATTTACTGTTAATGTTTTGCACTTTTTTATAGCACCGATTCATGTTCACTGTTTCATAATGCCAAAATCATAGAGTATAAATATCTATATACTGTATACTCTGAGGCCAAAACAAAAGTGTAATTTTAAATGTAATATAGAAAGTGAGTTCACTTTTACCACTGGTGGTGGAGAAACTATAGAATTTATGTTGTACAAATCAAACTTCATTGTTGGACAAGATGTAAGGTCTGGCATTGTGAATCATGTTAAGATAAAGAAACATCACATGAGCATTCAAACAAAAATGTACTTCCTGATAACGTACATAAAAGTGAAAAGTGCAGTGACAGTGTAGCAAAATAATTTTTAAAAAATAATTTGGGTTCATCTGAGTGCATGAATGCAAAGGAAAAGTCTATGTCAATTAAATTTTGTCAGTACAATTTTTGTCCTGTTTTTTCTTTAATTGTCTCAGGTTTTTGTAAAAATTTTAAAGTGCTCCTTTTTTAATAAAAATTAAATGGGCACTGTAGATTGCGGCCTTATGCAATCATGCACATTTGAACTATTAATGTATCAAATTTAAACAGTCACTTTTACATCAGGCAAGTAAAGCTGTAAGTGATGTTTGCCTTGGTACACTCACTAGCAAGCCCACTGTTGAGTGCGTAGATCATAAAATTACCACCTTCATGGTAATGGGTCTGAAGATGATACTGTGAATTTGAATTTGCAGCTCAATTATGCTGAACAGAACCAAATTCCTGTAAATTGAAAGGTCACAGTATAAGTGTACATGTAGGTGCCTGTCAGGTGTTAATTTGACTCATGGTACTGACAGGTACAGTTACTAACACTGCAGTCCTAAATGTATACTGCATTGAAGTACATAACATAGTGTTTCATGGAACATATATTTATGCCAGTTGTTATTGGTAAGAAATAAACTTCCGTAGTGGTGCTATTCATAAAATTTTTAAGTTATTGGATGATAAATGTATGTGACATCCTTAAGCGCCAAGCACTGTTATATCTCTGAGTAGTTCTTTAGCATCTTTTTAAGTGCCAGAAATAGGTTAACTAATACAGGCAAGGGAAAATTTCTAGTTTACTTTAATACTCTGTTATTGGTAAATTAAACTGCAGTTCATTTGCCAAGGCTGAGAAGTACAGATAATTAAAGGCATTTTTCAGCCTTCTTGATTCCTATATTCAGTTGTAAGTAAGTCAGTCACTTCTTATGGCAGTCAAAGAATTAGTGGGAGAAAATTCTGACTATATCTCTGTTTCATGAAGTGACAAAAATTTTGAGTAGGCCTAAATTGTGACAGTTGTGTGCAGAAAGTTTATTGGTTCAGCTGAACTAGTTCTACGCTTTTAATGTAGCAGTAACTGGTTACAAGTAAAACTGAGACTTTCATTTTTATGAAGAAACGTTGGCAGTAAATTTTCCTTTGTAATTAGGTGTAAATGATTGAATCAGTACATAAATAGTTAATGCTGGCCACTTTTAAAATCTGTGAAACGTTAGTCCATGGATTTAGAAGAACAAATTGACAGCTGTTATATGGTCACCTTAATGTGGGCTGTTTGTTTTTATGACATTTTATTTCATGTTACATAACAGTAAAACGTTGAAAATGCACATATTTACGAGTGGGGTAGGGGAATAGACTGTGAAGTTGTCATATGACAATTTTTTGGGACAACATCCATGAAATCTTTGACCCAGTTGATTCCGGCTACTTTATTTACATCCTAACTACTATACATGTCTGAGACCAGCCTTTTTGCATACTGGTATGCATGTCATATTTGTTTAGTATCCCCACCAGTGAACGTAGACTAATACGGGTGAGCTGGTGTGGTTATCAAAGCAGAATAGTACAGGAAACTCATGGGGGATGCACACAATGAATAGTTTGGTCCACCGTGCGAGGTGGCGCAGTGGTTAGCACACTGGACTCGCATTCGGGAGGACGATGGTTCAATCCCGCGTCCGGCCATCCAGATTTAGGTTTTCCGTGATTTCCCTAAATCACTCCAGGCAAATGCCGGGATGGTTCCTTTGAAAGGGCACGGCTGTCTTCCTTCTCTGTCCTTCCCTAATCCGATGAGACCGATGACCTCGCTGTCTGGTCTCCTCCCCCAGAAACAACCCAACCCAATAGTTTGGTCCCTTTAATTATCCAACCAACCAACACATACGATGTTTAGCGTGGGCAGAGTCACTCAGGTGTTTACCTGTCAGTGGCAATAGACCTGGACCAGCAGTTCTTACATTGATTTCAGCTATTACAGGCCAGTCCCTCTGTGTTTGTTTTTGTGCTTTGTCTCTACAAAGTATTTGGACTGTCTGCTCCCTGTAGATTGACTTTGACTTCAAGTCTCATTTCTTTCTTCTGGTTTCAGCTCTCAGCTTGTTGTCGAGCCACATTTGGCTACTATAGTTTACAACTATGTTGACAATGATGCTTTTGGCCAATGGATTGCCTTGTGTGGGTATTAAAGTTTGTAACTCATTTTGTAGTTAAATTTTTAAGTTTTAATAATGTTATCATAAAGCTTACATTCTTCATATGTGGTGAAAACTTCTTGGCTTGTATACATTGAGTTAGTGATGTTGGCATCTGATTGCTATCTCTCAGCTTAATATCCACCACATTCATGTTCATCTGTCAAATAAAGTTCACTGACGTCCATTGGACAACTTATAGAGATGCCGCGTTATTATAGGAGGAGGAGGAGAAGGAGTTCATGCTTTACAGTATATAAAGCTGTAGATAACATCAAGATGAGCACTGAAAATGGTGTAAATGGACAAGTGTTTTTGCGTGGTCCTTCAGTTTTTTGTGGATGTGTTCTGAATTTTACTTTGGATAATAATGATGTTAATACACATGGTAATGGATGGGTTACTGTAACTGTAGTACAGTATCCAGGAGACTGTGTCTAAAGTAGGACAACTTGAGAGTTTCAATGATAGAGATATTATTGCCTATCGCACCTTTCAAATATGTGAGGTGTACAACAGAGACATCGGAAGATCATATTATATGTCCACCATGCTTTTGGTTCTTAGGACAAGGAACCATCGCAAAATAAGCGAATCAGAGTCTGTGTGCATATGGGTAAAAGGAGCGCTGAATTGCTATAAGATTAAAGTTACTGGTGATCTAACTCATTATTACAGAAATTAGTGATAGGATAAATTCTACAACTGGCAGCAAATTCAATACAGTGTCTCTGGGTATTGTAATGTGACACTTAGCAGCATCCAAGCCACAGCAATAAGCAACAGAAGACCCAACTCAGTAAATGAACCATGAAGGACATTTCTAATACCAGTGTGTCTCCCAAACTGGAAGAAAGCTTCCACATCTATTCAAGTGGTGGTGGTGGTGGTTTACATGGACAAACTTGGTTTACTTATACAAGTGAACCTTAGTCATGTGTTCTTGCAACACAGAAAAAATTACCATAGTGAGTGCTATCATAATTGAGCTTTAAAATACCCCTATTTTCTGCCTGTGGGTTGCAAAGATTGTCAAGTATACTGGCAACTGAAGAGATCATAAAAGCTATGGATCCGAAGAATAAGTTAATAGTGATCTTTCAAAGACTGCTGACTTCAAAGCTAATTTTAATACATTGGTGCTGTGTGGGCTTGTTATGTCAGGATGCACCTTGCTCCTACATCTCCAAGTCTCAAACCACTAAGCTACAGTTATACATACAAGTAAGTGGTTTGTAACCTGGTGGTACATGAAATTCCTATCATCAGTTTTCAGCACAACTGGAAGGAGGTGTGACAGTGCACAGTTTCTTAATACCAAAGAGTGTGTTTGTGTAGTTGAAATTTTATTCTTCTCAACAGTTTGTTTTTTTACAAAGAATGAGAGAGACTGTTGACAATAGTTTGTCAATTTGGTTGGGATATGAAACTTTGTGGCCTTCTTACTACTTTTTGAGTAGAGTAGTTTATATACTGACTCATTTCACCAACTTCAGTCCTTTGTTTATATGCTTACCTGTATCATAATAAGATCCAATATTTCACAAGCACCCATTACAACCAATCACATGATGAAGGTTTGTATTTGACTTATCATTTGCATGTTTAGAGAAAAGCTAAAATATGTGTTATATAGAAAGAAATGTAGTCCCGTATTGATCCCAAAGCTTGTTAGAGTGAATGAGACTTATTATTTTTAACTGTATATTTCAGAAACCATTTTCAATGCAGTAAGGGCAGTCACATCATTTCATTCAGGGGCAAACAGATTTTGCAGCCCATGAGGGTAGTTAGCCTGTGACCTAGGAACAGCATGTACATTGCCACAAACCTACACACAAAACACTCAGGCGACTGTCTAGTTTGATGTAACAACTTTCATTTTTACCCCAACAAGAAAAATTCAAAAATCAGATGTTATAAAGTTAATATACTGGACTGAGGCATAACATATCTGCCGATTCATACTGTTTTGTATTTTCAAAGACTTCCTACCAATCTTCCTTTGCCCATTCTTCCTCAAACTGAGTTCATTACTATAATTACATATCTTACATTTATTACAGTAGTTAAAAATGCTTATGGAAGCATCTCTGACACATCAGAATGGTTGCATGAAAAGAGGGCTAGCAGGGGTAGTGACCTAAAAGGAAAAAATGGATGGAGCCAACAGCACCCAGTGTTCTCAGGTGGTCACCCGTCCAAGTACTAACCAGGTTCGATGTTGTTTAACTTTGGTGATTGGACGAGAACCGGTGTATGGTATGACCGTTAGCACAATTTTACTGTAGCCGCACCCCAGAAGGCACATTCGGCTTGTCTCTCAGCAAATACAGTAGCAGTTTTCGGTCGAAATCAGTGCACGTTTGACGTAAAGCACGTCCTGCCGCAGCAGTGAGTTTCTCGAGGGCGACACAGAGTGGCGCCTTGCGCGGCGTCCCAGAAGTCTGCCAAATTAGTGGGTGTGCCACCAGGTGCATGTGACGCACACACAGCTGCCCAATGCCATGCCTGTCAGTCACTTCATACGTGCAGCCTTCGGCACTCGCGGACAACACATATTGTCCCTGTTGTCCAGCGGAGGCCTCTCACATGGCTGAGCAACGTATGACCTATGCAGAGTGTGGCAATGTTGTGCCAGAAGGTGCTACTGCTAGCAATGTTGGCTTCCTCGCCTCACGCAAGATATTTGCATAATTTGCATAATCTGCACAGTGCATTCACAGCTGTCCCTTTCCATCCCGATGTATAGACCTTTCACCGCCATTGTTTGCCTCTTCAAGCTTTATTCTTTCCAGGGCATCAACGTATCATAGTTCTCATTTAGATATGCATTGCCTCTACTTGACTTCGGCACTGATTCTGTAACTTAACAACAATTCCAATCATATGTCAGTCGTATAGGAAGATTGAAGGACCCATAGCACCTACGCCAGAGACCTCCAGTAAATATTTCTTGTGAAAAGTCGTCACAAATAAATAGTAACAGAACACTGGCCATGCATAGTAATGGGTTCATTATCAGTAAGAGAGAAGGGGACGCATTTAAGAGAATGCCTCTGTTTTATGTACAAAAGAGGATAGAAGGAATTGCTGGTGTCCCAGTTACAAGGCTGCACATAGATACTTGGTTAATAGAGATGATGAAATCCAGTCAAGTACCTAAACAGCTCCATTGCAATTCTCTTGCAAATATCCATTTGTAGTTGAAATGAAACACACAGTCAGTTATTATAGAGATGACATGTCATGTTGTGATCTTATGAACACAGATGCCAAAGTTCTTAAAAATGTTTGTGTGTGACATTTTTTGAACAGGATTCCCCTTTTGGGGAGTTCAGCAGGCTGGGAATCAAACCTGGGGCCTCATGATAGTTAGCAATGCTAACCATGAACTGTTGACAAAGTACTTTACAAGAAGTGTATGGCACAACAAAGAAATAACCAAGGAGAAGACTATAATGAAGTGGAGTGAATAATTGTTTGGAAAAAACAACTGCTTTGATACTAGACATGATTCACCCACACTGACTAAATAAATAAAAAGCTGAGTTCATGCATTGTTTTCAGTGTCAAAACTTTGAGCGCACAGATTTTGTCACCAAGGTGAAACCAACATGTGGGATCCATGCTCATCATCCACATCACATCTATCTTGCATCACCTGTCGAGGCATACATCCATTGTGATCTTAGCAACATGCAGGGCACTTATAACAACAAAATATTGATGAACTGAAAGTAAGAAGACAGTTACTTCACAAGGAGAATGAATTCAAACACAATTCAGTGACATTTACAGAGTGAGCTGGCTCAGGATTTAAAGGAATTGGAGTCGCATTTCAGAGGATCATAATGTAAATCCCCATGCAGCCATCCAGATTTAAGTTTCCAGGGGTACTGAAAATTAATTAATGTGAGTACAGGAGGCACCTTTTTTAAAGAAGGGGAAGTACAGATTTTCTCTCCATTTTTCTCCTAACCAAGCTTGTGTTTAATCCCTAAATGGTCTTGTCATGAATGGAATGTTAAACTCCAATCTTCTTTTCTTCCTTACTCAGTTTCATTTTTCACTGCTCTAAAGAAATGGTCACAGCCAGGCATCTTTGTGCAAACATTCCATGTATGATGTGTGTCTGGAAAGTAAGTTCCATTGTGGAAAAAAACCTCATAAAAACATTTTTTCAAACAAATTTCTTAAAGTATTTTTCTACATGGTTGCCACTATTCTTCCAACATTTGTCATAGTGGAGAGCCAACTTTTCTATGCCCTCTACAGAGAAAGATGCTGCCAGAGACAGCCACTGCTGAACACTTCTTTTGCATTGTTTTTCACTCTCAAACTGCATTCCTCCAAAATCATGTTTCAAGTTCAAGAAGAAGTGGTGGTCAGAAGGTGAGAGATTAGGGCAGCTGAAAACAAAAGGCTTTGGACCGTCAGTCAAGGCATCATATTGCTTGATGACAGTCCCCAATTCTGTTGGTATCACTCAAAACCTTATTCAGAAATTTGATTGAGAGCAGTTTGATCACCCACCATACAACCTCGATCTTGCACCTGTGGACTGTCAATTGCTGTTGAATGTGAAGTGTGATTTTGTAGCAAAGCGGAAGAAGGGAGGAGATTAAGTGAAGGCGAATGGTCGACTTCAGTTTATTGGGACAATTCTAGGAAAGTGTGGTTCATACGCAAAGGAGATCACATAAAGGACACTAGTGTGACCTACTCCTGAGTATTGCTCAAGCGTCAAATTAAAGGAAGACATGAAAGCAGTTCAGAGGCAAGACATGAAAGCAGTTCAGAGGCTGATCTGCTAGACTTGTTACCAGTACGTTCGAACAACACACAAGTGTTACGGACATGCTTCAGGAACCCAACTGGGAATCCCTGAATGGAAGGCGACATTCTGTTCAAGGAACACTGTTGAGAAAATTTAGAAAAATGGCATTTGAATCTGGCTGCAGAACAATTCTATTGCCTCCAACGTACATTGCACATAAGGACCATGAAGATAAGATAGGAGAACTTAGAGCTCATACAGAGACAAATAGACAGTCGTTTTTCCCTCACTCTATTTGCAGGTGGAGCAGGAAAGGAAATGACAAATAGTGGTATGATTACTCTTTGCCATCCGCCATTCGATGGATTATGGAGTATCGATGTAGATGTAGTGTCTTAATGTCCCGTCAACTACGAGATCATTAGAGACGGAGCCCTTTCAAAGGAACCATCACATCATTTGCCTGAAGCAATTTAGGCAAATAACCAAAAATGTAAATCATGGTGGCTAGTCACAGGTTTCAACCATTGTCCTTCCAAATGCGAGTCCAGTGTGCTAACCAGTGCACTACCCCACTCAGTGGAGGAAGGTGCTTTGACAGTGATAATGACGCAGAAATCAGTGTTCAACAATGGCTGTCTTCACTAGCTGCATCTTTCGATGAAGAGGACATAGAAAAGTTGGTTTGCCGCTATGACGAATGTATGAAAAATGGTGGCAACTATGTAGTAAAATAGTTAATAAATTTTCTTTGCTGCAAAAATAAATTTTGGTTGGAAAAAATGTTTTTATAAGTTTTTTCCGAAACTGTACTTACTTTCCGGACATGCCTCATAGATGGCTGCACATCTTCATCTGTACTTACAGTGTATAACAGAGTGTACTTCGTGTGCCTATCATTCTCCCCGCCCCTACCTGCTCTATTCGCAAATCTTGTGGATTTAAAGGTCATAATATGGTATCATAAAACTAATTTCATAATTCTACAACATACTGACATCGGTAATTCTACATCATATTGACATCAGCAAAATTGTCCTGTGGTTATTGACATCTGTTTCACAACTCATCTTGAAAATGAGCATGACCAGCAGTTTTCCACTTATCTGTACTACTTTCAGGATAAGATTTGATGTTTGCTGTTAACTGCTCATGTAATGTGTTTCTTGTCACACATATTAAGAAGAAATATTTTCCTTCCTGTTTTTTAACATTCTATGTAACACGTCATTAATGCTACAACAGTCATACAGTCACTGACCCCTCCTCCCCTCACCACAGTCCTCCCTTTGTTAACTGCATTGAAAATTTCACATCTGTTAGATGCCAGAAGATCTAAGGCATTGCCCTTGACAGTCAAGTTTCCAAGCAGTTCAAAGTAATTTTTAGAGAAGAATATCTCATAAATTCATGTTTATGGCACCTTCTCTTTTCATGAGGCTCCCGTTTTATAATTGGTCAAGTTTAAGCCTCTCCTTATCATCACACTATGATCAGGAAATTTATGTACAAAATTCTCAAAGTTTTCCTCTAAGCGCTGACACTTACAAGGGAACCTCCCCATCGCACCGCCCTCAGATTTGGTTATAAGTTGGCACAGTGGATAGGCCTTGAAAAACGGAACACAGATCAATCAAGAAAACAGGAAGAAGTTGTGTGGAACTATGAAAAAATAAGCAAAATATTCATACTGAGTAGTCCATGGGAAGGTAGGCAACTTTAACGACAGTACGAGGTCAGGAGTGCCGTGGTCCCGTGGTTAGCGTGAGCAGCTGCGAAGCGAGAGGTCATTGGTTCAAGTCTTCCCTCGAGAGAAAAGTTTAATTTTTTTATTTTCAGACAATTATTATCTGACAAACTCTTATGTTTTGATCATTTTTTGGGAGTGATTATCACATACACAAGAAAACCTAAATCAGGCAAGGTAGAAGAACCTTTTTACCCATTCGCCAAGTGTGCAAGCTAGGTGGGTCGACAACATATTCCTGTCATGTGATGCACATGCCGTCACCCGTGTCGTATAGAATATATCAGACGTGTTTTCCTGTGGAGGAATCGGTTGACCTATGACCTTGCGATCAAATGTTTTCGGTTCCCATTGGAGAGGCACGTCCTTTCGTCTACTAATCGCACGGTTTTGCGGTGCGGTCGCAAAACACAGACACTAAACTTATTACAGTGAACAGAGACGTCAATGAACGAATGGACAGATCATAACTTCGCGAAAATAAAAAAATTAAAATTTTCACTTGAGGGAAGACTTGAACCAAGGACCCGTCGTTCCGCAGCTGCTCACTCTAACCACGGGACCACGATGCTCCTGTGCTAATATTGTCCTCAATGTTGCCTATCTTGCCCATGGACTACTCAGTTTGTATATTTTGCATATTTTTTTCATAGTTCCACACAACTTCTTCCTGTTTTCTCGATTGATCTGTGTTCAGTTTTTCAAGGCCTATCCACTGTGCCAACTTATAACTAAATCTGAGGGGGGTGCGATGGGGAGGTTCCCTTGTTAGAAGTTCCATTCTTGGTACCAAACCTCTGTAAATGTTTCTCAGTGTAGCCATGAGTCTGTAGAAAGTGTTGTAGGTGACTTACAGCACAGCTGGTCATCCTCCCCACTCAAGACTGCAAAAGTTAACCAAACAATGGAAAATCCAGGATGGAATGTAATAGTATTATGAGAAGGAAAGTTGCTACTCACCATATAGCAGAGATGCTGAGTCACAGATAGGCACAATAAAAAGACTCTCACAATTGCAGCTTTTGGCCGTTAAGGCCTTCATCAGCAATAGACAGACATACACGCATGCGCGTGCACACGCACACTGCAGTATCAATGAAACCACACTTTGTGTGGTGTTGGTGTTGTTGACATTGACGAAGCCCTTAATGGCTGAAAGCCATAATTGTGAGTGTCTTTTTGGTGTGCCTGTCTGGGGCTCAACATCTCCACTATATGCTGAGTAGCAACTTTCCTGCTCATAATAAAGTTAACCCTTTCCTGGATCACCTTAATGAATCGGTCTGCAGGACTTCCTGCTACCAGTTCTCCGTAGATCTCTCGTTGATGTAGTTCCTTAAAGCAGTTCTTTTAGCATACTGGATTTGTTTGGAGATGCAAGCAGGCTCTGTATGGCTATAATTTGGGACTGTGGGTTGCTAATCTATTTGAAATAAATCCCGGGATGCCATTGTGGTGCTTTTATTACTGAACACTTTAAAACCATGTGCAATTAAATAATTGAAACATTTCCTCACAAAAGTTACCAAAGACAGAACGTGGTCAAGATGATGAATACAGAGAACATACTCAGTTTATAACCTATTGCCAACTGATGAGAGTGGAGTGCAACAGAAATGTTGTGCATACTTTGTATAGCTTCATAGCTATTCATATCTGATTAGTTGTTGGATAATTTTCACACGTCTCCAGATTTAATGGGTTTACTGCATAGTGGTGTTGTTGTACTAAAGCTTTAATGACAATTAGGCTGCTCCCAGTATTTACTCTGCCCAAAGGGAACTGTAATTATTAACTATTTATTAAATAAGTCTTAGATTTCGTGCCTGAGTATTAGTGAGTCCCCGATGTATAGATTGCCAGGCAAGATTCTTTCTCATGGCTCACTTATGTCTCCTCACTTCACTGACACTCTATTTTGGCCTATGCTACATCCACTACCAATGCCTGCTTGGGAAATAGTTTCTCACTCGGTACTGATGTATTCTGCAGTGCTGCTTGAGTGAGTGAATTAATACTTGTAACTGTTGCATCCTAATGTAATGTAAAATTTAGAAAATAAAATGCTGTCAAAAAAAGAGGAACTTGTTCATTCTTCTTTTTTTATGCAAGAAACAAGCATCTATCCTAAGCTTCAAAAACAAATATAGAATTTCATCGTGAACTGTCCTAAACACATATTTTACATTAAATGATCTCGTGGGAGATTTGCCGTTAATAAACAAATATTACAGATTTATAGAAATACATCAAAGACATATTATTAGTCAACCACAATATTATTGCACTTGGGAGTGAGGGTGCTTCTGTCGGCTCATGTGTTTATCTGTGCACTTGAAGCCGATCAGAATGTGCTCTGTTGTTTTGATGACTGAACAACTTACTCTTGAAGCTATTCAGATTTCCACATGTGTGTGTGTGTGGGGGGGGGGGGGGGGGGGATATAACAGTGGGAAAAACTGATTTAGTTTTTTTTGTTTACCGTAATGTCGTCACATGTTTCTGATAATGGGCACGAGAGACCAAGTGCAATAATATCATGGTAGGGTAGTAATTTCATCTCCCCCCCCCCCCCCCCCCCAGATTACTATGATATTCAGATCATATTTACCATGCTCTTAGTATTAATATTCATTACTATTTTGTATTTTATAAAGCAACAAACACCAAAAGGTTAATATAGAAGACTCCATATTTCAGAACCATCTTTTAAAACAATAAACACTTACCAAATAAACTGCTTCTCTCCTGCAGTATGAAACTATGTAATTATTTGTAAGAAAGACCTTCTCAAATTGTACATTAAACAAATATTTAAAATATTCTTGGAAAGTAATGTTTTGATAGTAATCATCACTTTTTACATTACTCTCAATATATAATAAAGGAAAAGTCAGGAAAATTTGGACTTACTGTATTAACACAATGTTTAACAAACTCTAATAATTAAATACTTAGACCAAAATCTTTGACTAAACTTGAGCTAATCAAAAAACATTTCACATCATTACAAACGAAAAGCAAGCATCATTAAAATTTAAAACTGGAGCAAATACTATTAACCTTGAAATTGGTCCGCAGAGCGAGTGTAGCTCCCATTTCAACTTAATCCAGACCTCAGACTTTGTCCCTTCTAGTGAATTTGTTTTACAGTAAAAATATGAAGAAACACACAGAATTAATAAACCTTAGCCCGTTTTTTTTAATCATACAATCAACTGACCATTAAAACTTCTAAATCGGCAATCTAATAAACAACTAAGGGGATGTCGCTCTATCTTTTTTTTTTTTTTTTAAAAAAATCCAGAGTCCACATCAAGCTAGGCATTGGACACTGTCCTATTTTACAATGGATAACCACAACAGGTAGAAAGCACCGAATAGATTAAGCTGCTATCAGTTAGGTTAAACAAGTAATGAATTTTAATTAGTGTCACCTAGGGAGAACGCGCCAGCTTCCAAACAGATTTAACAAACGGTGGATTAAGCACAATGGTTGGCAACTGGAGGGAATCAAAACATGGTACAGAATGGTCTTTACCAACCCATCACTGAGTACATACATACATTGATAGCTGTCCTGGAGCTGGGCAAGGACTTGAAGCATCCTGAAGGTAAATTTCTGTAGCACCAACAGGCTACAAGGACCTCACCGCTATGTAAGCCCGCAGGACTTAAACCATGCTTTTCTCTCACACAAACTAAATTTGCACAGTATTCTACAACATGAAAGACAGATTTAAAGATCATGCAATTTTAATATTCTCTGAGTGCACCTCAAGACAGCTGCCTCAAATAATTGCCACTAATAGTTCCACCATGCATTCATGGCACTCATGTCCCTTTTAAAAACCACACACGTGAGTGCATGCAGTCTTGGAGAATCACAAGGAACCTCCACGTAAACACAGTCGGGCAGCAGCCACCGCCAAAGACAGAGCAGCAACAAGGAAGTAAGTGCTTTTGTGACATTTTAAGAGGTCCTAACCAGGAGCAAATTATACAGTGCCATCTGTGTGCTTTGGTAGTTCAGTTTTGGAATTTCTGTGTGTTAATTTAATATCTAATAGACACAGTTGTCGCGTTTTCATTTGTGTCAGAAAGTAAACCGATTTTCCGACATATTACAAGTGCCTAATCGGAAGCGAATTATTTAGACGCACTTCTTGCATTTTCGGCAGTGTCTGCAGTAGAGTTCCTCAGTGAGTGTCAGTAGTCCTTTGTTTGTCTGTGTAGTCTACTTTACCACAGTCTTTAATATGGATAGGAACTGTGACCATTGTGTGCAGATGTGAACAGAGTTTCCAATACTTCAAGCTCAGCTCCAGGCTGTGTTGGCTTTGGTTATACAGATTGATGCTGCAGTGGATGGGTGTCACTGTTGTGTGCTGGCTGAGGGGATCCAACGGGCATCCAGCATGACCCAGGAGTCTGCCAATTGGTCCATACCAGTGGCCAGCCCAGTCACTGCTCACCTGTGATCAAGTGGTAGTTTGCCTGCAAAAGACTTCCCAATGCAGTGTGCCGGATTACGGGGTCCCTTAGCAGCATGGCTGCCAAGAAGGGGAAGAAAGCCAATGTGCACTCAGTGTTCATACCTTGTGGAATCATTCCAGATGCCATGAAGAGTACAGGGTGGAGCCAACTGCAGGTGAGTGGCTCACGTCAGTACAAATGATGTGTGTTGGTTTGGATCAGTAGTAGTCCTCTCCGGTTTCGAGCTGCTACAGAAGTCGTAAAGGCTGACAGTCTCACTTGCGAGATGAAAGCGGAGCTCACCATTTGCAGCATAGTAGACAGAACTGATTGGGAACTCTGGTACAAAACTGAGTGGAGGGTCTGAATCAGAGGCTCAGATGGTTCTGTGACTGTGTAGGCTGCAGATTCCGTGACTTGCGCCATAAGGTGGTGGGGTTTCGGTTTCTGCTAGATAGGTCAGGAGTCCATTACATGCAGGAAGGCGGTACACAGGTAGAAGGGGCTGTGTGGCGTGGACTGGGTGGTTTTTTTAGGTTACAGGGTCTCTGGGAACACACAAAGAAGCATTCCAAAGTTCCTGCACCAAAGAAGATGAAATAAATATCCCAGAATACAAATCAAGAACACCTATCAACAAGAGTAACTTGGAAGTAGATATCCTCAAAGTAGTGAAGAAACTTGAATCTCTTAATAGCAGCAAGTCTTACGGTCCAGAATGTACACCAGTTAGGTTCCTTTCAGAGTATGCTGAAGCAATAGCTCCATACTTATCATATCCAACCACTCACTCAATGAAAGATCCGTACCCAAAGACTGGAAAGTTGCACAGGTCACATCAATATTCAAGAAAGGTTAGAAGTAATCCACTAAATTACAGCCCCATATCATTAACATTGATATGCAGCAGGATTTTGGAGCCTATATTATGTTCAAAGACAATGAATTACCTCGAAGAGAACGGTCTATTGACACACAGTCAACACAATTGAGAAAACATTGTTCTTGTGAAACACAACTATCTCTTTACACCGCCCCCCCCCCCCCCCCAAAGTGTTGAGTGATATGGACAAAGGATTCCAAATTGATTCTGTATTTGTAGATTTCAAGAATGTTTTTGACACCATATCTCACAAGCAGCATGTAATCAAAATTGTGTGCTTAAGGAATACTGTCTCAGTTATGCGACTAGATTCTTGACTTCCTGTCAGAGCGGTCACAGTTCTTAGTAATTGACAGAAAGTCAATGAGTAAAACAGAAGTAATTTATGGCATTCCCCAAGGTAGTGTTAAAGGCCCCCTGCTGTTTCTTATTTATATAAACAATTTAGGAGACAATCTGAGCAGCCATCTTAGGTTGTTTGCAGATGATGCTGTCTTTTATCATCTAGTAAAGCCATCAGAAGATCAAAACAAATCGCAAAAAGATTTAGACATATCTGTATTGTGCGTAAATTGGCAGTTGACCCAAAATAGGGAAAAGTGTAAGATCATTCATGAGTGTGCTAAAAGCAATCCATTAAATTTCATTTACACGATAAATCAGTGCGAGTATTAGTTGAGGACCAATTGGATGAAAATCAGTGTGGGTTTAGGCCTCTTAGAGGTTGTCAGGACCAGATCTTTAGCTTACGGCAAATAATGGAGAAGTGTTATGAGTGGAACAGGGAATTGTATCTATGCTTTATAGATCTAGAAAAGGCATATGACCGGGTTCCTAGGAGGAAGTTATTGTCTGTTCTACGAGATTATGGAATAGGAGGCAAACTTTTGCAAGCAATTAAAGGTCTTTACATGGATAGTCAGGCAGCAGTTAGAGTTGACGGTAAATTGAGTTCATGGTTCAGAGTAGTTTCAGGGGTAAGACAAGGCTGCAACCTGTCTCCACTGTTGTTCATATTATTTATGGATCATATGTTGAAGACAATAGACTGGCTGGGTGAGATCAAGATATGTGAACACAAAATAAGCAGTCTTGCATATGCCGATGACTTAGTTGTGATGGCAGATTCGATTGAAAGTTTGCAAAGTAATATTTCAGAGCTAGATCAGAAATGTAAGGACTATGGTATGAAGATTAACATCTCCAAAATGAAAGTAATGTCAGTGGGAAAGAGATATAAACAGACTGAGTGCCAAATAGGAGGAACAAAGTTAGAACAGGTGGACGGTTTCAAGTACTTAGGATGCATATTCTCTCAGGATGGCAACATAGTGAAAGAACTGGAAGCGAGGTGTAGCAAAGCTAATGCAGTGAGCGCTCAGCTACGATCTACTCTCTTCTGCAAGAAGGAAGTCAGTACCAAGACTAAGTTATCTGTGCACCGTTCAATCTTTCGACCAACTTTGTTGTATGGGAGTGAAAGCTGGGTGGATTCAGGTTACCTTATCAACAAGGTTGAGGTTACGGATATGGAAGTAGCTAGGATGATTGCAGGTACTAGTAGATGGGAACAATGGCAGGAGGGTGTCCACAATGAGGAAATCAAAGAAAAACTGGGAATGAACTCTATAGATGTAGCAGTCAGGGCGAACAGGCTTAGATGGTGGGGTCATGTTACACACATGGGAGAAGCAAGGTTACCCAAGAGACTCATGGGTTCAGCAGTAGAGGGTAGGAGGAATCGGGGCAGACCAAGGAGAAGGTACCTGGATTTGGTCAAGAATGATTTTGAAGTAATAGGTTTAACGTCAGAAGAGGCACCAATGTTAGCATTGAATAGGGGATCATGGAGGAATTTTATAAGGGGGCTATGCTCCAGACTGAACGCTGAAAGGCATAATCAGTCTTAAATGATGATGATGATGATAAATCAGTCAAATCTACTGGCCGTAAATTCAACTAAATACCTAGGAATTACAATTATGAACAACTTAAATTGGAAAGAACACATCGAAAATGTAATGAGAAAGGCATTCCAAAGATGGTGGTGGTGGTGGTGGTTAGTGTTTAACGTCCCGTCGACAACGAGGTCATTAGAGACGGAGCGCAAGCTCGGGTTATGGAAGGATTGGAAAGGAAATTGGCCGTGCCCTTTCAAAGGAACCATCCCGGCATTTGCCTGAAACGATTTAGGGAAATCACGGAAAACCTAAATCAGGATGGCTGGAGACGTGATTGAACCGTCGTCCTCCCGAATGCGAGTCCAGTGTGCTAACCACTGCGCCACCTCGCTCGGTCCAAAGACTGTGTTCTAGCAGAAGAACACTTGGAAAATGTAACAGATTTACTAGAGAGACTGCCTACACTATGCAGTGCGGTATGGGATCCTTACCAGATAGGATTAACAGAGTACATCGAGAAAGTTCAAAGAAAGGCAGCATGTTTTGTATTGTCAAGAAATAGGGGTGAGTGTATCATCGATACAGAACTTGGGATGGACATCATTAAAACAAAAGCATTTATCGTTGGTGGTGGGATCTTCTGATGAAATTTCAATCGCCAAGTTCCTCCTCCAAATGCAAAAATATTTTGCCAAACCAACCTACATCAGGATAAATGATCATCATCATAAAATAAGTGAGATCAGAGCTATGTGCTGTTCAGAGTGGAAAAAACAGAGAATTATTGTGGTTTGATGACGTTTCTGATGGGCACTTGTGTAATTTACAAAGTATCGATGTAGGTGTAGTCCAACTGTCAGTAACCCAAGGAGCCTCAGCCGACACATTGAACAAATAGGCTCACCGAAATCAGAAAGATTTGCAGTTCACAAGTCCACAGATGCAGCTTGTCACTTCACTCCCAAACAATGCGACACACTGTCAGCCCATTCCAGAACTGCTGCCTACTTGACAACACGGGCCCAGCAATCCACCACGCAACCTCAGTGACACCAAAATGCTTGCTGCTGAGCTTAGTATCAACACTCCATTTGTGCTGTGACCGACTTTGCTTGCTCAGTCTGCAAATGCGTACATCTACACCTACGTAGATACTCTGCAAGCCACTGTGCCAATGTATGGCACATGGTGGAGGGTACCCTGTACCCCTACTGGTCATTACCTCTCCTGTTCCACTCACAAATAGAGTGAGGGAAAAACAATGTCTGTGTGTCTATATGGGCGATAATTTCTTATATCTTATCTTCGTAGTCCTTACTTGCAATGTGTGTTGGCTTAAGAACTTTCCGCATCAGTGCACTTGCATACCCAGTGGCAGGAGACTAAAATTTCTGTGTGAGCAATGAGCTGCTGACAAGTATTCACATGGCCATGTAATCTTCCTTTATTGCTTTTCCATAATTGTATATATTTTCTCTGCCCAAGTGGGACACAGGTATTTTTCAAATTCCCAAATAATCAGTTAAGAAGCTTACTTCTTTAGATACAAAACAATTTTCATTAGTTAATCAGTTGCATAATAATAACAGTCCATCCCATGACAACATTGTTAGTGATAAGTTATGTTCGCAAAACACCTCACGTGTATACATCACCATAACATTCCTTTGTATATTGGTCTTAACAGCTGGCTGGCAGCACCTGGAAGGCCATTAACACTGAACTGCACATGTCTTTGGCTCTTTAAATGCCTTGCTGACTTCACATTCCTCCTGACTCATAATCCACAATGAGCTTATGCAACTTGTGCTGCATCATATATGTAAACATTATTTGTCTCCTGCTAATCACATCTCATTACTCTACTATGTGCGTATAATTCTATAAATATCCTGTCGTTTCAGTAATTCATTAGTTTTTCACAAAAGAGGCACTTTCTCCAGTGTCTGGCATTCATACTTGTCATAACCAAAGGTTACCGTCATACTTTGTTGCACCTACTATATTATACCCCCCCCCCCCCCCCCAATGAACCATGGACCTTGCCGTTGGTGGGGAGGCTTGCGTGCCTCAGCAATACAGATAGCCGTACCGTAGGTGCAACCACAACGGAGGGGTATCTGTTGAGAGGCCAGACAAACGTGTGGTTCCTGAAGAGGGGCAGCAGCCTTTTCAGTAGTTGCAAGGGCAACAGTCTGGATGATTGACTGATCTGGCCTTGTAACAATAACCAAAACGGCCTTGCTGTGCTGGTACTGCAAACGGCTGAAAGCAAGGGGAAACTACAGCCATAATTTTTCCCGAGGGCATGCAGCTTTACTGTATGATTACATGATGATAACGTCCTCTTGGGTAAAATATTCCGGAGGTAAAATAGTCCCCCATTCGGGTCTCCGGGCGGGGACTACTCAAGAGGATGTCGTTATCAGGAGAAAGAAAACTGGCGTTCTACGGATCGGAGTGTGGAATGTCCGATCCCTTAATCGGGCAGGTAGGTTAGAAAATTTAAAAAGGGAAATGGATAGGTTGAAGTTAGATATAGTGGGAATTAGTGAAGTTCGGTGGCAGGAGGAACAAGACTTCTGGTCAGGTGACTACAGGGTTATAAACACGAAATCAAATAGGGGTAATGCAGGAGTAGGTTTAATAATGAATAGGAAAATAGGAATGCAGGTAAGCTACTACAAACAGCATAGTGAACGCATTATTGTGGCCAAGATAGATACAAAGCCCACGCCTACTACAGTAGTACAAGTTTATATGCCAACTAGCTCTGCAGATGACGAAGAAATTGAAGAAATGTATGATGAAATAAAAGAAATTATTCAGATTGTGAAGGGAGACGAAAATTTAATAGTCATGGGTGACTGGAATTCGAGTGTAGGAAAAGGGAGAGAAGGAAACAGTAGGTGAATATGGATTGGGGGACAGAAATGAAAGAGGAAGCCGCCTGGTCGAATTTTGCACAGAGCACAACATAATCATAACTAACACTTGGTTTAAGAATCATGAAAGAAGGTTGTATACATGGAAGAACCCTGGAGATACTAAAAGGTATCAGATAGATTATATAATGGTAAGACAGAGATTTAGGAACCAGGTTTTAAATTGTAAGACTTTTCCAGCGGCAGATGTGGACTCTGACCACAATCTATTGGTTATGACCTGTAGATTAAAACTGAAGAAACTGCAAAAAGGTGAGAATTTAAGGAGATGGGACCTGGATAAACTAAAAGAACCAGAGGTTGTACAGAGATTCAGGGAGAGCATAAGGGAACAATTGACAGGAATGGGGGAAATAAAAGCAGTAGAAGAAGAATGGGTAGCTTTGAGGGATGAAGTAGTGAAGGCAGCAGAGGATCAAGTAGGTAAAAAGACGAGGGCTAGTAGAAATCCTTGGGTAACAGAAGGAATATTGAATTTAATTGATGAAAGGAGAAAATATAAAAATGCAGTAAGTGAAACAGGCAAAAAGGAATACAAACGTCTCAAAAATGAGATCGACAGGAAGTGCAAAATGGCTAAGCAGGGATGGCTAGAGGACAAATGTAAGGATGTAGAGGCCTATCTCACTAGTGGTAAGATAGATACCGCCTACAGGAAAATTAAAGAGACCTTTGGAGATAAGAGAACGACTTGTATGAATATCAAGAGCTCAGATGGAAACCCAGTTCTAAGCAAAGAAGGGAAAGCAGAAAGGTGGAAGGAGTATATAGAGGGTCTATACAAGGGCGATGTACTTGAGGACAATATTATGGAAATGGAAGAGGATGTAGATGAAGATGAAATGGGAGATATCATACTGCGTGAAGAGTTTGACAGAGCACTGAAAGACCTGAGTCGAAACAAGGCCCTCGGAGTAGACAATATTCCACTGGAACTACTGACTGCCGTGGGAGAGCCAGTCCTGACAAAACTCTACCATCTGGTGAGCAAAATGTATGAAACAGGCGAAATACCCTCAGACTTCAAGAAGAATATAATAATTCCAATTCCAAAGAAAGCAGGTGTTGACAGATGTGAAAATTACCGAACTATCAGCTTAATAAGTCACAGCTGCAAAATACTAACACGAATTATTTACAGACGAATGGAAAAACTAGTAGAAGCCAACCTCGGGGAAGATCAGTTTGGATTCCGTAGAAACACTGGAACACGTGAGGCAATACTGACCTTACGACTTATCTTAGAAGAAAGATTAAGGAAAGGCAAACCTACGTTTCTAGCATTTGTAGACTTAGAGAAAGCTTTTGACAATGTTGACTGGAATACTCTCTTTCAAATTCTAAAGGTGGCAGGGGTAAAATACAGGGAGCGAAAGGCTATTTACAATTTGTACAGAAACCAGATGGCAGTTATAAGAGTCGAGGGACATGAAAGGGAATCAGTGGTTGGGAAGGGAGTAAGACAGGGTTGTAGCCTCTCCCCGATGTTGTTCAATCTGTATATTGAGCAAGCAGTAAAGGAAACAAAAGAAAAATTCGGAGTAGGTATTAAAATTCATGGAGAAGAAATAAAAACTTTGAGGTTCGCCGATGACATTGTAATTCTGTCAGAGACAGCAAAGGACTTGGAAGAGCAGTTGAATGGAATGGACAGTGTCTTGAAAGGAGGATATAAGATGAACATCAACAAAAGCAAAACAAGGATAATGGAATGTAGTCTAATTAAGTCGGGTGATGCTGAGGGAATTAGATTAGGAAATGAGGCACTTAAAGTAGTAAAGGAGTTTTGCTATTTGGGGAGCAAAATAACTGATGATGGTCCAAGTAGAGAGGATATGAAATGTAGGCTGGCAATGGCAAGGAAAGCGTTTCTGAAGAAGAGAAATTTGTTAACATCCAGTATTGAGTTAAGTGTCAGGAAGTCATTTCTGAAAGTATTTGTATGGAGTGTAGCCATGTATGGAAGTGGAACATGGACGATAAGTAGTTTGGACAAGAAGAGAATAGAAGCTTTCGAAATGTGGTGCTACAGTAGAATGCTGAAGATTAGATGGGTAGATCACATAACTAATGAGGAAGTATTGAATAGGATTGGGGAGAAGAGAAGTTTGTGGCACAACTTGACCAGAAGAAGGGATCGGTTGGTAGGACATGTTCTGAGGCATCAAGGGATCACCAATTTAGTATTGGAGGGCAGCGTGGAGGGTAAAAATCGTAGAGGGAGACCAAGAGATGGATACACTAAGCAGATTCAGAAGGATGTAGGTTGCAGTAGGTACTGGGAGATGAAAAAGCTTGCACAGGATAGAGTAGCATGGAGAGCTGCATCAAACCAGTCTCAGGACTGAAGACCACAACAACAACACTATATTATACACACCTTTCACTGATTGGATCGCAGGACATGACACTTGACCTCTTTTGGATGGGACACTTTGCTCACCACCTGTGGGACCTTAAAAATTTCTTAAAACTTCTTTACCTCAGTGTTAATTTGAGATGATTTTCTGTGATCAGCACAGTATATCACACTTTGCTATTCAAGATTGTCCTTTTTCTACCAACTCTTCTAAGGCTAATTTCTGATTCTCTTCCAAACTTGAATCACTTATCTTTGGGGATTTTAGTGAGTGCTCAATCAGTTTGAATTTTTACTTGTACGCACCTCCCTCTCTCCTGGCACCCCCCCCACCTCCCTCTCTCCTGGCACCCCCCCCACCTCCCTCTCTCCTGGCACCCCCCCCACCTCCCTCTCTCCTGGCACCCCCCCCACCTCCCTCTCTCCTGGCACCCCCCCCACCTCCCTCTCTCCTGGCACCCCCCCACCTCCCTCTCTCCTGGCACCCCCCCACCTCCCTCTCTCCTGGCACCCCCCCACCTCCCTCTCTCCTGGCACCCCCCACCTCCCTCTCTCCTGGCACCCCCCCCCCCACCTCCCTCTCTCCTGGCACCCCCCCCCCACCTCCCTCTCTCCTGGCACCCCCCCCCCACCTCCCTCTCTCCTGGCACCCCCCCACCTCACTCTCTCTTGGCACCTCCCTCTCTCCCGGCACCCCCCCCCCACCACCCTCTCCCCCGGCACCCACCCACCTCCCTCTCCCCCGGCACCCACCCACCTCCCTCTCCCCCGGCACCCACCCACCTCCCTCTCCCCCGGCACCCACCCACCTCCCTCTCCCCCGGCACCCACCCACCTCCCTCTCCCCCGGCACCCACCTCCCTCTCCCCCGGCACCCACCTCCCTCTCCCCCGGCACCCACCTCCCTCTCCCCCGGCACCCACCTCCCTCTCCCCCGGCACCCACCTCCCTCTCCCCCGGCACCCACCTCCCTCTCCCCCGGCACCCACCTCCCTCTCCCCCGGCACCCACCTCCCTCTCCCCCGGCTCCCACCTCCCTCTCCCCCGGCTCCCACCTCCCTCTCCCCCGGCTCCCACCTCCCTCTCCCCCGGCTCCCACCTCCCTCTCCCCCGGCTCCCACCTCCCTCTCCCCCGGCTCCCACCTCCCTCTCCCCCGGCACCCACCTCCCTCTCCCCCGGCACCCACCTCCCTCTGCCCCGGCACCCACCTCCCTCTCCCCCGGCACCTCCCCCCCACGCCCCTCGCACCTCCCCCCCCCCCACTTCCTTCCCCACCTCCCTCTCCCCCCGGTGCTACAAACTCTGACTTCTCTTTTTTAGTAAGTTTCAGTATAGAAATTCTGTTTACACAACACAACTATTTTTTGTTGTGTTCATTGTAACTCTAGAAGAGGATGTCATACAGGTTTCAAACGTGCTCACCTTGATCTGTTTTTTATTCAACAACCAACTTTTGAAAAACACTGATAGTGTTGCTATGGGTAGCCCTCTGTCCCCCAGAGTACCTAACATTTTTTTAGAAGACTTCAAGGATGAAGCACTCAGCACTTCTAAAACCAACTTTTTCGGAGGTATGTACATGACAACTTCCTCCAATTTTCACTTCGGGAATGGAAAAAATTTTTGATGTCCCTTTCCTGGATGTCATGGGTCACAATATGCATCAGAAACCAACAAACATTGACCTGGGTTTATGTGCATCATCCCAATGCAGAGATATATTACAATCAATCATCATCACATCTTGCGAGCTTGACAGCAGATCTTAGCCATCTCCGCTCTGTATTTGTCCAGAATTGATACTCCGAGAAGCAGGTACACCACTCATTTCTACCAGCAAGCATTAAACATAATGAGCAACTAGAATCTTTGGGAAACTTTTCTCAGTTGGTTTTTCTGCCATATGTTGGTAGTGTCATTCAAGAATAGCAGACTCTTCAAGAAACACCGTATAAACAATGTCCCTAAACTTCCAGTATGAATGCAATTGATGACATGTTTCATAAAAGACAGCCTTGGTCTGAGGAGGCTAGGAATATATAAGATCCTGTATTGATGTTGGAAACTGTACAGTGCCCAGACTTCTAGCTCTATTAAAGACATGCATTGAACACAGACATCACTCTGGACTAGACTAGGTCAGTCATAAAAATATGCTTTCGCTGATCATTGTGTAGATATGGTATAAAGCATGAACTGTATAGAGACAAAGATTCTTTTATCTGCATCCACCTAGAGGGATTCTGCCATGAAAGAAATACATATAGTAAATGATTTAATCAACAGAAAGCCGTAATTTCAGTTTGCATTGGCAAGGTGTGTCAGTCACAGAGAAACAAATTCAGCAAGGTCACACCAAAGTGTGCTGAAAACCAGGACATCTAGGCCAGACACCAACACCTTACCCACGCACATATCCAAAGGATTCACAGCTTGTTTCTCAGGGAAAAGGAAGGGGGAGGGGGGGGGGCGGTGGCAGTCTGTGGAAGTTGATGTGTCCTACAATTACATTATAAACCTTGCCATCCTCCTGGCATCTGCAGTTTTCTAGCAAACCAACATATAAATTGGTGAGCCCACTACAGCCTATCAAGGTCATACCTGAAGTGACAAGCAACTGCCCCTTAAAATATTGTACAGGTTCCACAACAGCTTCCAGTGCAAAATCTGAACTTTTCAAGCTGTTATCATGTCATTTGTTCTGAGAAGGCATCAAGATGTTATCATGTCATTTGTTCTGAGAAGGCATCAAGATGTATAAGAATAACAACCACTACAACAATAAAGAGGAAACCCTAAGGCTAAGTTGATGTTGTGATCCTGTTCTACAGAGAATGCAGCACATAGGTAGCAAGTAGGAAGGCACTCTGGTAACAACCATGGAAAGGCTGTGAACAATATCGCCATGAGAACATCACCTAACCATCTGAATCACTCTGTATTAAGCCACTAAACATGAAGAGTATCACTGTTAGTCTTCTGGGGAAAAAACTGCTGTTCTCTCTCTCTCTCTCTCTCTCTCTCTCTCTCTCTCTCTCTCTCTCTCTGTGTGTGTGTGTGTGTGTGTGTGTGTGTGTGTGTGTGTGTGTGTGTGTGTGTGTGTGTGTAGGTGTAGTGTTTTTACAAATTATCACCATGATTGTATTTTTGTTTTACGCTTTGTAGGTATTCATCCTCTTTTTACATTTGGTATATCACCGGCTTAAAATGAAACTTCGTAACTCAGAAAAGTTATGCACAGTTTTCTGCCGTAATATGGTCGTCTATCAGTATACAGGATTTCTTTTATTTCCTCACTAGAGCACAGAACGTAGCTCATTACCTCTCATTGGGTTACAAATAATTGAGATATTATGTTTCCTAGCTAATAAAGCTATATAAATATTAAGGTTTTATTTTTTGTATACATAGTTTTCATACTAAGCCAATGATATATTTTTAGTTGTTGGGAAGTGTTCTGTTACTAGAATTTATTATTTCTGACATTTAATCTGAATCAATTTATTTTTTCTTGATTTTTCAGAACACATCAAAATTTTATTCAAGTGGTCCAGACAAACCCTCAGTAGTTCCACAAAACCCACTAGCTGAAATACACGGTGCCTCATTACAAAAACAGAATGGTGAGATATATGACAAGAAACCATTCAAAATGAAATGTGAGAAAGGAAAAACCTACATGTGGTGTCTGTGTGGGAGGAGTAAAAGTCAGGTGTGTTTGCAATAATATGCATGCACTTCAT
Source organism: Schistocerca piceifrons (assembly GCF_021461385.2). Lineage (NCBI taxonomy): Eukaryota > Metazoa > Arthropoda > Insecta > Orthoptera > Acrididae > Schistocerca > Schistocerca piceifrons. The sequence continues at coordinate 149,581,826 of NC_060149.1, read as the reverse complement.
GCAGTTAATGTGTAGACATGAATAAAAGTTTATATAGCAATCCTATACTCATAGTAATGATGTTATCCACTGCTTAAAAATTACTGAAAAAGTTTTTGTAAGGGAGGAGAGTAGTTCAACTCGTTACTCACCATCCTCATTTTTTTATTATTATTATTGTATTATTAATTATTTTTACTTCACACAAGTCAAAGGATGGCTGGCTATTTTACCATTCATCTTCTTCAACTGAGACAGTGCACCAGCACCAAATATGTCAATTTCTGTGTTATGTTAAGTGGATATCCATTATTTACGTGAAGGAATTTCTTAACAATTTGCCCCCCTCCCGCTTATGTGCGATAGTTGGATAAAAATATGTAAAAATGATTTTTTTGTTTTAGACAGTGATTAAAACACTGTAATACTTTTATAAAACCATGTTTGTTTATAAATTTTATCAAACAGTGTATTTAACATGATTAAAAACGATTTATTTTAAACAAGCAACCCTGACTAGTATTGTAATAGACAGAGGGACAAAAAGGCTTCACGAAAGCAGTACTGACCTTTTATTGGTATATACATTAAATGTCACTGAACCTTTACTTACTTTGCTGTTGAAAGGCAACATTGTTTGTACCTTCCTTTGAATGATATGATTATGTAGCTTTTCAGTCTCTTTATTTATGTGTTCACTAAGAGTATTCTTGTTAGTGAACTTCAGCTTAGCTCACTTTCACAAACGATTAACCTTGTGCTAACACTTATGTTTATACTTGTCGGCATGCTGCTTAACATATGCATTGTAAAAGTTTTGGTACAAATTCACATTGAACACAGTAACATCGGCTTTATATGCATTGCAGAATATCATGATTGACTCACCAACTGACTTGCAGAGATGTCAACTGGCACAGCAGAGAACTCCCTGAATCAAATCTAACACTTGTGCTACACTTCTTTTATACTGGGGAATCTCAGGCATACACACATGTAAAGAGTTCAGTTCAGAGAGGCAATAAAGGCTGGTGGGCACTTTAATATTGACTATGCTTGAGATTATTTTTTTATATATAAATATATAATCTCTGAATTTATAAAATAACATGAGATTTTCGTTGTCTCCCATCCTTTTAAATGAGGTTTTGAGGGACCCTCCCCCGCCCACCTTCATTTTGAGCTCATGTAATTAATGGACATCCCCTAAAGCTCTGTGTAGAGGTCAGTGTTTTACTGATTGATAGATAAGTTGCTATGGTATTCAGCTTTGTTTGTGCAAGACTGTATTTCTGTAGTAACTCACACAGTTTTCTGTATATGAAAGCAACTTTTTTCACAGTTTGGAGTCCACCCAGCCACATTACTTTAAAGTGCATTCATCCTGGATTTAGTTGGTTGAATGAGGTAGAGGAAAAATTTGCATCTTGGCTACCAAGAGGAGAATAGTTAGTAATGTACAGTTTTTCAGACTGCTCACCAGTGTCTTGGTTTAAATTCCAAAACTGGCCATAATATTTCATGAAAGGAGAATAGATGTCACTCTTTATGAAGATTTTCTGACAAAGCAACAAGCTTGCTAGCACCGTTGGTAATATTTTAGACGACTACCAGCACTGTTTTTGTCATATCTTTCTTCCAATAATTGGTATTCAGTTTCACTTGAGTATGCTGGTAGTTGTCAAAAGTTATAAGTTTTACTCAAATTTTACATGAACAAAAATACCAATCATATTTTGTTCAAAGATGTTGTAAATACTGGGAAAACTTACAGCTTTTGGGAATTATTGGTGCTGGGAGGAAAAATAGAATTATTTCTATGGTGTATTTTGATATCTATGTAGTTAGCATGTGCAGTTTGAGGTGTAACAACTTGCAAAACTCCAGAAGCAGGATGAATGCTGTAAATAACATCTCTGATTTCTTTTTCGATGCCTCTATTAATTATTTTTGTAGCAGTAAACAAATAACAGTTCACTAGCTCTAGTTACTTTTGTGTAAATTTTGTATGTGGAGATGACTTCCATTTCAGTATAAGAAAGCAGAGTGAGTCATATCTTGAACATTTCTTTGCAGCCTCTATGTGATGGGACTCATAAAAGTGCATACCTGAATACTAAGCTACGACCAGTTAAATTCCAAGTAACAGAGGATAAAGAATACTGGTTGTGTAATTGCAAGCAGACATCAAAGAGACCTTTCTGTGATGGAACTCACAAAAGACCAGAGATCCAGGCAGCTGTTAAATCATGATAGTGTGAAGGATGCTGTAGATAAAAATGTTTGTAGTTGTTTTTGTTATTTGTTTAAAATTTAATAATAAATTTTGTCTTGAGAAATAGCATACAATAATTATGCTGAAGGTCTTTACTTTTCTTGATTACCAAATTCTGGCGCACTGTACCTGTATGTCAGCCATAATGGTTCTGATTTAAAAAAAATAGTTTATTTGTGTATGCTGTTTTTCATTAACTATTATTTACATTGTTTTGTAGTTAAATCTAGTAGTTAAAAAATTTATTTGTGGAAATTACATTGTGTCTGTCTTCTTTATTTTTAATCATCTGTCCTTCATTTAAATACAGAACAGATAGAACAGGGGAAAATAATATAAGATTATATATCAGAAGTATTCCTTGTTCCATCCTCTTTGTTCTCCCTTGCTTGAACAGGTTTTTCTCTTTACTTTTCCTGCATGAGATTCAGTGGAAAAAGATAATAGCTCTTTGATAACCTTATTATTCCTTTTAACATTCCATTATTTTGTGACATACCTTTCACACTTTGGGCAATCCACAGCTGTAATACATGGTACGAATTTGGACATGTATCTGATATCATGAAGGGACACAATAATTAGGATAGTGCAGTAATTTCTGTAAGACAAGTGTATCACTTCACTCCCACTGAGTTTGAGGCAACAACAAGAAAGTAAACTCCAATTGAGACTTTGGTATAATAAATGCATTTAATGTTCTTTCGCTTATTGTGTGTTATCAGGCTGTAACTGCTGCTTTAGTTTTCATAGTTTGTGACCTTGGGTCAAACTATGTAATATAATGAAGTACTTTGTTAAGTCAGAAGTATAATCCTCTGAAGCATCCTATCACCCTGGGCTGTTCAAACTAAGTGAGCTTTCATCTGATTACTTCCTTGCAATTGTTGATGGTCAAGTGGCTGATGGAAATATTCTTGTGTAGCTGCACTGCTAAGTCATAATGTCACTTCTGTACCTACTCTGATGAAGATGTAAAGTTTTACGACATAAGAACATTGACCACACACTGGTAATTCAGTACTTCACAACGGGTGCTGATGACTGCACAGTTGAGTGCCCCACTAACCACAGTCTCATACACAGGTGTAAAAAAAAATCTTTCTTCTTGCACACCATACTGATATTAATTTTCTAAAAGATCCAGGTAAAAGGAACAGTTTTGAAATGTTGTTTAACACTTAAAACATTAGTTTTGTTAGTTACTTTCCCCATCAGAATTACACAGGAAAGCAGTACACTAGTGTAGAACATTATTGTAGGTAAACACTTAATTGGTAACATACATTTAATCCAGTATTGAATGGCCCCTCTAACCATTATGCACAACTATTTATAATAAACAACTTATCAGAGAACAATTAAGTGGTAACATGGAAAACACAATAATAAATGTAAAAGCAACAGGATTATCAGTATACCCCTATAGAAAACTGATTTGAAGGATTTGTATGATGTGACACATCTCAATTCCAAGTTGGAATTAGTATCTTGAGTAAAGTACTACAATCCTGCTCTTCATGTATGTGCAACATTTTCAGTCATGCAACACATCACGATCACTACTGTGGGGGACATTTTGAGACAGACTGAAATATGCAATTATCAGACCCCTTTACAAGATTGTAGTAAAACAGTCTCATTTCTCAAAGGTACTGAACCAATTGAGGAAGTGCAGTGGTTAGCACATTTTACTCTCATTCTGGAGGACAATGGTTCAAACTCACATCCGGCCATCCAGTCTTAGGTTTTCCTTGATTTTCCTAAATCACTCCAGTCAAATACCAGGATGATCCCTTTGAAATGAGATGGCCAATTTCCTTCCCCATTGTTGACACCATCCAAGCATGTGCTCAATCTCTAATGACCTCAATGTTGACAGGATGTTAAACCCAGTTTTCCTATCTACCTTCAAAGGTTATAGATAAAACTGTGTATGCAAGAACCAGAAATGCCCTTTTCAAAAAAAGACACTTAGGCTCAGTTTGGATTTCAGAAGGCTCTGCATAGGGCATTCTGGTTTCCAGTTATTCAAAATTGTAATAAAGTATTGTGAACTGGTATCTTCCTGTAACTTCTCAAGAGATTTTATCCTGCAGTTCACAGTATTCCAGGGCCTGTGGTTTGGACCCTTAATGTTAAGTTTGTATGACTGAGCAGTATGTGGTGAGGACCAGATGGTGCTGTGTGCGCTAATTGAAGAGCATTAGCAAGACATTGATCTATTGGCATTGAGTATTATAAGGGGCGTTCAAAAAGAAATGAGCCAGAGGCATAATTACAGAAATCAGTACCTGTAGCTTAGAAGTATTGACACTGGCTGTTGAGACACCTGTTGCACTGTGCCACAAGAAGGTGAATGGCTGTCTCGTAAAATTCCTGGGGCTGCAATATTAACCAGTTCCGCAAGTACAGCTGGACATCTTCCTCGAAGGTGAATCGTTCGCCCCTCAGAGCCTTTTTAAGGGGACCAAAAATGGCGTAATCACAGGGAGAGAGGTCGGGACTGTACAGAGGGAGGCCAAGAACCTCCCATTTGAATTTCTGCAGGAGTGCCGCGACTGTGTTAACTGTAGGAGGCTTTGCATTGTCGTGTAGCAGAATGACCTCACGGGTGAGATTGTCTGGTCGTTTTGATTTGATCACTTGGTAAAGGGTGGTCAAGGTTTACGAGTAACGCTGGGCATTCACTGTTGGCCCGTGCTGCAGGAAGTGAATCAGAAGGAAACCATCTTGGTCAAAGAAGAATGTCACTGTTTGCAATGTGACTGGCAGTGTTGAGTGACTGATGCATGCGGCTGCTAGCTCTGTATAGTCATGTGACGTGCATTTATGCCCTCTAGCGAAGAGCTGTGAACATCCACACTCTGGTCGGAACCACACCTTGTTACACGTGCCACAATAATACCCTCCTGTCACCGGTTTGCACATTCCAGACTCTGGATCGTTTCTTTTTGAACGCCTGTTATACAATCCAAACGTCATCACCTTAGTAGCCGTAGGTGAGTGCGAGGGCGGCACACACAGCTCTCAGTGTGTGCTCGCAAGGGCAGCCTCAATAACACTTGAGATAGCTGCTTCCGTTGCACAGCTTACATAATCTGCGATGCTGTGCAGACAAGGTGATTTGGCAGATAACAAGCACGGTTTATACTGGATAGCAGGCTGTTGTACTAAAACATTCTCATTGTTAGCTAAAGGTTGTGCGTAGGTTTACTCCAATAACACTGCATTGGCCGGAGTTGGAGATGCAGGGCCTTAGTGTGGCCCCAACTCCAGAGGTGATGACACTTGTCTTGGAGGTAAGCTGGTTTGGATACTGGTGGTGGTTGAAAATTTTGCTACCAGTATTTGGTAAGTGCAACATTCAGCTCTGTAGTGACTTTTGCAGCTGTATTCTTATTTTTCATCATAAGCCTCTTCAGTGACTTTCTGCCACGGTCAAACACCACACAATTTCTTTTATGTTGTGACTTAGCAGATTGTGTTTTTCTGCTTCCTCTGTATAAGGTCTAAATCTTTGATATGGTGCCTCTTTGAATGCCAAACATTTCAGCTACCTTGATTATGGAAGCACCCACCATACGAGCACCAACAATTTGCCTACATTCGAATTCATTCATTCAATCGTTCATTCGTCATGTTCCTTAGATCCTACCAAGGAGGAGAACCCTCAAAGATGAGTCAAGATATGCATTAACGTGAGACAAAGACATCATAGAGACTTCACCTCTGTTGTGTATAATGTGCTTAATGCAATTGAAGCTTATGCCGTCTAAAATTAACTGAGTGAACCATAAAGAAATCTGCTGCTTTGAAAAAAATCTGATATCCCTTTAGTTTTATTACATAGCTACCGTTTATTTGCTATTACCACAGTAACTTAATATCTACTTTGTTACCATTACATTTTTCAAAGGAAATATTTTTAAACAGCAATAAAAACGGAGTCCTATTTGTAGTACATTATTGGTTGTTGTACAGCTTTATGATATAGACTGCTATTTGCCATGTAGCTAACAGAAATGTACGTCCCTTAATCTAGATACTCGGATGATTTATAGGAACAGTTGCTAATGAGACATTGTTGCTTCATTGTAGTAAGATTAAACGGTATTAATGACTTATGTCTGCAATTCTGCAAGTGGCTTCAGAATTTTCTTAGCAGATTTGGTTTCGCCGAGCTGTCAGCTAAAAATGGATATTTTGTAGATAATTGATGGAGAGTTTTGCACCTCTACTGGAAATTGAGCAGGGTAGGAAGATATTCCAGAGGTACTGATAAAGTGATAATCTCAAAGTTGGCTTTATAGTTCAATACAACCATCCTTAGAAGTTACATGGGAGTTCATTTACTATTTAGTCAACCTGAGACTAATTGATCACCAACAAGGTGTTGTTTGTTTATTTTTAATTTTAAGACTTTTACTGACGTGACAGGAATGTCCCCAAAGCAGTATGCCATAGGATCTTTGATTGAAATCGAACAAAATGTACCACCTTCAGTTACTTACCAGTGACTGCATCTGTCAGTTCATACATGAGATAGCATACTCCTCTTCTCTTGCAGACACAGCTAATATGTACCACCCAGTTTAATTTGGAATCAAAATCAAAGCCTAACAGTTTCACTGGCGTAATTTCCACAGCTGTATTTAAACCCAGAATTAGTTCCTGTGTTCTATCAGGATTACATAGGAGCTCATTGAAAGAAAAAAACCAATTCACTGCTAGCTTTAATTTTTCCTGTGTTGCCTGATGCAGTTCTGTTATGTCATGGTGTGTACTGACAAGTGTCTTTGTATGTGGATAACACTCTATTAAATGTGCTCCTACAACGCAAGGCAGAGGGTTAATTGCAATGATGAGCAGAAAAGGGGCCTAGGATTGAGCCCTGTGGCACTACAGTCCAAACTTCCTTAGATGAGGAGCATTTACTTTTAACTGATACACACTGTGTCCTGTTGCTTAAATATGACTTGATTGCAGCTAAATATGAGTTGAGAATCCCAGTTTTGCAAGTAGGGTGTTAAACAGTATACAGTCAATGGCTTCACTGAGATCGCAAAGTATAACTGATACTAGATCATTACTTTGAACTGTAGTTAATGCCTGGTTAACATCTTCAGCAACAGCAGCAGTGATATTTTTGCATCTGCATATCAGTACCCTGCAGAAAATGCCACTTTCTAAGTAACAGGTACTTCTATTTTGTTAAGACATCTCCACTACTTCAGTATAGTAACCAGTGAGTTAGTTTTACTACACTTCTTGTAAAGGGGTATGACAATTGCGTGTTTGTCTCGAAATATTCCCGGTAGTAGTGATAGTGATGTGCCGCATGTGTGACAGAAAATTTTGCACATATATGAAGAGCAGAATTTCAGTATGTTACGCAAGATATTAATTGAAAGAAAAAAAAACAATTCACTGCTAGCTTTAATTTTTCCTGTGTTGCCTGATGCGGTTCTGTCATGTAATGCGAGTTTTTTGTTTTTTCCTGTTTCCCTGCAATACATCCTACATTCCTGTAACCCTCCTGGCCTCAACCTTCATTAGTCACTGTCCTCACCCATACAGTCCCCTTCCTGTTCCCATTCCAGCACTACACAGCCGTCATTTCACCGCCACACCCAGTCTTTTAATTTCTTTTTATTTCTCTCCTTTCTGCTACTTACCCATTCCCCCCTCCGCACCTTCTCTCCTGCCCTCCATCAAAAGTGCAACACTTCACTGTCCGCCACTCCCACCATACAATCCCTCCCCCTCCCCACCCCAGCCTCCTCCGTACCCCCACCCGGTCGCCACTCCCATCATGCACTGGTGCTGCTGCTCGCAGTGTAGTTTCAGCTCTCTGAGACTGCAGACATGTGTGCAAGTTGTGTGTGTGTGTGTGTGTGTGTGTGTGTGTGTGTGTGTGTGTGTACTGCTGATGGTGAGTAGCAACTTTCCTTCTCTGGTATTGTTACATTCCATCCTGGATTTTCCATTGTTCGAGTTTTTTGTTTTGATGGAGTTAATTCCACTCTGGAGTAATTGTAATTTGCCTATACGTATAAGGCAAATTTTGTATTGCCTTATCCCTTGAACTGCCCATGCAAATCTTCTGAGCTAGTTTAACGAAGTGATTATTAAATATATTGGCTACCTGGTTATCATTTAATATTTGGCTCCTTTTTTTTTTTAATAACAAAATCCTCACACTGTTCACTGGTTTAACTATTGACCATATAGATTTAATTTTTTATTTTTTAATCACTTCTCTGAATACAGTACAGTATTTCTTGTAATATTAAATCAATCCTACTTCTGTTTTTTCTGATCATTTCAAACCATTTCCTTCTCCTCACACACATTTTGATTTGTTTTGTAGTCCAGGGCTTTTTGATATCTTATTTGTACCATACTTTGTTGTTTTATTGGAAAAGCAGCTGTTAGAGATTGGTAGAAACCAGTCTACTAGTACAGTTAACATTGAACTGAGATGTGTTATATTATACAAATTCATCAAATCAGTTTTCTGTAAGGGTACACTGATATTTATATTGCTTGTTCATTTATTACTGTGCTTTCCATGTCGTCACTTAATTGTAATCGGAGAAGTTGATAGTATGACTACTTGCGCATAATGGTCAGAGGGGCCATTCACTACCAGATAAAATATATTTTACTAATTAATTGTTTACCTACAAAAATGTTGAGTAACAATGTACTGCTCTCCTGTGTAATGCCCTTTTACGTGTCACGCCTAAGGTTTACAACTCAGGTGTAGTCAGCCTGCCACCTAGAAGCAGAATGGGTGAAACTACAATTTGAGCAGACAGTTCGTGTCCAGATAGAAATAGAAGTGGTTCTATTCTGCCATGTATTCCCGCATGCACAGCGGACGAAGGATTTCCGCGCATGCATAGAACACAGCATTTCCAGGAGGCTTTCTGCTTGTTATTGCATTCACACATGGTCAGCAGACAAGAAATACATGGGCTCTTGAGGACTCTTTTTGGCTATTGCCCAAAATATTCTGCACATTTTTCATCAAGTCATTTTTTTATTGACAGAGCAATGAAACAAATGAGAACTCTTTTTTTAATTTCAATTGACAATAGCTGTACCTACAATGATAGCTTCTTATCGTAGAAATGGAATGAAACAAAGAAATTATACATGTGCTTTATAGAGGCATATGGCAAGGAAAAGTGTCTTTGTGATCCTCTAGATATGCTGTAACACAATAAACTACAGGGTTATTATAATTAAAGTTAAACTTTCAATACGCTGTAGAAATAATGCCACTTGTCAGAATGACATCAAATTGCAACGGAATGTTATCGGAGAAGGGGGAAAATATATGGCAGAAGAAAAAAATAGTGTGAAAATTGATCAGTAGATCGTGCTGTATGTGTCAGAATACGTAAATGAAAACACCTTTCATGTGCACGACCCATTGAAGTTGGTATAAGCACACCGTGTACACGGCTTTTCCTCCTTTTGCATCTGCAATGTTCGCCCTGACTGTCTCGATGCAGGATTGCATTCTGCTTGTATAGCTGGATTACAAGAATGATGACTGTGAACACGTCACTTTGCAGAAGTTTCGGACACTGAAGGGTTTGAAAAAAGGCATTGGTCCAATGACTGCTGTGGGTCTGGAGAATATGATTTGGAAATTTGAAAAGATGGGTTCTTTTGGGGTGCAACCTGGTAGGAGGAAGAAACGAATTGATTTGACGTCAGTGGAAGCAGTGGCCACAGCAATGCAGGATGAGACGAGTGGTGGTGTGCAAACATGTGGTACACAGAGAATTGCCCAAACATTGGACGTACCTGTGAGCATGGTGCGTAAAATCCTGTGAAACCTTCTTTGCTGTCCATTCAAAATTACTTATGTGCATGAGTTGCTTCCTGTTGACCTGCCAGCAAGAGAGACCTTTGCTTTAGAATTTCTTGCTCACATTGAAGTGGACAGTGATTGGTTGTGGAAGATTTTGTGGACAGACGAACCCTACTTCCATCTGACAGGGTATGTCAATACACAGAATTGTCAGATATGGGCAACGGAAAATCCACACCCAAGTCAACCATTACCACTTCATCCTGAAAAGGTCACTGTGTGGTGCAAGTTTACAGCATCATTTATCATAGGGCCATATTTTTTCTAAGGGACACGTGCTTCCGGTTCTGTTACCTGTACCGTCACTGGTAAGCGCAATGAGTCTTTTGCACAACCACATCATTCCAGCTCTCCAATAGCATGGATGTGTGCACGGGATCATTTTTATGCAAGATGGGGCACCTCCACATATTGCAAATCCAGTTAAGCAGCTGCTGAAGCGCCATTTCCCTACAGCCTGGCCGTTCCGATCACCTGATCTTAATCTGTGTGACTTGTGGGTGTGGGGTTATCTGAAAAATGTTGTGTTCAGTGTTCTGACTGTAAACTTAGCTACATTGAAGGCACACATTGCGCAACACATTCTGAAAGTGACCTCAGAAACACTTTGATCAGTTGTGGAACATACCGTTTCACGATTTCAACTTGTTGCAGAAAACAGTGGCCAGCATATTGAACATGTTTTGTGCCAGTCATGCAGAAATTAATAATCCGATTTGATTTTGATTGATGCTTTTCATGCAGTTTTTGGCGTCAGGACAATTAAGAACCGATTTTTCCAATCCCATGTGATATGACCTTGCCATGGTGGATGGGCTTACATAACTAACAGTATCACACCTATACACCCGTAAATACTGAGTAGTACAATTTGTTCAATGTGAAACGTACACCTTAGGAATTGTTCTATGATTCATTTGAGCCGACCACTATTAAATTATGATGATTACAGTGGCATCTATTCCTACAATTATTTTTTTTTTCCTTCCCTCTTCTTCTTGTGCCATAAGTTTTCCCCCCTTCTCCAATAATAATCCTTTGCAATTTGATGTCCTTCTGTCCAGTGGTGTTATTTCTACAGTAGTTTGAAAGTTTAACTTTAATTATAATCATCCTGTACATCTACACATGTTAAATCTGAGGTTACATGTTTTACCTAAACATGCTTCTAATTTTACTACAGGTGTGTATGCATAGCTTTAATATGTGAAAGTACAGCATTTATTTTATTTTATTGCCTCTTTTGTGATATTTCAGTGTGCCAGGAGGGGTAGTGTTGTGAGAATACCCACAAGAGTCAGAGCAGTTATGCTGCGCACGACCCGTGATGATTGTCAACATCATTTTGCATCTTTCCGGTCGCACTGTTATGAAATAGCGTCCCTTTTGTGGGAGGACAATGGTTCAAACCCATGTCTGGCCATCCTGATTTAGGTTTTCAATGATTTCCCTAAATCGCTTCAGGCAAATACCTATATAGTTGCTTTGAAAGGGCATGGTCAACTTCCTTTGCCAACCTTCCCTAATCCGATTCTACCAATGACCTCGCTGTTTGGTTCCCTTCCCCAAACCAACCATCTGTCCCTAATTGCTCTTCTCATTTTCACGGTTTCTATCATGTACCATCAAAGGGAACATCCATTCTGGTGATATTCCTAAATTCCTCTGGGTCTTCGGGCCTTAACTCCTCGGTTAACGGGGTATATGCCCTGCCTTCACACATTTTTCCCAACCAGATTTAAACCTGTTTCCTGCACCTGGTATTACATCGTTGTTCTGCCCATCTCCTAATGGCTAAGGTGGACACTGTCATGGCAAATGCTATATAGATAACCGCATTGTCCATGTCTAAAATGTTGTAACATGTAAACACAGGTAATAATTTACTTGTACCAGCATGACATAAAATGAACACATTGTCCATAATTCTCTATAATCATAGCGTAATTTCATTATAGCTTCACAAGTTAACAAGAAATGCTTAACAAATAGGAAGTTAGACCTTTTATAAGTTTCAGTATTAATAAATAGCAGCTGTATATATCTTGTCTGCTCCATTTATCTCAGGAATACATTTAGCTCTACATAGAATACATCAACATAAGTTTCTGTTACTTTAATTCAAGATTGTACAAAAATTTGTTCAGATATGGCAATATAGTTGCCCATTTCATCTTAAATATAACTGCCTCAATCCATGGCTTTCACTATGTCATGTGAGTAAAGCACGATTTTTGAACGCCATACTGATCAGCATGGAGAAAATCATTGTACTTCATTACGTTTGAGCACAGAATGTTTTCCAAGATTCTATAATAGAGTGGCATCAGAGATTTCTTGCAGTAGTTTTGTGGAAGTATTGCAGAATTCTTCCTGTAGACATATGTGAGTTGTGCTTTATTCCAACTACTCAGCACAGCTTCTTGTTTGAGGGAGTTACAGAGTACAGGGTGTACATAAAGTCCAGGAACACTTTCAATTATTTATTGCACAAAAACTAAACATTGTAAAAATGACATTGCATTTTGAAGAGAAACCCTGAAAGTTTTTTTACAAACATTCATTATGCGAACCATGAGTGACCTTCATTATGCGAACCATGAGTGACCCAGCAGATGTCAATATGGTAATCAAATTCTTGCCATACCCTTCCCAGCATGGCATTGTCGATTGTGGCAGTCGCTTCCCGTATTCTCTCCCGGAGCTCTGCTACATCACTTGGTAGAGGCAGTACATACACCAGATCTTTAATGTGTCCCCACAGAAAAAAGCCACACGGAGTGAGATCTAGTGACTGGGGAGGCCATTTCATGAAACAGCTGTCCCCTTCCATAGCATGGTCGATCCATCGATGCGGCAGTTCCATGTTCAGGTACCAACGAAATTACCAGACTATGCTGTGGTGGTATACTGTGCAATAAATAATTGAAAGTGTTCCCGGACTTTATGTACACCCTGTATTATGGTTTGAAGAGGAGCTATACCAGTCATAATTCCTATATATAATCCGATAGGATTCTCAGATCCCATTGGGCACTGGAGGTTTCCTCAATTTTCCCAATTTCTCATTGGTATTGACACAGCATCTAGCTCATCACCAGCACACCCCGGTGGCTCCATTTCATCATAGACTCTGAGTGACCTGCCCTTATCCAACCTATCCTCTCGCCTTCTCGAGGGAGGAACTAATAATTCCAAAAGTTGTAATTGTTTTGCATACTTTCGTGTGTGTCTGTAGGCAATACTACGCATTTTGCCTCATAAGAAGTAATCACCAGACAGCAATTCTGCCTCATAATTTATTAACTGTCTGGACTGAATTCTCCTTTTGGTAAACCATATCCATATCACTCAGCATTGCAGTGATAGAGGTATTGAAACTGGACCATAATCTTGGAGTTTTCTTTATAAAGGATAATTTCAAAACAAGAGTTCAGCATTGACAATATTATGAAAAGAACAGTTGCTACTCACCATATAGTGAATTGCTAAGTCACAGATGGGCACAGCAAAAGAATGTCGGAAAGTAAGCTTTCAGTCAACAATGCCTTCATCGGAAATAGGGAAAAAAACACACACACACACACACACACACACACACACACACACACACACGTCTCTGGCTGCTGAGACCAGACAGTGAGCAGCGCCATATGGTGAGTAGCAAATATTATTTTCATAACTTGGCATCTCCGCTATATGGCAAGTAGCAACTATGCTTTTCATAACAGCTCAGCATCTCCACTATACGGTGAGTAGCAGCAATTCTTTTCATAATATTGTCATATTCCATCCTGGATTTTCTAGGGTTCAGCATTGCTGTTTTTGAATCGTTATCCTTTATTTCACCTCCTGTCTTCCAGGAGTGCGTGCACAATAACTTTGGTGCTACTTGCAGCCTTTCCACACCACAAAAATTTCTTTGATTTTTGTGCAAGGTCTTCAGATGACCTTTGCTGTGGTGGTTGAAAGTGTCATATTTTTCTCCTTTGGCAGCCAAACATGTTTCATTCAGTGTTTATCTATCTACAGCCCTATGCTTTGTTTTACATCTGTTGTGTAGCAGTGGGTCTCATAAAGTGACTGAGTGTATGACAGAACAAGCACGTGATTGTGTACTGAATTGATTTATGGAATGTACAAAAAATCAATTAATATATTTTACCTTTAAATAACATCAGTTACTTATACATAATTTCCTTTGAAGTAATTATCTGTGTTAAATGAGTTAGTATGTTCTACACGCGCTGCTTCAAAATTACCGTACGAATGAAATCAATACCAGCAGAATGCAAGTATTAAGTCATCTAATTGCTTTCACAACTTTATCTCCAAAAGCAACACTAATAAACTTTGTCTTGGATATGATGCAATTTATACTTGTTCCGCTTGAGTCTCCATTACAGAAAGCTATGTCATGATATATTTTGTAATGTCACTAATGTAATCGTTAAATATTATTGTACGAATGTACAATGTACTGTGTCCCACACACAACAGTGCCTTGTGGACTACACGAGAAGATGACGATGAATGAAAATCTATGATTTTAATAAAGGCAGTACTGTATGCCATTTTAAGTTTTACATATATCAAGCAGTTCACCTTAAACTGTTTTAGCAAGCATTTTAATAACCTCTGTTGAATGCCACACACATTTTTTCTTGTTAAGCTCTGCCAGACTTAATCTCTACAAAATTGAAACTATGGAGTATTTTGCAGTTTATACTTAGCAAAGTATCATTTAGTGCTCTGTTGTAGACAACTAACTCAGAAAGATAAATATCTTATTTCCATTTACGTTGCTAGCTGTTACTACTGCATATTTGTGTGTGTCAGGAAACATCTACTTTGTTACTGCTGTGATGTCAGCACAGGGTTCCAATACTCTTAATATCACCATCATAGCCAGAGCAAATGCCAATTCATAAGGCCAAGTATTTTTTATATATATATAACTTGGGTGTGTTGGTGCCAACAGTGTCTGAGTAAAATCATCTACATTTATATCTTTAACTTTCTCAATATTGAACTGTGGAGCATTTTACAGTAGTGTTGGTAATGGAATTTTATTTATTAACTACAGTTTGGAAAAAAAATTGTATATATAGCCTGAACTGCCATAGTGTAAATGGTGCAAATGATGTAAAGGAATGTGGAATTAGTTGACTGAAGCTCACCTAAGAAGTGTAAAGCACACTTTCATCAGTTTAGTCGCACTATTCAGTGAGATGCTACAAAAAGAATAATTTCTTTAATATATAAATGCATATGATTACTCACAGAAACCATTAACACAGTACGAGAAGCATATAAATGAAAGCAGCGGAGCTGAATCAGGAGAACCTTTTATGGACTATTCAAAAGTTAGATGAACAGACTAAAATAGTAACAAAACATGTATCTATGAAACAAACTGCATTTAAAGCACACAATTTAAATTTCCTGTGGATTTTGTATGCGTGCAGAGGTGATTTCTTATCTGAAGCACATTAGAAGCCATGTCCAAACGAAAGTTTGTGGGAACTGTTATCCCGACAGTCGCTTGGTCTACCTCTGTGATGCCGAATAAGACTGTTTGTGTATTAGCATCACAAGTTAATTTTTGAAACATGTAGACAAAAAGGGTCTAATATGCAAACATATTAAGCACTTATTGTAAAATGTTGTTTGACATGTTATTAAAAAGACTGCTGAAAGAAAAAAGTACACAAAAATACAAAAGTTACATCATGTGCACTTCATCAACATCACTTAATGAACATTTTCAGCAAAAGAGTAATATCTTCCAGATGCTACTCCGAAAAGTGTGCCATCAAAGGAGTATTGTTCTGTAACTGCAAAATGGTGTATTATTTTAAGTGTGCCATTGTCAGTCCTTGTCAACAACAGAAAAACATCCAGATTTAACATATTGTGATTCCCGGTGCAGGAATTCAACCAAATGCTCACCAGTACTGCAAACTGCAGAGATCTATTGACCAATGACTTTGCAGTTCTCATAGGTGTCTCCAAGGATGTTGCTGCAGCAAAATCAACACTGAAGACAACATCGGGCAAGTTAACAAATGCTAATGTCATAATACTAAAAATACCTCCACACCATGATTTCGAACAATGGAAACTCCAGGTTGGAATATCGACAGTATTAGGAAAAAGGATAGCTTGCTATTCACCATATAGGTGACCCATTGGATTGCAGACAGGTATAATGAAATGATTGTTACACATTCTGGCTTTCAGCTAAAGTCTTCTTCAGCAAACATTGCCAGGCACAGTGTCGGGAAGTGGAGGCGATGGGAAGCAGAAAAGGAGGGGAGCAAGGGGGTGGGGGGTGAAGGATGAGTGGTTGTATTGGCAGAAGGTGGCACACAGTGAGGATGAGGATGAGGGGATGTGAAAAGGTGGTAGGACGGGGGATGGAAACTGTTGGATGCAGTGTGTGGTGACAGTACGGTACTGTAGGTTGAGACCGGGATGATTTTGGGAGCAGGGAATGTTATAAGGATAACTCGCATCTTCGCAGTTCAGTTGGCTGTGGAGGGGAGGAGCCAAATGGCATGGATTGTGAAGCAGCCATTGAAATCAAGAATGTTGTGTTCAGCTGCATGTTGTGCCGCAGGGTGGTCTAGTTTTCTCTTGGCCACAGTTCAGCTGCTGACATTCATCCTGGTGCACAGCTGGTTGGTAATCATACCAATATAAAAGCTGTGCAATGGTTGCAGCAGAACTGGTATACGACAGGTATTGCACCTGCGTCTTTCATATGGATATGATCCTTGTGGCAAGCAGTCGGGATTGGGAGTGATGTAGGGATGGACTAGGATATTGTGGAGGTTGGCTGGGCAATGGAACACAACTTTGGGATAGTTGTGAAGGATCTTGGGTATGATGCCCCTCATTTCAGGGCATGATGGTAGATAATCAAAGCCCTGATGAAGAATGTGGGGGAGTGGTACTGGATGACGAAGTGGGGGTGTGTAGGGAAATGACACAGGAAATCTGTTTGCAGACTAGGTCCAGGGAACCAGTCTATGAAGGCATTGGTGAGACTTTCAGTATATTGGGAAAGGAAGTTCTTGTCACTGCAGATATGCTCTCTCCTCATGGCAAGGCTGTATGGGAGAAATTTTTTGCTGTGGAAGGGATAGCAGCTGTCAGAATGCAAGTACCGTTGATAGTAGGTGTGTTTAATGTGGACAGTAGTGTGGATGGAGCTATCAGAGAGGAGGAGGTCGGTGTCCAGGAAGGTGGCACACTGGATTGAGGAGTGCCAGGTGGAACAGATTGGAGAGAAGGTATTAAAACTATGCATGAATTGAGGATAGGGTGTCTTAGCCGTGAATCCAAATCATGAAGATATCATCAGTGAACCTGAACCAGACCAGGGGATTCAATTTATGTGAAGCTAGGAAAGTTTCCTCTAGATGTTCCATAAACAGGTTGGTATAGGAGGGTGCCGTGCTGGTGCCCATGCCTGAGCCACAAAGGAGTAGTAGTTATCTGTTAAGATAAAATTAAATAAGGTGTATGAGGAATGAGGTGGTGAGTTTGGAGTCTGAAAGATGTTGGCAAAGGTAGTGTTCAAGCTTAACAAGACCACGGGCATGAGGGATGTTGGTGTATAGGGAAGTAGTGTCAACAGAGGCAAGTAGGGAATCAGGAGGTAAAGGGGTGGGGATGGTGGAGAGCCAGTGAAGGAAGCAGTTGTTATCTTTGACATTGGAGGCAAGATTATAGACAATTGGTTGGAGGTGTTGGTCAGTGAGGGCAGAAATCCTTTCAGTAGGGGGCACAACAACCAGCCACAGTGTCCAGGATTGCCAAGCTTGTGAATTTTGGGGTGCATGTAGAAGGTGGGGGTGTGGAGTGTCATATAGGTGAGAGAAATGGATTGAGTGGAGAGGTTCTGGGAAGTGCCTAATGCTTTAAGCAAGGATTAAAGGTTATTTTGAACTTCTGGGATGAGAGCACTCTGGCAGAGATCATAGGTGGAACAGTCAGACAGTTGACAGAGACCCTCCATCAGGTAGTCACTGCAGCCCATCGCAACACTGGGGGAGCCTTTGTCCACGGGGAAGATGATTAGATCAGGATCTGTTTTGAGACTCTGTATGGCTGTCCTTTCCTCTGCTGAAAGGTTAGTGTTCTTAGGAAGGGACCAGGGGAAGAATGGTGAGGCCAAGTTGGAGGTTAGGAATACGTGGAAGGTGACCAGGGGTGGTTAGGTGGAAAGGGGGGGGGGGAGGATCATGGTTGAATGGCGATGTAAACTGAGAGAGGCAGGGTTCAATATCGGAATTAGGTTGGCTTTTGGAGGGATTTGTGGCAAAGGGGTGTTTCAATTGCAGAGATCAGGAGAAAGAGAATAGGTCTTCGACAAGTCATGGCTAAATTTGGGTGTGGAGCTAAATCCAAGGCATTTGGATAGGACTGAAACTTCTGTGGGACTGAGGGTTTTGGTGGAAAGGTCAACAACTGTGTTCCATGATTGTTTAGAACCTGGATTTGGAGCATTGGTAGGGGGTTTGGGGGATGTGGTAAGTAGGAAAGGTCCAGTAGACAGGGTCTGGGTGCTATGAGGGGTAGATGAGAAGGAACACTATGGGTAGGATAGGGGTTGGACAGCAGTACCCCCAAAGCAACAGTAGGATGTCATCAGGTTGGATAACTTATGGAAAAGCTGTCTGGAATGCCTTTCCAAGTGCTGGAGAGCAAGGGATTCGTCACAACCTGGGCCATCTGGATCCTTGTCTCCACCACCAGCTTTTCTGATTTCCACAGATGGGTATTAACCCTTACAGCACATTCTTTGGTGCTGAAATCATGTTGGTAACCTACTGTCCCCACATCCTCCACCCAACAATTTCTGTCCCCTCTGTCCCATCACCTCGTCTCTCACTCTCACTGTGTGAGGCTTGACAATGCACCCACGTGTGTGTGTGTGTGTGTGTGTGTGTGTGTGTGTGTGTGTGTGTGTGCGTGCAAGCAGTTTAAGAGTATAACACTTATAAAATATTAAGGATCATACTAATTTTTGTCATCCGTCCCTGAATAAATTGTAACTACAAAAGTTCATGCAGTACGAGATGTGGTCATAGCCTAAGTGGGTTTACCATACTTAATGCAGTAAATAATAACTTAGCCTGCTGTAGCTAGCCCGCCGGCCACAGTAGCCAAGCAGTTCTGGGCGCTTCAGTCCAGAACCGCGTGACTGCTACGATCGCAGGTTCAAATCCTGCCTGGGGCATGGATGTGTGTGATGTCCTTAGGTTAGTTAGGTTTATGTAGTTCTAAGTTCTAGGGGACTGATGACCTCAGATGTTAAGTCCCATAGTGCTCAGAGCCATTTGAACCTTTTTTTTTTTTTTTAGCAAGCCATAATACATGTTTCAACCCTCAGAACCAGATCAGGGAAGCGTATAAGGCTGACCAAGCTGGAGATATACTGGTACTGGCAAAAAAGAGCACCAGAACATAGTATTAAAACCTCACTAAAATAAAAAACGAACTAGGTCCAGTGTAAACGTTGTATCTCCTTGCAGCAAAAATGATGAGCCACTAAAATGAGTATGATGCAATTGGCACTTGGCTGCAATCGGTCAATTTGGTTGTGGTGGCAGACTGATCTGTAGTGTAGCTCAAGGTTTGTGTTAGATTGAGAGTTGGCAAAGCCAGCTCTGTGAATGCCAAATGAAGGTTGTGGCAACAGATTGATCTGTAGTGTAGCCCAATGTTTGGTCAATTCTGATTGATGGCATTCTCAATTTTTTGCCTGAACTCCTACTCACTTGATTTCCCAAACAGTGGAAGATGTAATACAAACATGACTTCTCATTGTCAACCACTTTTTCACCAGCATTCTCCAGGAATAGACCTTTACCCAGACTAAACGTATTCCCTCCCCCCTGCTATCTTACTGACACAAATAGAATGTGGATATTCCTCTAATATATTAAGAAGATCCTATTAATATTTCAAATGAAAATATGGCACATTACTCTGCACAGTGTCACATTTTACTCTCTTTTTGAGGAGGTGTGTGTGAGTTTACTTGTAAAGATCGAGGGCAGCTACACTCGAAGATTTTGTCACATATGTTCCTTACTCCCATTTAAATTTACATTCACATCATGGAATGCTCTCAAATGTTAAACTGATACTACATATTTCACACAATGTCTTAGACAAATCTATATTTCTTCAAAAGTCTGTAACAAAAGACAAAAGTACAATATTGTTGATGGTCTTGTACCAGAAAAAGTACACGTTGAATGAACAAACCTGTTCATTCAATCTTGTAAATTCTTGCTAGGGAAGGTACACTATGCACTTGCAGTGCAGATTTTGTGTATTCCGTGGGTTTGATAGTCAACTATAAGATTTCCACCTAGCCGGGTGAGGGATCTCATGTGACCCATATCCGAGTTCAGCCAAAAGGAGGGCTATCGTGTGACTGATTTCTGATTTCAGCTGAAAGTCACACTGCACACCTTTACAGCTCCTGTTTGTCACTCATTTCGGAACCAGTTTAATTCATATGCTGCATCAAAAACTGTTTATCCATGTTGCTTCTGCTGGGCTTCCTGTGCAAGGTGCAGGAAAATAAAGGGCCCTACACACTCACCAACCATTTGACTAACTGACAAATTGAAGTTGTGTAAGCAATTTGATCAACTGAACAACGAAGATTCGTTGTCAGCATTCGGGCGATTTTACCAACATTTCTACATGGCTGTCTACACACATTAATTAAATATGTTGATTCATGCTAATTCCAATTCCTTACAGTATCTGTTGATTATATACAAGTAGCAGGCCTCCTGTCTTACTGTGTGCCATTACATGAGAGTATTTATGCTGTTGTTTTTCTGTTTTGTTTGTTTCAGATATATCACAAATGCAGCATCTTCCTGAAGTAAGCTGAAAAAGTGATGGTTGTGAACGAGGTATAGTGCAGGTGGTGTTTGTAGTTATTGAAAGTGTAACAAGTGTTTCAGTGTAGTTGTGAATACAATTTATTCAATGTGCACTACTGTGTATGAGGTCTGTCTAAAAAGTACCTGGCTTTTGATTTTCCTGCACAAAATAGAGACGATAGGGCAGCACCACTGTACACAGTAAAGGAAGAGACCTTTATGTGCATGTTTGAATTTTGTACCCGCCTTCCAGCGCATCGGTCACTGCCTGTCGGTCGCTGAGTGTGGTGCTACACAACGTGTTTGTCGGATTACCGATTCTCTCAATGTGACTGAAAGTGTTGAGCAAAAATACTGCATCAAACTTTGTCAAAAGCTTGGCAATTCCCAAAGCAAAACAATTCGTAAGATTCAGCAGGTGTTTGGAGATGCTGCGTTGGGTGTAACACAAATTAAGGAGTGGTTCAACCGATTCAGAAATGGCCGCACATCAGCGGAGAGTGACCAGCATTCTGGCAGGCCCCAAACTGCTTAAAGTGCAGCTGTTGTTGAGAGGGTGCAAAATTTAGTGAAGGCAGATCCTCGTTTGACCGTGCAGGAGATTGATCAAAAGGTTGGAATGAGTAAAGATATTGCGCATGCAATTTTGTGTGACGATTTGAACATTCACCAAGTGGCTGCGAAATTTGTGCCCTAGTTGTTGTCACTGGAACAAAAAGACCTCCATTTTGACGTTGCACATGACCTGGATACCAACAACACTGATCCTGGGTTTCTGAACACCGTGATAACTGGAGATGAGTCATGGGTGTATGAGTATGACCCAGAAACAGAGAGACAATCGTCACAATGGAAGCATCGCAAGTCTCCAAGGCTGAAGAAAGTGGGGCTGGTGTAAAGCAAAATCAAGGTGGTGCTGACTGTCTTCTTTGATGTCCGTGTAATTGTGCATCACGAATACGCACCGGAAGGACAAACAGTGACAAAGGAGTACTATCATGATGTTCTCAGGTGACTCCGTGATGCAGTTTGGCTCAAAAGACCAGACATGTGGATGGCAAAAACTGGCAACTGCATATTCATTCCACAGTGTGTATATGACCCGGGAGATCCGGGAAAGACCCAGGAATTTTTTCATCCGGGAGAAAACCGCGAAAACCTCAGGAATTTTTTTAGAATTCCAGGAATTTTTCATTGTTTTAGTTTTCAGTTAATTTTTTGTAATTTTGACTGGTAAGAACTGATATTCTAACGATGTCTATTTCTGTATCCTGGTACTGCAGAATAATATTGCAGCAACAAAACATGAATGAGAGAATAAAACTTAAATTGCAAAGGAAGTGCACCACATAAATACACACAGAGCTCATACAAGCATCTGCCAACAGCAAAATGTGTGAAAGGCTTTAGGAAGACTATGCAATGCACCCTAACAACAAATTACCTCTGATGAGTGTGACGTCACAACTGTTTACACTACATTCATTTAAGCAGTTACGAGCAGGCTCATGCACATGCGCAGTTGAGTTGCATATGAGTAGCACCATCTCCCACTTCTGGCTACAGAAATGTCACTGTTGGCTGTGTGAGCAGCAAACGGGGATATCTGAACCGGGTGGCAATGTCTGGGGAGGGGGGAACCTTGTTTCACAAAGTGCCTAGCATCTAGTGCACATTGGTCTATCGATTATTTAGATGATTTCGAAACGCATCCCTGCTGGTTTTTAAACACATTCCAAGTTGATTTCTGACTGAATTATGAGTTGATATTTGAATGTGTGCATAGTGTACGTGATGACTCTGCCAGAGGAATCCATCTAGAAATAAACTTTCCTGCAGACAAAAGGGGGGGGGGGGGGGGGGGCTATACAAGCTGAGCGGAATAAAGCTGAACGGGTGAACGCCAACTGCTGTTTGTTTATGTGATTGATTGGGTATGCAAATGATCAGCATTATTATAATTACTAGCGAAGCCCATGGATTCAGACTACCAGAGTGGAAATAAATGACTAACAGGAATAACAGGTAAGAAAGATTACATATTATCTTGTCGGTGTATGCAAGAAAATGAAATTTTGACAGAAAATTTTTGGCCAGGTCACTACCTAGAAAGGGCAAGTTATACAATCCCCAGTTAGCAGCCACTTAAGTTCTATTCTGGGAATAGTGTGGAAAACGCATTGTACAAACACGTAATAACGCGTAACTGGAGAATAATCACTGGATAACTAAATCGGTGATTCTGTCAGGGTTAATAGAGTTAACCAGAGAAATCGACTTTTGTCAGTGGTAGGAATAGTTACAGAGTTAGTGATGAGAACCTTGTTTGTTAGAACGAGGAAGGAGAAGAAACTGACACATCACACAAATTATGGAAGAATATAATGATTCCAAATTTATACAATAATTTTGTACTACTGCTTTTTGATCTCATGCTTGAGAAACTGGAGCATATGAATGAAATGTGAAACTATTTCCTAACATAAACCTTTTTGCTTGTAGTAGGCTAAATAGGCATTTCATATTGGTACTTCGCGAATTATATTCTGTTGTATGCCGCTGTTATCAGCTGGCAAGATCACTTGACGTGAGCTATGACTGGCTTACAAAAGTGCATTGCAATCTTGATTTCAGCGTTTCGGAAAGTAACATGCAATGTTCGGTGGAATGCGAATTTATACTTTCGTAATACGAAAATATGTAGCGTACATGTTGCTGCACATCAAAGAACATTCCAAAACGTTTTGTTCCCCCTGTGTTTCGTTTTCTAAAGTGCCGGGAAATTATAAGCCGCTGTATAAAACCGTAACCAATCAAATGATTGACAAATTTTACAGTTCTGAGGTTAAGTATACTGTCACTTAACATCGAAAAAGTGTATTTTCACCCATGAGAAAGTGTGTTTTTAATGGAAAATCCGGGAAAAATCTGGTAATTTTTTTCCTTGTCAACGTATACACCCTGATTCCACTTGATCCAAAATTTTTTATCCAAACATGGAATCACAGCCATTCGCCAACCTCCCTACTCTCCAGACATGGCTTCTGGCGACTCCTGGTTGTTTCCAAAATTGAAGACGCTACTGAAAGGATCCCGGTTTGAGAGTAGAGAAGAGATAATGCGGAACATGACGACAGAGCTGAACACCATTCCAAAAGAAGACTTCCAGAGGTGTTTGCGTCAGTGGAAGGATCAGTGGGCTAAGTGTGTGCAAGCACAAGGGGCCTACTTTGAAGGGGATTAGGGTCCCAACCCCGTCAGGTATTCGAAATATTTTTTCTGGCCAGAGGTCGGATACTTTTTAGATAGGCCTCGTATTTTAAACATGTTCAGGACACTTTATTAGAATTTGGGAGGATCAGGTTTCTAATCCCTCTCCAGTCATCCTGATCTAGGTTTTCCTAAATTGCTTAAGGTGAATCTCAGTTGGTAACATTGAAGCCATTGTCAAATTGTTCAGCCCAGATGTTAATTCATAATCATTTTTTAAGCAGATAGTTCTATATTTTGATATGAACTTTCTGTTGTACGAAGGCAATTTAATTTTCTCTGGTGTAATTTATTTAATTACAACAACTTTTTTGTCGTACATAAGGAGCTATGAAATGCTTTCTACATTGTTCATCCATTTATAAACTGCCAAGGATAGTTTGTGAATCTTAAAAATAAAATGATGACAATTTTTTGTGCAAATTAAATTGCACAGTTTCTGTGCTTGTTAAATAAACTATAGGAAAAGCTTCTTATTGTTTTGCAACTTTGAAGTACTTAACATATAAATAACATTAATTCTATGTCTACCTCTACATATTTACTCTAGAAGCCTCCATATGGTGCATGGTGAAGGGTACCCTGTACCACCACTAGTCATTTTCTTCTCAGTTCCACTTGTAAATAGTGCCCCCAATCTTTCTTATCTTACCTTCATGGTCCTTAAGCAAAATGTATGTTGGTGGAAGTAGAATCATTTTGCAGTTACCCTCAAATGCCAGTTCTGTAAATATCCGCAATAGTGCCTTTCGAAAATAGTGTCATCTTCCCTCCAGGGATTCCCATTTCAGTTCACGAAGCATATCCGTAATACTTGGGTGCTGATCAAATGTACCAGTAAGACATCTAGTGACATGCCTTTGGATTGCTTCAGTGCTTTCCTTTAATCTGACCTGGTGGGGATACCAAACACTTAAAACAGTACTC
Organism: Schistocerca piceifrons; assembly: GCF_021461385.2. Taxonomy (NCBI): domain Eukaryota; kingdom Metazoa; phylum Arthropoda; class Insecta; order Orthoptera; family Acrididae; genus Schistocerca; species Schistocerca piceifrons. The sequence goes on along the minus strand of NC_060149.1, from coordinate 149,556,565 downwards.
AAGATAGGGTTGCATTAATATTCTATATGGCACCTCCTTTATGGATGAACTACACTTTTGCAAAATTCTCCTAAATTTTATCCAGGTCACTCTGTATCCTCCCACAGTCACTCAATAATGACTCCTTTCCACACAACGGAGTGAGGTGGCGCAGTGTTTAGCACCCTGGGCTTGCATTTGGGAGGATGCCTGTTCAAACCCAAGTCTGGCCATCCTGATTTAGGTTTTCTGTGATTTCCCTAAAACACTTAAGGCAAATGCCAAGATGGTTCCTTTGAAAGAGCACAACCAGTTTCCTTCTCCATCCTTCCCTAATCTGAGCCTGTGCTCTGTCTCTAATGACCTCGTTGTCGACAGGATGTTAAACACTAATCTCCTCCTCCTCTTCTTCTTCCTCCACCTTCCTGCTTACCCTGTCGACCAGATCATTTATGTATGTGCTCTGGGGCACTCTTGATGATACCATTGTCTCTGATGAATACTCACCACTGAGGACAACATACTGGGTTTTGTTCCTTAAGACGTCTTCGAGTCACTCACATACCTGAAAAACTATTCTGTATGCTTGTATCTTGTTAACAGTTGGCAGTGTGGCACCATGTCAAAAGCCTTACAGAAATATAGGAATATGGAATCCACCTGATCCCTTCATCCATGTTTTGCAGGATCTTGTGTGAGAAAAGGGCAAGCTGAGTTTCAAACGAGTGATGTTTTTTAAAACTGTGCTTATTTGTGGACAGGAGCCTTTCCCTCTCAAGGAAGTTAATTATATTCAAACTGAGAATATATTCAAGGATTCTGCAACAATCCGATGTTAACTATATTGGTCTGTAATTTTGTGGATCCTTTTTTTTTTTACCCTTTGTATATACTGCAGTCACCTCTGCTTTTTTCCACTTGCTTGGAACTTTGTGCTGGGTGAGATTTTTGCAAACTAAGTAAGAGGGCAATGCTGTAGAGAACTCTTTGTAAAACCAAATTGGAATTCAATCATGATCAGGCGACTTGTTTCCTTTCAACTCCTCCAGTTGATGCTTTACACATGGATGGTTATTACTGTGTCCTCTATGTGGAAGTGTGTGTGATTGTCAGGCAGTGGTATATTTGTACCATTGTCTTGCATGAATGATTTCTTAAATTCCAGATTTAAAACTTTGCTACCTTCTACTGCCACATCAGGCTTGTCACAGAGTGACTAGATAGAAGTCTTAGGCCCAGTTAGCAATTTTATGAAGGATCAGAGATCAGAATTTTCTCGGGTTCTGGTGAGATTTATTGCTAAGGTATGACTGTGGTAGTTGTTATAAGCCTCGTGCATCAGTCGTTACAGATGCACGAATTTCTATTAACTTTTGCCTATCATCATTTGCATGTTCACTTGGGAACCAACAATGCAACAACCTTTGCTTCCCTAGCATTTTTCAAATTTCGTTGCTAAACCACAGTGGGTCTTTTCCATCCTTGATCCACTTACTCAGCATACGAGGACTGTTCAAAAAATTTGGGAACATTCATAATTTCGCCCCAGTGGTGTGATGCGGTTGGCATCCCTGCACATGCATGTATTTAATGTGTAACTGCTGGAAGTTTCATTGTTGTATATCATTTATTGTTCAGTACATGTTGAGTAGAAGGTTGTGTTGCACAGTTTGTGAATTTTGAGATGGCAGAGAGTGGAGCAATGTGTCTGCATTACATTTTGCATGAAACTCAAGAAAACCTTTACAGAGACCCGCCAAATGATGCAGGAAGCCTATGGTGATGAGTACTTAAGCTGTACTCAATGTTACAAATGGTTCACACAATTTAATAATGGCTGGACGGAAGTTAAAGATGACCCCTGTTCAGGATGCCCTTTGACATCTTTGGGTGATGCTCATGTCAGGAACATCAATGAAATTGTGCATACCAATTGAAGACCAACTGTCTGAGAGGTTGCAGAATAATGTAACATTTCAGTTGGATCATGTCATGAAATCCTGGCATAGCATCTTGGAATGCATCGTATTGCCACCAAGTTCATCCCACGGCTCATGAGTCAAGACCAGAAAGACCTTTGCCTTGCGATCTGTGAAGAGATTTTGGATCACTCAAATGAGAGCGAGATGTTTCTTAATCATAACTGGTGATGAGATGTGGGTGTACTGTTATGATGTTAAGACCGAGGTTCAGTCTTCACAATGGGTCAGGGAAGATTCTCCAAGACCAAAAAAGCTTGTCAGGTCAGGTCAGGTCAGGTCAGGTCAGGTCAGGTCAGGTCAATGTCAAAGCTATGCTGATAGTTTTCTTTGACTTTGAAGGATAAGTTTATCATGAATTCGTGCCACAGGGACAGACTGTTAATCGATGGTACTATTAGGATGTGTTGTGACACCTGTGAGAAAATGTGAGAAGGAAATGGCCTGCAATGCGGCAAGATAATACATGGCTCTTGCATCATGATAATGCACTTGCACATTTATTCTTGTTGGTATGTGACTATTGCACAAAAAATGAATTCACTGTGCTGCCTCATCCCCTGTACTCTCCAGACCTGGCCCCTGCAGACTTTTTTTTTTATTTCTGAAGTTGAAAAAACCCCATTGAAAGGATGAAGGTTTGCAGTGATAGACAAGGTGAAAGAAAATTCACAGATGGTGCTTCACATGATCCAGCAAGAGGGGTACCAATCCTGTTCCCAGAGGACATTGGGAGTGGTGTATCAGTTGTGGAGGAGAGTATTTCGAAGGAGACCATGCACAAAAAATAAAAGGTAAGTGCAGAAAATTTTTTGGACAAAATACCAGAATTTTTTGAACTGACCTCATATACTTCTCCCGAGTATGATTTAAAATCTGTTTAAATTTCACCCATAATTTCTCTGTGATAATCGTCCTGGAACTAAATGATGTCAGGTCATTGTCTAAGTGGGATGCTAACAACTGTCTATCTGTTCTTTCTAGCAGAAACACTCTCCTAGTCTTCTTGATTGATTTATTAACTTTAGTAACCAAAATCCCTATGATGACCTCATGGTCACTAATCCCTGTCTCTCTACTCATGCTGTTGATTAGGTCAGGCCTGTTTGTAGCTACAAGGTCAAAAATATTTCCATTGCATGTGGGATATTGAAATAGCTGCTCAAGACAGTTTTCAGAAAACATTTGCCAAAGAACTTTGCAAGACTGTCTGTCTGTAACTCCCAGCAATGAATCCATAGATATCCCAATCTGTACTCGGTAGGTTAAGGTCACCTCCAACTAATATTACGTGTCATAACGTGTAGGCTTTCATGGTCAGCATCTTCCTTGGTTAAAACTTCCGGGCTGAGGGGCCGTGGTCGATCTATAAAACTTGTTCTTCCTGACGTTTCATTGCCAACTGCGAGCAACATCTTCCGAGGTGAGTCAACTACACATGCGTGGAAGTGGTGGTGCTACGACAGTGGAGTCATCAAACAGTTCGAGGACTGGCACTAACTAGCAGTCAACTGTTAAATCTCCATTTATTTATTAGCAATGCAATGCAGTTTTGTGATTGGAATAAGGTGGACAGGCTAACATTTAAATCTATGGAACTAAGTGCAGAAGTGTCTTCTAATAGGCAGAAGAAGTAGTTCAAGAATTTACAGAAGGGCAGTCAGGAAACACCAGTTACAGATTATTCCCGTGTGGTTATTAATCTGTCGGGAAGGGAATTATCTAAGGAAAAAATTTCTGTCCCCTCAAGATGAGAAAATTTTGCAATTACTCCATCAAAGGTTCCTACGGAGGATATTACAGCTAATATAGAGGTGGGGATTCGGCAGTTATCACCACATTTTGCTGAAGAAATCAGGATGGAAACAGCCAGGATACCACATAAAGCTAAGCCTCCTAGCAGTAATTTGTCTCAAGAAGAAAGGAAGGCATTACGGGAGAGTAATGAGGACAGGAATACTATTGTACTTACTGCTGGTAAGGGTAATACTACCATTGTGATGAAGAGTGAGGACTACCACAGAAAGGTCAATGACCTTTTGGATTCTAACACTTATAAAAAGCTTCAAAAGGATCCTACAATGAAAGTGTTAGGAGCTACCAATTGATTAATAAAAAGGTCTTCCATTCCTACAGAGGATAAAAAATATCTCTGTAAAATGGAAGCTTACCCTCCTAGATTATATGGGCTACCGAAGATACATAAGCCTAATGTCCCATTGAGACCAATAGCCTACTGGAGAGTTGGCTAAACATCTCACCTCCTTGCTACAACCGTATATTGGTAAAACAGATTATCACATTAAAAATTCTGTGCACTGTATTGAAAAATTGAAGGAGATTATTGTCAGCCCAGGTGATATCCTTGTTAGTTTTGATGTGGTATCCCTGTTATGATTATCTTTTCAAATCTGTACATGTCCTTTGAGCTCTACTATTCAGTATGTCATGTGGCCACCATGCACTGCAATTAGAGCTGCTATATGCCATGGCATTGAATCAGTAAGATTCTGAATATGTTCCTGAGGGATTTCCCTCCATGCAGTTTGTATCCGAACCCACAAATCCATGACACCAGTTACTGGAGCACTGTGACGCATCAGGAGCCGACCAACCGTATCCTAGACATGTTTGATGGGCGCCTTGTCTGTCGAACATGCAGGCCAGGGAAGCAATGGTACCTGTCACTCTTCGAAGAAGATCTGTGCATTCCGCGCAATATGTGGCCGAGTAGTGTCCTGTTGAAATGTGGCCTGTGAAGATGCCTGAAGCAGGCGAGTACCTCAGGCTCCACAACCTCCGTTAGGTACCAGTTGCTGTTCAAAGTGCCCGAAATATGTACGAGGCAAGATCGGCTGTTGTAACCAATGGCGCCCCATACCATCACACCTGGTGTTTGTGTGCTATGCCACTCCACAATGCAGCCCTCGAGGTTGCACTCACCACGGTACCACTGGACACGTATGTGGCCATCACTGTAGGACATGTTGAAGTGGGACCATCCGAAAAGATTGTGTGTTGCCACTCAGCACCACAGTGACAGTGTTCACATGCCCATTGCAGTTGGAGGAGCTTGTGGTTTCTGGACAATGGAAGCCAACATAATGGCATGTGTGCAAACAGTCCAACCTGCAGCGGACAGTGACAAACTGTTGATGCAGACAAGTTCGCACCTATTGCAGTGCTCCAGCGGTGAGCCAACACTGTACATGACACAGTACGATTCGTAATGGCCATGCAGACCAGATGATGGTCATCCCATGCTGTGGTCATGTTCCGTGGTCCAGTTCCTGCTCGTCAGTGCGTATGACCTTCCTGTATCCACTGCTTCCACACACGCATCACTGTTGTAGCAGCATGCCCTGTGTGAGCCGAAATGTCACAGTATGACAACCCCGTTTCCTGGAGACCAAGCATTCTGCCCCATTCGAACTCGCTCACGTGCTAATATAGCTTCCTGTGATGTCAATGAGGCATACTGGCACTCACTGTATTGTTTCCACCTTGTGTGACAGTTCTGTACCGACTACACTAGGCACAACACCAACCCTGTCGGAAGGACACAGAGGGCTCTGCTCGGCGTACATGTACCCCATCTCACAGCAAAACGTATCACCTATTGCTTGGATACCCGTAACCACTTCCACCAAGTGTGGCGCTATTCAGGTAATTCCTTCTCGATGTTGCACTTTTCGCAAACGGCAGTGTAAATTTTTTGAATGTATCAGTAATTAAAAGGGCAAATGGGAGCCTAGGGCATAAAATGTATAAAAAAGATACACACACAGACAGTTACCTCCATAAGGATTCAAACCATCGTCCCAGGCAGAACATTGGTGGACAGAGCTAACAAGATCTGTGAGCCAGTTTATTTGCAAGATGAACTAAATCATTTGTGAACAGCTTTTAAGAAAAATGGTTACACTGACAATGAGATAGATTGAGCACTTCATCCCAGAAGAAAAATGTGTGACAACATTCAGCAGCAACAACTGTCAGCTGGAAGAGTTTTTCTTCCATTTATTCGCAATATTACGGACCGTATTGAAAAAGTTCTGGCCAAGTTTCAAGTTGAAACAATCTTTAGACCCACCAAGAAGGTTAGTGAGTATTTACAATTGGTGAAAGATGCACAACACCCCTTATCAACTCCTGTGGTGTATAAAATTCTGTGTAGCTGTGGGAAAGTTTATATTGGAACAACGACAAGAAGTATCAGTACCTGCTTAACCAAACACAAAAGGAACTGTCGACTAGGACAAACCGACAAATCAGCTGTAGTGGGACATGTTTTTAAAGACTGTGATCGTGAAATAAAATTTAGTGAGATGAGTGTGCTTGCCAGGACATCACATTATTATGCACGTATGTATAGGGAAGCTATAGAGATTCAGAAACACCACAATAATTTTAATAGAAAAGAGGAAGGCATAAAATTAGACAAGATATGGTACTCAACTTTGCACTAACAATGTGACAATTGATTACCTTCAATCGAGAACAATGACATTCTACATCTACATCTACATGGTTACTCTGCAATTCACACTTAAGTGCCTGGCAGAGGGTTCATCGAACCATTTTCATATTACTTTTCTACCATTCCACTCTCAAATGGTGCGTGGGAAAAAGGAACACCTAAAACTTTCCGTTTGAGCTCTGATTTATTTTATTATGATGATCATTTCTCCTCATGTAGGTGGATGTCAGCAAAATATTTTCACATTCGGAAGAGAAAGTTGGTGATTGAAATTTTGTAAATAGATCTCACCACAAAGAAAATCGCCTTTGTTTCAGATTGCCACCCCAACTGGCGTATCATATCAGTGACACTCGCACCCCTATTGTGCGATAACATGAGGAACACCTAAATCTTTCCGTTCGAGCTCTGATTTCTCTTATTTTATTATGATGATCATTTCTCCTTACGTAGGTGGGTGTCAACAAACTATTTTCGCCTTTGTTTCAGTGATTGCCACCCCAACTCGCATATCATATCAGTGACATTCTCACCCCTATTGCGTGATAACACGAAACAAGCTGCCCTTCTTTGCACTTTTTCGATGTCCTCCTTCAATCCTACCTGGTAAGGATCCCATACCACGCAGCAATATTCCAGCAGAGGACGGACAAGTGTAATGTAGCATGTCTCTTTAGTGGGTTTGTCGCATCTTCTAAGTGTTCTGCCAACAAAGCGCAGTCTTTGTTTCGCCTTCCCCACAATATTATCTATGTGGTCTTTCCAGTTTAAGTTGCTTGTAATTGTTATTCCTAGGTATTTAGTTGAATTAACAGCCCTTAGATTTGTTTGATTTATCATATACCCAAAATTCATCGGATTTCTTTTAGTACCAATGTGGATGACCTCACATTTTTCTTTGTTTAGTGCCAATTGCCACTTTTTGCACCATACAGAAATTATCTCTAGATCATTTTGTAATTGGAATTGATTGTCTGATGATTTTACTAGACAGTAAATTACAGTGTCATCTGCAAACAATCGAAGGGGGCTGCTCAGATTATCACCTAGATCATTTATGTAAATCAGAAACAGCAGAGGACCTATGACACTATCTTACAGAACACCAGATATCACTTCTGTTCTACTCGATGATTTACCATCCATCACTACGAACTATGACCTCTCTGAGAGGAAATCATGTTAGTCAGAAATAGACTTACAGTTGGCCCCATGTGAGGCATAGTGGTGCCCTTTATGCGCTTTATATAAACGAGACCTCTGCGACCTGGCAGCCAGTCGTTGACTCACCTTGGAAGATGTTGCCCGCAGTCGGCAATGAAATGTCATGAAGTAGTACTTTTGCAGATCAACCATGGCCCCTCAGCCCGGAATTTTTAACTAATAATATTACATGATCTGGATATTTCTACACTGCTGACTGTAGACTTCCTGTCAATGACTCTAAAACTGTCACAGTAGAATCAGGTGGCTGGTAAAAACATCCAACCACTAACTTGACTGTCACACTCCAATTTGACCTCAGTAGAGGCAATATTTTTGTCAACTGCAATAAACACACACCCTCATATGGTGCCCTGCCTGTCTTTTTGATATGCATTCTATGAATTGCTAAATATTTAGAAACTTTCTATTTTGGGTTTTAGCCAGCTGTCAGTCCCAAGAATAATTTGAACGTGAGAAGTTTCTTGAAGGGCAGCAAATTTGGGAACTTCGCTGTCAATGCTTCGAGAATTTACTGATAAATTTTGACGGTCAAAGTGTCTTTACTCTGAATGCAGTCTGATTTTGCTATCTGCAAGTTGTCTGGTGAGTGTTCATCAGAGAACATCAACCTGTTGCCTAGTAAATGGTTTTTGTTAGTATAAATACAGCATATTAATACTCAAGCAATCCTTTTCTTAACCAGGTTACCTTGTTATGGAATGAAGTGAAGCCAACACACGTGAAGAATATTTTATGAAAGAAGTGAACCTATAAATTTCGCACATTTTTGGTATTTGTAGGGCACTACTTTGCTGCTCTTGTACTCCTCCAAGTCCACACGTCATGACAAAATACTGTACCTTCAATCATTTTAGTGACATGACTACATAGCAGTTGATCACTCCTTGAACTGCTGTCTACAACCATTCTTGGTGATCTTTTCACTTGATGGATACATTAATATATCCATTTTGAACCAACACCAAAATTAACAGTAAGTTCTTTGCTCTGACAATGTACAGTTGGCAGCCTTGTGTGTAATGTATTGAAATGAGTTTTCACAGCTGTAATATTTAGTTCTACTCTGGTCTTTCCAGATGTTTGTTTCAGTTGATGACAGAAGCAAAATTTTGAGTACTATGATAGTTGCACAATTGTTTATGGGAGTTTTAGCTACACAACCTGTATTCTGTCTATCCAGTGGATAGGATGTTGCATAATTTTGGTCTGTTAACTGTGTTACATATATCATGGAACTGTGCAGAACCATGTGAACAGAACATATCAACTTGTACTGCACTTAACACTCTTGACTGTATACAAATTCACTGATATGTACCTGCTCTCAAGTAGAATTGTGACTGAGTGCTGTAGCAGCCTAAAGTTTTCATATTTAATCTCCAGATAATTTGTGAGATTCTCAACGTGTTCAGAAAAAATAGTAATATCAGATTGTGCATTAAAATAGACAGAGACAAGTATTAGCTTAATACTTGGAAAAGATATAGCTGCAGTTTCGAAAACAACTTTTTGAGAAAACATTTTAACATTTTGTGTGTCATAGCTAATGATAAGCAATTTATTTACAAAAACAACTACTCCTCCATGGCTAATTTTAGTCCTTAAGAAAATACTGACTAGATCATATCCTTCAGGAATGTACAAGGTAGATTAAGCTTGTGTGAGCCAGTGATCATTTACACAGATGATATGACAGAGGTTTGTATTTAAGATGTGTATTACATTCAATTTGTTTCTAACTGGTGGCACAGTTTGAAGACTAGAAACCTATGTCAATAACTACTGGTAAAGAAGGCCTATAACTGTTAGGTTCTTCACATTTCGTATTGTCAGTGAGCCGCCCTCCAGAAGCTGTAGACTAAGCAAGGTGCCACAGTGGACTTGCATTTGGGAGGACAATGGTTCAAATCCACATCCAATGACCCATATTTAGGTTTTCCATAATTTGCCTAAATTGCTCCTGGCAAATATCAGGATAGTTTCTTTGAAAAGACACAGGCAACTTCCTTCCCCATCCCTGAAATCATGCGAGCTTGTGCTCCATTTGTAATGATCTCATTGTTAATGGGACATCAAACTCAAATCTTCGTTCAATAGTTTTAGATATCAGCTTTAACAGAATTTTCTGGTTTTCCCAGAATCTAGTCACTGTAAGTCTACCATCGACCTTGTGATTAGTTGTATTTTACTCTCGTGTGCATTGGTTTTCCTGCTGTACATCGGCTTTACATGCATTGGAACTGCCTAGTTGGGAACTGTGGGTGAATTTAATTGTTAGTAAAAACATTGTTTTTCATGAGAAGGGTGATGTCTTAAACATCATTAACTGTGACTCATACAAGTCTTCACATTTATGTGCAAGTGTGCAATTTTCCAAATAATAAATTCTTATATGACTTACATTTTCATTGAAGTAGAAAGCAGTCTCACATAATTTGTTAAAACTGAGTTATGTTATGTCTTTGAATGGGTATTAGTCAATTTAGTCTGATTGGACACACAAACATTTTATTTTGTGGTTGACAAGTTAGTTGTTGTTATAACGGCCTTTTTATATTTATTGTTTCACTATGATTTTGTTTCCCTCGATGTAGAACCAGTCTCATTTTTATTGTGCTGTAATAAAAAGTTTTTCACTGAACTTGGCTCTTATACAAGTGCAAGTTATTGCACGATATGCTTTTTATGGGTACATCCAATTTTTATTCAACCTGCATTTCATATGAGCATGATCTTCCGAAGGTTGCACTAAAACTAGTCTAGTCATCATTTTTAATCTTTATATATTAGCCTAACATAGGCAATTAAAATTTTAAAAATTTTAACATTGTTCTATGCTTTGTACACCTGGTCCCAACCATGTTCTGGACAACATCTTGACATACAATTTTCTCCTGATAATCAGTCAAGAGCTCCAAAGATTTATCTTCACTAGGACATGGTGTTTCTCAACAGATTTTTAAGGTAAATCAATCCTGTATGAGTGTAAAACAGAGTAAGCACTGTTTTGTGAGATGTCACAGGAACAGAAAGGGATATGTCAACAGCTGATTCTAAGCACACAGTGAGAGAGCAGTACTGAGTTTAAGCAACTGTGTTAAATATAACCACAAGTTGTCCAAAGTATTCAGAAAAAAACTGTGGCTGTAATCTCAAAAGTTGGCAAAATATTCACCATAGCCATGTGTCACGTGACAGGCAGGCAAAATCTGTAATGAAACTGTTCATTGCCTGAAGAAGAGATTTCTCTCAGGACCTCCAATTTGTTGGCTTTTCTCACGTTGGCGAAAATATCACTACAGCCTTGATTCCAAAGAAAATGTTGGAAAAAATTGGAAGCTCTGGTGGTGGCCCTTTTACCAACTTTTCATGAACCAATGGAACACAAGTAATCTGTGAAGAATATGGAATGGTTTCAATTTTGACACACAAAATACCTTGCTATGCATTGCCAACCTTAGTGTCATTTTGGAAAATAGCCCTAGGTAGTACTGCCCCTGTTCTAGATTTTACCCAGTTAACCTACAAAAACTGCTCTCCCCACCTCTCTCTCTCTCTCTCTCTCTCTCTCTCTCTCTCTCTCTCTCTCTCTCTCTCTATACTGTCACATTACTGAACACTTACAGTAACATTCTTCTTGAACTATGGCACCTTGACACTGTAACATTGGATTGCTGATTCAATTGGGCCTACATCTGATGCTAGATAACTATTGTTCTGCATGATTTTTAAAAACTTTGTATGTATGTGTTTGCAAGAGTCATTCTCCCTTGCCAATTTTAAATAATGTGTTCCCTTCAATGACAGTTTGAAATATTAAATCAGATGTTGCTTTAAACCACTTCCATACTGATTAAATAAATGGCACTGTTTATCCTGTTGGCTGTGAATTCTTCAGCACTGAAATGATTTATGTTTGTTGTACCCTGTATATTAATAAAACAAAAGCTAGGTAACATTGTACATACATCATTACACTTTAATCATTCTTAGATATTTCTATTTTACTTGCATATTCAAAGCTGTCCTCTAAATGACTAATGGACTTACGTTCATCATGAATGTATAGAACTAAACAGCAGGTCTTTTACACAGAATTGCTCAAATAATATGGGTCTCATCTTCAACACACTCATGAGTTTGTTTCTTTTAAGAGTCTGAGACATATGAAACTGACATGATTATATGCACCACACATTTGCCTATAACAACCAGACCTACTTTCTAATGAATCTGCTTGAAACTTTTCAACCAGCAAGAAATAAATGACAGTGTTGGATCCTTTGAACGCCAAGTATATTTCTGTAGCAGTGATGGTATGGTTTTCCTCCATGTCAGTATATGATCTCTTCAAAGTAACTTCATACTATGATCTTCAAAGTAAACTTCAAGGATTATAATAATGTGTTCTCCTTGGCTCCACACCAGCTACTGCAGGATAACCATCACTCTTGTTAGGGCATCAACATACATAAAAAAGCAACCTACAAGGGCTGTGTAACAAGTAACACGACACATCTTTGTTTGAAAGCAGGTTGGTTTTATTCAGAATTCCAATATACCATATTATTGCCCACACTTTTGGATACAAAACCATATTTTCTACATAATCTCCATTCAGTCCAACAGGTTTATGCCGCCTTACTGGGAGAGTCTGTATGCCCACATGGTATCACTCTACTAGTCAATGTTGGAACTAATGTCTTGCTGCATCAATAAGCTCCCCATCATCCACATACTGCTTCCCACGGAGTGCATCCTTCATTGGGCCAAACAGATGGAAGTCAGAACTGGGCTGTAGGGTGGATGAGGAAGAAAAATCCAGTGAAGTTTTGTTAGCTTTCTCAGCTTTGCAGACTTGTGTGAGACCTTGCATTGCCATGGAGAAAGAGAAGTTCATTTGCATTTTTGTGGCAATAAACACACTGAAGTCATTTCTTCAATTTCCTGAGGAAGTAAATCAAGTGGTAAGGAAATCAAGTGGTATAACCAGAGTCAGAGAAGACCACCGCCATGACTTTACCGGCTGAGGGTGCGGCTTTGAACTTTTTTTGAGAAGAGCTGGTATGGCATTACTCCATAGATTACCATTTCGTTACTGATTTGAAGTGATGAACCCATGTTTCATTCCCTGTGACAATGTTTGACAAAAAATTGTCACAATCGCCTCATAATGTGCAAGCAGTTCCACACAGATGATCCTGCATTGTTCTTTAAGGTCTTCTGTTAGGCAACAAGGAATCAAGCGGGCAGACACCTTTGAGTACCCCAGTTGGTAGAAGAGAGTGTCAGCACTACCAACTGGTAGAAGAGAGTGTCAGCACTACCAACATCCATTTGAGCTGTGAGGTTTTTGATTGTGATCCGTCAATCACCTTGAATGAAGGTGTCCGCATGTGCCAACATTGCAGGAGTCTCAACTGTGTGCGGCTGGCCAGGATGCAAGAGATGGGACAGGTTTGCACAATCTTGTTCCAATGATGACAGACACTTCATCCGACATCCACCTTATTTTGTTCACTGCCAGGTCTCCACAGAATATCTATTATGCTCTGGGTTTCCACCAAGAGAAACTCAATGAGAGCTCTCTGCTTGGAGTGCACCTCTGTTACAAACACCATTTTGAAGGTTACACATAGTTTTGCCACCTGTCGGAACTTCATCAAAGTATGCGGGCTGATGTGGGAATATTCCACAATGTCCCATGACAAATTCCACATTTTCTCAACTGAAATTAACCAGGAAAAAATGTCACATTAATTATGAATACCCCTCATACAGTTACAGTATTGTCATAGATTTAAACAAAATATAGCTTGAAGGTGCAACAAAAACCAGTGTGTGATAAACTGAAACAATAACAAGTTACGAGTTAAGTTTTTATTGAAATAATTTCATTACTGTAGTTGTTGTCTAACTACAAACAGCATAAATATTGTATCATTGGTTTTCTACTGTTCCAAAATATACACGTTGGTGCAAATAAAAGTGGCCCAGACAAGTGGGTATGATTGGCAGCACTAGTAGAGGAAGGAAAGACCTACAGTTACTTCCAACAGGATGGGGAAATTGCCCATACAGCCGGTCAAACCCTGGAGCACATTTACACAGTCGTCACGCCTGACAGAGTTGTTAGCAGAGATCAGTCAGTTCCCTGCCGCAGCTGGCCACCCAGGGCACCTGATCTGCAGTGTCGATTACTGTGCATGGGAAGCCCTCAGGTCTAAGGTGTATCGCAACCCTGATAGTCTTCAAGAACAGCAGCAGCACATTTTGTATGAGACTGCAGTAATTCCAGCAGTCCAGCTTCGATCTACTGCAGCAACTTGCTGACCAAGGCCCCCTTTCCTCTGCTGTGTTTTTTTGTACCTTGGAACTCTGTTCTCTGGGCCACTTTTATTTGCCCCACCCTGTATATGTAAATGTCGTGTGGCTAGCAGCCTTTTAATTTGATGCCACTTTGGTAGCTTGTGTGTCAATTTTGTTAATATTTTAAGCAAGTAGTTACTCAGCTGGCCTCGTGAGGCTAAATGCAACCTTTTCCAGTCCTCCCACCAAGAAAAAATTCTAGCAATGCCATGAATTGAATTCATGTCCCCAGTATCTCCATCAGACACGCTAACCACTCAGCTGTGGAAACAGATGACTGTATTAACAAAAAGGCCATTAGGCCAGATTCAGATCTTAATAATGTAATTAGTAATGTACACATAAACCTCACTGAAAAACTTTAGAAGTATCAGAGAATGTAATATTATGGTTTATAATAGGAGACTCAGTTTCAAGTTCCACGGAAAGATGAGACACGAGTAGAATTATATCTGAGACAAACATAAAAAGTATGAGAAACCAGTTAAAAGTTATTTGTTTTGTAAACTGCATACTGATAAAAACAATTTTCTCTATTTTCCTAGCTGATAGTATAACAAACTGCAAGATAAGATGTGTCCAGCTGACATTCTAAAAAGTCTGACTGATGTTACTCATAAAGGGCATTTTACCAACAAATGGTACACGCAACAACTAAACAAACGACTGGTGGGCCTTCTGCTAATTATCCTGAGATGACTCAAAAGAAATGAGTACACGGACAGCAATGTAAATATGAGGAAACTATATAGATCTGCAATTAAAAACTGCTAAGTAAATGAGCAAATTTTTAAACTCTGAAAGTAAGTGGAAAGCAGCCTGGAAACTCACTAACAGAGACCAATTGCTGACGAGAAAATAACAGTACTTCTTGACTTATAATCTCAATGAATATTTGATCACTTGTGCCAATGCTGCTGATGATGACTACGAGATGACTATAATTGACCCAATGATCTCTGACCACAGTGTTTATTTATTTAATTGATTTACATTTTCTTTGCGTGGAGCCATTGTAATGATGGCTTTTGCAAACGTCAGACTTAATACTATGGTTATATTTACACTTATAAAATACACTATATTCTGTAGCTGTTGCTTCTTACGTCTATTTTTTACATTTATCACATTACAACTGATACGCTAATGCCTCATGTTACAATCACTATCTTAAAATTCGTTGAAAGAATATAAACATTTTTCTATTAGAAAAGATTTTAATTTTGTTTTAAAAACATTTCCCATGTATGTTCTTAGAGAGTTTGGTAGCTTGTTATACCAAATCAAACCACTGATATATGGACTTCTATCAGTCATATTTAATGTTGTTCTGTTATGGAAATAGTTACACTTTGTTCTAGTGTTGTGATCATGTACACTCTTTGACATAAAACTCGACCGGCGGCCGGCCGCTTCAGAGGCTAAGTCCGCGCCGATCGCGACATGGGACAATAAAACAGGCCAACTCGCTAATTCTCTAAGTCCGGTTATCTGCACAATCTGGCAACACTGCAGACTGCGGCACTTCCTGGAGGAAAACTTGTCCCATGATAGAGAAACACTAGGCTGATTACGCCTGTGGTCTAGCGGTAGCGTGCGTTGATTCTGTTCGTAATGTCAGTGGATAGAGAGCAGCTGGCATAAAATATTTTTATAGCCTCTTCTGTCTGAATGCTGAAGACGTGAATGTAATGGTAGCGCAGATTCAATCTATTTCGCTTTCTGACACACCGATATCAAAATTTTATCCAGTAACGATTTTGCGGCAGATTTCCTGCAGACTGTCCTCCTCTGGACGCCGTATGCGGCAAAGCTCCGGGATCCATTTGCTGGCTACCGGCAGCAGCCGTGGCGACAGCAGCGGCGCTGCACTCCCCCGTTCTTCATCGAAAGCGCCTGCTCCCGCTCATCGCTTTATTATTAAATGTTGCTCCACAGAAAATTTCTACGATTTCCATTCACGCTCAAAAGCAACAGAGACAGACGCCCTGATTAGTAGGCGGGTATTATATTACATTAATCGGCAAGAGCTGAGTATGGCCCGAAAATAATTTTATAGACTGTGACGAAATTAAACCACCTCGCTACATTCGATGAATTTATAAATGCTTCATACCTCGTTTCTTTTCCTTTCAAACTCAATTAATTGTGCATCTTTTGGTCAATGTTCGGATGTTTTCGTCAAGCCGGGGTGAGCGTCTGTGGTGTAAAGTGTATTACAGTTATTGTTTCATTCCTTATGGTAACTCTATGCGATAAACTGTGTGAATACCTTGCAATGCATGCTCTGTAGCAGTGCAGGAACACTGCACATTTGGAGTTCCATGTATGGGTTCATGAAGTATTTAATGTTGATCGAAAGTGATAGTTAAGGTCATCAGATTTAGACCAGAAAAATTTGTCGTTTTGGAGGTTTCAGAGAACGGAAAGGAATTGCTAACGTCGGTGTTAGAAAACGTCTACAGTTAAATGCTATTGCAAAAATTTGGAAGAGGGGAACTATATTAATCAACATGTGCACTTCATAAACAACCTTCTGACATGTTAGACCTATATGACGAACAAAACTCAAATTTATATCGTTGACAGTCGCTTTCAATCTTTTCAGGATCTATTTTACAGTGAAGCACCTTGGCATTTGCAAAGCAGACATCCATGATATTAACTTCATTTACTAAGTCGAATCGGACGAAGATTGATGTTTAAAGGCATTCTTCAGATTTCGTATAAAGAATTTTTACTAGCCGTTTGCAACTCCATTAATTAAAATGGAAAATAAAAGGTTGTAGTCAGCGGCTTCCACCGAGATTGGAACTGCTTTGTCATACAGTACGACCACCGCAACGCACAAGGGAACCTCTTTTTTTTTAATTTTTCTTTTTTTCTTTTACTTTGTTTGACGATTACCCCTTTTTTTCTCTCTTATTTTAAAGCCCCTTAGGAAAATGGCAATAAAAAAAGAAACTAAGTGCCACCGCCACTTTTCATCCTATAACAAAAAAAAAAAAAAAAATCTGGTCCACTTTAGGTGTTGGCTTCTGACTAAACCTACCCCAAGAGCTGCCTATATACCAGGGGAAATATGGGAATTCAAGGTTAGGGCTATCATTACAAACAAAACAAAATCTTCCTTTTTCTGAATTTTATTTTTATTTTGATTTTTGTTTTGTTTATTTTTGTTGTGTAATTGATCAGACGCCTTCTGCGCCCCGCTGGTAATATGTTGAGTCACGTCTTCTCGAAATTGGTGTGTTCCATTCAGTAGTTCAGAAATGTTCATTGGTTCAAACTGGAAACCTTCTTCACTCTTGGCTTAACACATTCCAGCTGCGAGGCGGGTCGTGGAAAGCACTCCCAAGGAAGTTCGAGAAAAATTGTCTGTATTTTGGGTGGCGGACAACGACATAATGACGGTCGTTGAGGTATGTCCAAAAATCGAGTACAGAGTCTACAGTTTGTCCAACTAGGTAGTGAATGGCATGTCCGCGAATCCAATTCACAGCATTGGTCTTTGTCCGAGGAAAATAGTCACGTCCCGGAACTAATAATGGAAGGGGAGTAGTCCGATTCAGAATGTCCTGCGTTAGAAAAGCCACAATATGACGAATAACCTCTGAGCTATCGACACACTGGCGACCACAGACGGACTATAGTCATTGCGGTGTTGCCTGAGCCTCAAAACGCAACCTTAAAACACACAAACAGGTGTTACTTATGTGAAGAACGCCGTTCTTGGGGTCCAGAAATTAATTATACTTTCTAAGTGTCTCATCTTACAGTGGATTCTATCGCACGAGTCTTCGATGTGGAAAACGAATGTCAAGTGAATTTAGCGAGGTAACGCCGGCCTACACCCGGAAGCAAATGCACTATCAGAGTGTTGACAAATACTTGCTACGACGCTGCCATTTCCCGGTTCTCTTACGAGGCAGCTCTTCAGCGAAATGCTTGCCGTGATTCTCCGATACGGTCCTTCAGAGTGGAGACGCGCGCGCACGTTTGGTTTTTATGCGGCGTTCTCCCCTGATGGTTTCTGACGTCCCCTTGTGGGCTATGTCTACATTTGAGACATTCAATTATCATTAATCCAGCATGATACAAGTTTCAGCTTCCGGCGTGGAAGAAGGCTGTTGACGCCGACATTATATCATTTCAACGTAGGGAAAGCAAAACGGGTCATTCAATGTTTCTCATTCAACATAAAGCATGTGAGATAATTTTCCGTAACGTTCATAATCATCTAAAAATACAAACGAAGTAAAAATACATCTGAAGCTTATTCGAATTGAATATAATGTAAGATACCAAACGCTTTGCACCTCCACGTCGAATTTGTCCTCGTGCAATCTTTTGCAGCATACAAAAAGAATGTCATGATTACCAGGAGAATGAAGAAATATGTTGGTACGGATGGAAGCAAGGAGAGACGCAGTCAACAAATATTCGATTCCTCATGGCATTCATTTCATTTGAGACGTAAGAAGAGTTAAAGCGGGATATTACTTTCGTTAACGCGAAAGATATGCCGCACATATTGATAACGAGGAAGTCTGCGTCTTCATACGTTTCCTCCTTGAAATCTGTATGCTCTCTTACGTATATACTAAGTAGCCTGATCATTGTTTCAGTAATGTTACCCTCTTGTTTGACCCCGTAACGATGAACAGATTCCAAATGCATGTCTCTGCATGAAAGTAGCTGTTCGAACCCTTCCTGGGTTGCTTTTTGTGTTTTATTGCTTGGAATTCCTGAAGCAGACCACTGTGCCTTCTCCCCTTGTGGGTTAGGTCTCAAAACTAAACCGCTTTTTATCCAATGGCATAATTTATTCAGACAGCATCAGCACAAGACTGTCAAACAAAGCCTTCCATTTACAGTTGCAACACTCTAACCAGCACTGGCCGAAGTGTAATCCACGGTCATGGTCCGAAATTAGCAGCTGTCTGCTACTGTGGCAAAGTCCGTACTACACTTTCGATTCCGCAGCACCATTTTATCTGGTAACACTGTGTAGTTGCAGAGTTGTGCCAGCATGTCTGTCTTCACACTGTCAACTTTATGTATCTCACTTCTCCTGCAACGTTGATCACGAGGAGCAGAAGCAAATGAGTGGATTCTGCATGACGTAACATTCAGTATTCCCTTCTTTCATATCCACTCTTCATGTGCATCGATACCAAATAGGAATGTGAAAACTCTTGCGAGTGAGAGGATGACAATAACAATCGTAACAAGAACAATCAAATAATGAATGATGTTTATTCCAACGCAGAACGAGAATGGCTTTAAATATAAAAATCTATATCTATATCCATATCTATTGATCTTTGAGTTGGCACAATGCAAATATATTCTTAGCATTTAGTTACCGAATTTAGTTCGGGATGTTTGCAGAGAAAAGGAAAAGTCGGTTCTTCTCGCTAGTGTAATATAATGTGAACCAGCAACTACCCTTTCCTTAGAACACGACTCAAGCAGGTCCCCAAGTAGGTACCAAGGCACTGCTGCATTCTGTTCCCTGACATTGCTCTGATGACGGTTAATGCAGATAGTTCCGATTATGAAATGCAAAACGTATTGCAGGTTAGCTCCTAGGATAGTAACATTAAATTTGTGTTGTAGACGGCACATGAACGTGACGACTATCCATATTACTCATCAATATAAAAAGACAATATTATGGGAATTTAGCAGGATTACTCAACATGAATTCTGAAATTGGTTGACTGACCGCACAGGTGCTAAACGTCGTCAAGAGTATACGATGTCCTAATCGCATTAGGAATATGAAGATCGTCTTCGACGGCTCTCAACTTTCACATTGCTATCTCCACCCTACTCCAGACAGCCCTCGGTGGAGTTGCACTAAGTTGCCGATGCAATGTAAGGCCTTCAAACCGACAACAGACCACGTATTGAAAATTACAAGCGAGTTCTCTTGCAGCGTAAGCTTATTGTAACTAATCTAAAAATTATTGGACAGGAACATTGTCCTATTCAAAAAAAGCTGTCCAGCAGGTCCTCTAATCGCTCTTTGGTACAGTCGTTTGACTATTGAAAATGGTTCCAACAAATCACCACTAGAAAACACTGCTCTGTACCGCAATAATTCAAGATGTAAAGTAATACCACGGTACTACAAATATCAGGGAACACCTTATCACAGATAAGACTGTCCTTAAGGCTTGTAAGCTCACATTTATTACAATAAATGACATACCTGAAATGTTACCACTCTCATTATTACGTCAGATTTACTTGTACTTGATTGAACTAGAGACGTTGAAAAATTTGGTGCTGGACTGTGATTCGCATTCGCATCTCCTCTTTCGAGGATCTGAATCTCTCGGAACAGTATAGTTCAACCATTTCGTTCCTTTTACCAAGACTGCAGTCTTCTCTAGGTCTCCTCCAAAGGTAAATATGTGGATCCGAATCCTGATCCAGTACAAAAATATTCGTAATTTCATTTCCAGCTCTATCAAGTGCACACCCACCTGCTAGTGAAAATTAACGCACATTTTTAATGTCTGTTCATGTGTTGCCAACAATCGCAACAGGTGTCGTTATTTCTGGTGAAACACGCACACATCTTACTGTTCGTGAGTAAGAAACTGATACTTAAGCTACATTCGTGGATGCACGGTAGGTGTGCAGTTCTTTTGTCTCTTAGGCACAAAAGTTTGTATCCTTCTTTTAGATTCAGACACCTAGCGGCTCGTAAGAAAAACCGATACTTAACATTTGATTTTTCGTAGTTAACAATCCGATTACGTGTTGGGTTTGTATCTCCATCACAGAACTTCACATCATGCACTTCATCTTTAAATGCATGCACACTTTGTTACTTCAGAATGGAGGTATATCAGACATCTTTCGTGGTTAGATAACAGGGACGAAAGGGTCTTGATAGGAGTCACGGTTTATTACAAAACTTGTCGTCTTTTATTTTCAAGGTTATATTTAGTTACTGGTATTGGCAAAAATTTCGGTAATTCATGACTCTTTATGGCTAGTCATCAATATGATGTATTTAGATTAGATTACATTACATTAGATTACTTCTTGTTCCATAGATCATGAATACGACATTTCGTAATGATGTGGAACGTGTCATTACAATGAAAGATTTCTTTAAATATCATGATTCAATTTCTTTACAACAATTTTTTACACTCTCATTCTTTGTTATCTCTCTCTCTCTCTCTCTCTCTCTCTCTCTCTCTCTCTCTCTCTCACACACACACACACACACACACACACACACATAAACATTCTTTTTTATTTTTATATGTTTGTTGTGCTCGACTATCGGCGAGGCACGAAAACGCCTGTGAATGAGTTTCTTAGTTTTGAGTACACTTACTAAAGAAATATAAAAACAACAAAGAGAGTTACTGATTTATGATGCTTCGTTTGCAGTCAGTTCTGAGTATTATTAGTAACTACGCTCCAGTCCCTAAACCTAGTTACAGTAAGCGAGTCAGACGCATTGCGTATTCCAGGCCGTAGCAGCCGCTACTTGGAGACACCAGCTATGGTCACTTCCCAGCACGCTGTAGGATCACATCGGTTCGTCTTCTTCCTGGTGGTACTGTAACTGAGATTTGGCAACAAGGCAACGTATGTTTGGCAACTCTGTGATCGACGAGTTACTTCCTGGTGTGCACTGAATTAAGCCTCAAAGTTCACTTGATTTCACCTGTCATTTCCATTGAATAATCTGAGTTATTATCGCTTGAAGGGTAACAAAAGATTGTAAATTTACGGTTTTCAGCCCAGGAAAGTCGTTGCAGGTGGAAATCGCAACTAATCTCGACCTTTAAATAGCGGTTTACGAGTTCTAGGCACTATTGCCTCCGTAAGAGGAAGTTCAGATCCATACCTGTTCGGCAGCTCTGTGGTAACGTGCTGACCTGTGGAAAAGCGTCTGTTATGGTTTGCAGTTCCAGTCTCACTGACTGCAACGTTTTTATCGCTTCTGTGAAAGAGCTACAAGCAGTCAGATCAAACATCAATGAGGAAATCGCAAGAAAATACTTTCGGCTCATAGTGCAATGTTGAAAAACTTACAATGCTGCACAACAGGCAACGCCTCTTTCCGCTGCTGACAAGCGAATTTTGGGTTTCTAGGAATACGTAACTATATTTATGAAATGCCACATTTGCATACCTCTTGAGTACGACACAGCATACCAATGAAACACAGACCCAATCAAAATCTAAGTGAGTAGTATTTTACTAATTCGTGTCGATAGAGGCACATCTGTGTACAGATACTCGGTTTTATTAAAACATACTTTCGTCGTAAGGTTATCGTGGTTAGTTTTATTTCATTTCTTATAATATAGTGCATTATTTTCGTAAGGTTTCCTTTAGTGTTGTTAAAACAATAGTAAACATGAGAGAGAAATTAATCATCAACGATATATGCGAATTCTCTGATGTTATCTATGACAGTATGACAATGCACGTGCAGTTTATTGATTACATGCATGTAGAAAACTTGTTCTGAGTTAAACCTGTCAAACAAAGTTTGAAGAAGAATAAAATCTCACTACCACACGACAGCTAATGTACAAAATACTTTTCTGACATATTATGGCACGATGCGCTCTCCCTACACATCTTCGAGATGCATCTGCTGCCTGCTGTCTATTAAACCTGAACAGAGCAAAATGTCACAGTAGTTAGCCCTTTTTCCACATGCGACTACTTTGGGTTGAGAAGTGAAGGGAAGTATGTTCAAAGTTTCATTAGACTGACAACTTCAGCAGACAGCAGAATTGCGTTTTAAAAAATGTAGCACTGAATGTATTTGAGCTCGCGACATCTTATCTACGCTACTAGCTGACACGTAGCTACAACAGCTCCAGAGCTCGACAACTATTCCTCCAGAACTTTTTGATTCCACAGCACTGTGAGATTAGGCATATGGCCAGGTCTTGACTTCTGAGAGACAAACAGTTACAGCTTTTCTTTTTTTTTTTTTACTGAACGACGTTTTCTACAAACAGATAGCGCAATAGAATAGCTCAAGTGGAAAGGAACACTTCCTATTTAAACTTCTGCATCCTACACTGTTGGCAGTTCTGTGTAGGTGGCAGTTACGTGATTTTATTTCGGTGATTACAAAATATAGAGTGGAATGTATGCACTGGGTAGCCGAGGCAGCTAGTTCATGGTGATTCGGTCAACCAAGTAAATGAATTTACTGAACATGGTGCAAATTACTACAGGACGCCTGTGTGTCAGAATTCTCATCCAGTGTGGCGCAACGGCGTTACGATAGAACAATGAGAGAAGAGGATTTCGTGGTCTCTTGGACGGATGGTAGGTTGTTATACCTATGGTCTGGGTTGGATTCCCACTTCTGTCAATGATTTTAGATAGGGAGAGACAGAGTCCATTCTCTCCTGGCTACACCATGTGAAGAAGGTGTAATGGCAGTGTGGTCTGAAAATTCACATTAAAGATGATTTTCCATCTCTACCAAGTAGACGGTAGGTTGAACCACAATAAAGTCTGGAGTGGCGACATGTAGAAACTCTATCACCAGTAACCTTTCTTATACTAGTTATTTATTTCAAGTGACGAAACAAACGCTATGTATGGTCACAGGACACTTATTCCATCTTTTATCTGAGCTTCTGTATGTCGATAAGATTGGTTCTGAACTGGGAATGCAACTCAGACCGCCCTTAAAGCGGAATTTGATCCCTTCGTGACAATACAGCTCGGCTACAATTTGTTGTTTGTTCATAACTGCAGATTCCTCCACATCTCCACATATTACGCGTGAATGGGATCGAATCCTGGCCCGGCACTAAAGATTTAATTATGTATTATCAAGCTCTAGCATGAGAACACCTATCTGCTGGTGGATAAGAATTTTGATTTTTAATGTATTTTCATTCGTTGTCAACACTAACGATATCTGACGTTTTTAACTCCCAGTGAGACACAGAACTATTTGTGAGATGACTGTAAGTTCAAGATGTTATTCTGAGCAGCTGGTGGAGAAAAATTCGGTAGCTGACGTCTCTTTGTGTGTAGTCAACAACGATATATGTGGGGCTCTATTCCCAGTGAGCGCTGAACTCTTCGTCATATTATTTCTAGTTCAAACATGCTCACATGTCACTGCTGGTGCAACAAACCCATATTTAACGTTCGTTTTCTCTAGAATATAACAGCGATAGGTGCCGGGTTGGTGCCTGGGAAGGAAAAAATTAATGTTTCGTCTCGTCATTTCAGTTAAAACATATAGCTACTGCCGCGAAAATCCGATATGTCACATTTGACTGTGCTTCGATAGCAATCCGATTAGGTTCTGGGTTCGAATCCGTGTCCAACACAAAGCTTTACGTCACGGCATTTCAAGTAAGTTACTTGTGAAGAAGCAATATTTAACATCTCTCGTAGTTCGTTAACAGGGACAACAGATGATGGGTAGGAATTCGCGTCTGTTAAACATGTTTGCGTTATGTAATTTAAGGTTGATATTTGCTAACTGATACTGTCTAAAATCGACGTATATCACTCTCTGTATGCTCAATCAGGAATGACTGTTAGTTTCGGTCAGTAACGAAATCTTTGCTTAGTCTGCATGAGCTGGGTTTGAATCCATATGCGGAACAAGACGGTTCGTCGTGTCATTTGAAGTTCATACATATTCTCAACTAGCTGCTCGTGAATAACTTAAATTTTTAATGTCATTTTGTGTTAAATAATAAGTACGGTATGTTACTTTGAAGAGGAAATCATGAATACGACGAAATTACTACGTGCATTACCAATCTGACGTAATAATGAGAGTGGTAGCATTTCAGGTATGTCATTTATTGTAATAAATGTGAGCTTACAAGCCTTAAGGACAGTCTTATCTGTGATAAGGTGTTCCCTGATATTTGTAGTACCGTGGTATTACTTTACATCTTGAGTTATTGCGGTACAGAGCAGTGTTTTCTAGTGGTGACTTGTTGGAACCATTTTCAATAGTCAAACGACTGTACCAGGGAGCGATTAAAGGACCTGCTGGACAGCTTTTTCTGAATAGGACAATGTTCCTGTCCAATAATTTTTAGATTAGTTACAATAAGCTTACGCTGCAAGAGAACTCGCTTGTAATTTTCAATATGTGGTCTGTTGTCGGTTTGAAGGCCTTACATTGCATCGGCAACTTAGTGCAACTCCACCGAGGGCTGTCTGGAGTAGGGTGGAGATAGCAATGTGAAAGTTGAGAGCTGTCGAAGACGATCTTCATATTCCTAGTGCGATTAGGACATCGTATGCTCTTGACGACGTTTAGCACCTGTGCGGTCAGTCAACCAATTTCAGAATTCTTGTTGAGTAATCCTGCTAAATTCCCATAATATTGTCTTTTTATATTGATGAGTAATATGGATAGTCGTCACGTTCATGTGCTGTCTACAACGCAAATTTAATGTTACTATCCTAGGAACTAACCTGCAATACGTTTTGTATTTCATAATCGGAACTATCTGCATTAACCGTCATCAGAGCAATGTCAGGGAACAGAATGCAGCAGTGCCTTGGTACCTACTTGGGGACCTGCTTGAGTCGTGTTCTAAGGAAAGGGTAGTTGCTGGTTCACATTATATTACACTAGCGAGAAGAACCGACTTTTCCTTTTCTCTGCAAATACCCCGAACTAAATTCGGTAACTAACTGCTAAGAATATATTTGCATTGTGCCAACTCAAAGATCAATAGATATGGATATAGATACAGATTTTTATATTTAAAGCCATTCTCGTTCTGCGTTGGAATAAACATCATTCATTATTTGATTGTTCTTGTTACGATTGTTATTGTCATCCTCTCACTCGCAAGAGTTTTCACATTCCTATTTGGCATCGATGCACATGAAGAGTGGCTATGAAAGAAGGGAATACTGAATGTTACGTCATGCAGAATCCACTCATTTACGTCTGCTCCTCGTGATCAACGCTGCAGGAGAAGTGAGATACATAAAGTTGACAGTGTGAGGACAGACATGCTGGCACAACTCTGCAACTACACAGTGTTACCAGATAAAATGGTGTTGTGGAATCGAAAGTGTAGTTCGGACTTTGCCACAGTAACAGACAGCTACTAATTTCGGACCATGACCGTGGATTACACTTCGGTCAGTGCTGGTTAGAGTGTTGCAACTGTAAATGGAAGGCTTTGTTTGACAGTCTTGTGCTGATGCTGTCTGAATAAATTATGCCATTGGATAAAAAGCGGTTTAGTTTTGAGACCTAACCCACAAGGGGAGAAGGCACAGTGGTCTGCTTCAGGAATTCCAAGCAATAAAACACAAAAAGCAACCCAGGAAAGGTTCGAACAGCTACTTTCATGCAGAGACATGCATTTGGAATCTGTTCATCGTTACGGGGTCAAACAAGAGGGCAACATTACTGAAACAATGATCAGGCTACTTAGTATATACGTAAGAGAGCATACAGACTTCTAGGAGGAAACGTATGAAGACGCAGACTTCCTCGTTATCAATATGTGCGGCATATCTTTCGTGTTAACGAAAGTAATATCCCGCTTTAACTCTTCTTACGTCTCAAATGAAATGAATGCCATGAGGAATCGAATGTTTGTTGACTGCGTCTCTCCTTGCTTCCATCCGTACCAACACATTTCTTCATTCTCCTGGTAATCATGACATTCTTTTTGTATGCTGCAAAAGATTGCACGTGGACAAATTCGACATCGAGGTGCAAAGCGTTTGGTATCTTACATTATATTCAATTCGAATAAGCTTCAGATGTATTTTTACTTCGTTTGTATTTTTAGATGATTATGAACGTTACGGAAAATTATCTCACATGCTTTATGTTGAATGAGAAACATTGAATGACCCGTTTTGCTTTCCCTACGTTGAAATGATATAATGTCGGCGTCAACAGCCTTCTTCCACGCCGGAAGCTGAAACTTGTATCATGCTGGATTAATGATAATGGAATGTCTCAAATGCAGACATAGCCCACAAGCGGACGTCAGAAACCATCAGGGGAGAACGCCGCATAAAAACCAAACGTGCGCGCGCGTCTCCACTCTGAAGGACCGTATCGGAGAATCACGGCAAGCATTTCGCTGAAGAGCTGCCTCGTAAGAGAACCGGGAAATGGCAGCGTCGTAGCAAGTATTTGTCAACACTCTGATAGTGCATTTGCTTCCGGGTGTAGGCCGGCGTTACCTCGCTAAATTCACTTGACATTCGTTTTCCACATCGAAGACTCGTGCGATAGAATCCACTGTAAGATGAGACACTTAGAAAGTATAATTAATTTCTGGACTCCAAGAACGGCGTTCTTCACATAAGTAACACCTGTTTGCGTGTTTTAAGGTTGCGTTTTGAGGCTCAGGCAACACCGCAATGACTATAGTCCGTCTGTGGTCGCCAGTGTGTCGATAGCTCAGAGGTTATTCGTCATATTGTGGCTTTTCTAACGCAGGACATTCTGAATCGGACTACTCCCCTTCCATTATTAGTTCCGGGATGTGACTATTTTCCTCGGACAAAGACCAATGCTGTGAATTGGATTCGCGGACATGCCATTCACTACCTAGTTGGACAAACTATAGACTCTGTACTCGATTTTTGGACATACCTCAACGACCGTCATTATGTCGTTGTCCGCCACCCAAAATACAGACAATTTTTCTCGAACTTCCTTGGGAGTGCTTTCCACGACCCGCCTCGCAGCTGGAATGTGTTAAGCCAAGAGTGAAGAAGGTTTCCAGTTTGAACCAATGAACATTTCTGAACTACTGAACGGAACACACCAATTTCGAGAAGACGTGACTCAACATATTACCAGCGGGGCGCAGAAGGCGTCTGATCAATTACACAACAAAAATAAACAAAACAAAAATCAAAATAAAAATAAAATTCAGAAAAAGGAAGATTTTGTTTTGTTTGTAATGATAGCCCTAACCTTGAATTCCCATATTTCCCCTGGTATATAGGCAGCTCTTGGGGTAGGTTTAGTCAGAAGCCAACACCTAAAGTGGACCAGATTTTTTTTTTTTTTTGTTATAGGATGAAAAGTGGCGGTGGCACTTAGTTTCTTTTTTTATTGCCATTTTCCTAAGGGGCTTTAAAATAAGAGAGAAAAAAAGGGGTAATCGTCAAACAAAGTAAAAGAAAAAAAGAAAAATTAAAAAAAAAAGAGGTTCCCTTGTGCGTTGCGGTGGTCGTACTGTATGACAAAGCAGTTCCAATCTCGGTGGAAGCCGCTGACTACAACCTTTTATTTTCCATTTTAATTAATGGAGTTGCAAACGGCTAGTAAAAATTCTTTATACAAAATCTGAAGAATGCCTTTAAACATCAATCTTCGTCCGATTCGACTTAGTAAATGAAGTTAATATCATGGATGTCTGCTTTGCAAATGCCAAGGTGCTTCACTGTAAAATAGATCCTGAAAAGATTGAAAGCGACTGTCAACGATATAAATTTGAGTTTTGTTCGTCATATAGGTCTAACATGTCAGAAGGTTGTTTATGAAGTGCACATGTTGATTAATATAGTTCCCCTCTTCCAAATTTTTGCAATAGCATTTAACTGTAGACGTTTTCTAACACCGGCGTTAGCAATTCCTTTCCGTTCTCTGAAACCTCCAAAACGACAAATTTTTCTGGTCTAAATCTGATGACCTTAACTATCACTTCCGATCAACATTAAATACTTCATGAACCCATACATGGAACTCCAAATGTGCAGTGTTCCTGCACTGCTACAGAGCATGCATTGCAAGGTATTCACACAGTTTATCGCATAGAGTTACCATAAGGAATGAAACAAGAACTGTAATACACTTTACACCACAGACGCTCACCCCGGCTTGACGAAAACATCCGAACATTGACCAAAAGATGCACAAATAATTGAGTTTGAAAGGAAAAGAAACGATGTATGAACCATTTATAAATTCATCGAATGTAGCAAGGTGGTTTAATTTCGTCCCAGTCTATAAAATTATTTTCGGGCCATACTCAGCTCTTGCCGATTAATGTAATATAATACCCGCCTACTAATCAGGGCGTCTGTCTCCGTTGCTTTTGAGCGTGAATGGAAATCGTAGAAATTTTCTGTGGAGCCACGTTTAATAATAAAGCGTTTTAAGTCATCAAAAGCGATTAGCGGGAGCAGGCGCTTTCGATAAAGAACGGGGGAGTGTAGCGCCGCTGCTGTCGCCACGGCCGCTGCCGGTAGCCAGCAAATGGATCCCGGAACTTTTCCGCATACGGCGTCCAAAGGAGGACAGTCTGCAGGAAATCTGCCGCAAAATCGTTACTGGATAAAATTTTGATATCGGTGTGTCAGAAAGCGAAATAGATTGAATCTGCGCTACCATTACATTCACGTCTTCAGCATTCAGACAGAAGAGGCTATAAAAATATTTTATGCCAGCTGCTCTCGATCCACTGACATTACGAACAGAATCAACGCACGCTACCGCTAGACCACAGGCGTAATCAGCCTAGTGTTTCTCTATCATGGGACAAGTTTTCCTCCAGGAAGTGCCGAAGTCTGCAGTGTTGCCAGATTGTGCAGATAACCGGACTTAGAGAATTAGCGACTTGCCCAGTTTTATTGTCCCATGTCGCGATCGGCGCGGACTTAGCCTCTGAAGCGGCCGGCCGCCGGTCGAGTTTTATGTCAAAGAGTGTACATCACTGCCCTTGATAGCTTCTTGACTAATAAAAAATACAACTATTTTGAAGATGTACAGAGAATATATTGTCAGATATTTATGCTGCACAAACACTTCACAACATGAATCTCTATGTCCCATCCAATGTAAATGTTGTATTGCTCTTTTCTGTAATTGTAGTATTCTTTTAAAATGTACATGAGCTGCACAGCCCCATAGTTCAATTCTGTAATTGAGAAAGGTGTAAATTGTTCCATAATATACTAATTTCAGTGCTTGGTGAGGAACTATCTTTGCGAGCCGGCTGAGGAGATATATGGCACTACTGACTTTTCTGCATACAAAATTAATGTGGTATGTCCAACACAAATTTTCATCAACATACACGCCCAGGAATTTACAGTTACCATTTTCTGTTGCAGAGATATTACACACACCCTGTTCATATTGTTGTTTTAAATGAGATTTGAGATTTGGTGACATTCACCTTGAGTTATGGAACAGATAAAAATCACGAAACTGTTACCTGGTATTCTAATTATGTGTTCACAGAAAGGCTCACAAATAGGGAAACATTAAATGTATTTCAGGCATCAGTATCTGCAGTAAAGTAGCAGCCTAAATTGCAAGAAATGGCAGCGACTGAGGCATCTAATGAGGTTTCCAGATCATCAAAGGCAAATTTGACTACATCTATAGACAGAAGACTAAAAAAGTCCTGCAAGCATGTCAGAACACAGACGCAGTGTCAAAGAAAAAAAATGATTTACTGATGAATTGAAAAAAATTAAAATGCATTCATACTGCTATTACATGATCACTACAAAACAGCAACAGATCCCAGAGAAAAGGAAGTGTTCTACAGCAGATATTTACAGAAAAAGACATTACATAAAGGCTGTAGAAGAAGCCAAAAAGAAAGCAATGATAGATTCATTTAAGGAGCTCATATCTCATGCTAGGCAGCCTGGGGCCTGATCAATGAACACAGGAAGAAAACCATCTCTTGCTTAAACTTGTGTAGTCCAGATGACTTTGATAGTCATTTTATTGACATTGTGGAAAACATTGTAAGTACAATCCCAGACCTCAATATAGAACCGGCAGTTGCTGTAATACATGACAAAAGATGCACTAAGATGAACTGGAGGGAATTATAAGAAAAATATTATAAAGACTGTAAAATCTTATGCACCTTCTGATAAACAGGATATATACAGGATGTGTACTAATGACCTGAAAAATATTATCTATGAAATTACTGAATCATTAACTATGACAATTAGTAAGTGGTTTACTGCTGGTGTATTTGCAGACTTCGTGAAACTGGCATGGACAGTACCAGTTTATAAAAAGAGTGATCCAGCTGTGGTAGCAAGCTTCAGAGCAATCTCAATTATTCCAATCTTTGCTAAATTTATTGAGACTGCAATGAAGGACCAAATTACTTTAAAATTAATGAACTCTTCAAAGATCCACAGCATGGTTTCCGGAAATGTCATAAAGTGATATGCAATACTTTGCAAATTTGTTCTGTATTATTATGCAGACTTACACTAATTGTTTTTGTATTATAATGCTTGTGTAATCTCTGCTGGCAACAATCGGACCAAAATGCCTCGGACCTTTGGAGGTGACGGAGTCCCACCTCTAATTGGCAAACCAGGGGCTGGCCGGTGTGGCCGAGCGGCTCTAGGCGCTTCAGTCTGGAACTGCACGACTGCTACAGTAGCAGGTTCGAATCCTGCCTCGGGCATGGATGTGTGTGATGTCTTTAGGTTAGTTAGGTTTAAGTAGTTCTAAGTCTAGGGGACTGATGACCTCAGATGTTAAGTCCCATAGTGCTCAGAGCCATTTTTGAACAAACCATGGACTCCTAAGAGACGACTTGGCAAATGAATGGTAACGAGATGGGGAGCTATTAATATCAATGTGGGCTACGCTGGAAAGAAGGTAGAGCTGGCAGAGGCTGCAAGTAAGATGGGGTTGGACGTTTTAGCTGTTAGTGACATTCGGCTAAGGTGTGAGAAAGAAGAGGAAGTGGGAGAATACAAGGTCTACCTGTCAGGAGTCAAAACAGGAATAGCACAATGGGGTGTAGGGCTTTACATCAGGAAAGAAATGGAACCCAGCGTAGTTACAATAAGGTTTGTAAACGAACGACTGATGTGGATAGATTTGACAGTGTCTAGCAAGAAAATTAGGATTGTGTCAGTATATTCGCATTGTGAAGGGACAGATCAAGATAAGATGGATAGTTTTTATGATGCATTCAGTGATGTAGTTGTTAGAGTAAAGGACAAGGGCAGTGTTCTGCTCATGGGTGATTTTAATGCCACGATTGGAAATCGAACAGAAGGGTATGAAAAGGTTATGGGTAAATTTGGAGAGGATATGGAGGCCAACAGGAATGGGAAACACCTCTTGGATTTCTGTGCCAGTATGGGCTTAGTAATAACAAACTCCTTTTTTAAACATAAGAACATTCACCGATATACTTGGGAAGGCAGGGGAACCAGGTCTGTCATTGACTATATAATATCAGATCAGGAATTCAGGAAGGCTGTGAGGGGGACACGTGTATTCAGGGGATTCTTTGATGACACTGATCACTATTTAATCTGCAGTGAAATTGGTATTGTGAGGCCGAAAGTGCAGGAGGTCAGGTCCATATGTAGGAGGATAAGAGTGGAGAAACTTCAGGATAAGGAAATCTGGCACAAGTACATAACAGCGATCTCAGAAAGGTACCAGTTAGTTGAATGTAGTCAATTACAGTCATTGGAAAAGGAATGGACAAGGTACGGGGACACAGTACTAGAAGTGGCTAAAGAATGTCTTGGAACAGTAGTGTGTAAAAGTAGGATGAAGGAAACAGCTTGGTGGAATGACACAGTCAAGACAGCCTGTAAAAGGAAAAAGAAGGCGTATCAAAAATGGCTGCATACTAGAACTCAGGTAGACAGAGAAAGTTATGTTGAAGAAAGAAACAAAGCCAAACAGATAATTGCAGCATCCAAGAATAAATCTTGGGAAGACTTTGGAAACAGGCTAGAGACTATGGGTCAAGCTGCTGGAAAACCATTCTGGCGTGTAATTAGCAGTCTTCGAAAGGGAGGTAAGAAGGAAATGACAAGTATTTTGGACAGGTCAGGAAAACTGCTGGTGAATCCTGTTGATGCCTTGGGCAGATGGAGGGAATATTTTGAAGAGTTGCTCAATGTAGGTGAAAATACGATCAGTAATGTTTCAGATTTCGATGTACAATGGGATAGGAATGATGATGGAAATAAGATCACATTTGAGGAAGTGGAGAAAATGGTCAATAGATTGCAGTGCAATAAAGGGGCTGGGGTGGATGAAATTAAGTCGGAACTCATCAAATACAGTGGAATGTCAGGTCTTAAATGGCTACACAGGATAATTGAAATGGCGTGGGAGTTGCGACAGGTTCCATTAGACTGGACGAAAGCAGTAATCACACCAATCTTTAAACATGGAAACAGGAAAGATTGTAACAACTACAAATGGCTCTGAGCACTATGGGACTTAACAGCTGTGGTCATCAGTCCCCTAGAACTTAGAACTACTTAAACGTAACTAACCTAAGGACATCACACACATCCATGCCCGAGGCAGGATTCGAACCTGCGACCGTAGCAGTCACGCGGTTCCGGACTGCGCGCCTAGAACCGCGAGGTAACAACTACAGAGGTATCTCTTTAATCAGCGTTGTGGTTCAGATCAAGATGGCGGCGATTGAGAAGTTTAGTGAATTTGTGCCTCTAGTTATTTCGAATTTCCAAATGTTATCCGGCATCAATAGCAAGAAGATGATCAACAAAAGTGCTTCGCAAAGTTTCAAGTCTAGTGCCACGCAAAAAACCCGCAGTGAAAAATCATCCAGATCAAAATGTAAGTGTGTAACATGTGAAGTCCATCCTGACAAAGCAAAACTATAGTTCAATTCTTTTATCTTGGCGGCTCGCGCATGCCCGCCCAGACGCGGGAGATTGCTGCGTTGCCTGTTGCACACGACGCACGCGCCAATAGAAGCAGCGCCATAGTATAGTATAGTTCGCAAGCTTAGGTGTAGGGGGGAGCGCGCAGTTCATGAAGTAAAGCCACCACGGCCGCATTAACCCTTTCGCTGCTACAAAGACGTGCTCCCTGCATTCCGCGCTGTGAGCGATTTTGTCACTGCACTGCTCGCCTGTGCAGACACATCGTGTTCCCACTGCTTTGACACACTTATCATTCGATTTCACAAAAACTATTTGGCCCAAAAATTTGACTTTTACACGTCTTCTTGACTGATACCTTCCCCCCATAAATGACTTAATTTTGTTTCGGTGTTCAACGCAGTTATTATGCAGCATTAAATATAGTAAACCATTGCACGAAATTTTGAAGAGTTTGCAGAGGTAAAAGTCCATAGAGTGTACTTTCCGTATGGTCGATTTTAGTAGCCACAATGTTGAGAATGAAATGTGGACAAGATACCTAAATTTCATATAAAATTTACTGTGTAACAATAGCTCATTTAAGTACCACATAGGTGTCGTATGTAATATTGAGAAATATTCCGTCTTTCGCGACTGTAACAAAAGTTTTATTTACACTGAGCACGTTTGGCTTTATTTTAAAGCACTTCAATCAATCAAAAGGAAGTAGACAAAATACATAAAAAAACTGTTGGCTTACAAAAACATTAGGACTCGAATATACCGTCTATCAGTGAAGTGCTCTGAGCTATGTCAAATATAATTTTTGTGTGTGGCACACACAAACATCATTTATTTGCTAAAACACTGATCTGCCAACACAAACGTTGAATATTGTGTTACCGCAGCACAAAACTACGAAAGGTGACTTGGCAATGGAGGAGACAAAATACTGTCCACTAAAGATGCTTCAAAAGAGAGAAACGCGTCTGGTCTAAATAAGTCCCTTATTACAGTTGCAGAATTGGAATATATTTCAGTACCATTGGTAAAACTGCGACTGTGGAACAAACACGAGAAAGAGAACATGAATACCATTATGTATGTGCCATACCTTCCTTGATTGAAGTGCTTTAAAATAAAGCCAAACGCGTCCGGTGTAGATAATACTTTTATTACAGTCGCGAAAGACGGAATATTTCTCAATATTACATACGACACCTATGTCGTACTTAAATTAAATGAGATATTGTTATACAGTAAATTTTATATGAAATTTAGGTATCTTGTCCACATTTCATTCTCAACATTGTGGCAACTAAAATCGACCATACGGAAAGTATACGCTATGGACTTCTACCTCTGCAAAATCTTCAAAATTTCGTGCAATGGTTCACTACATATAATGCTGCATAATAACTGCGTTGAACATCAAAACAAAATTAAGTCATTTATGGGGGGAAGGTATCAGTCAAGAAGACGTGTAAAAATCAAATTTTTGGTCCAAATAGTTTTTGTGAAATCGAATGATAAGTGTGTCAAAGCAGTGAGAACACCATGTGTCTGCACAGGCGAGCAGTGCAGTGATGACAAAATCGTGCACAGCGCGGAATGCGGGGAGCACGTGTCTGCAGCAGCAAAAGGGTTAATGAAGAGACAAACCACTAGATATTTCAAAAAATTGCATTCAAACGAATATAATTCGTGAAGTAAGGCACTTCGATATTGTTTTTAAATAATGAAAATATTACGCACCGCATAAGGTTTGAATTCATAAACTTTCGAGTAGCAACCCAACACCTTAATCGTTACGCTAATGCACCTCGTCTGACTGAGAGGTGTACAAATTCCGCTTGCAGCCTGCTTGCCCCTAGCTCCTCTGCAACCATTCATGCAGGTCAGCCTGCCGCGACGTAAACACAAGAGTGCGCGTGTACTGAGGCATTGTGGGTAATGCGCAACGAGTTAAAATTTCATAGAGTGGCTATAGGTCCGCCATGTTTGAAGCAAATTGAAGTTCTGGCCGCCATGTTTTCTTTAGTCAAGGCATTCGTCTGCTGTGTCCCGCCCCCTTGTAACTGCGTTTTACTTACTTGAAATAGCCTATACTAGCTTTATTTTTTCTAAAACAAGCAATAGACAGCAGTGATTTCAGTGTACACTGACAGCAAAAAGGGATGTTTTTGTCGAACTATGGCTGAACTTTTCGATGTAGATAACACTACAAGACAACTCAAATAAGTCTGTCCATCCACTATAACGTTACTTGTTGCCCATAAATTAATGCAATTAGAGCAGGTACCACCAGAATATTATGGTGAAACTTCTAAACATGCTGTGGTTAACTATTAGAAACAGTAACAGGCGCAGAAATGCGATATTTTTGTCGCTATTTCAAAGTAAACAGTCAAAGCCTCAAAAACCAGTACACTGTGAACGAGAATTTATTTGAAATATGTGTTACAAGTAGTTAACACAAGCATAGTAATTCAATAACAAATTCGAAGCGTTCTTGGGTGGGGTAATTTCACAAATTTTCGTAAGTAGCTGTATGCCTTGGCAGAATAAAAGTGTAGGGTCAGGGCAAATTTCCTTATTTGCTGAGAATAATGGCATACTTTAGCACTGCACTGAAGTTCCAGTAGCTCCTTCAACAAACCAACTACATGTTCACGGTTTAACATATCAGAAACTGAACTACATAGCCTTCTTCTCAAACCAGCAACTAAAGTCTGTAACTGCACTATTCTTCTTTTGTGTCGTACACTAAGTTGCTTCATTTGCTTTATCCGCTTCTTTAGTCGCACATTCTCTGCTTGTACTCTGTTATATTGTGTTTTCAACTTCTTAGGGCTTGGTAGACAGTAATTGTGGTCAGCAGAAACAGATGTGGGTCCGACAGGAACTGAAAGAATGTAGTTACATCATAAGTTTATAACAGAGTTACACCATAAGATTATAATAGAAAGTATGTAATTCAAAGTAATAAGAACACGGAGTAAAATTAAATTATTGACTTACTTTGTGCTAATGATGTCACTGTAATAGCACTATCTTGCAAATTGTCAAAAGATCGCTTTCTGGGTTGTGGTCGTAATACTTTATCTTGCTTTTGTAAATGTGGTGGAAAGTTAAAGATAGTAGGTACTGGTTTTGACAAAAGGCGCCTCTGGACATTTGTGTGGTACATATATTTCTCTTCAAAATGAGCTGAACAGAGGTAACTGGCTGTAGTAGGAAACCAGTTTTCTCGCTTCACATTTATAACCCATCTTTTTGTAATTTCCTTATCTTTTAAAGGAAATCTGTAATCAACGATAAATAAATTACTTCCTGCATTTGTCTTAAGCATAATTACAGTTCCAATGCAAATGACTCTTTAATAAACATTAAAAAACGTGTGTCGTATTTCGGTACTAATATACTTACTTATAATATGAAATATTTGTTATTTTATCGCTGCGATTTGTGCAGTTGAACGCTGAACACACTTCAGGCATGTTGACTTTATATTTTGTAACAAAAAAGTCAACTAGAAAAGTTAAATATTGCAGTAATATCACAACAGCTGACACACTTCCAACACAAACAACAGTAACGCTTTCCTAATGTTTTGACTAAGGAGAACATGGCGGCCGAGTTAGCGTTGGTTGCCGCTAGGAGCGCTGTAACTAGTATCTCAGCCACTCTATGAAATTTTAACTCGTTGGTAATGCGGTCGACTTGGGCTTCCGCAAGCCCGGGCTACCTGGGTTCCCGCAGGCCTGCCAAGCTTCACGGGACCCGCTCAGCTTGCTGCGCCTGACAACAGGTTGCGCTGTCAAGCTACCGTGACTAGAGTAGCCAGGTAGCTAGCCCGTAGTTCATTTATCGCAACCGAGCGAGGTGGCGCAGTGGTTAGACACTGGACTCGCATTCGGGAGGACGACGGTTCAATCCCGCGTCCGGCCATCCTGATTTAGGTTTTCCGTGATTTCCCTAAATCGCTCCAGGCAAATGCCGGGATGGTTCCTGTGAAAGGGCACGGCCGACTTCCTTCCCCATCCTCCCCTAATTCGATGAGACCGATGACCACGCTGTCTGGTCTCTTTCCCCAACCAACCAACCATTTATCGCAAAGGTGGGGGCGGCACAATGAATAGGTCGAACTTTAGTGAGATTGAGAAAAAATTGACAACTGGCGAATACATGCTGGTAACGAAACAGAGCACAAGTGCCGCATGGGAAACGTTTTCGTGTGTTTATGATGCCGCTTCAAATAAATCTGTAGGTGTGTCTCAGTGCAAACTATGTAAAAAGCTCTTAAGTACTTATTCGGGAACCTCGAGTATGTTACGACATGTGTTCAAATTTGACAAGCACTTCCCTCACTCCGTAAATATCTTGAAAGAGGACAACGATTTAGTGGCTGGAAAGTGCGTCGAAATGTGTGCGAAGGACCTGAGACCATTTAGCAGTATAGAGGGAGAAGGATTTCTTAATTTAGGGCAGACACTGATCGACATAGGTAAAAAATATGGCTCAGTTGATATTAAAAATACTATGCCTTCCCGAGTGACAGTAGCTAGGAAAGTTCAAACCTTAGCTGATAAAGTGCACAGCAAAAAGCTCCCAGATATAGTGCATGCGATTCGTTCTGGTATATGTGCCAGTACAATTGATCTATGGACAGACAATTACAAAGGGGTGCATTACATGTCCGTGACAATGCATTACATAAATTCAGACTGGCGTTTGAATAAATATGTACTGATGTGCTCTGCGTTTCCTGATTGCCCAAAAACTGGCTCGAATATTCGAAACGAGTTGGAAGATCGCTTAGAAACTGTGGATGTTTCTCGTGAAGACAGTGCCAAAATTACATTTGTCACAGACCAGGGCATAACATTGTCAAAGCTCTCGAAATATATCAGCGTCTTCCATGCATGGCTCATAGTATAAACGCAGTCTTGAAACATGTTCTGAGCGAACAGTTTTTGAAAGAAAATGTTCCAAATATATTAGCCATTCTTAATATAGTGCGGGTTACGGTTTCCTACTTCAAGAGAAGAGGTCTGTGCGTGAGACTGAACTCATCTTTAAAGCAGTGGGTTTCAACTCGTTGGAATAGTTATTTTGACATGCTTGTATCAGTCCATTCTCAAATGGCTCTAAGCACTATGCGACTTAACTTCTGAGGTCATCAGTCGCCTAGAACTTAGAACTAATTAAACCTAACTAACCTAAGGACATCATACACATCCATGCCCGAGCCAGGATTCGAACCTGCGACTGGAGCGGTCGCTCGGTTCCAGACCGTAGCGCCTAGAACCGCACGGCCACTCCGGCCGGCTCAGTCCATTCTCAGATTGATTCAGTGAAGGCTGTCTTACATAACGAAGGTGGCTCTGATAAGATGCTGGGTTATGACCACCATATAACTGGCCAGCTTATAGCATTTCTTAAGCCGTTCAAAGAAGCCACAGTTGATCTAGAGGGTGACAAGGAGCCAACCCTACATTTAGTTCTACCGTGGTTTTATACCTTAAAAGCTCACTGTACTGTACGGGATAACGATGAAGAGGTTTGTAATTTTATTCCATCTGAATATTATAGAACCACTTGTGAAATATGTATGTTGATAAAATGTATTTTCAGGACATGAAACCTTTGAAACGAGCCGCCGGTGCCTTCCTAGAACAGAAAATGTGCGTTAGTATGGTGCATAAAATTGCAACGTTTATGGTGCCTAACTACCGCACATTAAGAAAGTTAACCGAGGATGAAAAAATTGATGTTTACCAAGCAGCACGACAGATGTGTGCTGAAGGTAAGCTCCTAAGATAATGCATATATTCTTCATCTACATGTACATGGGTACTCTGCAAGTCACACGCAAGTGCTTGGTTGAGGGTTCATCGAACCACTTTCAACTTATTTGTCTCCTATTCTCGAATTTCGCGCGGGATAAAACACCTACATCTCTCCGTCTGAGCGCTGCTTTTTTGTATTTTATTCTCATGATCATTTCTTCCAATGTAGATGGGACTCAACAATATATCTTCGAATTCGGAGGTGTAAGTTGGTTATCGAAATTTCATATATAGATCGCGCCACGTCAAAAAACGCCATTGTTGTAATGATTCCCACCCCAACTCCTGTATAATTTCCGCAGCACTCTTTCCCCTGTTTCACGATAATACCAAACGAGCTGCCCTTCTTTAGACTCTTTCGACCTCCTCCATCAATCGTACCAGAAAAGGCTCTCCAACTGCGTAGCTATGCTCCAAAAGAGTGTTTTGTCATTAAAACGCCTACAACATTTTCTGTGTGTCCATTCCTATTTAAGTAGGTCGTAGTTGTAATCAGAGGAATTAAGTAGAATCTACAGCCTTTAGATTTGACTGGTTGATCTTGTAAACGAAGTTTAACGGACTTAGTTTAGTACACACATGGACAACCTCGCTCTTTTCATTATTTATTGCCAACTGACAATTTTCACACCAAAAATATATATATTATTTAAATCGTCCTGTAGTTAGTTTTGATCTTCTGGTGACTTTACTGGACGATAAATGATAGCATCATTTAAAAATTATTATAATTTCAACTATGTGTAGTACGATCTTCACATTATTCTGCAAATATTAATTGGAACCTGTATAGTTTCAGTACAAGTGCCCAATCACAGCACCAAAGAAACAAATCCAGGACCGTACAAAATGGCGAAATTTGAGGACTGGGCAGAAGAGTCTCCTCTCCTACATGATGAGGTCAGCAGATACTTGCAAGAACACTGTGTGAACGAGGGAGATATTCTACAGTGGTGGAAAAATAACTCCCAACGACTTCCTCGACTTGCGTGTGTGGCAAGAAAAATATTAAATATACTAGCCACTAGTGCCTCTAGTGAGAGAATTTTTAGTTGTGCTGGAAACGTAATTAGCAAAAAACGATCACGTCTTAATACAGACAGACTTAACGATCTCGTCATAATTAATTCAAACACTAATCAGCATACACATTAAGAATACAGTAGAACATCAAACAGGAAACTATGAGTTTGAGTGCAAATTTACTAATTAAGAGTGCACTTTTCTAATTGTGCTTTCTGGGCGTCAATTTCTGAGATAGACATTTTGTAATGCATAGAGTTCATTTTTATTTTAGACTAAACTTTTTTATTTCAATCCTCCCAAGTGACATTTATTATTGTTTGTAAGCCATTTTCTGTTACTTGTGTTTACAAGAGTAGGCAAATATTTTGAGGAGTATCTGGTTTGGCCTAAATAATACTTTCAGGGGAATTGAAGGAAAATTTGTAAATATTTTATGTTGAAAAGTGTTCTGCAAAATAAAATATTCATTTGTGGATTAAGGCAATACACATTATGAGTTTAAATTACAATTGATTTTGTTGAGTTCCACACACATTGCGAAATGTAATTTTATTCCTGTATTTCTATATTAAGGGGAATCCCACAAGCAGGGTCAAGATGCTGAAGACCTAGACACTACAAATGCTTTTAAAATGAAGAGCGTCTTTTTCCACGAATGTCTTGTAGTAGGAATATAATGGAAACTCGGAGCCACTCTCCACAGCGTCTACGTCTGCGTCATGAGGATTCAGACTCGTCGTTTAGGTCTGTGTAATGAGGGTCTACAGTCGTCGTTTAGGTTCGCATCATGCAAGTAAACACTCGTCGTATTAGTCTGCATCATGAGGGTCCGAACTATGCTCCCTATGATGCAGACCTAGACTACAAGTGTGGACTCTCATGACGCAAACGTACACACCGTGAAAAATGGCTCAGAGTCGCCATTGTATTCCCAGTACTATAGTTTTTAGACGAACTGGATATGTAACAAGTGCTTCGATTTTGTTAAAATGCATTTTGGCAATTTAGAATAATTTTGACAACTTTGAATGAATTCACAGAACCATTAAAATACATCCTGGAAAAGTAGTTAAATATTTGTATAACTGGTGTCATACTTGGCTGAAACATACTAAAGTTAAAGAATCTAGACTTCCAAAATCTTAATTTGGTTCTCATTGCAGTACAGTGGTTATCAAGGGCGTAGATAATTTATTCTTCTGGGGAGGGGACCAATCTTCTTTTTGTTTTTTTTTTTTTGGGGGGGGGGGGTGGAGGTTCGCTTCTTTAGTACAAATATCCATCCATTTCAGAGTTGAAACCTGCAACACAGACTGCATTGCGTTCCACTAGAACAAAGAACACTATGTTCATGGGCTCGGGGGGCCAGGGGGGGTACCTCTGCCCCCCCTCCCCGTTATCTACGCCCCTGGTGGTTAATTG
Organism: Schistocerca piceifrons; assembly: GCF_021461385.2. Classification (NCBI taxonomy): domain Eukaryota; kingdom Metazoa; phylum Arthropoda; class Insecta; order Orthoptera; family Acrididae; genus Schistocerca; species Schistocerca piceifrons. The sequence goes on along the minus strand of NC_060149.1, from coordinate 149,514,608 downwards.
TAGCTTTTAGTGTACAAAGGAGCTCCATTTTCTGAGATTGTTCTGCTTGCTACACAAACCTGTTTGAGATGTGATCTGATGGTGGTTTGAATTGAGAATATCCAAAACTGAGAGATTGTGAAGTCTCTTAGAAATACTTTTATATCTGACAACTAGCTGAAAACCGGGCGTTGCCTGGACATTTATTTATTCCATACTCTCGTAGTCCATCTTCCCTCCCCTATTTTCTCTCTACCCATTTATTCCTCTCCCACTATCTCTATGTTCACCTCCCCCCCTCCATCCCCATCCCTTGGCCCATCTCCCCCCACGCTCTATCCTTCTCCTCGTCCTCTCTCTGTTGGGCTCTGCCACTTCAGTTCATCTCCTCTTCACCTATCTATGAAAACTCATATATATCTGTCAACTTTTGTGGTGGTCAGTGAAGCAGTGTCAAAGTTTATTGCTAGGCAGCATTTATTGTAATACTTTTGATACGCAGCATTGATATTTTTGTTTTCTGGTGTGTAAACAAATGATGTTGAAGGTGTCCTGACAGGGGAATATGCGACATACAATTGGCCATGTGAAAAACATGATTCTCAAGATTGATGCCTCAAACATATAACAACTGCCCTTGCAATTTATCTATCGACATGGCAAATGCAAGCTGCACTGGAAATTATAACCGTTTAAAGCCGAGTGGCATGTCGGTCAGAATCATAGTGATACGTGGAATCAAACTGTCTTAACCTTTTTACTTTCCTTTTAAAATTGTGGCTTCGATTACATTGTTCTTTAATTTCTTCACCGCAAGTCGGGTGCCATTACAAAGACGTGGCTGGTTTACCTTTCGCAACATAATGATTGACGATCCGACTTAATTGCAGATTGGGAGGCGGTAATCTGGGCAAATCCAGAGAATTAAAAAATTCCGTAGGATAGTTGACTACATCATCTTGGTTAGTAACGGAATGAACCGACTTGTATGTCATCAATTTGCCAGGTATCATATTTTGAACCTGAAAATTCATTTCGTTAACATCAAGGTTTTTTGCAGCCAATATAACACATTCACTCAACCAAAACTGGTTTGCAACTGTTAAGCGACATTTGCTGTGCGCGAATTGTCAAACACGATGACAGTGAATGTGTCAGACATCTCTCAAATTTCAAAAAGATCATAGATATTTCGTTTAAAAAATGTATGTATATATACGTATACACACACACACACACACACACACACATACATATATATATATATATATATATATATATATATATATATATGTATATATACGTATATATACACATACATACATACACACACGTATATACACACACACACACACACACACACATTATATATATATATATATATAAGATGCACATGGAAATATTCAAAAACCTTCTCCATGGAAACATGGAGCCAACTTTCATGGTAACCCACAAACGATGTCAAAATCTTTTGTAAGGTACTCTATTCCATGCACTGTCCGAAATACTATGTAGACAGTGATGTTCCTCTTGTTGGTCAAGTGTGCAAAGTTTCTTCAAGATCGGACTAAAACTGTAGGTTGGTGTAGAAGTGTGTAAGTAAAGTGCCCTCCGCCATGCACCATTGAGAATTTTAAGCAGACAGCGCCCTTCATCCTGCTTTGAATATCAAGTGTGCCAAATTTCATCAAGATCGGAATAAAAACGTACAATTTGTCGAATTACGTTAGGTAAAGTAACCTCTGCCATGCACCCTACAAAATTTTATGTAGACTGTGACCTTCCTCTTGGTTTCAAGGTATAGTGTGCAAAATTTTATCAAGATTGTATGCAATACAAACACACGGACACAATGAAAACGCATTTTCGGTTTTTCTCAAATTTTCGAATTTTTCTGTCGATTTTCCAAAAATTTGATTTCATAAAAACCTTGTCCTGAGAACTACGAAGACAACAAAACAAATTGCCGAATTGGTCCAGCCGTTCTCGAGTTTTATGCTTATCAATATATTTGGCAATTCATTTTTATTTATATAGATAATAAGCCCGAAATATATGCATAAAGGAAGAATGTACAAATAAAACGCAATATTTTTTGACCTGAAATTATATAATGTCGGGGTTTGTCTTTTGGTGCTCAGGTAAAATAAAAACTTTTAATTAACGTTCATAATACGACAATGACTCGCGCAGTGTAGCGCAGCTCAGCAGTAATATGGGCAGGCAATCAAGTTTCCCACAGCCTGCCCAGGTTGGGTTCTGCTTAGCTTGGCTGGGAGTGAAGCAGCCTGCCCGTTCTGTTGACAACGCACGGTGGCCTGCCCACCTGGCCACCGGGCAAGCATGGGCGGGTTAAAAGCGGGACATGTACACCACTAGTCTGACTACATAACGCCATGAGGACTATAACACGTCACGCAAAATACTGACAAACACTGTTGGTATGACTATAAATTACTCACGCTTCATCGAAGTACAATAGGAAATAAACAATTACCGCTGTTCTTTATTGCGAAAAAGCGGTTCGTGAGAGTGATACAAACACCTTTCCTTGCTATCGCCTGAATTAGGAGTCCTATTGCTTGTTTTATTTAATTAATTAATAGAATATGAAGCAATTGGTATAAAGAATGCTTTTTCCAAACTTTCTATAAAAGAATGTCTGCTATCAAGACATTGCTTTTGTTCTATTACTTTATTTATGACTGAACATTTCTAAAACTGAAGACACTCGTCCATGCTCTGCACTGCAGTCGAGATGTGGCAACGACGTTCTCTGTTCATTGACTGACTGTGTTTTGTGACGTCATATGCGCAGAACGAACCTAAACTCGGCCGCCAACATAAATGACGCGCACTTTAGTTGAAACTATTAATTCGTTGCAAGAAATTGTGCGCAGATCCTTGACAGAAAACAAAGTGTTAGCAGATAGACTCAAATGTCTTGAAAATGATCATAGAAAACTAAGAACCGCGAGCAGGGCGTAAAGGAATTCGACAGAAATAAAGTGTATACAGTGACCGATGATTCCGTCGCCATTTCAAGTTTTCCAACACATTCTGGGTGTACCGGTAACGCTAACCATAGCGCAATCATTTCGTCGTCTTTAGTAATAAATTCTCCTGCCGTGCTCCAAAAAACGGTAGGCCTATCTACAAAAGATCAAATCGTGCACCATCTGAAAGAAAAGCCTGTTATTAAGCAAAATGTGGAACCTCGCCAGCCAAAACCATCACTCGTAAACAGAAGCAAGGTAAATTCAACATTCAAGACGACAGTTAATTTATCAAACACCCCAAATGCAGCAAGAAGAATAAATGTATGTTTAATGGGTGATAGTAATCTTAGAGGCCTTGCACACGAAATAAAAAGCGTAAGCAGTGAAGTAAATGCTTCAGGTTTTATTAAACCTGGCGCTCGTCTTGACCAAGTGCTTTTAACTGTAAACAATATCTCTCGAAGGACAACGAAGGAAGACTTCATTGTAATATGTGGTGGTGCAAATGACGTCGCACACAACGATGGTTTGCATGCTGTTAATGCCCCAAAATCTGCTCTAAACCATCTAAATGACTCAAACGTCATTGTTCTCGATATTCCACACAGGTATGACTTGCCTCAATTCTCGTGTGTTAACAGGCAGTAGCATATACAAACAGTCAATATGCAGAAATTTGCAACCGTTACAAAAAAATGTACAAATGGTTAACGTGCAACATTTTTAGTAGAGATCTTTACACCACTCACGGCCTTCACCTCAATCTGCCTGGAAAAAGTCACTTAGCGTCCATTATTTGTGAAATCGTCGTAAATGCTAGGAACAACGTATACTCAAAACACACACATTCGAAGAATGAGTGCTCCACAACACAAGAAGACTGCAGGAATGGGTATAGACAGACGACATTGGACAAATGGCTGCTGAAAACACCAGGTAAAGCTGATTCTTCCCAGGCTCCCAGTACATGGAAACAGACCAACTTGAATAAATGGATAGTGAAAAATACCAAACCCACTCTGTCAACTGATATTTCTTTTTTAGGGATAAGTGTATAAGTGGTTCTAGTAGGGTGACACGTCCATCAAGCGTTCAACAATCCAAACTCACTTTCAAATTAATTCAGCAGAACTTTCAAAGTCTTGGCAATAAGCACAACGAGTTGGATACCATTGCAGCAATTGATAATCCTGATGTTTTAGTTATAAGTGAACACTGGTACACAGATGAGCTAATTAGTGTATGTAAGCCACTTTCCATGATCTTTTGCTCTGCCTTCAGTAGAAAAGAGAAACGTGGTGGTAGGGTAGCTATCTTTGCAGCCAGTGGTAGTAATTATAGTGTAATAGATGGAAGTGCTTTCAGCATTGAGGGTGTAATAGAACTAGCAGCAATTAATTATAAGTGGGGGAAAGAGAACTTAATTATTATAGGCCTACACAGACCTCCTTCTGGTAGCATAGATTGTTTCTTTGATGTTCTTAATGGCCTGCTTGTTGACATTGACAGTAAACACTGCAATAAAAATGGCTGGGTTAACATAATACTAACTGGAGATATAAACATTGACTTGATGTCCAATGACTCTGTATCTAAAAAACTAATCCTAATACTAGCTCAATTTAACTTAACATTTCTGATAAACGAGTCCACTAGAGAGGTCAGTAGTGTAAAATCATGCATTGACAACATTATAACTAACATCTCCCACTTTACATGCAGTGCATCAGTTTTGAAGCTTGCCATTTCTGACCACCACACAGTACAGGTATTGATAGAAGCTGAAAATCTTCATGTCAATAGAAAAGAGAAATAATATGTGACAAAAAGATCACCAATGACGACAATGTTAAAGATTTCAACAGTTTGCTGGAAAATTTGCAATGGGGTGAAAAAACAGCATTACTTTCAGTGATTTTTCATCAGATTTTTATTATTGCTTCAATGTCTCATGTGCAGAAATGACCTTTACAGTAAATGACTGCAAAAAGATACAAAAAAATAACTGGGTAAATCATGAAGTAAAAACAGCAAGAGAGAAACTTAGACTTTTCCAATATGCAATGACAAATAATAACAATAATAATAGACTAAAGGTAGAATTTAAGAACTATCAGGATTACCATAAAGATCTTCTGCTGGAAACTAAATGTAAATACGTAGCCATAATGTTAAGAAATTCTACTAACACGGGTTTAGCTGTTTGGAAAGTAATAAATAGCTTTAGGGATTGTAAGGACAGATCAACAAGTGATTTTACTATAAACCATAAAGGGCATATCATGAAATGTCAATGTCAGATTGCAAATGTTCTTAATGAGTACTTTTCTTCTGTTGGAAAATCTGTCAATGATCATTTTAAGAATCTTCATAATAGATATAGGGGCATTCCAATCAAACAAAGCATATACTTGGACCCAACCAATAACAAGGAAGTCAAAAACATAGTAATGTCATCAAAAAATACAAAATCAGCAGGTTATGATGGATTGTCTATCAGTACACTGAAAAGATTCATAGACAACATATCTGATGCCATGGCCACAGCAGTAAATGATGTAATTGCATCGGGTTGTTTCCCAGATAGTCTAAAGGTAGCACAGGTAACCCCGATTTCCAAGAAAGGTGATAAATCTAAAATTGAAAACTACCGCCCCATCTCAATCTTACCTGCATTTCCTAAGGTAGTTGAGAAAGTTATTTATACTAGACTAATGACATTCCTGAGTCAACACAATTTAATATTTGAAAATCAGAATGGCTTTATGAAAAACAATTCAACATCAGTAGCAGCAGCACAATTAATAGACCAAATAATAACGGCCATAGAGAACAAGGAGTATGTAACTGGAGTGTTCCTTGATCTATAAAAAGCTTTTGATTGTGTCAACATCACCATATTACTTGACAAGCTGTGGAACATGGGTATCAGAGGAACTGGCTATGAGCTATTAAAATCGTATATGAGCAATAGAAAGCAATTTGACTTGCTTAAAACAAACAGTGGGTCTTACAAATCTAAAATTACTGATATCAAATATGGAGTGCCTCAAGGTTCTGTCTTGGGACCTCTTCTTTTCTTGATTTATGTTAATGATATACAGTATTGTTCTCCTAACTGTACAAAAATTTTGTAAGCAGATGACACATCAATAGTGTGTAAACACAAAGAGTATGAGAGTCTCGAGGTACTGTGCAACAGTGTAACTAATGAAATAGTCAAGTATTTTAATGAAAGCCATCTAAATGTAAGTTCTTCAAAGACTGCAATGCTGGAATTTAACACAAGGAAACAAATATAATTTGACATGAAATTATCCATAGGAAATGACATTGTAAAAAAGAAAAAACGGACAAAATTCTTGGGAATTAGAATCCAGGACAGCCTCAAATGAGATGCATATTGATTCCTTAGCACGTAAGCTGTCGAAGAATGTGTTTGCTATAAATATGATTAGTAACTATTGTAAGGACATGTGTGTACTAAAAACTGCTTATCATGTCCCATTCTCATCAAACTTAAACTACGCTGTAGAAATATGGGGTGCAGCAACTCAAGCCAACCTAAGTACATTATTAGTACTACAGAAAAAAGTTATCCGAATTATTTGTGGTGACAAACCTCGAGAATCATGTCGGAATCTGTTCCCAAAATTAGGTGTGCTTACCATTATAGGTGTATACATATAGAAAGTTATATTGCTTGTGAAAACAATAAACCCAAATTTCAACTGTGACCTGCACCAGTACGATACAAGGCAAACGTACAGATACCATGTAAATAGCCACACAACAGCATTATATGAAAAAATGCACTTCATGCTGGGCTGAAGCTAGCCAATGCCCTACCAAAAAGTCTCACAACCCTTCCTACTAACAAATTAAAAGATCAGCTAAAAAGAATTCTAATTGAATACCCTTTTTATTCCCTAGACGAGTACTGTATCTGTATGAAAAGTGCTTCATAAATATGTCAAGCTCATAGTTTTAAGTAATCTACAACCAATATAAAGTTGATAAAAACAATATTTGTAATATTGTGATTGTATACTACCAAATGTAAAATCCATCAAATTGTAAAATTTATTAATACAAACAAATCTTTAGTCTGTAATTTATAAACTGACGTATTCAGAAGAATAATCTGTATGATGTCCTGAAACTGTATTATTTCTAGGGATTGTATTTGATTATTTGATGTTGAATAAATATTATTATTATTATTATTATTATCTTCTCAGGTATTATTGAAAGGAAAGTGCGAGTATTAGTTGAGGACAAATTGGATGAAAATCAGTGTGGGTTTAGGCCTCTTATAGGTTGTCAGGACCAGATCTTTAGCTTACGGCAAATAATGGAGAAGTGTTACAAGTGGAACAGGGAATTCTATCTATGCTTTATGGATCTAGAAAAGGCATATGACAGGATTCATAGGAGGAAGTTATTATCTGTTCTACGAGATTATGGAATAGGAGGCAAACTTTTGCAAGCAATTAAAGGTCTTTACATGGATAGTCAGGCAGCAGTTAGAGTTGACGGTAAATTGAGTTCATGGTTCAGAGTAGTTTCAGGGGTAAGACAAGGCTGCAACCTGTCTCCACTGTTGTTCATATTATTTATGGATCGTATGTTGAAAACAATAGACTGGCTGGGTGAGATTAAGATATATGAACACAAAATAAGCAGTCTTGCATATGCGGATGACTTAGTTGTGATGGCAGATTCATTTGAAAGTTTGCAAAGTAATATTTCAGAGCTAGATCAGAAATGTAAGGACTATGGTATGAAGATTAGCATCTCCAAAACGAAAGTAATGTCAGTGGGAAAGAGATATAAACGGACTGAGTGCCAAATAGGAGGGACAAAGTTAGAACAGGTGGACCGTTTCAAGTACTTAGGATGCATATTCTCTCAGGATGGCAACATAGTGAAAGAACTGGAAGCGAGGTGTAGCAAAGCTAATGCAGTGAGCGCTCAGCTACGATTTACTCTCTTCTGCAAGAAGGAAGTCAGTACCAAGACCAAGTTATCTGTGCACCGTTCAATCTTTCGACCAGCTTTGCTGTATGGGAGTGAAAGCTGGGTGGATTCAGGTTACCTTATCAATAAGGTTGAGGTTACGGATATGAAAGTAGCTAGGATGATTGCAGGTGCTAGTTGATGGGAACAATGGCAGGAGGGTGTCCACAATGAGGAAATCAAAGAAAAACTGGGAATGAACTCTATAGATGTAGCAGTCAGGGCAAACAGGCTTAGAGGTGGGGTCATGTTACATGCATGGGAGAAGCAAGGTTACCCAAGAGACTCATGGGTTCAGCAGTAGAGGGTAGGAGGAGTCAGGGTAGACCAAGGAGAAAGTACCTGGATTCGGTTAAGAATGATTTTGAAGCAATAGGCTTGACATCAGAAGAGGCACCAATGTTAGCACTGAATAGGGGATCATGGAGCAATTTTATAAGGGGGCTATGCTCCAGACGGAACGCTGAAACGCATAATCAGACTTAAATTATGATGATGATGATGATGATGATGATGGTGTAATCTTTACCTTGTAACAATGACGCCCTGTATCCACCCCTGACCAGCGAACATAGCTATGGTAATAAAAGGCTGTGAATCATATGGAACATTACACTTGACCATCACAGAAAACAACAGGAGAAAGTGAAACACACTCATCATTGGTTAACAGTCCTGTTGTCTTGTAGAAATGAGATGAAGGAGATGGAGATTAGTGTTTAACCTCCAATTGACAACGAGGTTATTGTAGAAACAACTCTGCTCATGTAGTATAATGAGAGCACCTAGTTTGGGAATATAATTGTTTAATGCATGCTAGAGGACATACATTGATATTTAACATGAGATGTGATGTGTGCACACACTGTACTGGAAACAGCTGCTGACTGGATTTACCTTCATCAAGACTATCCCTGTGCTATAAGAGCTGCAAGTAAAATTATCTGGGTATATAATTTTTGAACGTGTTGCCACACCCTGCTTGTTCAGTGTCATTAAATACATATAGAAGAGAACTAGAAATTCTAATTAAATCAAGAACTCTTTGAAACCAATAATATTAACAAATGTTTGGGATGTGTGATAAATGCAAAAGCGACTTCATAATAATCGAAAAGGAGTTAATGTGATTGTTGCAAATATATGTTGTTGTTGTATAAAACAACTCCATTCCATACTTTGATGAGGACGATTTATGGAAAATACTGATAGAGCAAAAAATATTATTTTTTATTTTTGCCTGTAAATTGACAAAATCTTAGAAACTCCCTCTACTGCAGATTGTGTAACTATGAATATCATATTTCATTCACATAAATTATTCTTAGCGGTAGTTTCCTTGCCAAGCAATCTATCACCACAGGCAGAACACTTGAAATAAGGGCAAGAAAATCTCACAAGGGCACCAGCACAAAATAACTTCCATAAAGAAAAAATCCACGATTGGTTATGTTAACTTTTCAGTCTGTGGAAATTTCGAAAAATGATCCTTTCTAATTAACGTTAGCAAATTAAAGCACACTCCTAAAGCAATTTTTGTTTCATAGGGATATTGTTACCGGTAGGTTCGATCAGCATGCTAGTGTTACGGGTATGCCTCGGAAGCTCAAGTGCGAATCTTTGGAGGGAAGAAGACATTCATTTTTAATAACACTACTGAGAAAGTGTAGAGAAGCGGGATTTGAAGCTGACTGCACAATGATTCTACTGCCGCCAACATAACATTTCGCGTAGGGACCACGAAGATAAGATACAAGAAATTAGGGTTCATACGGAGGCATATAGATAGTAGTTTTTCCCTCACTCTGTTTACGAGCGTAACAGCAAAGGAAATGACTAGTTGTGGTACAGGGTACCCTCCGCCACACGCCGTACGGTGGATTGCTGAGTATGTAGATGCACATTATTTAAAAAATAAACACAAAGAGAGTTCAAACTTATTGTCAGTCACTTAATCGAATGCAAACATACTAGAAAAGGGTTCCCTTCTTTTTATCTCTTGCAATTCATTGGGGATTTGCCATTTGTTCTTTCTGAGTGTCCCCACATACGACAATCTGTATTCCGTGGCCAAATCGTGAAGGAGACTGGTGTGTCTCAACCAGGTGTCAGCGGTGATATTTCGGCCGGAGTTATGGAGAATAGTAACCAGACGTTCAACCACGTCTACAGGTTTGTTACTGACCTGGAAAGGACAGTCGATTTGCCTTCGTGTGTAAATTTCCGTTTTCGTTGTTTAGTATACACCTGAGTCTACTGCAGCTAGTATCTTTATCCCATATCTTGCGGGCTTGGACAGTATATACTGGATGAAATTACACCTGCCTCTGAAGGCGTCTTAACTTTTCGTCTCCTAGACAAGAACACTGTTGGTGGCAAGACGATCTAGAACTTTCCGCTCTTGCCTTGTTTCTCTGTTGGCAAACGTCAGAACCTGTAGTAGGAAACGGAACCGCACCAGAATCATGATGAGTCACAAAATTTCAATCTCGAATCTGCGTTGGCCCATAAATCCCAGAGCTTTACGCCCTTGCTACACGGGACTTGCAAGATTACCCATGATGCACCATTTCCGCCGTCGCCTACCGTGTAGAAGGGGACTACTTGCACGAGATTCACGCGTACGATCGTTAGAAGGCAGAATAAGATTGATCCTATTCTCATGCGTATCTAGGTGCTTCGCGCATGCACAAACGTCCAAGTGGTGAGCGCAACTGACAAACCGAGCGAAGTCCTTTGTGAATTGTCTCTCCTGTTCAACGAAACGCTGTAGTTCGTTCTTCGTAATGGGTCGAACATCGGCTATAAGCATTCAGTGGAATTTAAACGATAAGATGCTTGTATGAAGAAGTGAATGTAAACCAGTGATCCGGATCTATCTGAAATTGCTCTTAAGAAATATGTTCTTGTTCACTCGCATATGCACTCGCACACAAGCCATAAAGTATCTTTTCATGAAAGGAAAAACGTGAGTTTATCTAGTAAATTAATACTGGCAACAGAAAAGCAACATATCTGTTGGTTTATCCATGATTTCCATCTTCTATAGTGAGGTCGTTTACACATGTAAGTGACTTACTTGTACATGAACTGCACGAAAACAGCTAAATACAGCGTCACAGTGTCCGTCTGAAATACAGTTAAATATAATAATCACTACCAAAGGACATAGAATACTTGATAGTCACGAAAAGTAAATTTAAGCCGTCGATTCACTTGCTGGCAGTTGACACCAAAAACAGTACACACGTAGGGCAGACGACTAGACAGGCATGTACCTTGTAAACGCTATTTTGCAGTTGAACCGTCTGTCCCGTGGAGCACTGCGATAGACGGCGACTTTTTTTGTTCGTGTCGCACGTCCTGTTTAAAACGGGCTTTAGTTTCCAGCTTCGTAGACTCCACTAATATATAGAAGCCCGATAAATGCTTTCAATGCTGTTTGATCAGTGGGTTTGACGGCTCTTTCCCATGAATAATAAACTTTTACAGAATCAATATATTGATTTGTGAAATGTGCAATGATGTCAAACACACTTCCATCTAGTAAACAGGCTCACGTGTCTAAAATTTTGTGCATACTACGAACTCTACTGATCGGGCTGATGGCGTCAAGTATAGACACGTTGATGAATAGCTCAGTGAAAATTAGTTTTGTAGCGTCGGTAAAGTGTGTATTATGTAGCTAAATAGTTGAAAATGGAATAAGGATATGTTCCACTTTTCAAAAATGGTATCACACAGAGTGTTTACGTGTTTCATATTTTCGTAACTCGTTTTGTGAATGTGGAGTACGTACGTGTAACGGCCGTCAGTCTGCAGTGGAAATGTACGCCGCTGAAATGAATGAAAGCGTGTTGACGTCTCATCGACGTGATATGGAGACATGTGAGCAGTATTTACATGTACTTAAAAAGCCATGAAAAGTTCCACAGGTATTTCACACACGTTTATTGACGAAATCAGTCTTGAGTTTGAGAAGCCAAAGAAGGTTGTGCATCGTAAACAATGTGAATAAACATTAGTGCCTACAGAGACACATAATCGATTCAGTGTTCTTGACGACGGAATACATACAAAAATAAGTGTAAACAATATAAACAAACATGAACTACAAGCCTAAAAGCGCAAAGTACCAAACATAATGTGAATATACATTCAGACAATCATGGACGTGGCCTAGCGGAAATTTTACGTATCGAACATGGAATAAATGCTACATCTTCTGTAAGCCAGGTGCACCAATGGCTGAGGTAACAAGAAACATAGCAGGATGCAAAAGCATATAATTCTAATAGATGTGCTGTAATGATTGGAGGTGCCAATAACATATATAAAAGTGAATTAATGAAAGCCACAAATAACCTTAAAGAAACTCTGAGAATGTGTCAGTAGTTGTCATTGGAATTCCACACAGACATGACTTGAGAGAAAGTTATGGTGTAGAAATTGCTAAGGCAAACAGACAGTTCAAAAAAATATGTAAAGCATTCCTCAACACACATTTGGTATCTGTTGATTTCTTTACTAAACAAGATTTGTATTTGCATGCAAATGGAAAGTCACTCCTTGGACATAAAACTGTACAACTGCTAGACAAAATAAGAATAAAGAGACCATTGCCATAGTGGGTAATCCAACATCAGCAGAAGTACCCAGTCCAGAAACAGCAGAAGCCCAACCAACACTACAAGCAGCTTCATCGACAGCACCACCAACAGTGTCAGCAATGTGTAATCCGGGAACCACCACAACAGTCTTAGCAACAACAGCAGAAGCCCAACCAACACCGCAACCAGCTTCAGTAACCACTTCATCAGAAACGACAACAGCAGCAGCAATAATTTCTGCATTACCAATTAGTGCAGTAACAGCAGAAGTCTAACAAACGTCACAATCAGCTTCATCTGCAGCACCACCAACAGTAACATGAATGAGTACTCCAGGAACTACTACTACTGTAGTCTTAGCAACAACACCAGAAACCCAACCAACGCCACAATCAGCTTCAGTAACCACTTTTTCAGAACCAAGAGCAGCAGCAGCAATAATTTGTGGGCTACCAACTAGAAGAAGTGTGAGGCAGCCAAATCACCTCGAGTATTTTTTAGTGTCAAAGAGCCTCAAGAAAGCAGCGTTAAGATAATAAATAATTTATTTAACTTTGCATCTCACAATCAGTTTTCAGTCCTATATCAGAATGTACAAGGTTTATGTAATAAATGGGTGTACTTGATGTTTTGTTAAGTGACAGTTTTAACCAATTATCTGTTATATGTGTCAGTGAACACTGGTTACAAAACTCTCAAATATGTATAGCAGCCCTTCCCAAATATAAGATCATAAGCAGTTTTTACAGAGAAAAGTACAGATGTGGAGGTGTTTGTATTTATGATAGAGACAATCTTAATTCTAAAGAAGTAAAGTTAAGCAATGTAAAGTGTATAGAAGAAGAATTAGAATACTGTGTCTGTGAAATGACTGACTGTGGTTTGGTAGTTGTCTGTATATATAAGTCACCTTCTGGGAATATTCCTTTATTTTTAAAAAAATGTTGAAGATCTAATGAATATATTGAGACTTAGGTGATAAGTTGTACTGGGCGATTTCAACGTCAGTTTTAGAAGTAATAATAATGCACACAAAGATCAATTGCTAAATCTCTTCACCTCACATAATTTAGAAGTTGCAGTAACTGATATCACCTGGTATGGAGAAGGGTGTGAGCAGCAATTGATCAGAACTGTAGTGATGAGGTCGAAGTAACAAATGCTGATATCTCTGACCACATGGCAATCAAGCTCTTACTAAAAAACATGGTTAGGGAAAAACATGGCAGTGGAAACTATACAGAAACAAGATACATTAATGAAAGCAGCCTTTGGAATTTTCATAGCATGTTGCATGGTGTTGAATGGGACTGACACCCAAACAAGACTGTAGACTCTAAATATGAGTCATTTTTCTCTGATTATTAATACTACTTTGATGTCGCTTTCCCCATAAAAAAGTAAAAATCTCTCTCAAATATAATTCATGGTTAACTGCAGGAATTATGAAGTCTGCAGGTACTCTTAGAAATCTGGGTTGGCATTCAAAGTGTAATGCAGCAGTAAAAGTCTACAGAAAAGTTATTCATGCATCAAAAAACTGAACTCATTTAATCATCAGAAAAGGCAGCAATAAAACCAAATCAGTTTGGAAGGTGATAAACCATAACACTGGTAAATGCAAAGTGACATACAATAATCTTATCATAAAGAAAGGAGGGAAAGTAGTTGAAGACCCTCGATGCGTTGCCAATATGCTCAATGACTACTACATTAACAGTGCTCAAAACCTTATCAAGAACCTGGGAAACTCAAAAGGTAGTAAGTCAAAAGTTCCAGCAAATGAAAAGACAATGTTTTTGTGCCCAATTACGCATTCAGAAGTAAGCAGAAAAATAAAATGTCTTGTGGATGTGATGGTAATCCTGATAAGGTCCTAAATCATAGTGCGAACAAAATAATAACTGGACAAGTTGATATTATTAATACATCATTTAAAACTGGTGAACTCCTTCCCTTCTGCACTTAAAAAATCAATATTAAAGCCACTTTATAAAAAAGACTGTCCATATGCCATACAAAATTATAGATCATTGTCACAACTCAGCTTTTGCTAAAGTAATTGAGAGGATTATGTATGAGAGACTGAGTTTCCTAAACAAATGCAACACTCTAACGAATGCACAGAATGGGTTCAAGAAAAGTAGGTCTACAGAAACAGCTGTATATCACATTTTGGAACAGGTTTTAACTGCAGCTGGCTGTGGTGGCCGAGCGGTTCCAGGCACTACGGAACAGCGCGACCGCTATGGTCGCAAGTTCGCATCCTGCCTTGGGCATGGATGTGTGTGATGTCCTTAGGTTAGTTAGGTTTAAGTAGTTCTAAGTTCTAGGGGACTGATGACCTCAGAAGTTAAGTCTCATGGTGCTCAGAGCCGTTTTTTAACTGCAATGGATGATCAGGACTTAAACTGTGGAATATTTTTGGATCTATCCAAGGCATTTGACCTCATGAACCATGACCTTTTGCTAGAGAAACTGTATTTGCTATGGAGTATGTGGAAAAGCACACAGCTGGTTCAATCATATCTGCACAACAGATATCAAAGTGTTGAAATAATACAAAATGGCACAAAATATTACTCACTATATCTGAAAGTCAACTGTGGTGTACCCCAGGGTTCTGTTCTAGGTCTTCTGCTCTTCTTAATTTTTTAACGATTTTCCTAACCATCTTACAAGACCAGAATCAGTACTTTTTGCATATGATATGAGCCTTTTTATCAAGGGAGTTAGAAAAGCTGACCTACAAGAAAAAATAGCTTCTTCAATGAATGAGGCAGCTGAATGGTTCGAGGACAATTACTTAATTATAAATGACAAAAAACCACTTGGATGAATTTTAGGCACATAAGGAACAAAGTAAAAAATAACATAAGAGTAGAGATTGGGAAATGTCTGATAGAACAACCTTCTTTTACAAAATGTTTAGGTGTATGACTGGACAATAACTTGAGATGCGAAAAACATGTTTAACTATTAAATAAAAAACTTACTAAATACTGTTATATATTAAGAAAACCTAAAGAAAACTGCAATTTTGAAACAGTACTATGTGCCTGCTACTCTTACATACATAGTAATCTAAGATATGGTGTTATATTTTGGGGAATACAGGCTTCACAAAAAGTTGTTTTAAGCTCCAAAAGAGAGCTATCCGTATTCTGAAGGGCGTTTCCTACAGAGATCCATGTAGAGGACTCTTTAAGGACTTGAAAATTTTGACCCCCCCCCCAATTTATTCATCTATGAATCAATATGTTTCCTGAAGTCAAATCAAGAATTCTCTTCTCTAAACAGTGAAGTACACTACTGTCAAACCAGAAACAGGCACGATTTCCATAGAAACGTACATTCAAAATCCCTGTACCAAAATAGTGTGATGTTTATACCCAAAATAATGTTCAATGCCTTAACAAAAGAAAAAAAAAGCATACAAGACTTACATATGTTTAGAAAAGAATTAAAGAGGCAACTATTACAAAACTTACATCTATTTCAAAAAGAATTAAAGAGGATACTATTAGGTCAAAGTTTCTATAATGTTGATGAATTTCTTTGCTATCTAAACAGATAGTGCTCATCTTTTGATTTTTCTGCATAAACCTTTGTTTTTTCCAACTTGCATGTAAAAAGAAGACAAAATATGTAATGTGTAATTAAAAAAATATTAAAGTGTAACTAAGAAAATGTTATTTCCCTTCATGGATTTTTTGTATAAACCTTGTAATTTTTTTCGTCTTGGGTGTAAAAAGAATACAAAATATGTAATGTGTAATTAATAAAATGTTATTTCCCTTAATTGTTAAAAATATAAATCACTCTCTCTCTCTCTCTCTCTCTCTCTCTCTCTCTCTCTCTCTCTCTCTATCACTCATTCTCTCTCATTCTATATGACAATTCCTATATCATGCATATTATAAAATGGATGATAATAAATTGAATTGAATTGATTTTCCTAATTAGGTTATGTTTCCCCTTTTCGACGTATGATAAAGAGTTTTTTTTCTGGAAACAGAATCGTTAACTTTTTACCATTCTTTTTATGGCAAACATAGGATTCATCGTCCTCTTCGCCATCAAATGAGACACCTGTGCTGCTTTGCTCTGTCTCTGAACAATACAGACTTCTTTGATTATTTTCTCCACATGCATGTCACAGTCTTCTTCTGGTGCAGTGTAAACTGTATGCGGTAGGATTGTCACCGGGCCTGAAGGACCTGTGAATCCTGACAGACTAGAAATGTCATTAGGTCTCATGCCACATCCATCAAATAGGAGTTCATGTATTTTCTTCAATGTTAGCAGGCTTATTAAAATTATATTTCTTTGTTGTGTAACAAGATGATAATAGTAAGCTATTATCCAAAACATTCATAGATAGCCAAAAACACAGTACACATATCAGGTGTGACATATGTAGTCGTGTTCTATCTGTTGGATACGCATACGTATTTGCCAATGGTATTTTATCGGCGAGTAAATAGCAACAAGTGAGAAACATCACTATGTAAATGAGCTACATCAAGCATCAAATCGCAAAGCTGACACATTAGACTTACATGATAATATGGTCGTGTGGTACCTCTGAGATACAAAACTGCCTCACATTGAACAACCTGAAGCGGGCAAGGTCACAGCATGACTGGCACTACTCCCACAACTATGTAAAGGAATAGAGAATACATAGCTTTGTGTCTGAGAGATCTCACACGACCATTAGTCTGAAATGCCAGTTAATAACATGGCAACAGGCTTGAAGAAATATTATGATAACCAAGACTTAAGACAAAAATCGTAAGATTAAGCTTTATCATAATGGATATTTCTGAGGTTTACGGAGTGGAAGGATGTAGGTTTGTATCCCATGACTAGCTATTTTGATTTTTTTATGAATGTAATACAAGAATATTTTGATATAACATTTAAATCTGATTAGACAACCTAGGATAAAATAAATATTTGGGTGTTTGTTTCCGAATATGTAGTGATTTCCACTGTGAGTGTAACGATGAGCAATAACATTCATTTTCTTCTTTGTCACAAATATTTCAGACACCATGAATCCTGCAGGGCTGTCCATAAATCCGTAAGAGTATAAGGGGGTGCAGACCTCTGCTGAACAGTATATTTCAGATACGCTCAATAATGTTCGTGTCCCAGTGGTTTGGTGCCCAGCAGAAGTGTTTAAATTCAGAAGAGTGTTCCTGGAGCCACTCTGTAGCAATTCTGGATGTGTGGGGTGTTGCATTGTCCTGCTGAAATTGCATAAGTCCCATCGGAATGTACAATGGACATAAAAGAATATAAGTGATCAGACAGGATGTATCACCTGTCAGAGTCGTATCTAGACATATCAGGGGACCCAAATTACTTCAATTACATGCACCCCTCGCAATTACAGAGCCTCCACCAGCTTGAACAGTCCCCTGCTGACATGCAAGGTCCATGGATTCGTGAGGCTGTCTCCATACCTGTACACGTCCATCCACTCGATACAATTTGAAATGAGATTCGTCTAACTAGGCAACATGTTTCCATTCATCAACAGTCCAATATCAGAGTTGAAATGCCTTGGCGATGTGTAAAGTTTTGTGTCGTGCAGTTATCAAGGGTACATGAGTGGGCCCTCAGCTCTGAAAGACCATATCGATGATGTTTCATTGAATGGTTCACACACTGACACTTGTTGATGGCCCAGCATTGAAATCTGCAGGAATTTGCAGAAGGGTAGCAGTTCTGTCATGCTGAACAAGTCTCTTCAGTTGTCGTTTGTCCCATTCTTGCAGGATACTTTCCCAGCCACAGCGATGTTGGAGATTTGAAGTTTTACCACATTCCTGATATTCACAGTACACTCGTGAAATGATCATATGGGAAAATCCCCACTTCATCGCTACATCGGATATGCTGTGTCCCATCACTCATGTGCGGACTATAACACCAGAATCGAACTCACTTAAATCTTGATAACCTGCGATTGTATAAACAGTAACCGGTCTAACAACTGTGACAGACACTTCTTGTCTTATATAGGCGTTGCCGACCGCAGTGCTGTATACTGCCTGTTTACATACTATCTCTGTATTTGAATACGAATGCCTATACCTGTCTCTTTGGCACTTCAGAATGTATAGCTCAACCCTAGACCATGATGCCAATAACTCCCCCACCCCCACAACTACAAAAGGCGGTATAACAATCTCCAGTTCACATGTATAGCTCAACTATAGGCCAGAATAGCAACAAACCCTCGCCACAACTACACAAGCCGGTATCCCAATCTTCAGTTCACCTATATACCTCAACCCTAGAGTAAAAGTACTCTTACGATATCAGTGGCTTCTCCATCACAAGTTGCAGTTGGTTACTGTATTCGTGGCGAATCATGGGAAGTGAACATGATGAATGATGAGTCAGATAGGACAAGACAGTGCAATCCACAAGAAAATAGAAACCTTCTCAGGTGTATCAATGTTTTTTAATGAAATCATAGGAGCAGGTAGATCAATCAATGTTTATCAATGAAACATAGGAGATGGTACGTGGATCAATGTTTGTTAATAATACAATCGCTCATTTGATATATTAATAAAAATTGATCCATCTAACTTCTCCCATGATTTAATTAAAAACATTGATCCACTTACGCTGGTTATGCAAACACCTATGAGTACAGTTTAAACTTTACTACATATTCTGTTTTATATGACAAAATTCTGCACAATATATTTCATTGTGCCGCCACATAAGTTCGTACACTCCACATCATGACGACTGTAGCATACTTAATAATGCAATGACATACCTTCCAAACACATAACCACCACATAATTAATCCACTGGATCACGCCACCTCTTCAAACAGCACGCCCTCTACAACAACATTTATTTCACTTTCACTCCAAAATAAACACTCCGCGGCTCGATGACGTCACACAACGCATCGAGGCACAGTGCAACAACGTCACAGGTCGAAGCAAACGGGTAGTATCCCGCAACCAAGTACATAATAAGAAGGGCGTCGTGTGTCACTAGCTGTAAAGAACATCGTGAAATGTTGTTGTACTTCTTTTTCCCAAAAATTAAGCTTGTTATTCATTACCGCTGAATTCCTCAGAAGCTATGTGTGCGACAGAAAAACCCAAAATAATTTCACACTTCCTTGTATCACTGTTCCCATTTTTTATGCTTCCTCTCGTTGGATTGCATATAACACGATACTATAAATTCTTTTGTGGACACGAATGCCATTATTAAATGAGTCAACGAAGGAAAGACGCGACAACTTCAACCAAACGATGATGTCGTATTGATCAGCCATGGGGCCAACGAGATTTATGGACCATGCAACGAACTGTGGACGTCTCACTAGATGTCTTGTCTGACACACTTTGCGAACGCTCAGCTCCGTGCAGGGCCCGCGGGAAATCAATATTTGATTGAGAAGGTAGTCAACAAAGGTCTTAATTTTGTTGTGTGCTATCGAGAACTTGCATGCATTTAAACACACGGTCAAGAATTATTAAAATCGTCTGAAATAGTTACTCGCTCCCGACCAGAGACAGCTGCTGGCCCTTGTAAGACCTGCAGTTTCAAGTGATGTGACGTACACACAATGAGCATGACGTCAGATCTCTCAGTCAATCATGGAACACGGACTTCACTGAACATAGAAGCTTCTTATCTTCACTTCGTTGTCAACTTTGGGATTAGTTGTACTAAGTGGTTATAATTAAAGGGCCGCTACTCACAGAGGTCCAGAGTGGGCTGTAATCATTGCATGATAGTGAAACTTGGTAGACATGCTAATGCATTAATGCGAAATCGATTTACATGGGAACAAGCCATAACAGTCAATTATAAAATAAACATTAGGTGTTCATAACCTTTTTGACCTTTTCTGCCCACATCTCGCTCCTAATCTGTTACATATGGAAATATTTCTAAGCCTCTTTCTTGTATTCACAGCACCAGACTTGCACCTGCTGGGGACTGACCATGGAACAAGAGATAAACTCAACTTACATTTACCAAGAAAAAATAAACATAAAACTAAAAACAGCATTTTCTACCAAGGAATAAAACTGTACAACAAATTACCAAAAGAGATTAAAGAAATTGAAAAAATACACAGATTTAAAAAGGCAGCAGAAAAGTACCTCTTGTAAATACATTTTATACATTGAAGGATTACTTAGATAAAACAGAGAAGGAGTTTGGTAAAAAAAGTTATACAAATAAATAACAATAATGATTATAAAATGTCCAACATTCCACATAATTCCTTCACACTATGTTTTTTTCATTTTTTCCCCTTTTCTAGAAATACTTACTCTGAAGCTATGAATAGCACAGTAGTAACACCGCTTCTTCTTTCTGAGCTCAACGTTTCACTAATTATAGAGGGATGCTGACTCAGTTTTTCAGAATAGCAAATAGGAAGTTGCACTACAGAAAATGGCCCAGAAATCACCAGTGTGTGTGTGATTGTGTTTGTAGTGAGTGAAGTGTTATGTAACAATGTGCGTATAGTGTGTGCAGTGACTGATAGTAAGATATGAGTGAATAGTAAGGCATTAGATTATTTAATAAGGTTTTTTTAAAAAAAGTATTGTATACCAGGAGTAAATCTAATGATTGTCTCTAACTAGAAGTCTGTAAATGTATGTGCATATATTTATTTTAAATTGGTCTTAACTCGTAAATACTTTGACATGACCTACATCCTTGTAAAAAGAGATCTATGGATGAATAAAGCTACTACTACTACTACTAATTTCTTTTCCAGTGTAAATTGGTTCCACATTAATGCTTTAGCATATTTACCAAGTTTTGCTGCCATATAGTAATTACGGCCAACACTGGAACTCTGTGAGTAACTGTACTTTAGTTATAACCACCCCATATATTAGAAAATGAGCTTATACTCTCAAACCTATGTCATACAGTAATAATAAAGTTTGTAAAGTTTGTGAAACAAGGCTAAATTTGTGGTTTATTTAGTTAATACAGTACACAATGTTTCACCAATGCCCATAGTTGAATCAATTAAAACAGATAGTTTATTCATGATAGACACTGCATTACCACTAATTCATTTTGTGTATCTTATTTGTAGTATCACTATTGTTCCCAATATAGTGGTTCCAATGAAGATGCCTCATGTAAAAAAAGTTTAATGTTTATCTTGTACATAAAAATATTGTTACTTATTTACCTGTGAGATAAATAGAGTAGATGTAGCAACTATGGGACAGGGCTTCAGATATTCATACACGTTTACCCAGTTCCTCACTTAGATGCTACTCCGAGAAGCAATTTCATTAAACAGACATGGCACCAGCATATCAATATGTTAAGAAAAATTCTCAGATCTGATTAC
This sequence comes from Schistocerca piceifrons, assembly GCF_021461385.2. Lineage (NCBI taxonomy): Eukaryota > Metazoa > Arthropoda > Insecta > Orthoptera > Acrididae > Schistocerca > Schistocerca piceifrons. The sequence continues at coordinate 149,492,616 of NC_060149.1, read as the reverse complement.
TTTGCACTTAAAAATCTCTCATTATGTTGAAATGCGTAAGGAATTTGCATATATTTTCACTAAACAGTGTTTTAAGCCATATGGCAGTGTAGCAAAAACAAAAATAAAGTATGTATTCTACGGAATATTGCAGTCAGAATATTGTGCTGAGTTGATAACGGAATATCTTGCAGCAATGCCTTCAGGGACATAAAGAATCTTACAACTCTTTGTCAGTACACTCACTTCCTAGTGAAATATGCAGTTCATTACAAGAGTGAACCAAGAGTAAACTGTAGAATTCACTACCACAATAGTAGAAGTAAAACTTTCCATAAAGACTGTGAATCCCAATCTAAGAGTTCAGAATGGGGTTTAATGTTCTGGTAGAAAAATCCACAATAGGACACTGGTAGACACCTGACACGTGACTCAGAATCTACAGACACTCAGAAAAAAAAGTAAAACATATCTCCTACAATTTATTAGAATATACAGAGTTCCAAATGCATCTAAAAATGTCCAGATATTTTCTATACCTTCCCACAACTGGTATGTTATATAATCGAGTTCCATTACTTGCCTTTATGAAATATTGGTTAAGAGGAATCTTTGATACTAGTTTTCAGCTTTGACCAGTGACGTAGGAAACATGCGACTAATGTTGGAAACATATGAACTATAATGTGACATCAGTGATGATCTTTGTCAAGTGGGCTACGTTAGATATTTGTCTGTCATCACAGCCAGGCTTTTCGCTTTCACATTTGTTGGTTACTTCAACTATCAACCAAAGTGTGAAAATATGCACCAAAAGGTGATGTAACAGCATTTATTAACATTATGTCACAGGTCAAAGCTAATGACTAGTATCTAATATTTATCTTGTGTGATGTCCTTAGGTTGGTTAGGATTAAGTAGTTCTAAGGTCTTGGGGACTGGTGACCTCAGATGTTAAGTCCCATAGTGCTCAGAGCCATTTGAACCATCTTTATACAAAATCTTTCTTCAGAGCAGCATATACAGGGCATTTAAAAAAGTGTCACATATTTCTATGAGAGGTACTAGTGGTAAAACTAGAAGAAAAGATCCTATAACGATATCTCCAGAAACCAATATTACATTATTGCACAATATGTAGTCCTCCCATTCTTACCTGTGTGTGACATAAAGAATAGGCATAAAGTCTTTACCACCCATTTGACACGTCATTTAGCCCTTTTTCACAGTGAATCACACACTTTTTCAGATATATCTGGATCCATTGAAATTGCATCACATGCATTGTTCACATGCACCAGTACTGTCTGCACATTGTTCATGGGTTGTGCATAACTAATACCTGTATACTTAGGTCTGGTGGATGGGGAGCCCATGCTACTGGACCACTTCGACCAATCCGTCACCCATGAAACATTACGGTGAGATGTTGTCATATGATCCATAGCAAATGGTGTGGTTTCCCATCGTGAATATACCACAGTCAGTGTCTTCTTACCAAAGTGACGTTCTCCAATAGCACTGGTAATTCATTACACAGAAATATGTAATACACAGCACATGTAAATTTGATTGGTCAAGTATATGTCCCACTAAGTCTGGCAGCGATAATTCCTGTCCATACACTAATAATAAAGCAATCCTGATGCCTCACCTTCATGATTACTCCAGGATTTGTATCTACCCACACATACATGTTGTAGTAATTTACTATGCCATCTCTTATGAATCCTGACTTATCTACAAGTACTACACATTACTCATCACACATAAAATGGTCCATATCACAACAAGTATTGGTTTCTAGACATATAATTATCGGGTCTTTTTTCTAGTTTTAATCAATATTTCGTCTACAAATATGACGTTTTTAAACACCATGTGTTATTTCACTCAATGCTTGTTTGAACTCTGCAGTCGAAAATTCTAAATCTTTATAACTTCTTCCTTTTGTGAGCAATCATTGTTAGCCGCTCATGAGTTGAAATTGCTCGTCTAATTCAAATATTTTTACCATATTATATAAGGAGTTACTATAGGCAATAGATATTTATGTCTCCATGTCCATCCTTGAACTATTTCGCCAGTAGTCTGTTCACCCTGGAACTATTGAAGACTGTGTTCACTTAATGAACCACTGTCTTGACTATTTATATCATTCTTCATATTTAGTACTCTTTGTTTTAATTTTCTTTTCTCCAACACAAGTTTGAACACAGATGTAACAGTATTTTCTCCAATGCGAGTACCTGAAGTGAAAAAATATGAGAGACCATAGTCGCCTACTGCCGAAACTTGTTTGTAGACAGTCAAATGGTGGCCACCAATAGACTGAAAATGTGTTAGTTTCGTGTTCCATCGGTCATTTTGCATGATAGATGCTATTGATGTGGAATGAGTCATTTTACATTCACACACAAATTAATTTGTACATATGGTTACATTCTGAACATTTCTAACTTTTTTCCCTAACAGGAAAAAGATATACAGATGTTGAGAGTTAGTAAGTCTTACTGACCATCTTTTACACATTGGAGTAATAGAAATTCTTCTACAGAATGGAAGGAGTTGTCAAGGAGAAATTTTCTCATTTTGTTTTCAAATCTTACTTTGCTGTCTGCCAGACATTCTATATCAGTGGGTAAGAGATCAAAAATTTTTGTTGCAGTATTTGTAAGTAGGCTGTTTAGGTTTTTTTATTGGTAACGCCACCTCAGTATGAAAATCACTGGCTGTGCTGTGTGCAGTCTGTGGCTGCTTTGCATTGTTGTAATACTCGCCATTGTAGTGTTGGGCAGTGGCAGCTGGATGTGAACAGCGCGTAGCGTTGCGCAGTTGGAGGTGAGCCGCCAGCAGTGGTGGATGTGGGGAGAGAGATGGCAGAGTTTTGTAATTTGTCATGAACTGCTATATATATTATGACTTTTGATGATATTAAGGTAAATACATTGTTTGTTCTCTATTAATATCTTTCATTTGCTAACTATCCCTATCAGTCGTTAGTGCCGGGGCGCTCGCTTTATTGCAGTAGCTCGAGTAACCAAGATTTTTGTGAGGTAAGCGATTTGTGAAATGCATAGGTTAATGTTAGTCAGGGTCATTCTTTTGTAGGGATTTTTGAAAGTCAGATTGCGTTGCGCTAAAAATATTGTGTGTCAGTTTAAGCACAGTCTTGTATAAATTTTTCATAGGGGATGTTTCATATTGTGCACCCCTTTTTGTGCTAGAGAGTACCTTAATATAGAGTAATGAATGGCACTTTTCCTTCTGGTATTGTAATTGTGTACATCATTGTTGAGCTATAGTTGATTATTACAACAACCTTCATGAGGGAGTAAATATACTGTGAAACGGCAGTCAGATTGCCCAGCTCATTTAACAGATGTGTACAAGATGATTGTGGTGAGCATCACATATTATTCTTACAGCACGTTTTTGGGCAATTCATCTATTTATATATTTATTTATTCCATGTGATCTGATGGTACACAGTGTGTTGCAGATGTCGGAAAATATCATTTAACATTGTTAACATATATTAACATAGGCCTATAGTATCCTAATGTATTATATTGCTCAATGTTTTCAATTTAACACAAACAGCAAGATTACTGTGCTAAGGATTCATTTACAGAGTAAAAACAGTGACACAACAAATACGACTTCACGGCTTTGATAAATGTTATGTTGTCTTCGATGGACTTAATACTAGTGGGAAGATTGTTGAACAGTTGGAGGCCCATGTGGAAAGCTCCCTTTTTACACAGTTGAGTGTTTGTACGTATAACATGCAGGTTTGCGTTTTTCCTGGTGTTGTGTTCATGTATTTCATTATTTTTTATGACTCTGGGGTCAGTTGGCACTATGTGGTTTCTGAAAAATTTTAGAGTCTCAAGAATGTAGAGGCAAGGCAGTGTAAGGATTTCCAACTTTCTGAAGGTGGGTTTGCAGGAGTCTCTGGTTTTGCTTCCTGTAATTATCCTCATTGCTCCCTTCTGGATTCTGAATGTGCTCAGAGCAGTTGGAGAATTTCCCCAGAATATTACACCATATTTTGGGTGGGCTTGTATGTAAGTGCAGTACGTACTGGTTAATGTTTTCAGGCTAGCACATGTTTTCAGTACACTCAAGGCATAACAGCCAGTACAAATCCTAGCATTTACCTTTCCTGTATGTGTATTCCGTTTCAGGTTATCTTGAACCCACAGACCCAGGAATTTGGAAGCAGTGTCGGTATCTATTGGCTGGTTATTTACAGTGACAAATGGCTGAGAGGAATTTGTATTTTGTGTTGTGTGAAAATTCATGGAAGCTGTCTTTTTGGTGATGATAGTTAATCTGTTGATTTTAGCCCAGTTGTTGAGTTGTTCAGTGGCCGAGTTCACAGCTTTTTGCACAGCCTCTGTATTCTCCCCTTTGAGGAGTACAGTTGTGTTGTCAGCAAATATTATTGTTTTGTGTGCATCAACATTCAGGCTCAAGTCATTAATACACAGGAGGAAAAGTAGGGGTCCCAATACTGAGCCCTTTGGAACACGTTGCTTTACAGTTTTATTACTTGACAGTATTTCGGTTATTGAGTTGCTTTGTCTATTAGAATATTTCATGCTGACTCTCTGCATCCGATTGGTTAGGAATGTAGCAATCTAGTTGTTTGCAATTCCTCTGATACCATAGTGTTCTAATTTTTCCAGTAATATTTTGTGGTCAACAGTGTCAAAAGCCTTTGACAGATCCAGAAATATGCCTGTTATGGGTTGTTTTGTGTCTAACAGTTCTAATAGCGTATTTATGCAATCATATACTGCAGTTTCAGTAGATTTGTTGCTTCTGAACCCATGTTGAGCTAAACTTAGTAAATCTTTTTTTTTTTGTACATTCGTTTTTCAAAAACTTTAGAAAAGCGGGATGAGATTTTCTTTCCCAAAACATTATTGCGTATGAAATCATTGAAAGAAAATATGCAAAATATGTCAGTTTACTGATTTGTGTCTCCCCAAGGTTTGCAAATAATTCTAAGATTAGATTAGATTAGTACTTATTCCATAGATCATTAATACAACACTTCGTAATGATTTGGAATGTGACACGTTAATAAAAGGTGTCTATACAAGATGTTACATTACACGAAATATTACATGACACTTAATATTTTTAATTTTTTTGTGGAGGTGTGGCTGAACTAAGTTGCTTTAGGAGCTTCAAAAATGTACTTTTTGCAATTTTGATTCTCATCAATATGGACACCTAAGAACTTTGAAGTGTCCATCCTATTTATTATTTCCTCGCCATGTGTTACACTTCTCACTGTTGTAGTACCCTAGATGTGCAGAACTAGGTATGCTATGTCTTTTTAAAATTGAGGGTGAAATCATTCGCAGATAACCAGTCATTGAGACTTTAAAAACTATTTTTAACATTTATTCTGTTACTATATTTATGCTTGAATTGATTACAATACTAGCGTCGTCTGTAAAATGGACTAAATGTGCTTGTTATAAATTAGACAGAAGATCGTTTACATAGAAGAAAAGCAATAGTGAACCTGATATTGAGCCTTGCAAAATCCCATATGCGATTCCTCACCAGTCAGAATTATGCCCCTCAATATTCCGAGTGAGGTGGTGCACTGGACTCACATTTAAAGGGATGGCAGTCCAATTCCATGTCTGGACATCCTGATTTAGGTTTTACGTGATTTCCCTAAATCACTTCATCCAAATTCAAGGATGGTTCCTTTGAAAGGGCAAGACCAATTTCCTTCCCCATCCTTCTCTAATGTGTTTGGTCTCCTCGCCCAAACCAACCATTATTAGTAGAATTACTAAGTAGAGTTTTCTGCATTCTTTTGGTTAGGTATGACGTTATCCACTGGTTGACTATACCATCAATTTATCTTGTAGAATATTATGATTTACACACTTAAATGTATTAAATAGGTCGCAGAAAATACCAATTGTCGCTATTTAATTTTTAATACTTGCAAAATCTGGTGAGTGAACATATAAATCGCATTCTCAGTAGAGCAACCCTTCTGAAAGCTAAATTGTGATTTGCTGAGGATATTATTGTTGCTTGGGTGAGATACTATTCTAGAATATATCATCTCCTCAAAAATTTTGGAAAATAATGTCAGTAGTGAAACAGGTCAGTAGTTGTTGACATCTGTCTTATCACCTTCCCTTAAGGGTTTAACAACACTATATTTCAGTTTCTCTGGAAAAATGCCTTAAGTTAGTGATACATTATATATTTCAGATAAGACTGGTGCTATTACATGGAAACAAACGTTTAGCATTCTATTAGAATCACCATCAAAATCAGATGAGCTTTTATTTTTGAGAGAATGTATAATTTTTCTTAGTTTCAGAATTAGAAGTTGATGATACATTTATATAATTGAATTTTATGAGAGTTACATTTTCGACATACTGCTGTGATTTTTCTCTTGAACTGTTTGCCTATGTGCTTTCTGCCATATTGTCGGAGAAGAAGCTGAGTAGCACTCTGGTGTACTGTTTTGATACTAAACAGTTGCATGGAGGGTTGTGACCTCAAAACTCATCAGGACTGTGCAATTTTAATTTCTATATTCGTCTTTGAGTGCATCCTAGAAGTATCCACAAATGTCAAAAATCATTGTACTGGAATGTTCTGTAGCTGTGTTCTGGCCGGAGTCAGTTTGCTGCGTGCTCTTATATGTGTAAGTGCTGAATAAACCTTCCTTAAGTGAAGTTAGTGATGGTCATTCATCTAATTATACCTTCTTCTACGTGACATTATTCATGAGATGATTATGAAATATATTTGCTACCCATCAGTCATCATTTATAACCCTTTCATTCAGTTCAATAATGAAGTTAGCCTTTTCCGTGTCTGATTGTCCTGTCTCTTGTTTCACTATATTCCAGATAACCTTAAGTCTGTTATCAGAATTACTGATTTCTGACATTATGTGCATGTTCCTTGATTTTTTTAAAGTAATCGTTCTTAGTAATTTTGTGCAGTTTTTGGTAGTGTGCACCTACTACATGATCCCTACTTGTTCTTGCAAAAGTTACATTTCCCTTTTCCTTTCACAAGGTACTTTAATACCTCTAGTGATCAATAATTTTTTACATGACTGTTTAGTGTTCTTTCTGATGAGCTTAAGTGGAAAGCTATTTTCAAATAATGATATGAATTTATCATGGAATAGATTAAATTTCACTTTGCCATTTGATTCATTATAAATATCATTCCAGGTCATTTTCTGTAAACTATTCTTACACGCATTTGTCCCGGAATCAATAATTATTATAACTGATTTTTACTGATGCACTATGTTATTTCTCCTACTAGCTATTTATCATGATCAGAGAGAGTATTTGTTATTGGGTAAAGAGCTATTTTCTTACTTTGAGCTACAACAATGATAGCACTATGAATTAGGGTGTAGTGTCTTCATCCACCCACATTGAAAAGTTAATAACTGAGATCAAGTTGTAGGAACCAAATAAGGAAATTTGTGGGAAGTCCCTATGGGACCAAACAGTTGAGGTCATCGGTCGCTAGGCTTACACACTACTTAATATGTCTTAAATTAACCTATGCTAAGGACAACACACACCCATGCTGAAGGGATGATGCAAACCTCTGATGGGGAGAAGCCGTGCAAACTGTGGGAAGACACGTGAGATCTTAGGGCTACCCCGTGCGGCAACCAAATAAGGTTTCCAGATCGCCTTTCCTACCTGAATCCTTCAGAAAATCGACATTGAAGTCACCACAGACAATTAACTGCTTGCTGCTATCTGACAGTACAGTAAAGAATCCAGATTCAAACGGTTCAAAATATTCCCTGTGGGGATCTATATACAGTTATAATTTAAAAAGAACTATTTTTCAATATTAATTCGGAAGTAGTCACTTATATGTGCTGATCAATACAAAAAAATACTTGTCTCGTTATTTCTTAACTTGTGTCCTGCCTTAATATACACTCCTGGAAATGGAAAAAAGAACACATTGACACCGGTGTGTCAGACCCACCATACTTGCTCCGGACACTGCGAGAGGGCTGTACAAGCAATGATCACACGCACGGCACAGCGGACACACCAGGAACCGCGGTGTTGGCCGTCGAATGGCGCTAGCTGCGCAGCATTAGTGCACCGCCGCCGTCAGTGTCAGCCAGTTTGCCGTGGCATACGGAGCTCCATCGCAGTCTTTAACACTGGTAGCATGCCGTGACAGCGTGGACGTGAACCGTATGTGCAGTTGACGGACTTTGAGCGAGGGCGTATAGTGGGCATGCGGGAGGCCGGGTGGACGTACCGCCGAATTGCTCAACACGTGGGGCGTGAGGTCTCCACAGTACATCGATGTTGTCGCCAGTGGTCGGCGGAAGGTGCACGTGCCCGTCGACCTGGGACCGGACCGCAGCGACGCACGGATGCACGCCAAGACCATAGGATCCTACGCAGTGCCGTAGGGGACCGCACCGCCACTTCCCAGCAAATTAGGGACACTGTTGCTCCTGGGGTATCGGCGAGGACCATTCGCAACCGTCTCCATGAAGCTGGGCTACGGTCCCGCACACCGTTAGGCCGTCTTCCGCTCACGCCCCAACATCGTGCAGCCCGCCTCCAGTGCTGTCGCGACAGGCGTGAATGGAGGGACGAATGGAGACGTGTCGTCTTCAGCGATGAGAGTCGCTTCTGCCTTGGTGCCAATGATGGTCGTATGCGTGTTTGGCGCCGTGCAGGTGAGCGCCACAATCAGGACTGCATACGACCGAGGCACACAGGGCCAACACCCGGCATCATGGTGTGGGGAGCGATCTCCTACACTGGCCGTACACCACTGGTGATCGTCGAGGGGACACTGAATAGTGCACGGTACATCCAAACCGTCATCGAACCCATCGTTCTACCATTCCTAGACCGGCAAGGGAACTTGCTGCTCCAACAGGACAATGCACGTCCGCATGTATCCCGTGCCACCCAACGTGCTCTAGAAGGTGTAAGTCAACTACCCTGGCCAGCAAGATCTCCGGATCTGTCCCCCATTGAGCATGTTTGGGACTGGATGAAGCGTCGTCTCACGCGGTCTGCACGTCCAGCACGAACGCTGGTCCAACTGAGGCGCCAGGTGGAAATGGCATGGCAAGCCGTTCCACAGGACTACATCCAGCATCTCTACGATCGTATCCATGGGAGAATAGCAGCCTGCATTGCTGCGAAAGGTGGATATACACTGTACTAGTGCCGACATTGTGCATGCTCTGTTGCCTGTGTCTATGTGCCTGTGGTTCTGTCAGTGTGATCGTGTGTTGTATCTGACCCCAGGAATGTGTCAATAAAGTTTCCCCTTCCTGGGACAATGAATTCACGGTGTTCTTATTTCAATTTCCAGGAGTGTATGTAATAACTCCTATTTTCCCATATTAATTCTGCATGAGTAAGCTGCTATAGTGTAATCTTTTATTTATATCTTATCTAACCCTGTGGTGCTCTGAGAGGCAAAGTATGTCCATCTTTTCAGAGCTCGCTAAATTCTCTGAACAGACAAGAAGCTCTTCTACCTTATAAATCAGTACTCTAATATTTTAATGAAATAAGCTAACCTTACTGTTCTTTGCATTCTTAAGCATCTTCTTGGGCTCTTCTATTATTCTCACTTCTTTTAAAACGGTGTATGAATCCTGATTCGAACCTACAAAATGTGCCTCTCTGATACCAGTAATCACAGGGTTGTTGGTGTGTGTGATGATGCTTATCTCTTCTATCCAGGATGTCATGTCGATGCAAGAAATTTTATTTATTGCATCTGTGTGCATTTGCGCAGATTGGTCGTTTCATATGGACCGGCCTCATAAGGTTTCTGGGTCATCTTTAGCTACAATCTACAATACTGCATTAACTGCCAGCACGAATTTGTTTAGTTCACACCATCTTGAAAACTGTATCAATACAAATTCTGACCCTTTCTGTCCTCCGAAGGGGTTAGCGGGGAATACGCGTGCAGGAAATCGTATCTTTTTTTTCCCTTTATTGTATTTCGATTCCCCTTGAAGGGGGCGGGCTGGCAGCAGCTTATTACGCTGCTCTGCAGCCTACAGACTTTTTAAAACGTAAGGAGAAGTTAAGAAACAATAAAAGCAGGCGATAAAATGGGGACTTAAATTGTAAAACGGCGGAAAATTGTGGAAAGTTAAAACATAAATCAAAGGGTTGGCAAAGCGGATAAAATACACAGGATGCAGACAGGTAACATAGTAGGCAGACAATCAAAAAATATGGCGACAGTCTGGTTTCTGTTCGCAAGAGATATAAAATCGCACCCAGCGACAGTATGATGGCCGTTCGCAACACTTCGGAAAAGACACACAACACTGAACACTTACTGTAAACACTGCACTAAAATGTTGGCACAAAGAGGACACATCATAGCCTAGGGCAGATGGGGGGGGGGGGTGGACCTGAACGGATGAGGGGGAAAACAAGGAGGGGGGAGAGAAAAAACTAAAGGGGGGGAACCAAAGGAGGGAGAGGACTCATAAGGGGGGGAGGGGCAGGGCAGATGCGAGAGGGAATGGGAAAAGACAGAGGAGGGAAATGCAAAAGGACTCGGGGGAAAGAAGGGGACAGAGAGAGGGTAGGTGGGGAAAAAAGAGGATGGAAGGGGGGAGAGGGAGCACAAGTAAATGATGGAGGAAAGGAGGGGGGGGGGTGAGGACCAGAGTTGATAGGAGGGATAAATGGAGGGAGAGAGGGCATCACCTGGGAGGGAGATAGATGGAAGCCATCCTGGGAAAGGAGATTAAGGGTGTAGAGATGGAGGGTAGGGTGGACACAACAGTGAAGACGTGGCAGGGGGCGGGGATGGGAGAGGAGAGGAGCAACCAGGGGGTGAGGGAGATCAAGGCGGCGGGAGGTGTAGAGTATGTAGATATGTTCAAGAAATAGGAGCAGATGGGGGAAAGGAATGAGGTCATTGAGGATCCACGTGGGGGACGGGAGGCATACACGGAAGGCGAGGCGTAGTGCATGACGCTCAAGGATCTGCAGGGACTTATAGAATTTGGGGGGGGGGGGGCGATATCCAGGTGGGACTGGCATACCAGAGGATGGGACGGATTAAGGATTTGTAGGTGTGGAGGATGGTAGAGGGGTGCAACCCCCATGTCTGGCCAGAGAGGAGTTTGAGGAGTCGGAGGCTGTTGTGGGCTTTGGATTGGATGGAGCGGAGATAAGGGATCTGGGTGAGGTAAAGGTCAATGGTGAGGCCAAGGTAGGTGAGGGTGGGGATGAGGCGGACAGGACGGGCGCAGACGGTAAGGGAGAAATCCAGGAGCCGGAAGGAGCAAGTGGTACGACCTACGATGATTGCCTGGGTCTTGGAAGGATTGATTTTCAGGAGCCACTGGTTACACCATGCAGCAAAAAGGTCAAGGTGATTCTGGAGAAGGCGTTTGGGACCGTTGGAGGGTAGGAGCGAGGGCGAGGAATGCGGTGTCATCGGCATATTGCAAGAGGTGCACTGGAGGGGGGGAGATAGTATTGTGTGAAAGCGCGACTTAAATGGTTGTGCGATCGATGTGTAACACTTTTTGACAGATGTTAACAATTTTTTGAATGGCTTCGTCATGCTTTCAGTTGTCATTCTCTTTATTTCATGTACGAATGCACAGTTTCGGCCTTAGGCCATTTTCAATTGTTTTGTGGATGATTATTTTGTACTATATTATGCCATGTACGTCCTTGCTCCTATAAGTGCGTGGAATGGTCAAAAAACAAATTAGAAAGATTTTTCGCTATTTTAGGAGCACGTTACTTTCGAGTATTTCGAAAGTCACGTGCTCCTAAAATAGCAAAAAAAACTTTATAATTTATTTTATGACCATTACATGCAGTCACGCCAAAACTGTACAATCGTATATGAAATCAAGAGAATGGCAGCTGAAGACATCACGAAATAATTCAAAAAATTCATCACAACTGCACACACTATCGCACACAGTCTAATATAACAGTCGCGACACTCACTGCTGTAAAAGTTGTTGCCGTTTGACAGATGGAGCGACACTAGCGCTCCAAGCGGTAGGTAAGGTGAACGTCAGACGCGTCGTAAGCATAATGTTTGTTTACATCCATTTCCTACGTAATTTCCGCATTATTTGAGTTATTTTCTTGCCTCCAAGGGTTTGTGTGGTATCAGAAGGCATATATGTTTCTAAAAATGATTCTAAAATAAGCGCCAGCACGGACAAAAATCATGAATAGAGTGGCAAGCTACAACACATTCGTGAAGAAACACTTGTGACATTGGACAGAATTGCAGCTTACCACGTTCATATCAAAAGAATATAAACACACAGATTCACATGTCAGAAGCACAGACATGTACCTCTACTTGCAAAAACGATCGACAGCTCGTTTATCGTTCTGTAGGCCTACTGCGTTTGTTTGTCATTTTCGCCTGTTGCCACAAGTACGACCTTCATCTTTTTATTATTCTAAGTGGGACAAGCAACTGCCAAATAGTGGGAAGAATATGCTGAAAACACTATAATGAGCTGATTACACTACATTTCACGAAAAACCAAATATTTGTATAATTTTCAAACAATCTGTCAGTGAAGAAGGTGCTGACAAAATAATGTCATCACACGAAAGAAGCAAGGGAAATTAAGTGACTAACAACAGAAGTGAACGAAATACATACCAAAGAAATCAGCAGCCCAAATGAGCCAACTTCTTCAGTTTCTTATTTGCTTTCTTGTTGTTAGAAACTACGTCTTGATTCCAATATTTCAGCCTGTAAACGAGTCTCACTTTAACAAATAACTTGATTAACAGCAGTTTCGCTCGAAATCTAGCGATTTGCACATTCTGACACTTCACACGCTTTTGCAAGACACGAACAGCTGCACTTAATCTAACCACTTCATCGTCAAAGCAGGTCTGTGTTGACGATTCACACGAATCTGGCACTGATACATGGTGAGCTGAACCAGCTGCTTCTGTGTCATAGGACTGTTTTACTGCTTTAGATTGACTGTCGAATCTTTGTGGCAGTTTCCTCTTCATCGTCAGCTGAGGTGGCTTATTTGGAATGTCAAACAGGGTGGGTACTGCATTCCACACGAGTTTGTTGTTGTCTGCGTTCATGAACTGGTTTTGTTCGAAATGTAGCGAACAAAACCTAATATTACTATACAGGTACACTGGGTCTTTTTTGTTCATGAGGTCTTCTCGCCTGCTATTAACAAGCCATTTTCTGCTCGTAAAACGAAACATTCATCATTTATACACATATAGTTTGCAAGTGAATCCTGACGATACAGTTTAGTAACATGATGGTTATACCTCTCAGGATCCTTAGGAAACCTAAAAAAAGACAGCTTTGGTGTCTTCTTTCTGTTGTTGGTGCAATTTATTGCGCTACAAACGCTCCCGCCAGTAAAAGCCATTGTAAAAATCAAAATAAACAACCACTATTCTCCTTCACGATCGCGCCGAACTCACAGTGTAACCTACCAGCCGCTTGGGGCGCTGCTGGCGCTGTAGGCAACAAAATCGAGGCGAAGTGTCGCGACTGTTATATTAGACTGTGCTATCGCATTGAAAACTTAGTTAACATAACAATTTTGGTTTGTCTGTTGTAGAGTCTTTGGTAACAGCTTTTCCGCGTGTATGTTTGAATATGTGCGGAACTTTTGAAAGTTGTTTTAATACATTTTACTTCTCTGGATTACAGTTTGAGTGGTAAGATTGTATGACATGCAGTAAAGTTCATTTTTGATCTAGAGTCCCTGTTACCGTATGTTACTTTGGTTTGCTAATGTTGGCTTGTATTTTTTTTTTGGTCAAGTCATAGTACGTATGCAAATAATGACAGCTGTTCTACAAATGCGGTGTTTTGAAATCTCTTCTCCCTCACTAATTATGCTTATCTGATTAGTTTAAACAGACTGTGACCACATTGTAATCATGGACTCAATCAATCTTGGCCTGGTGTGCGAACTTTTCAGGAATTTGGAGCAGTATAGATGCGAAAATACTGTGTGAAATGAAAATACTTCAGATCTGTTGCAGTAAAACAAAAATTATGTTGAAATAACTGTATGCTCTGCTTTTGTGCCTTCTCTTACTCGGAAACCCGCAATCAATAAAAATTAAATTCAAATAACTATTGTTATGTCTTTGTTTAAATTTCACCGGAATTACAGATGAAATTTTGTACGTGGACGCTTGCAGCTGACTTTCACCATATTCTGGCCGCGAATCCAGTGTTATACAGAAATGTATAGTAGAACCGTATTTGTGTTATGTGCCAGATATTATATTTCCCCACACGAACTATCAGAATTTCAGTATAGTATGATCGTGCACCGCCCCCAACCCCATCTTGGACGTTCTGACAAACAGAACGTTTTAAAAAGTTTTGATTTGGCGCTGTACCAGTATTTCACATTAGAAGAAAAACTGGGCTTGTGTCTGCTGTGTGAATGAAGCTGATAAAGTCACACATACAGCTATGGCTCCAAATCAGGATTTTCGAAGTATTGTCAATGATGGTACCTCAGAATCTTTGTAGACACGTTTCAGTTTTCAGAAACCTGTGAATTCTTCTATCAGGTGTTGAATTGCAGTGGCCCGAGAATTATGAATTGTAATTGAAATCAAATGCCACAATATGACATTATGTAGCTTAAATCTCAGCTGTTTTACTAATTACTTTACAAAGTAATTTGTAGCCAAGAAGATTTTATTCCCTGAACTATGACCATGACAAGCTTCTTTTATGGCTGAATTTGGTGCACATAATGCAAACCTTGGTGAAGTCCATCAGCCAGAGCATAAAGCAAACTTCAGACTGTCATCAGATGATGTACTGAAATTATCATAATCATCCTCTGGGTCAAGCTCAGTTCTAGATAGCTCACTACTTAAAGTGGTAGTTTGTTCTATCAATTACAGATTGATGGAACTGTATAATTGATCTGATAGCCTAAAAGATGTTACTAACCATTTATTCCATAGTGACGGGTGTGACATTTGGAAGATTTTAATGACTCGTATATTTTCCTCTAGTAATTTTTTAAAGTTTTGTTAATGTATTACCTATTACCTGATAATGCTTACACTCTTCATTTAGATTTAGTCAGTTGTTTTCTCTTTAGAATTTACGAATAAAGACAAGAAAAGAGTTAATTTTTGTGATGGGTATGACCTTGTTCCTGTTTTTTCAGAAAATGGGTCGACAGAAGCGTCCGATCCCACGCGTTGGCTTTGACCCATGACGTAAGGGTGTTGTGTGTGACGTCATGACGGCACGGAGTTTGGTTTGAGTGTGGCTGTCTCCAGTTCTGTTTTATCTTATTTTATTTACTTTTCTGATCTGTTCGTTCTATCTCGTGATATTTTTTTTTTTAATTTAAAAACGCGTATTACTTATTTTGATTATCTGTTTCCTCCAATTTCTGTTTTAGTTTATTATATTTATCTTTCTGATCTGTTTGTTCTATCCCGTGAGATTTTTTTTAAAAAAAGACAAAACACTAATCAGCTACTGAAGCATCTTTATCTTCTATGGGTTGCAGGGGTTACGACCCCTGGGGAGGTGGGTGGGTATTCATGCATGGCTGTCGTCACTTACACGTTGTAGCTACGCAAGGCGTCTAAATTTGTTTATATTTAGTTTGCCCCCTCCACCCAAAACACCCCATTTCCCGCACTTGTCCCGTTAGTGTCATTAGGCTTCTTGTGGAAAGTGTGTGTGTTTGTTTTTGTTTCCGCCATATTTGTGACGTCATGGGTCAAAGCAGACGGGCGGGATCGGACGCTTCTGTATTTCTCAGAAAATTGTGAAACAATTAACCAAACTGCAGGAATTTATATTTTTTAAAGTTGGATAAGAAATCAGTACAACAGAAAATACACAAAGTTTTTAAAAGGTAGATATTTTTAATTTATGAAACATATTGTATTGCTGTGACAGGTATGACTTTTAGCTGTGATGGGTGTGACTCCATCCAACTATGTGAACTTATTGTTGAGAAACAAGCTTTTAACAATGAGGCTTGTAACTGATACTACCTTAGTTCTTCCATCAGAAACATGTCATCAAAAATGGTGTGCATCAGGCATTATGTTTATTGCTTACGGAAGTGATAATACATTGTTTTATACCATTGTTTTGGAATAACTATTTGAATTGAGTCTGGCCCTTGTTGTTCACTAGAACTGGAGGAGAAACTTATGTATGGATAACAACAGAGATATTTTCTGTTGAAATATCTGTTTTTTCTTTCTCTGGCCAAATCCAGAAACTACCACTGCAATGAATGTAATTCAGTTGTACTTTACGTCTTTCTGCATTGCAATAATACCAGTTATCTTGGCATAATAGAGAATTTTCCTGTTTGTTTGAACTTTGCTGCATTTTGGGTTTTCCATTTCCAGAGCGACTTGTATGAAATCATGCAGTGTAATGTTCTTGATGGAGATATTTCCCTTAGGATATGCTAGTAACATATGTTGAGTTTCAGGTACAGATTTATCAAGCACTCTAATAGATTCCAATGCAGACTTTACCATTCTTCCCACTAAAAGGTGATTTCCATCCTGCACTTCAAAAATGATACTTTTACTGTACAGTGGGTTTTGGTCAACTGTCCTCCCACCTGTCTTCCAACACTGATATGTGTATAGCTGTTTTCTCTATTGGGACATACAGTAATTGAATCTCAGATTCACATTATGAAACAATTGTGGAAGTCAAGTAAAGAATTGATTATGGATTTCCTTGCCTCTACTTGGAAAAATGCCTTACGCTTTTCTATTGCCACCTATACTATCCACTGTCCTTTTGTGTTGGGATGTGGCAGAAAAATTCCACTCTCCTGCCACACTCATGAAACGCAGATTCAGTAGTGTATATCTGTTTTTGAACTGTGCATGTTGTCCATAAGAAAAACAAGTACTTTTCCAATTGAGGAAACTCTGTTTTCAGTTTAGAAATAACAGCTTTCAGAAAAACCCAAAAATCCGCCTCATCCTGGGAGAATTTATCACTTATAACTAAAATTGGCCGCTTTGTACTTTAAGCCAACCATAGCTAGTGAGGACTGTTGATTGTAAATGACTCCAATGTGTGCTAGATATCTGGTCCTCATAAAGAGCTTCTTAATTCTCAACAAAGTCAATTTGCAGCACACATTCATTTTCCTCTGACACATTTTTTATTCTCAAAATATTCAGACTGGACACTTTTAACATAGCAGTGGATTTTCATATATGCAAGGTTACTGTCTGTTTCGTTTATGGTATATAATACAGAGCCATCAAGCTCTACAAGCCTAGGAAATCCTTCCACCTCATCCCATTGGTTCCGAGTCAAAATGCAGTCCGTCATGTAATAAATTCTCAACAGAAGTCCCTTCCCCTCGAGGAACAACTCCACCTCCTCAGCCACAGAAGAAATCCTCTTCTCTGGTTCCTGATAAGGACAGGGCTCGCTCTTGGAATACATCTCCCCAGAGTTCCCAAGATAGGAAGCCTGCTACCTTGGGTTGGACTAGGGAGCCATGCTCAAAGGCCCCCAAAGTCACTCGCTCTCTGTCCAATTCAAACATCTCTGCCACCTATTCCCTTACTGATAACACCTCCCCACTCCCTCTGAGGGAGAAGAAGGAGAAAAAGAAGCACCACCACAAGTCCCAGGACAGGACTTCCATGGAATCCCGGAGCACTTCGCCCCTTCTTCTCACTCCAAATCAGCCCCAGTTATTAAGGATGTCACCCTGTTCTCGTGGGTGAGACCACTGACCTGGTGACACGACATCCCTTCGGTTTCTTTATGTCTACCTGAATTGCAATGGATATTACTATCACCTCCCGGAAACACAACTTAATTCTTCTTATTCTGCATTCTGTCTTGTTTTTTAAGAAACAGTTATGTGATGACTACTCTCAAATGTTTCATGGTTATTGGACAATCTGTCAGAACTGTGCCAGCCCTGAGATAGCATCTGGAGGGATCTGCACTTTGTTTCGCACCAACGGCATTAGTCATTGGATCCCCCTTCGTACCAACCTGGAAGCAGTAGTGGTACGAATGCGAATGACCCCAGCAATCACTATTTGCAGTGTCTGCCTTCCTCCAGGTAGGCCACTTCCTTATGTTGAATGACCTACCTTAATACAGAAACTCCTGCCCCCATATCTCCTCCTTGGGGACTTCAATGCAAACCACCCCCTGTGGGTGAGTGCCACGTTGACGGGTAGGGGTCTTCTAATTGACCAACTTTTGATTTGTGTCTCCTCAATGATGGTTCCCCTACCCACTTCAGTGTTACACATGGCACCTTTTCTGCTATCGGTCTCATTCCATGCTCTCATGGCTTCACTACATTGCTCACCCCGTGATGATCTTTGTGACAGTGATCACTTTCTGGTGATTCTGTTGTTCCCATGCTGCCGACAGGCAGTCAGGCCCCCACGTTGGCCATTCCGCAGAGCCAGTTGGCCATTATGTAAAGGGTGTACATAAATTCTGGGAACACTTTCAATTATTTATTGCACAAGAAACAAACATTGTACAGATGTCATACATATGTCATTTTGGAGAGAAATCCTGAAAGTTTTTTTTTTTTTTTTTTTTTTTTTTTTTTTTTTTTTTTTTTTTTTTTTTTCCATGTATACCGCCACAGCTTAGTTTCATAACTTGTCTATAGTCAGCACTGCTAGCAAACGTGGCGAGTTCAGGTGCAGAGCAAGCTGTCTGTGTGTTGGAGTTCAACAAACACAGGTATGCTACAGCTGTTCAATGGATGTTTAGAACCAAGTACAGTAAGAAGCCACCAACAAGGAAGGCCATTTACAACTGGCACAACAAATTTGTTACGACGGGTTGCTATGGTCGTAGGTTTGAATCCTGCCTCGGGCATGGATGTGTGTGGTGTCCTTAGGTTAGTTAGGTTTAAGTAGTTCTAAGGTCTAGGGGACTGATGACCTCAGGTGTTAAGTCCCATAGTGCTCAGAGCCATTTGAACGATGGGTCGCTTGTGCCCGGCAAAGAGAAGGGGACATCCCAGTGTGAGTGGAGTTAATGTGGAGTGCTTACAAGAGACATTCGTAAGGAGTCCAAAGAAAACGGTGCACCGTGCATCCTGTGAACTCGAAATGGCTCCAATGACAGTGTGGAAAGTCCTGTGGCAGAAGCTGTCTATGAAACCATTCAAATTGGAGCTAGCGCAGAAGCTAAATGACGACGACATAGACAAGCGTTTTGAGTTTTGTTCACAGTTGCAACAATTGAATGAGAATGGGGATGGCATTGTTGATCACTTAATTTTTAGTGATGAAACTACTTTTCACACTAATAGGAAAGTGAACAGGCATAATTGTCGAGTCCACACTAATGCATTGAATTTGAGCATGAGTCCCCTAAGGTAAATGTTTTTTGTGCCTTGCCATGTTGAAAACTGTAGGGGCAATTCTTCTTCGCCTAGAGCACTGTTATTGTATATTCCTACTTGGACATGTTGCAGCAATGGCTGATGCCTCAAATGCAATCAGACTCTCCGTTCATCTTTCAGCAGGACGGGGCTCCACCCCATTTTCATCGTGAAGTTCGTGGGCATCTGAACACGGAGCTGCTGCATCGATGGATCAGCCGTGCTACAGAAGGGGACAGCTGTTTCGTGAAATGGCCTCCCCCATCACCAGATCTCACACTGTGTGTCTTTTTTCTGTGGGGACATATTAAAGATCTGGTGTATGTACCGCCTCTACCACATGATGTAGCAGAGCTCCAGGAGATAATATAGGAAGCGACTGCCACAGTCAATGATGCCATGTTGGGACGGGTATGGCAAGAATTCGATTACCGTATTGACGTCTGCCTGGTCACTCATGGTTCGCATATTGAATGTTTGTAAAAAAAAAAAAAAAAACACTTTCAGAGTTTCTCTTCAAAATGCAAAATGTATGACATCTGTACAATGTGTAGTTGTTGTGCAATAAATAATTGAAAGTGTTCCCAGACTTTATCTACACCCTGTATGTCTGCTGTGCACTTCAACACGTCTCTCTCAGGTTGCATTGCTGCGGTCGTGCAAGACACCTCTGACACTATTCTTTATGCTGCTGGCTATTCCCTGGTTGCCCTTGTCGACTGGTGACGTGGTTGGTGAAGGACATAGCACTCTCTATCCATGACCACCGACAGGTGCTGCAGCGATTTAAATGATGCCCTTCACAGACCAGCCTTATCACTTTTCTGTGCCTCCGTGCTAAAGCTCACTACCTTATTAAGTAGAGTAAAAAGGAATGCTGGGAGCACTGTGTTTCCTCCCTGGGGACGTATGCTTCTTCATTGCATGTTTGATCCAAATTCCATAGCCATCTGGGCTGCCAGCAGAAATCAACTGTCCTATAGGGTGCTCTGTGTACTGATCCATTGGCCCTTGCAGAATATCTTGCGACACACTTTGTGACATCATCAGCATCCTCATGCTATCCTGCTACCTTACACTGGCAGATACAGTGAGTTGAATAAACTCCTCTCTGTTTCAATCCCCAACAAGCTAAAGCCTATAGTGAACTCTTCACTCTATGGGAATTCTTGCAGGCTCTTAACTCTTCACATGACACAGACCCAGGACCAGACGCCATCCACAACCAGATCATCCAACACTTGGAAGTTATCCAGGGCCAACATCTACTCGGGGTCTTCAACAGTATTTGGCTCATGGGTGACTTCTCCTCACAATGGTGAGATAGCACCATCCTTAAGCCCGGGAAGAACACAACACCTCTCTACAGCTCCCGCCCGATTAACCTGACCAGTGTACTTTGTAAATTGCTCAAGAGGATGGTTCACTTCTGATTATGTTGGCTACTCAAATCTTGAGGCCTTTTGTCCCCATATCAGTGTAGTTTCCGGGAAGGACGAGCTACAGTTGATCATTTAATCAGTTTGGAAACAGCAATCTGACAGGTTTTTACTAACTGCCAACACCTTGTTGCAGTCTTGTTTGACCTACCTAAGGCTTACAACATGGCTTGGCACCATTACATCTTAGTTACCCTCCATGACAGGCTTTTGTGGCCCCCTTCCAGTTTTTATGCCAGTGGCTCTTCCGGGTTAGAGTTGGCACTTTACTCAGTGCCCCTCAGATCCAGGAGAAGAGTGTCCCACAGGGTTCTCTGTTAAGTGTCACATGCTTCCTCCTGCCATCAATGGACTTGTAACCTCTGTTGCACCTCTGGTTACCCCATAGTTGTATGTCAAGGATTTTTGCATCTGGTACAGCCCATCTCTGAAGCATCGATGGAATGCCAGCTCCAAGGCACCGTCTGACAGGCCTCTGCATGGGCCCTTTCCCATGGCTTCCAGTTTTCTCCCTCCAAAATGTGGGTTATGCATTTTTCCTGTCAGCTCATAGTACTCCCTGATCCAGAACTTTATTTATGTAACCAGCACCTAGGTATTGTAGCACAGTCCCATTTCTTCAGCCCGCTTTTTGATAAAAACTGATATGGCTGCCCCATGTTCACCACCTGAAAACTACCTGCATACAGAAGCTTGATGCTATCAGCCTCCTGGCCCACACATCTTAGGACACAGACTGTACTACTCTTCTCCATATGTACCGCACTTTGGTTTTGTCTAGACTAAATTATGGTTGTAAGGATTATGGCTCAGTGGCTCCTTCCAGCCTGGAACTACTCGACCCTGCGTCTGGCTATCGCTGCCTGTCACAGTGGTCCTGTTGACTGTCTCCTACAAATATGATGGAGACAACTCCTCATTTCTTAGGCAATTGCCATTCAACAGTTCCCATACCATCCCATGTATTCTGTCCTCTTTGCAGATGAGAGATGTCTTCCTCCTGATACCCGCCCTTGGGTGGAATTGCCGGTTGGAATGCCTCTCACTTTCCTATATTAGAATCTCACCGGAAAGTGACTCATGTATTTCCTCCTGCGCCCTCCCCTCCCCCCCCCCCCCCCCCCTCCCACCTTTGCTTAGTACCTTGACCGTGGATTAGGACTGACCAATTCCAGTGTGAAGAGTTCCATTGTGCTACCTTCTTCTACACTCATGGTTCTAAAATGATAGAAGGCTGGATGGATTTTTATGTCACCTACTGGCATGGTACACCATTTACTGTGGGGATAATGTTCACAATAGAGCTGCTAACCATTAACAGGACCCTCCATTTTGTTACTCAGGCCTCACACCACAGTGTTTTAATATGTACTGACTCAATGAGCAGCCTTCAGGCTATAGACTGATACCACCCTCTGGTCTCTGCTATCCATAACCTCCTCTCTGCCCTTGGCTGTGCCACCTGCTTAGTTGTCTTTCTCTGGGTCCCAAATCATGTGGGTATCATAGGGAATGAACTGGCTACCTGCTTGGCTAGAGAGGCAGATATTTAACCCCATTCCCCTTCATGATTCCAGGTGCAGATATGCGGATACATATCAGATCTCACTTTTGCTCAAAAGTGGAATGAGATCTGGTGTGCTGCTACTGCTATCAGTAGTAAACTCCACACAATCAAGGAGACTACTGCAGTTTGGCACTCTTCTGTCCACTCCTCTCTGAAGGAGTCTGCTGTCTATGCATTCATCCTACTGAGCTCACCCATCATTTTCTTGTGCATAACAAGTGCCCCCCCCCCCCCCCCCCCCCCCATAATGTGGTTGAGCCGCCAGGCTGATGGTATCCCATATATTGGGGGAATGTCCCTTCTTTTTTGGCCTTTTGTACTAAGTATAGCCTTCCAGATTCCTTAAGTTTAATCTTAACAGATGATTCACAGGTAGTTGAACTGGTCCTCAGTTTCCTTCGTGAAATTGGTTTTTATTTTCAGATATGTGGTTTTGCTTTACTCCTGGAACAGGGGCAGGGTGGTTATGGTTGGGGCCTCTCTTCATGTTTTCTGGGGCTTGGATGTATAAGCAACTCCCGTGCAAAGACTGTTCTTTTATCCCTCTGTTTTTCCAGCTTGTAGATTTGGCCTACCCATTTATGCCTTCTACTGCGTGTTTTTATCTTCCTCACTTTATAGTTTGACCCCTCTCACTGGATCCACCCGTTTTTAGCAGACACCTCTATGTTACGCATGTAATTTTTGAATCACGAGATTGATGACCTCGCTGTTTAGTCCCATAAATCCCCTCAATCAATCAGTCAACCTATCTGCAGTGACTGCGATCATCCTCTCCATGTGGAGAGTCCTTGCACCCCACCACCCATGTGCGTGAACTGTTCCAGCCAACATTCTGCTCACTTGCTGGATTCCCCCCAGGGGGCCCATCACTCTTCGGCAGTTCGTGATTGGTTACCACAGGGCCCCAGCCTTTGCAGCACTGTTTCCCTTCCATGCTGCATGTCTATTCCTTTTCCCCTCCCTTGGGGAACATGTCTGGGGTATTATTGGGAATGTTCTGCATTCTGTTGCTGACCTGTGAAGAGCCTCAACTTTCTTTTTGCCTCCTTTTTCTTTTCTTTGTTTCCATTCTCCTCTTTCCTCCTCTTCGGCGTTTGAGGATCCTCTTTTTTTTTTTTTCTTCTTCTTCCTCCCTGTGTGCTCCTGAAGGCCGGCCCATGCGTTTGAGGCATAAAAGGTAACTGGTTAATGCATAATTCCCAGCCCCGGGTCGACAGGTAGGGTTCGTACATACCCCCTGGTACAGGCCAGACCGAGGGAGGGGTGATTGCCTGAGCTGTAACCTTCCCAGATTGCCCATTGGTCCCTCCGTCAGGTGTTCGGGAGTTGTGACCTGAGGTGTGAACAATCACGTAAGGCAGGTGCACCCCCTAGTGTAGGGGTCCCCAGTTGGAAGGAGCGCACCATCAGAGATGCTGGTAATCATGGGGGATTTCCTGACGATGAGTCACTCATCCTCTCCATCAATGTCGACTTGAACGTAATGAGGCTACTGATTCGAAGACTCTTCCCGATGCACCGCGGTTCCTTATGGTATCACGTACTGCAGTCAGTCAGTCCTTTGCCACGGTCAATCTGTTTATTATTCAGAAAGGTGTTGATGCAATTGCTGACCCTGTGAAATCCTGCTCTCGTTTATGGAATGGCACCTTGCTTTTGGAGACGGATTCTGATGCTCAAGCTCAACAACTACTTGCTGCCTCGCTTCTCCACGCCTACCCTGTTCATGTCGAGGCACACGGAACTTTGTATTATTCCCGTGGCGTAATTTACACCAGGCTGCTTGATGATCTAACCAAGGCTGAAATATAGTCTTACCTCTCTGATTAGGGTGTCATAGCCTTCATCATGTAATGAAAAATATAGTTGCCCACTCGCACTCTTTCCCTCACCTTTGATAGGGTGGTGCTGTCATCCAAGATTAAAGCAGGCTACGAAATCATCACAGTCCGGCCATACATTCCAAATCTGATCTCCCTTTTACCAGCATCACCTGTTTAATCACACTAGAATGTCTTGTCGACACCCAACCAAATGCGTAATCTGTGGCAGGGACGCACACGAGGGCGAATGTCCACCTCCTCCTCCCCGTTGTATCAACTGCAATAGTTGTCACCCTGCCTCCTCTCAGGATTGTCTCGTGTATCTAGATGAGCGGGCTGTTCAAGAGATTCGAGTAAAGGAAAAAGTGCTTTACCCAGTAGCTCGCAAGTTACTGGCTAGTCACAAACCCTGTGTTCTCCCGTGTGCCACTTATAGTTCAGTTCTTGTTACCCCATTGCTCCATGAAGGACATGGCTACACAGACATGCGACCTCAGATTTGGCTCTGTGGTTGTGAAGTGACCCAGTGTCAAGGTAGCATCGCCAGCCCCCCATCCTGCTGTGCAACAAACTGTCAAACTCTCACCTACAGGGGCGAAGCTACCCACTACACAACCGGCAGGCTGCAAAGGCCAGAAGGAGTACTCCCAAGAAGACTTCCTCCGTCCCTCCAGCCAAACCCCACCCAAGTCTTCCTCTACCTGGAAGGGCTCGAAGAGGTCCACTAAATACAAAACGGCCTTCCCTCTCACCAACTCGAAGATCCTGCTCGACGGTGTCGCCACATGGTCGCTTAGCCCAGCCAGCCTCTGCCTCGCTGGTGCGCACCACCAACTGTTTTTTGGCATTGAACTCCACAGACTGCCCACACAAGCACGCCGATGCTTGTGTGGACCCCATGGAGCAGGATCCTCCTGCTTCTGTGCCCTGTAGTAGCGACTCTCCACTGGCTGTCCCTCAGTGGACACTGAGTTGACACCCCTACATCTCTTCCTCCTCATGAGTGTCCTCCAATGGAACATTTGCAGTCTTTGGTCCCACAAAGAGGATTTGTGGGTGCTTCTCGCATCACAGCATCCCCATATACTTTGCCTTCAGGAAACGAAATTGCACCCTCAAGACCGCTTTGAGCTTCCACATTACTTACCGATTGGGTTTGACCTTCCATCTGAGATTGGTATCCCATCTCATGGGGTTGTCATGCTGCTTATACGGGATGACCTTCATAATCAACCCAGCTCCCTGACTACCCGTCTTCGAGCTATTGGCATTCACCTCTTCCTTCCCCACCTGACTTTCTCACTCTGTACTATTTATTTACCTCCGTCCTTCGATGTCACCAGGGCCGACTTCCTTCAGCTTATTGGCCAGCTACCTCCACCGTTTTTGCTACTTGGTGACTTTAATGTGCACCATCCCTTTTGGCGTTCTCCCGGGACCTACCAGAGAGGTGCCCTCTTGGCTGACATTCTTAACCAACTCCACCTCTTCTGCCTTAACACTGGTGCACCCACTATCCTTTCTGACTCCTCGCACACCTAATCCCATTTGGACTTATCCTTTTGCACTGCCCAGCTTGCCCATCGTCTTGTGTGGTGTGTTCTTTCTGATGCCTACTCGAGCAACCATTTCCCGTGTGCTCTCTGTCTGCTGACTCCTACCCCATCCACATGCATGCTCAATTGACAGCTTACTCAGGCTGACTGGCAGCTTTACTCCTCCCTGGCGACCTTCGAGAACAAGATTTCCTCAGTTTTGATGGCCAAGTGGACTATCTCACAAACATTATCCTTACTGTTACAGAATGATCCATTCCTCGCTCTTCCTCTTTACCACATCGTTTACCAGTCCCCTGGTGGACTGAGACATGGCGCAACGCAATTCGTGCATAGAGACGTGCTCTCCGTGTTTTTAACCGCCACCTTATGCTGGAAAACTGCATACATTATAAACAGATGCGTGCAAAGTGTCGTCGAGTTCTTCGGGATAGCAAAAGAGCTAGTTGGGTTTCGTTCTCTAGTTCTTTTAACAATTCCACACCTTCCTCTGTTATGGGGCCAATCTCTGATGGCTGTCTGGAACCAAGATCCATAACCCCATTTCTGGACTGACAGTAGGTGCCGCTGTCTTCGTGAATCCTGTAGCTATTGCCAACGCCTTGAGCTGCCATTTTGCAGAAGTTTCAAGCGCTTTCCCACTATCACCCTGCCCTTATTCATAGGAAACAAGTGGAGAAGGCTCGGGCAATACCCTTCTCTTCTCTGAATCGTGAGTGCTGCAATGCTGCCTTCACTATGAGGGAGCTAGATCATGATCTCAGTTCATCCTGGTCCTCCGCCCCAGGGCCAGGTGCTATCCACATTCAGATGTTGCAACACCTCTCTCTTGTGGGCAAGCACTTTCTGCTTAACACGTACAACCGCATCTGGGCTGAGGGCACATTTCCTGGATGCTGGTGTGAAGCCACAGTCATACACATACCTAAGCCCGGTAAGGACAAAAACTTTCCTTCTAGCTACCACCCCATCTCATTTACCAGCTGCGTTTGCTAGGTGATGGAACATATGATTCATTCCTGACTGGTGTGGTGGCTCGAATCTCACCATTTACTCACAAATGCACAGCGTGGATTTCGAGTGCAGCGTTCTGCACTTGACCATCTTGTTGCTTTTTCCACCCATGTGACGAATGGTTTTCTGCGGCAATCCCAGACTGTGGTCATGTTTTTCGATTTGGTGGAGGCCTAAGACACCTGCTGGAGAACTGGTATCCTCCGTACTCTTTACACGTGGGGCCTGCCCTGTTTTCTTCAGGTGTTTTTACAAGACCGAATGTTCAACGTGTGTGTGGGTTCTGCTTTGTCAGACACCTTTACTCAGGAAAATGGTGTGCCTGAGGGTTCTGTTCTGAGCGCCATCCTCTTTGCTATCGCCATCCTCTTTGCTATCGCCATCCTCTTTGCTATCGCCATCCTCTTTGCTATCGCCATCCTCTTTGCTATCGCCATCCTCTTTGCTATCGCCATCCTCTTTGCTATCGCCATCCTCTTTGCATTAACCCTATCATGGCCTCTCTCCTGCCGAGTGTCTCCGGCTCCCTTTTCGTCTATGATTTTGCGATCTATTGCAGTTCTCCACGGACCTGTCTCACTGAGCAGTGTCTTCAGCGCTGTCTTGATCATCTTCACTCCTGGAGCATCGCCAATGGCTTTTGCTTTTCAACTGACAAAACAGTCTGTATGAGTTTCTGGCAGCGCAGATGGTTTCTCCCACCATCTCTACATCTTGGGCCTGTTGCCCTTCCATTCATTGCCACTACGAAATTCCTGGGACTCATGCTCGATAGGAAACACTGTTGATCCTCCCATGTCTCTTACCTGGCAGCCCGCTGTACACAGTCCCTCAGTGTCCTACGTGTCTTCAATGGTACTTCTTGGGGTGCTGATCGAGCCACCCTCCTCCATTTGTAACGGTCCCTTGTCTGTTCGAAAATCGACCACGGGTGCTTTGTTTATGCATCTGCACGCCCATCCATTTTACGTCGTCTCAACACTATCTATCATCGTGGCATCTGTTTGGCGATGGGCACCTTTTACACCAGCCCAGTTGAGAGTCTGTATGCTGATGCTGCAGAACTACCACTGTACTACCGCCATGACTTTCTCCTCAGCAGGTATGCATGCCGTTTGTCTGCCATGCGTGACCATCGTTCCTATGCTGCCTCCTTTGATGATTCTTTCGATCGTCAGTATGGGGCTCGTCCCTCTTCCCTGTTACCTCCTGGCGTCTGCTTTCGTCACTTTCTATGGTGGCTTAACTTCACGCTGCATGCAACTTTCCCCATGGGTGTGAACACTTCACCACCTTGGCTTCGTGAAGTGGCCCATGTTAACATTGGCCTTCATTCGTTTCCTAAGGACATTACTCCAGCCTTAGTCTATTGCCTTCAATTTCACGACCTTTGCATGGAATTTAGTGATAGTACCTTTGTATACACTGATGGCTCTCGGACTGACCATGGGGATGGGTGTGCATGCGTCATTGGCACCCTTGTCTTTCGATATCGGCTTCCGGCCCACACCTCAGTATTTACAGCTGAGCTTTTCGCCTTATTTCAGGTCGTGGAGTACATCCAGTGACACAACCTTCCCAATTGTGTCCTCTGCTCAGACTCACTCAGTCTCTGTTCACTGTACACTTCTCGTCCCTTAGTGCAGCGGGTACAAGAAAACTGTCACATGCTCACTCTTGGTGGAGCCAATGTCATGTTTCTGTGGGTCCCTGGTCATGTATGTCTGCCAGGAAACAAAGCTGCTGACCCTGCGGCCAAGGCTGCAGTTCTTTTACCTCAGCCTGCGAGTACCTCTCTTCCCTTCGATGATCTCTGCATTGCCATCTGTCAGAAGGTGGTGTCCCTTCGGCATCGCCAGTGGTCTTCCCTTCACGGGAATAAGCTTCGTCATCCTAAGCCTCTCCCGGCGATTTGGACGACCTCCTCTTAGCCCTCCCACCGAGAGATTGTTTTAACTCAGCTGCATATTGGGCATTGCCTCTTTAGCCATCGTCATTTGCTCATTGGCGCTGCCCTACCACTTTGTACGCATTGCGCCCAAATTTCAACCGTCCGCCACTACCCGCTGGAGTGCCCTTTTTTTACTAATTTACGTTTCATCTTGGGTTTGCCATCAGATTTATCAGCTGTTTTAGCAAATGAATCACGGGCTGTCGCCTGCATTTTACTTTTCATCCGTCGAAGCAGTATGGTGGAGGCCATTTAATTTTATGTTTTGGATTTCTATTTTTCTATGGTGTTTCTTTTTAGTCCGTTTTCCATGTGCCTTGTTTAGATGTCTCCTATTCTTTCCAATGGGACTGACATATAGTCATTTCCTTTGTCTCTGTGTTTGCGTTCAATAGTTTTGACTTGGGCGTGTATAACCTCAGCTGTTTTTTGCACTCTAAAACAAAACAGACAAACTCACTGGATTGCCCAAGCTATATAAAGGAAAAGAATATTCAAGAATTAAAAAGTCTTGACCGTCTGTCGTACTCTGAGGCCCGACAGAAATTTGACAGTCTCCACCCGGTGACTTTAATGATTACTTTTGCTTCTTTTGCATACTTTCCCCCCCTCCTTCTTTCTCCTTACGTCCATCCTGTCCCACTGAGCGATGTGGCACAGTGATTAGCACACTGGACTCGCATTCGGGAGGACGGCAGTTCAATCGCTTCAGGCAAATGGCAGGATGGTTCCTTTAACAGGGCACGGTCCACTTGCTTCCCTAATCTGATGAGATTGATGACCAATCAGTTTGGTCTCCTCCCCCAAATCAACCCCAACCCCTCCATCATGTCTCCCTTCCCTTTCCTCTTCCCTGACAATTCCCGTTCCCTCCATTTATGGACCCACTCCTACTCGGCCGGAGAAGGAACCCTCTTCTCTAGCACTCATCAGAGATGCAGCACACTCTACTAGTCCCCTCCCTGATGTCTCCAGGACAAGAAGCCTGTTACTTGAATTCAAATGTGGGAGCCACACTCTGTGGCCTCAAGGTCACTCATTCTCCTTTGGATCCTGATATTGCTGCGATTTGCTTTCTTCCTGATCACACCTCCTCTCATCCTCCATAGGGGAAGACGTAGATGATGTGTAAGTCTTGAGACAAGTCTCCCCCTTCCGTGCCCCCATCTCAACATCCCAGGGGTTTTCACCCCCTCCCTCTCAATCTGGGTCCAATCTTACATTCATGGATGTCACTCCAACCTTACTGGTTATGGATACTAACTTAGTACAATGATCGATTCTCCCCCATTTGATGTCCATCCAGCCTCTTGTACTATTCTCCTCCAATGGAACTATAGTGGTTAGTATCGTCGCACTCCAGAATTGCAGTCTGTTCTTACTCTCTACTCTGTAGCTTGTGTTGTATTTGCAGGGATCTCATTTTGAGGATACTCATTCGCTGACTCTTCCTGGTTTCCCAGGCTCTACCAGGACTGGGTTGTCCCTTTGTGGGCCTCTGGTGGTGTTCGTACATTTACCTGCAAGTGCATTGTTAGTTTGTGGTTTCCTCTTCATACTGCAGTGGAAGCGGTGGCCATTGAGATTCGTTTAGATTCCGTAGTAACAATATGTAATCTTCATCTGCCTCCAGACCTGCTTCCTAGGCTTCTTGCTCATCTTGCCCTTCTTCGACAGCTCCCTCCCCTCTTCATTCTCCTAGGGGATTTTAATTCCCATAACCCTCTGTAGCATGGTTCTGTGACCACTGATTGGGACAGGATTGTTGAAGATCTGCTGGCAGGGCTAGCTCTCTGCCTACCAATGTTGGAGCCCCATACACTTTAGTGTGGCACACAGCGCTTTGTTGGCCATTGAGCTTTACATCTGTAGCCCTGGATTGCTCCCCTCCAATGGGATGTTGATGATGATTTGTGTGACAGTGATAATTTTCTGATTGTCTTATCTTTTCTCCAGCATCACGTACCTGGTCACCCTCCCAGGGGCCCTGTTCTGTATCTTTTGGCCACTCTGCTGATCGGATCAGTAGGAGAGCACACCAAGTGGCCTTGTTTTCGAAGAAGAGTCCCCACATTATTCTGTAAGCATTTCAAAGGTGATGCCTCATGGTTCTAGTGAACTGAGATGCTGTTGTCAGTTCACAAAGTGCCAACCAGTCAAAAGCAAGTGGCCATAGATCCGTGCATGCACACTGCAGCACACACAGGGCCATGAACCTGAAGCAGCTAGCAGCCAACACAGGCACGCTATTCTTCACAGTGCTGAAAAATGTGTTTAAGAGTATGTAGTACTTCTCAAATTTCACTGACCATGTGTTTCCATGCATGCGTAATAACTATGGGGTATTTGACTGTGTCCTGGAAATTGTCATAAATGCCATATCATGTCATTTTATTCTCATTCACATTGACATCTTGTTTTGAATTTTATATTTCAGAATATGGGTTAGGAATGGCGTATTACCCCGTTGTAGAAATACATCTATAAAAACACCCAATAAATTGTTTAAGAGTGTCTCAAAGAGTAGAAAGATGCATAGAATGTGGTTGCAACTCGCTCCTAGAGATTTAAACGATGGCACAGCCTACTTCCCTATATGATATATCGATGATATGGGTCTTAAAAGCAAAATTTAAAAACATAGCTTTTTGAGAGCGTGCGGTGAGTGCAGCTATTGAAGTTCATCTTAGTTTATAACATGCATTTGGTGAATCAAAATGTTTCATATATGGTGGTATAGTCTAAAAATATTATGACGGAGATCTTTTATCTCTGTCAACAGTTAAGGATCGATCGCAGATAAATACTTTGTGACAAGCAAGAGTATAAAGACGATTGCTGCTAGTTTCATTTGCAGTAATTTAAGTTGGGTTCTTAGATTCCTGTCTAAGCACATACTCTGAAATGGCTGCGTATTTGGGAAAAAATGGTGAATTATTTGTGATAAGAAAAAAATTGAAATCTCTCTGTCAATTGTTTCACACGCAGCTATGTCATCTGTAGCAATTTCATCGTTCATTTTTTAAACATACGGAAGCCATGAAATCAAAGATACCCATTACTGAGAAAGCATGTTCTTATGTGTAAATAGTAACAAATATGGTAGAAAAGACTTGGCTTTCACTAATAACAAAGTGTCAGAATGTGTTACAAACATGAACAGGGAAAAAAATGTATACCCAGCAGGGTGCTAACCTACAACATTTAGCAGTACAATTTCTTGCCTTAACCACTTGTTCATGACAAGTTGCATGCAGCAAGCACTTTATTTCAGGTAATTCTAATGAAAAGGAACGCAGGTTGAGTTTGTTGCCAAACAATGTGTGCGTAAGTCGTAAATGCATGAAATTTTGGAAGGTTTGCACTAACATGCTTCACAAAATTCCTTTCCATTGGCACTTAAAAGTTGTAAATGCATTTCGATAGTTAATAACTAAACCATTGCAGGAAAAAGTACGCAAAATCACTAGTAATTTCAGCCAACACTCATGTATATATGTAAGCAGAATTGACATCTAAAAATTTAAAGATTTTTAAACTCTTAATTACAAAAAAATAACAGGCATTATGTGAGAATATTGACTGAAAATGCTGTTTTTTTTATGTTTTAATCATTCATAGTAACAACAATACAAATCATATTTCTGACAAAGGAAAACAGTCTATTATGAACTCACTTTCAACTAAGATGCGTCCTGGTGGCTCTTCAGTAGAAAGTAATCACTAAATCTGAAATTAAAACCACTCAATGTTTCTAAAATAACAAATTATAGCTGCAAACAAATCACACCAAACCGAATAGGTGGCCGCATCAAAGCCTAACCACCTCTTGGTACAGTTGTCGGAAAATCGGCAGGCAGACCGATCAATAACAAGTCTCAGAAGCTTACAGAATAGCAACTTTGGCTAACAAACTGAAAATGATATCACTACTGAGGCTAACCTACCGCACCGATCAGTATGAACAATACAGAATAGGACCCCAGGTGGGTCTTTACTGATGTGGATTGGTATGCCTTTTCCTCGGCTGCCATTCCAACCACCCCATTGCGAAGGCATTGATAAGTCTGTATGGAGTTTGCCCAATGCCATTCTTTTGGCAGCTGCTCCAGTGATTACTTCCTCCTCAGGTTCTCCCTGATGGAAGACTGTCCCTTGGTGGACCCTTGAAATTGCTGCAGCTCTTAGCAGGTACGGGCAAAGATCGGGTGCATTTTTGGCTGCAATCCTGCTACAGGTGTCCCAGGAATTTCCTTGACTGGTGTTATCCTCACCAGCCTGGACTTAGTCGCTGAGCATTTTGCTCGAAATTTTGCAAAGGCCTTAGTGTCGATACATTGTCCGCCTGTGTTCCATCTTCTCAAGCACCATGTAGATCAGTTCCTTTTGTCTTTCATTCCCCACTGCCAGGAGCCTTATAACACCCCATTTAGCGAGTGGAAATTCCCCAGCACCCTTACTTTTTGCCCTGACACAGCTCTTGCACTGGGCTGGATGCACACCCAAATGCTTCAACCGTTATTAGCAGCTAGCCAACGTCATATGCTTGTCCATTTTAACCTTATACCATATGGTGCCACACATCCATGCCACCTTACATGAGTGGGCCCTCTGTGGCCAACTCCCAATGTTTATCTGGAAATTTCTTTCGTGTTGCACTTTTCAGGTACAGGTTGGTGCCTCCCATAGCACCTCCCACCTGCAGGATACTGGGGTTCCACAGGTTTCTGCTTCGAGTGCCTCTAATTTTACAGTGGCTACCAATGGTCTGGTGGCATGGCCTGTGTTGTCCCCCTCTTTGTATGCTAATAATTTCTACATTTATTTATTTTTTGTTCATGATGGGCATTGCTGAATGCAGACTGCAGGGAGCAATAGACAGAGCACAATCTTGGGCTCTCTCTCATGGCTTCCATTCTTTGGCTGCCAAGACCTGCATTATGTATTTCTGTCATTGCTGTACAATCCATTCCCATCTGCATCTCTATCTTGATGGTCAGTCCCTAAATGCAGTTTACTCTCATAAATTTTTTGGGACTGATGTTTGATGCCCAGTTGATATGACTTCCACATCTTCAACTAATGCGGACATGTTGATGGCACCTCAATGCTGTTCGATGCCTCAGCAACACCAGCTGGAGCGTGGTCTGCTCTACTCTGATACGGCTCTACACAGCATTCGTCCAGTCCTGTATAGATTATAGGAGTCTCACATATGGGTCAGCATCACTTCGACATTATGAATGCTGAACATGAGACAGCATTGTGAGGTATGAATGGCAGTTGGTGCCTTTCAGACTAGCCCTGTGATCAGCTTCCTAACAGAGACAGGGGTTCCACCATTGTGCATCAACAATAATTGATTGCTTATGCATTATGTATCTGTTGCTCTCAGGGGTGTCCAAACTACCGTCTCCTCTTTCCAGACACAGAGATCCATCTCCCACAACAATGGCCCAGGTCTGGGGTTACAATCACGACACACATCTGGTTCCTTTTCTCAGAACTCCAGCTTCCCCCTCTACCGCCTCTTCTTCGAGCCTGCTCAAGTACATCTTCATGGTGCATCCCTCGTCCAAGGCCCTGTCTTGACCTATCACAACGTCTGAAAGACTCGGCTAATCCTGAGGCCCTCCACTGCCGATTCTTCTCCACACTTGATGCATTTTAAGGGTCAGAAGTATTCTACATTGGTGGCTCTGTGGTTGCCAGTCATGCTCACTTTGCTTATGTTCATGTGGCTCCTTGCTGGATGGCTGTGGTGTTTCCATGGCAGAGTTGGTAGCCATCTCTCATGCTCTTGAGCACATCCTTTCTGCACTTTTGAGACCTTCCACCCTTGCCATCCCTTTGTCCTGACTATCGATGATTCCCTTTTCCTCTTGAACAATGTAGATACTCGGTGGTCTTTGTCTGGACTCAAGGTTGCACTGGGATCCTGAGAAATGAACTTGCTGACAGGTTGACCAAATTAGCTACCAGCAAGCTGCCTCTGGAGATCAGTGTTCCGGAATCGAACCTTTGATCAGCATTATGCCGTCAAGTTCTAAGGATATGGAATACAGAATGGCGTACTCTGACTGTGCCGAACAAACTGTGGGTGAAGGAGGAGACAACGTATTTGAGGTGGTCCTCCATCCGGGCCTCTAACAAAGACTCATTCAGCCTTCACCGGCTCCCCACTGGCCATACTTGGCTGACTCATGGTCATCTCCTCCGTTGTAAGGATCTACCTCTCTGTTATTGTGGTGCCCATTTGATGATGATCCACATTTTGCTGGATGGTACTTACCTAGCTGCCCTGCGGTGGACTCTTTATCTTTCAGACTCGCTACACCTGGTGTTAGTAAATGATGCATCAGTAGCTGACTTGGTTTTATGGTTTATCCATGAAAGGGGTTTTTACCACTCTCTGTAATTGAGGGTGCCTCAGTCTTGTTGGCCCATTGAGGGGTTGGCAGGACACCCTTTTGCCTCCTTGGCCCCAAACAGCCAGCAGCTGTCTGATCTCAGTAGTCTGCCGCAGCCCTCACTCTACCTGCTCTTTTGCTCATTTTCTCCTTCCTGTGTGTTCCATTTTATTTGGTGTTCTTCCTCTGTTTTCCTCTACTTCTCTCACCCTGTCCTTGTCACTAGTGTTTTATGGGTGGGGTGCCTCTGGTAAGTGGTGGTGGGGGGGGGGGGGGGAAGGGGGTAATATCCCCCATCGCACTTTCTGCCTTTGGGGGCCTCTGGCTGCTCCCTGTGCAGGAAACCTCACCCGCCTTTCTTTCTTTCTCCCCTTTTCTTCTTCCTTGTTCCTCTCTCTAGGCTTTGTTGACCTTTGGTAGATCTCGAGGTTTTCTTTCCTTGGGTTTCATGCAGTAGACCCTTTAATCATTAAAGCAACCAACTAGCCCTTCATCAGTTTTATCTGATGGAAATCCCACGCCATGCAGCAGTAGTCCAGAAGAGCATAGTATATGCAGTCTCGGTAGTTAACCTGTTGCATTGTTCTGCCAATAAACCACAATCTTTGGTTAGCTATCCCCACAATATTATCATTGTCATCATTCCAATTTAAGTTATTCATGATTGTAATCCTTAAGAATTTAGTAGCATTCACAGCCTTTAGAGTTTTATGATTTATTGTGTAACTGAAATTTTACAGATTTGTTTTAGTATTCGTGTCAGTATTAGTGTCGGTTACGCCAGTTTTCATTATTTAATCAATTGCCACTTTTCTCACCATACAGGTATCTTGTCTAAATAATTTTGCAATTGGTTTTGATCATCTTATGATTTTATGAGACAGTAAATGTCAGCATCATCTGCAAGAAATCTAATAGGGCTGCTCAGATTGTCTCCTA
The DNA here is from genome assembly GCF_021461385.2 of Schistocerca piceifrons. Lineage (NCBI taxonomy): Eukaryota > Metazoa > Arthropoda > Insecta > Orthoptera > Acrididae > Schistocerca > Schistocerca piceifrons. The sequence goes on along the minus strand of NC_060149.1, from coordinate 149,456,488 downwards.
AATCATTTATGTAAATTAGGAACAGCAGAGGGCCTATAAAACCTACTTGGATACTGCCAGATATCACTTCTGTTTCACTTGATGATTTTCTATCAGTTACTACTAACTGTGACCTTTCTGGCAGGAAATCGTGAATCCAGTTGCACAACTGAGATGGTACTCTGTAAGCATACAACTTGATTAGAAGTCACTTGTCAGGAACGGTGCCAAAATCTTTCTGGGAATCTAGAAATGAGAAATGGCACACTGACAAAGGGAGGCCACAACATTGGGATCATGGATTTACTTCAAACTTCGTAAACCTTTAGTTAAAACAACATAATGTGCAAGTAGTAAGGTGCACTACTCTGGCAATTTCGAGAAAATTGCAAGAGAAGTATTACAGGTCTATTATGTAACTGATTTACGTATGCTATGGTGCTGGCAGAAAGATGTCATTGTGGTGAAGCGGATAGTGTTGATGCCCTACAAGAGGGTAGTGAACAAGGCTATGGTTTGAATCCCATAAACACTTTTTTATCTATATTTTTCTCACCACTCATCACATTATGTAATTTATAAGACATTTGAGAAGTAATATAATGAAGAAAAAAAACAAGCATTTTGACTAAGTTATAGTGAATTTCATATTTGACCCTTTGCTATTGGTAATTAAATTTTCAAGGACGGGCTTGGAAAGCCCAATTAAAATCTTGGTAGATAATGATGTGAATGACATTATTCACAATCAGTAATACAGTAAGTCACAATGTGCCAGACCACAAGAGTAATGTACAATTACCCATCGGATGTGCTCTCGACATCACATGTTGCAGGATGGTATTTGTCCTGCAGACATGCAAAACATAAATTGAAACTTCATGCAAATACACGTGTTTTTCATTATATTACCTCTCAAATGTCATATAAATTAAATAATATGATCAGTGATAAAAAAAATTGATTAATAATTAAGTTTTAGCAGAAATCAAACCGTTGTCTAATACACGTTCATCTTAAAAAGCTCAAACACTAACCACCTACCTACCATGATCTCTATCATCTACCCCCTATGCACAGATACATAAGCCACATAATAGATGCATAAAACTTCTCTTGCGACTTTCTCAGAATTGCCAGAGTAGTGCACCTTACTACTTGCCCATTATGTCGTTTCAATGGCCTACTAAAAGTATACAAAGTTTGAAGTAAATACGTGATCCTAACATCGTGATCTCCCCTTGTAAGTTAAGACGGAGCTGACCAAGCAGCAAAGCTCGTAGATTCAAAGCAGCTTGTGGAGTAAACTATAAACACATAATTACACACTTCACTCATATACAATAAAGGAACGATAAGTTGCGGACACAACAGGACATAGGAGGGTTGCCCAGAAAGTAATGCACCACATTTTTTTCTTCAACAATTCTTTATTTATGTAATGAAAATTACACAAACGAAAGAATGGTGTTTTATCCACACACTATTTTTCTATGTAATCTCCATCCCATTCTATGGCCTTCCTCCAGTCCGAAACAAGGACATGTATGCCCTGTTGGTACCAATCCTTGTCCTCATGGTGAAGCCAATGCTTCACTGAATGAATCACCTCCTCGTCGTCCTCAGAATGTTTTCCATGAATGGCATCCTTTAATGGCCCAAACTTGTGGAAGTCAGAGGGGGCTGGGTCAGGGCTGTAGGGTTTAGGGGGTAACACTGTCCAACCCTGTTTTGCGATGTGTTCAGCAGTACTCAGAGTTGTGTGCGACCGAGCGTTATCGTGTTGCAGCAAAACAGCTCCTGGGTTGCTGTGGCTCCAAAGAAACCAGAATCAGGTCTTGAGTTTTGTTAATGTGTTTACATATGCTTCTGAATTAGTGGTACCGTCTCTTGGCATCACATCAGTGAGAATCACAGAATTTTTTCTTTTGTGGGGAGTGGGAATGGTGCCATTCCATCAACGGTCATTTTTTTTGGGCTCAAAATGGTGAACACAGGTTTTGTAAACCTGTCACAATCCAGGACAAGGCGGCCTCCCCCTCAGCTTCAAAATGTTGCAGCAAATAAAGACAAATGTTTTTTCTGTGCAATTTGTGATCCACCATTTGACACCACGGGACCTATCTTGCACACACTTTTGAATATCTAAGAGTGTGGATAATTGCATCCACATTTCCTTTGTTGATTGACAGATGCAGCACCAACTGCTGAGTCATAATGCTTCTGTCCTCGCAAATGACAACATCAGTTTGTTGCAACATGTCTGGTGTGACAGCAGTGGAGGGTCTCCCCGACTGCTGCAGATCGTGGAGCTCCACCGAACTGCCTTCTGATGACCTCACCACCTGTGCCCAGTGAATAACTGTACTTCTGTCGACAGCAGATGCTCCATAGACTTCACACAAGTGTTTGTGAATATTCCCCACAGTTTCTTTCTATGAAGTGAGAAATTCAATAACAACACATTTCTTGTAACTTACATCCCCTAACTGTAACTGTCCTGAAGGTACGCTATCTGTTGGAAGTGTCAGAAACTTGGCACGCTCACTCAGGAGACTTCAAATAATACATATGTAACATTTCACATTCGTAGTACTGTTTTCAGGTGAGGAAAAAAATGTGGTGCATTACTTTCTGGGCAACCCTTGTAGATACCAATGAACAACTTCAGGAATGGGAAGCTTATGGGCTGACTGCAGTACTGCATATGGTGGAAAGTGTAAATGCTAAGCTTGAGATCACCACATTTGTATTTAATTTGAATCAGTCCAAGCTAGTAGCTTCAATACCTGACCTCATATCTGGAACACATTATGCTACATTGACGGCCAACAGTTCAGGCATGATACTAAGTTCTGCAAGGGCCATCAAACATGTTGGAGATGGGAGTCAACTGCACTTATACCAAACACCACCTGCACTGCCTAAAAGCTGTATGTCAACTGTCCATAAGATAAACCATGGCAGGCCATTGTGTGTCCAGTTTCTCCCGAACAGAACAACTCCAGGAGAAGTTACTCAGTGTATATCATATGTTGAGAATCGCAAGATTTGTGAGGCATTGTCTCCAACATACATAAAATTACTTATGGTAATAGCAAACAAACAGATTAATGTTGGCGTGCATACAAATGGGAACTAAAATTGACCAAACCAGTACCTGAAAGTACAAGAAAATGAGTGTTCACAATGCACAGCCGAATCAGGCGGTGCAGGAAAAATGGTAGATAATATTGACCTATCAGAAACTACAATACATAGTACAATAATAACACAAAAATCACTTCTCGGTCTTTTGGCTATGCTGTCACAGTCACAGTTGTTGGCAGCTTAGTGGCATGGGACCACCGAAACGATGCAGTGCTTCGGCACTTGGGCATTGCCAGCGGCTACTGCCAGCTAATGCGGCGACTGATGGTGTCTAACACCATCAAATGGTCCCGCGACATCTACATCGAGCACATCACTGGCCATTGCCAGTATGTGCTCCCCTAGGCTGTGGCATGTTCTGGCGTCGGTCTGCGAGAACGTCGAGACTGCAGTCAATGGCCTAGAACTCCAGACCATCTGAGGGAAATACGACGACGATGCCGAGTCGGTACAGTGCGTGCTGTGCTGCTCTGCGCCCCTCCGCCCTCGGTGTCCACCGGTTATGGCCCCCACCTCGGACAGCGTGGGGCGGTGCAAACCGCGAGTCTACCATCCGGCCACATTGACTGCAGACTCCGCCTCCAGACAATGGGAAGTGACGCCCCATCAGCCGTGACGCCACGCTGACAGCTGCCGCATGGTGGCCTGAGGGGCGGAGCCTGGCTTTGCGGCTTGCCTGGTGCGGTGTCTGCGGGTCACTGGCCACCATGGTGCCTTGCGCATAATGGCGATCAGGGCGACATGGGAGACAAAACAAAAACTAGAACCCAAGGCCCTGTAACTGGAATACTTACGGCAATGAACTTAATGCGTCCCACCTGAGTTACTTAAAATGACCGCACCTAACGCGAAACCGTAACATAGCTTGAAATACTTAGGTTCCTGCACTTAACGCGGGCACTAACAATAAGTTGTGAATTGCATAAGCTTCATGCCTAACACGAATATGAGTGAGCTAACTAGGTTACTCTTGGAATAATTAAGGAGTGGGGTTAACCCACTTTAGTAATAATACAGTGAAGTACTTAAGTTTTGGGTAGACCTGAATTTGTATATAGAGATAAGCTTCAATTAAAATGTGTAAAGTTTGGTTTGTATAACTTGGAAAATATTTCTATTAAAATTTATACTACGTAAATATGTAACTAAGAATTATCCATGGAAATAAAATCTGTTCTTATCACCTTAATCGCTTGTAAAATACATTAAATGCGATATAGGATTCTTAGGACTATCTCTTTTCAGAGGGTTATGGCTGCAGTAGCCCAGCATACATGAAACCAGTTCATTGCGAGTCTGCCGCCTCTCCATGAACCTGTATGGCTTTGGGTAGCATTGACTGTGACCATTGTTAACATGGAAATCCCCTTCAAGAATAGACAGATTGCGCTAGACAATGCTCGGCAACTCAGACAAATTAAATATGCCAACATTGCCCATGGGCTGGCCGCTTACGGCTATGCGATCACTATTGATGCCCTGGCTGTTGGCAGCGTGGGGGCGTGGGACCGCCGGAACGACGCAGTGCATCAGTACCTGGGCATCGTTAGCCGCTACTGCCAACTAATGGCTCAGCTTATCTTATCCAACACCATTAAGTGGTCCTGTGTATAGACATTAAACACATCACTGGCCACCGCCAGTATATGCTCCCCTAGGCTGTGGCATGTTCTGGCGTTGGGCTGCGAGTGCCGAGACTGCAGTCATCGGTGTTGAACTCCTGAACATCTCTGCGATGCACCAAAATAGCACCAAGTTGGTAGAGTGTGTACTGCACCGCCCCGTGCCCATCCGCCCGTGGTGTCTGCCGGTTATGGCCCCCACCTTGGACGGCGCAGTGCAGGGTGGCGTGAAAAGTGTGTCTACCACCTGGCTACTTCGACTGCGGACTCTGCCTCCAGCCGCCTGGGAAACCACACTCCACTAGCCATGACGCCCCATTGATGGCTGCTGCACGGCAGCTCAAGGAGCTGAGCCTGATTGTGCAGCCTGCCTGTGTGTGGAGTCCGCCGGTCACTGGCTGCCATGCTGCCTTGTGCACAATGTTGGTCAGGGCGATGTGGATAAGAAAAAAAAACCTAAAGAGCCCTGTGAAATGAAATAATTAAGACACACAAGCCTAATGCGGTTAAGCTTGAAATATTTAAGTGTTCTACATCTACATTTATACTCCGCAAGCCACCCAAAGGTGTGTGGCGGAGGGCACCTAATGCGAAAATTAATAATAAGTTATCTGAAATACTTAAGTTTCGCACCTAATGCGAAAATCAGATTACTAAAATAGTATACACATGAAATACTTAAGTGGTGGCCTTCACCCATTGCTAGCAATAACACATTGGATTATTTAAGAAATGGGTAGTCCTGATGATGTAAAATTTGATAAGTTGTTGTTGTTGGGGTCTTCAGTCCTGAGACTGGTTTGATGCAGCTCTCCATGCTACTCTATCCTGTGCAAGCTTTTTCATCTCCCAGTACCTACTGCAACCTACATCCTTCTGAATCTGCTTAGTGTATTCATCTCTTGGTCTCCCCCTACGATTTTTACCCTCCACGCTGCCCTCCAATACTAAATTGGTGATCCCTTGATGCCTCAGAACATGTCCTACCAACCGATCCCTTCTTCTGGTCAAGTTGTGCCACAAACTTCTCTTCTCCCCAATCCTATTCAATACTTCCTCATTAGTTATGTGATCTACCCATCTAATCTTCAGCATTCTTCTGTAGCACCACATTTCGAAAGCATTTGCTATTTGGGGAGCAAAAAACTGATGATGGTCGAAGTAGAGAGGATATAAAATGTAGGCTGGCAATGGCAAGGAAAGCGTTTCTGAAGAAGAGAAATTTGTTAACATCCAGTATTGATTTAAGTGTCAGGAAGTCATTTCTGAAAGTATTCGTATGGAGTGTAGCCATGTATGGAAGTGAAATTTGATAAGGTATACTTAAAATTGTAAAGTTTGCTTTGCATAACTTGGACTTTTTTCAGTTTAAAGTTATATTATTTATAACTGTAACTAAGAATTATCTCTGGAAATAAAATCTGTTCTTATCGTCTTAATTGCTCATAAGATACAGTGCTGTCCAGCATTAAATGTGATGTAGGAGTTTTAGACCCATCTCTTCTCAGAGGGTGATGGCTGCAGTAGCCTGGCCTACGTGAAACCAGTTCATTGCGAGCCCGTCGCCTCTGCATAAACCTTTCGGCTTTGCGTGGCACCCGGACTGGCTAGCAAGAAAGTCGCATGCGCCCACCTCCACTCTCCTCTTAGCCAAGGTGTCCAGTAAGCAAACTGCTACTCATGATGCCAGTGTCGCCTGTCATAATGAGAAGCTGGCCCCTGTAACAGTGCGTGCCCCTGTCATGATGGACACACTCATTCCTCTCCCTGGACAGCCCTTGTGCTGGATCTCCACCAGGTTTAACATAAGCAGTACACCTCTTTTACCTTCGTCAGACTGTGCCACCGCACTCTGAATCAAACCAAGGTGTCCCATTTTCTTGCCGAAATAATTCTTACACTGGCACTAGCATTAGCCCGATGCAAGTTGGTGAGCTGCAGCCGCCCCTGGTTGAATTGGTGCTGCATCTATGGCTCCCGGACAATCCTGGCCACCAAACTGGTGTTCCGGCATGGTCTATACCTAAAGTGTAACCCATCATATTTTCCTACCCACTTCTAAGTATTACCTCAAGTCTACAGAATCTGTTCTTGTCAACTTAATATATGATACATCCTGCATCCCATCCTCGCTACATTACACGAGTGGGATCTCTGGGGCCCACTCCCGATTGCTATATATAACTTTTTGTCGCTCTGCACTTTCAGAGTTAGAATTGCTGCTTCTAACAGTTCTCCCCATATCCAAGAAATTTGGGTCCCACAGGGCTCTGTACTGAGCATCCCTCTCTTTTTAGTGGCCATTAGGGGTCTCTCAACAGCTATGAGGTCTTCACTGTCACCCTTCTTATATGCTGATGACTTGCACTGCCATATGCTCATCCACTATTGGTGTGGCTAAACATCGACTGCAGGGAGCCATGCAAAAGGTGCAGTTGTGGGCCCTCACCCACGGCTTTCGTTTTCAGCTGCCGAGACTTGGGTCTTGCACTTCTGTCACCACTGTGCTGTTCACTTACACCCACAGCTTTATCTTCCTGACCATCTCCTTGATGTAGTGGACTCTTATCACTTCTTAGGACTCGTCTTTGACACCCACTTAACTTGGCTTCCCTATCTTCGTCAACTTAAGCAAAAGTGTTGCAGCACCTTAATGTTCTTCATTGCGTTAGTCACACAAACTGGGCTGCAGATCGCCTACACTGTTGCAGCTGTACACAGCCCTTGTACACTCCTGTCTTGACTACGGGAGCCTGGCGTATGGTTCAGTATCATCCTCAGCATAGTGGATGCTGGTCCCTATACACCACTGTGGACCTTAACTTGTGACGTAAGTTTTCCGAATGAGCCCTGTGGACAGCCTGCTTGTTGAAGTCAGGGTTCCTCCATTGCAGTTCAGGTGACACAACTGCTTGCCAATTATACCGCACACATTCGTAGCTTGCCTAAATGTCTGAATCACCGTCTCCTTTTCCCTAACAAGGCAATCCCCACAACGTCGTCTCAGATCGGGGATTCCAATTGCAGCCCATGTTGTCTGCTCCCTTCTCACTAAACTCGAGTCTTTCCCACTACCACCTCTCCTCCGGGGCCACTCATGTACACTTCCATGGTGTACACCTTGACCACAGCTTCGTTTGGACCTGTCAAGTCCCAAAAGACTCAGTTCATCTTGTGGCCCTCTGCTACCTATTTCTCTCTATGGCTTGATAGTTGATGGTCACATTGGGTTCACTTACGCTCATGCAAGACCTACTGCCTTGCCTCAGGAAGTCCTTCCTCATTTGTAGCGACCCCTTGAGCACCTTACAAGCTCTCGACCAGTGCTATCCCCATCATCCTTTGGTAATGGCCATCGAAGAGTTCGTTTATATCTTTGAACTATGTGGAAGTCAGTGGTGTTCTTATAGACACTGGGAAACGTCAGAATCCCAGGAAATGAACTTGCGAACAGGCTATCCAAAGAGCAACTCACAAACCAAGTCTGGAGATAGGCATACCAGAATCTGATCTTCGATCGGCATTACGCTGTAAAATATTTGGGATTTGGCATACCGAATGGCACAACCTAACTACACCCAATAAATTACATGCTATATGGGAGACAAAAAATGTGTGGAGGTCATCCATGCGAGCCAGTCGCACGGACTCCATTGTCCTTTGCCGACTCTGCATTGGCCATACTTGGTTGACTCATGGTCATCTCCTCTGTCACAAGGACACACCCCAGTTTTGCTGCAGTTCTCAATTGACAGTAGTCCACATCTTGTTGGACTGTCGTAATCTAGCAGCCCTGAGGCAGACTATCAATTTGGTGTTAGGTGACAGTGCCTCAGTGGCTGATATAGTTTTAAGTTTTCTCTGTGAATGGGGCTTTCATCATTCTATGTAATGGTGGACGCCTTAGCCTCATTTTTCAAGCCCTCACATTACCTGCATTTTGCTCGTCCTCATTCCTTCTGGTGATGTCTGTTCGACTTGATGTTCGTCTTTTCACCGTCTGTGTTTCTCTTGCCTTGTGTTTTTAGGCTGGAGATTTTAGTGTGTTGCAGAGTGACTGGCTCATCCCTTTTTATTCTTAAGATCAGCCACCTAATGCATTTTTGCTTTCAGTTAATGTTTTCGATTTTGGCTTAATACTTTTGTTTCCTACTTCAGTGTGGTTACCCACATAGTGTTATGCATTTTGTTCCTTCAGTATGTATACCAAGACCCACTGTTGTAACTATTCCCAACATCTATTTCCCACCAAACCAGGAGTTTCTATAAGATTTGGGTAATCTACACGATTAGCAACAGCCTCCTCCCCCCTCTCTCGCCCTCCTCCCCCCTCTCTCGCCCTCCTCCCCCCTCTCTCGCCCTCCTCCCCCCTCTCTCGCCCTCCTCCCCCCTCTCTCGCCCTCCTCCCCCCTCTCTCGCCCATCCTCCCCCTCTCTCGCACATCCTCCCCCTCTCTCGCCCATCCTCCCCCCTCTCTGGCCCATCCTCCCCCCCTCTGGCCCATCCTCCCCCTCCCATTCCTCACCTTCAGCTACTCCATTCCCCCCTCCCCCTCAGTTGTAGAAAGCATCATTCATATGGAACTCAGCATGCCGTTTTCTCAGGAGATCCAGCTATTCATGGGTTAATATATTCGTACATTTCTGTAAATGTCCTCCCCCTCCCCTCCCCCGTCCTCCCTCTCATACCTTACCCATCTTCGTCCCCCCTCGCCCTCTTCCCCATCTTCGTCCCCCCTCGCCCTCTTCCCCATCTTCGTCCCCCCTCGCCCTCTTCCCCATCTTCGTCCCCCCTCGCCCTCTTCCCCATCTTCGTCCCCCCTCGCCCTCTTCCCCATCTTCGTCCCCCCTCGCCCTCTTCCCCATCTTCGTCCCCCCTCGCCCTCTTCCCCATCTTCGTCCCCCCTCGCCCTCTTCCCCATCTTCGTCCCCCCTCGCCCTCTTCCCCATCTTCGTCCCCCCTCGCCCTCTTCCCCATCTTCGTCCCCCCTCGCCCTCTTCCCCATCTTCGTCCCCCCTCGCCCTCTTCCCCATCTTCTGCTCCAGTCTCCCTGCCAACCCTCACCCCTCCCCCTCACCCCTCCCCCTCACCCCTCCCCCTCACCCCTCCCCCTCACCACTCCCCCTCACCACTCCCCCTCACCACTCCCCCTCACCCCTCCCCCTCACCCCTCCCCCTCACCCCTCCCCCTCACCCCTCCCCCTCACCCCTCCCCCTCACCCCTCCCCCTCACCCCTCCCCCTCACCCCTCCCCCTCACCCCTCCCCCTCACCCCTCCCCCTCACCCCTCCCCCTCACCCCTCCCCCTCACCCCTCCCCCTCACCCCTCCCCCTCACCCCTCCCCCTCACCCCTCCCCCTCACCCCTCCCCCTCACCCCTCCCCCTCACCCCTCCCCCTCACCCCTCCCCCTCACCCCTCCCCCTCACCCCTCCCCCTCACCCCTCCCCCTCACCCCTCCCCCTCACCCCTCCCCCTCACCCCTCCCCCTCACCCCTCCCCCTCACCCCTCCCCCTCACCCCTCCCCCTCACCCCTCACCCCTCACCCCTCACCCCTCACCCCTCCCCCTCACCCCTCCCCCTCACCCCTCCCCCTCACCCCTCCCCCTCACCCCTCCCCCTCACCCCTCCCCCTCACCCCTCCCCCTCACCCCTCCCCCTCACCCCTCCCCCTCACCCCTCCCCCTCACCCCTCCCCCTCACCCCTCCCCCTCACCCCTCCCCCTCACCCCTCCCCCTCACCCCTCCCCCTCACCCCTCCCCCTCACCCCTCCCCCTCACCCCTCCCCCTCACCCCTCCCCCTCACCCCTCCCCCTCACCCCTCGCCCTCACCCCTCGCCCTCACCCCTCGCCCTCACCCCTCGCCCTCACCCCTCGCCCTCACCCCTCGCCCTCACCCCTCGCCCTCACCCCTCGCCCTCACCCCTCGCCCTCACCCCTCGCCCTCACCCCTCGCCCTCACCCCTCGCCCTCACCCCTCGCCCTCACCCCTCGCCCTCACCCCTCGCCCTCACCCCTCGCCCTCACCCCTCGCCCTCACCCCTCGCCCTCACCCCTCGCCCTCACCCCTCGCCCTCACCCCTCGCCCTCACCCCTCGCCCTCACCCCTCGCCCTCACCCCTCGCCCTCACCCCTCGCCCTCACCCCTCGCCCTCACCCCTCGCCCTCACCCCTCGCCCTCACCCCTCGCCCTCACCCCTCCCCTTCTCCCCTCCCCCCCTCCCCCTCCCCCTCCCCCCTCCCCATCACCCCTCCCCCTCGCCCCCCCCCTCGCCCCTCCCCGCCCCTCGCCCCCCCCCTCGCCCCCCCCTCGCCCCTCCCCCCCCTCGCCCCCCCCCTCGCCCCCCCCTCGCCCCTCGCCCCTCGCCCCCTCGCCCCTCGCCCCTCGCCCCCTCGCCCCTCGCCCCTCGCCCCTCGCCCCTCGCCCCTCGCCCCTCGCCCCTCGCCCCTCGCCCCTCGCCCCTCGCCCCTCGCCCCTCGCCCCTCGCCCCTCGCCCCTCGCCCCTCGCCCCTCGCCCCTCGCCCCTCGCCCCTCGCCCCTCGCCCCTCGCCCCTCGCCCCTCGCCCCTCGCCCCTCGCCCCTCGCCCCTCGCCCCTCGCCACTCGCCCTCACCCCTCGCCCTCACCCCTCGCCCTCACCCCTCGCCCTCACCCCTCGCCCTCACCCCTCGCCCTCACCCCTCGCCCTCACCCCTCGCCCTCACCCCTCGCCCTCACCCCTCGCCCTCACCCCTCGCCCTCACCCCTCGCCCTCACCCCTCGCCCTCACCCCTCGCCCTCACCCCTCGCCCTCACCCCTCGCCCTCACCCCTCGCCCTCACCCCTCGCCCTCACCCCTCGCCCTCACCCCTCGCCCTCACCCCTCGCCCTCACCCCTCGCCCTCACCCCTCGCCCTCACCCCTCGCCCTCACCCCTCGCCCTCACCCCTCGCCCTCACCCCTCGCCCTCACCCCTCGCCCTCACCCCTCGCCCTCACCCCTCGCCCTCACCCCTCGCCCTCACCCCTCGCCCTCACCCCTCGCCCTCACCCCTCGCCCTCACCCCTCGCCCTCACCCCTCGCCCTCACCCCTCGCCCTCACCCCTCGCCCTCACCCCTCGCCCTCACCCCTCGCCCTCACCCCTCGCCCTCACCCCTCGCCCTCACCCCTCGCCCTCACCCCTCGCCCTCACCCCTCGCCCTCACCCCTCCCCTTCACCCCTCCCCTTCACCCCTCGCCCTCACCCCTCGCCTTCACCCCTCCCCCTCCCCCCTCCCCATCACCCCTCCCCCTCGCCCCCCCTCACCCCTCGCCCCCCTTTCGCCCCCTCGCCCCCTCGCCCCCTCGCCCCCTCGCCCCTCGCCCCCTCGCCCCCTCGCCCCCTCGCCCCCTCGCCCCTCGCCCCTCGCCCCCTCGCCCCCTCGCCCCCTCGCCCCCTCGCCCCCTCGCCCCCTCGCCCCTCGCCCCCTCGCCCCTCGCCCCCTCGCCCCTCGCCCCTCGCCCCTCGCCCCTCGCCCCTCGCCCCTCGCCCCTCGCCCCTCGCCCCTCGCCCCTCGCCCCTCGCCACTCGCCACTCGCCACTCGCCACTCGCCACTCGCCACTCGCCACTCGCCACTCGCCACTCGCCACTCGCCACTCGCCACTCGCCACTCGCCACTCGCCACTCGCCACTCGCCACTCGCCACTCGCCACTCGCCACTCGCCACTCGCCACTCCCCCCTCTCGTCTCCCCCTCCTGTCTACCACTCCACCATGACCCTCCCACGCGACCTCACCTCTCCCCCTCCCACTCCACATCTCCCCTCATCTCCTCACATCTTACCCTCCCCACTACTACCCTCCCCTCCTCTCTTGCTCTCCTACTCACCTATCCCCTCCTACCCTACCTTCACCCCTCCAACCCTACTGACACATATACTGATGTAAGGTCAGTGCTCAGCTTGGCTGGAGATACGCCCACTATCCCCACTGTCACTGACACCAGTGTACTATAGATTTTGAAATTTTGTGAACTGTCATGCCGTAACCATAAAGTGCTTGGGAAGGGAAGTCAGCATGCTCTGAATGTATAGCTAGCACAGGCAGTTTACCATTTTTGTTTATAGATTTTCAGTGTCTTAGTTTAATTAATGTATCATAATGGCAGTTTTTTATAATTGATAGGTTGAGATTACGAGTATTATAAGCAACTTGGCTTGTGGGAACAGCCTTTGTTCCCACCGCCCCTCCCCACACTCATTCAAGTGAATGGCATGTTGATGCTTAACATGGATGTTGATGACCATATTGTTGAGTGCCCCACATCCAACATTGTCATCTCTACTTCATGTACGTGGTTCTGATAATAGAAGATGCCTATAGACATTTACCACAATCACATACCACCTGTCTCCAGGATGAAGTTGTTGAAAGCTTCATCTCTTCAGAAACATTAACATAGGTCATAGGTAATAGGAGAAATGAAGGATACCTAGTGTTTGAAAAAATGTGCAGATCATTCCTATTTTCAAAAAATACCTTTAGATAAGATACTCATCATTATGGGTTTATGTTGCTGGCATCATCCTGCTGTAGAATTATGGAACATGTTTTATTATTGCATATCCTGACCAGTGGAGACAAAAAAATCTCTGCTGTAAGCAGAAACATTGATTCTGCAAATAATGATCAACTGAAATCCAACTCGCTCTGCTTGTTCATGAAACCCAGAAGGAAGTAGATACCGGTGGCTATGATGAAGCCATCTTCTGTGACTTCTGGAAGGTGTTTGATAGAGTTCCACATTGTCTCCCAATGAAAAAGAAATCAGTATATGTAAAATAACACCAGCTTTGTGATTGGATTCAAGTATTCATAACAAATAGAAAATAGCTTGTCATTCGTAACGGAGAGAAATCTTCAGACAAAAATGTGTGTGTGTGGCCATGCGCGTGCGTTCACTCGTGTGTGCGTGCGTGCATGCGTGTGCGCGCACGCATGTAGTTCTGCATGCATGCCTGCGTGCTGTTGTATGCAGAGAACTCGCTGTGATAGAAAACTGTAGTGAGATACTGAAAGACTTAGAAATGATTGGCACTTGGTGCATAAATATGCAGTTAATCCTCATCATAGTGAAGTTTAACATGTTGCGCATAAAAAGGTGGAAAGATTTGTTACTGTCATATTACATAATTGTTGAACAGTCACTGGAAGTAGTTACATCCATTAAACATTGCGTACTCTGCATAAAGAGTGATTTAAAGTGGAATGTTAAGTAACCCCATCAGACATGCAGGCAGATGATGCAAATATACTGACATGCAATGTTGCATACATCTGGTGAGGGCACCTACAGTAGGAACAGTCAGTATCGCATACCGGTCACGAGCTCCTGCAGTGGGCAAGTATAAAGCTGCCCTGCATCGGTCTCTTCCTAGCTGATGTTATGACTCACCTCCACCTGTGGACTCTGAATGCCACAACTGTTGACTAAGTGTATACTGCTACAAATTGTAAACTTGTGGTTTCCACCACTGCTAGTCTATATAGAACTTTCATAATGAAACATGCTTATTGGCTAATTAGTGCTTGGACTCATTTATAAACATTTCTCCATGACAGCTCTGCAATTCACAATTCATTGCATGTCAGTGACATCTTTTTCTTTTTGCAAATGCTTATCAGGACAACATATCCTCCACAATAACACAGTAGCAGATGCAGTGTGACTACATCATATCTAATCATACTTTTCACTATTTAAGGAATATCTTATTATTTTTCCCAATAACTTTATTTAAATATGCACATCAAGAAGTTTTGCATCGCCCCAGTTCCCAGAACTCCTGAAAGTAGACGTTCACTGTGGATATTGTATCACAGACACAGTCCCTTTGCCTGTTCAGAGATGGCACTAAACTCACCCAAATGTGTAAACAACCATGCATGAGCAGTGTCTGTTAGATGGAGGGGGTCTGACAGCCAATCTGGTCCAGTCATTCCACCAGGAAGAAGGTACACGGCTCGTGTTTGTAGTTCAACTATGCCTAGACGGTCAATACCGTGGTTTGATCACATCCGCATTGTTACTTTGTGCCAGGAAGGGCTCTCAACAAGGGAAGTGTCCAGGCGTCTCGGAGTAAACCAAAGCAATGTTCTTCGGCCTTGGGGGAGATACAGACAGACAGGAGTTGTTGATGACATGCCTCGCTCAGGCCGCCCAAGGGCTACTACTGCAGTGGATGACTGCTACCTGTCCCTACAGTGATCCCCATTGGAGTCCCTAAGCACCTTCAGAATACTTGCATGTAGTTCAAACCTACCAATAACGAATCTAGTAGCCCACCTCTGAATTGCTCCATTGTCTTCCTTTAATCTGACCAAACTCTCGAGCAGTTAGTCAAGAATTGGTCACACTAGTGTCCTGTATGCAGTGTCCTTTACTGATGAACCACACTATCCTAAAATTCTCCAAATAAACTGAAGTCGACCATTTGCCTTCCCTACTTCAATCCTTACATGCTCATTCCATTTCATATTGCTTTAAATGTTATGCCTATGTATGTAATCACTGTGACAGTGTCAAGCAGCACACAATTAATGCTGTACTTGATCATTGTGGGTTTGATTTTCCTACTAATCTGCACTAACTTACATACTTATACATTTAGAGCTGGCTGCCATTCACCACTTGAATAGAAATTTTGTCTGAGTCATCTTGTATCCTTGTACAGTCATTCATCAATGAGATTTTCCCATGCACCACAGCATCAGCAATGAACAGCCGCATACTGTTACATGTATATAGGAAATAACGGTGGTCCTATCACACTTCCCTGCGGCACTCCTGATGATATGCTTTTCTCCGATGAGCACTTGTCATCATGGACAACATACTGGATTATGTTACTTAAGAAGTCTTTGAGCAACTCACATACCTGGGAACCTTATCCATATGCTTATACTTTTGTTAACAATAGATTGACTCCGTGTCAAATGCTTTACAGAAATGTAGGAATATATTAACCCATGAATAGCAGGATCTCCTGAGAAAAGGGCATGCTGAGTTCCATATGAATGATGCTTTCTACAACTGTGTTGATTTGTGGATAGAAGCTTTTCCCTCTCAGGGAAGTATGTTATATTTGAACTGAGAATATGTTCAAAGATTCTGCAGCAAACCAATGTTAAAGATATTGGACTTTAATTTTGTGAGTCCATTGTATTACCCTTCCTACATACAGGAGTCACCTGCACTTTTTTCCAGTCACCTGGGAATTTGCGCTGGACAAGAGATTCACGATAAATGCAAGCTGAGTAAGGGGCCAAAGCTGTGGAGTACTCTTTGTAAAACTGAAATGGGATTCCATCAGGAGCTGATGACTTATTTGTTTTCAGTTCTTTCAGTTGTTTCTCTACACCAGCAATGCTTATTATTATGTCTTCTATATGGGAGTCTGTGCAATGATCAAACAATGTTATGTTTGTACAATTCTCTTGCATGAAAGATTTCTCTAATGCAAGATTTAAAACTTAACTTTTACTTTTGCTGTCTTCTACTACAACATCAGAGTGGTAAACAAGTAACTGTATAGAAGCCTTTGACCCACTTAGTGATTTTATGTAGGACCAGAATTTTTTTGGAGTGTCAGCAAGATCTTTTATTAAGGTATCATGGTGGTAGTTGTAAGCTTCGCTCATTGATCTTTTTTTTTTATTAACTTTTACCTGTTGTCATTTGTGCCTTCTCTTTTGAACCGAGAGTGCAACAGCCTTTGCTTGCCCAGCATTTTTCAAATTTCATTGTTAAACCATGGTGGGTCTTTTCTGTCCTTAATCCACTTACTTGGCACACATTTCTCCAGTGTATGATTTACAGTCCATTTAAACTTTGTCCATAATTCTATGTTGGAGCTGGGTTTGGGATTGTCTTAAACATGTGTCATGCCACCAGGCCATGACAAAATTCATTGCAACATATTGTGGCACCTGAGATGCTCAGGGAAGCCTCCTTGAACATTTTTACTTAATATGGAGGGAGATGACAGTTTCCTGACATACAGAAGTAAGATATCATATTTCTCCTTAGACCTGGGAAGTCCTGTGCGTGTCCAAGTAGCTATTATAGTGTTACACTCACTGTCTGTATGGACAAAAGTATAGTGCCTATAGTGAACTGCCAGATTGTCTGTTCTCCAACCCAGACAGCACTGTAGGTGCTTTCAGTGAAAGCTCAGGAAATGATATTCCATTGGTGATAACCTGACCTTGCTGGAGCCAGTTATACACCACTTTCGTGCGTAGTTATAAGCTTCACTTTTCTTACACTTTTCTCTTCCGATCCCACCCCTTTCCCTCCCCTCAAGGAAGGCTGTGGTACTGATTGGGGGGAGACAATATTCTTAGTCAGCTCCACAGACAAGCTTCAAGAAATGTTTCCCTGTTCTTTTAAAATCATTCCTCTCAACATGTAATTTTAGGTATCTAGTCTGTGACATCCTGTCCTATATTTTCAGAGATGAGAACTGTGTCCTTCGTTGTAGTGTTTTGTTATCCTGTTCACAATAGCTAAGGGCAGTATTGCATCATCAGTAAATAGCCCCATTCCGTGCTCTTTATTCATGTATCTTGTTCAGTTTTTAGAGAACCTTGTAGCAAGCACACAGCTGTGGATGACACTTGGGAGTCTGGTGGAATTGGCACTAAAAATTGGTTTTAATTTTTCAGCGATTTAAATCTGTTTCTATTTTTTAACCATTATCATCATACAATGTCCTGTCACATCGATTACTTTTCAAAAGTTTGAATAACCACTTTTTGCAGTGTGGGCTGCTGCGAGATGTGCAGAAGGAGTGTCATTGAAGTTCTGGAAGGTACCCTGGAGCCAGACCAACTCCAGTGCCATAACCAGTTGCCCCAGGTTTTCAGTTGAGAATCCATGGCGCAAACAGCCTGCTCGAGGTGGTCCCACAGATTCTCGATTGGTTTTAAATCCAAAGAGTTTGGTGACTAGGGGAGTACAGTAAACTTGTCCCGGTGCTCTTCAAACACAAACGTTCAGTGCAAGCAGTGTGACATGTCGCATAGTCCTGCTGGTAGATGCCATCATGACAAGGAACAACAGACTGCATATGTAGGTGGAAATGGCCCCCAAAGATAGATGCATTCTTGTGTTGATCCATTGTGTCTTGCAGAATGACGAGATTGCACAGGGGATGCCTCCTCCAGCCTGGACCCTTAAGATTGTTGCAAGGCTATTTATGCCAATAGCCACCTATCCAATGAAGCATAAAATGTGATTCATCTGAAAAGGCCATCTGTTGCCACTCAGTGGATGTCTGATTGTGGTATTGGCGTGAAAATTCTAGCCTTAAGTCATTGATGAACAGCAGTCAGTGTGGGTGCATCAAACAGGCTGCTGCTGTGGAGGTCCATACACTGCAACATTCACTGAATGGTTTTCGAGGAGATACTGTTGGAGCCACTTGGTTCATCTTGGTGGTCAGGTGCTCAACAGTTGCATGTGTCTGCACATACGCATCTCTGCAGCTGTCGTTCACCTGCCATTTATGGACTGTGGTACACCACAGTTGCTCAGGGCCAGTTTTGGATAGTGTCATTTTGCCTTTCATAGTGTTATTTACCCACTGTGGCCATGAACGGTTTACAGACTTATCTGTTTCAGAATGCTTCCACTTTTGGCCTGAAAGCCAATGATAATGCCCCCCTGTTAAGTCAGATAAAACACACCGTTTCCACGTAATGACAATGACTGCACTGTTTTCTGCATTCCTCGATATGCTTTATATACTTCCCACTGTTAGTGCTGCCACCTGTCTTTGAGTGGTCATTGCACATTGACATCGAACATAGGTGGTGATCACTTTAGTGTGACTGGACCATGTATTTTTTAATTTTATGAACTTTGAATGAGGCAACAGCCTTGACACAGTGGATACACCGGTTCCCGTGAGATCACTGAAGTTAAGCGCTGTCGGGTGTGGTTGGATGTTTCGGGGTGCACTCAGCCTCGTGATGCCAATTGAGGAGCTACTTGACTGAATAGTAGCGGCTTCGGTCAAGAATACCGTCATAACGACCGGGAGAGCGGTGTGCTGACCCTACGTGCCTCCTATCCGCATCCTACACTGAGGATGACACGGCGGTCGGAGGGTCCCGGTAGGCCACTCATGGCCTGAAGATGGAGTGCTTTTTTTTTTTTTTTATGAACTTTTAATGAGAGATACTACACTACTGGCCATTAAAATTGCTACACCACAACGATGACGTGCTACAGATGCGAAATTTAACTGACAGGTAGAAGATGCTGTGATATGCAAATGATTAGCTTTTCAGAGCATTGACACAAGGTTGGCGCTGGTGGCGACACCTACAACATGCTGACATGAGGAAAGTTTCCAACCGATTTCTCATACACAAACAGCAGTTGACCAGCGTTGCTTGGTGAAACGTTGTTGTGATGCCTCGTATAAGGAGGAGAAATGCGTACCATCACGTTTCTGACTTTGATAAAGGTTGGATTGTAGCCTATCGTGATTGCGGTTTATCGTATCGTGACATTGCTGCTTGTGTTGGTCAAGATCCAATGACTGTTAGCAGAATATGGAATCGGTGGGTTCAGGAGGGTAATATCGAATGCCGTGCTGGATCCCAACGGCCTCGTATCACTAGCAGTCGAGATGACAGGCATCTTATCCGCATGGCTGTAATGGATTGTGCAGCCACATCTCGATCCCTGAGTCAACAGATGGGGACGTTTGCAAGACAACAACCATCTGCACGAACAGTTTGATGACGTTTGCAGCAGCATGGACTATCAGCTCGGAGACCATGGGTGCGGTTACCCTTGACGCTGCATCACAGACATGAGCGCCTGCGATGGTGTACTCGGCTACGAACCTGGGTGCACGAATGGCAAAACGTCATTTTTTGGGATGAATCCAGGTTCTGTTTACAGCATCATGATGGTTGCTTCCATGTTCGGCGACATCGCGGTGAACGAACATCGGAAGCATGTATTCGTCATTGCCATACTGGCGTATCACCTGGCGTGATGGTATGGGGTGCCATTGGTTACACGTCTCGGTCTCCTCTTGTTCGCATTGACGGCACTTTGAACAATGGACGTTACATTTCAGATGTGTTACGACCCATGGCTCTACCCTTCGTTCGATCCCTGCAAAACCCTACATTTCAGCAGGATAATGCACGACTGCATGCTGCAGGTCCTGTATGGGCCTTTCTGGATACAGAAAATGTTCGACTGCTGCCCTGGCCAGCACATTCTCCAGATCTCTCACCAATTGAAAACGTCTGGTCAGTGCATAAATTCCTTTACAAAAAAATTCTTTTCGTAGTCCGTGCAACCACTCATGCACCGCGTGGCGTACCTCTTCATCAGAACGGAACTTCTTTCCTCCCATTGCGTCTTTGAGTGGTCCAAACATATGGAAATCACTTGGGGCAAGGTCTGGTGAGTACGGTAGATGAGGAAGACAATCAAAATGCAGGTCTGATTGTTGCAACTGTTGTATGGGCAGTGTGCGACCTTGCATTATCATGTTGCAGAAGGACACCTGCTGACAGCAATCCACGTCACTTTGATTTGATTGCAGGCCGCAGATGATTTTATAGGAGATCTGTGTGTGATGCACTGGTGACAGTGGTCCCTCTAGGCATGTAATGCTCCAAAATGACGCCTTTTTCGTCCCAAAAGAGAGTCAGCATAAACTTCCCTGCTGATGCTGGAGGTAAAATAGTCATCCCCTATTCGGGTCTCTGGGCAGGGACTACTCAGGAGGACGTCGTTATCAGGAGAAACAAAACTGGTGTTCTACAAATCGGAGCATGGAATGTCAGATCCCTTAACTTCTTTGGTTTTGGCGATGAGGAATTGCGCCATTCCTTGCTTGCTCTCTTCGTTTCCGGTTGGTGGAAGTGAACCCAGGTTTACTCCCCAGTAATGATTCTTGCAAGGAAGCCATCACCTTCTCGTTCAAAGTGCCGAAGAAGTTCTTTACAAGCATCAAAACGTGGTTCTCTCATTTCAGGTGCCTGCTGCCGTGGCACCCATCTTGCAGACACTTTGTGAAACTGGAGCACATCATGCACAGTGTGGTGTGCTGACCCATGACTAATCTGTAAACATGCTGCAATGTCATTCAGTGTCACTTGGTGGTTTTCCTTTACTATGGCTTCAACTGCTGCAATGTTCTGTGGAGTCACAACTCATTGTGCCTGACCTGGATGAGGAGCATCTTCCACTGAAGTCACACCATTTGCAAACTTCCTACTCCATTTGTAGACTTGCTGCTGTGACAAACATGCATCATCATACTGAACCTTCATTCATCGATGAATTTCAATAGGTTTCACACCTTCACTATGCAAAAACCGAATAACAGAACGCTGTTCTTCCCTGGTGCGAGTTGCAAGTGGGGCAGCCATCTTTATAATGATATTGCGATGGTATGTGTGCACCTGCACTATGCTGCCACCTACAGGCCATTCTGCAAGCTGTTTGCAGCACGATTACCAACTTTCAGGATAACGGCGCGAAATTTTGATTTGTTGTTACAAATTTAAGGTTTTCATTTGACTCACCCTCGTATAATGGTACGACTGAGATTTAGGAACAAGTCTTTAAATTGTAAGACATTTCCAGGGGCAAATGTGGACTCTCACCCCAATTCATTGGTTATGAACTGTAGATTAAAACTGAAGAGACTGCGGAATAGTTGGAATTTAAGGAGATGGTACCAGTGGCTGTAGAGTGTTTCAGAGGGAGCATTAGGGAACGACTGACAAGAGCAGGGGAAAGGAATACAGTAGAAGAAGAATGTGTAGCCCTGAAAGGTGAAATAGTGAAGGCAGCAGAGAATCAAGTAAGTGAAAAGATGAGGGCTAGTAGAAATCCTTGGGTAACACAAGAGATACTGAATTTAATTGATGAAAGGAGAAAATATAAAAGTGCAGTAAATGAAGGGGGCTAAAAGGAATAGAAACGTCTCAGAAATGAGATTGACAGGAAGTGCAAAATGGCTAAACAGGAATGGCAAGAGAATAAAAGTAAAGATGTAGAAGCAAGAAGCATATATCAATAGCGGTAAGATAGATGCCGCATACAGAAAAATTAAAGACACCTTTGGAGAAAAGAGAACTACCTGTGTGAATATCAAGAGCTCAGATGGTAAACCAGTCCTAAGAAGGAAGAGAAAGGTGGGAGGAGTATATAGAGGATCTATACAGGGACGATGTACTGAGGGCAATATTATGGAAATTGGAGAGGACGTAGATGAAGATGATATGGGAGATATGATAGTGCGTGAAGAATTTGACAGAACACTGAAAGACCTAAGTAGAAACAAGGCCCCGGGAGTAGACAACATACCATTAGAACTACTGATAGTCTTGGGAGAGCCAGCCATGACCAGTCTCTTCTATCTGGTGGGCAAGATATATGAGACAGTTGAAATTCCCTCAGACTTCAAGAAGAATATAGTAATTCCAATTCAAAAGAAAGCAGGTGCTGACAGGTGTGAAAATTACTGAAATACCAGTTTAATCAGTCATGGTTGCAAAATACTAGCATGAATTCTTTACAAACAAATGGAAAAACTGCTAGAAGCTGACCTCGGGAAAGATCAGTTTGGATTCCGTAGAAACGTTGGAACACGCGATGCAGTACTGACTTTATGACTTATCTGAGAAGCTAGGTTAAGGAAAGGCAAACCTATGTTTCTAGCATGTGTAGACTTAGAGAAAGCTTTTGAAAGTGTTGATTGGAATATTTTCTTTCAAATTCTGAAGGTGGCAGGGGTAAAATGCAGGGAGTGAAAGGCTGTTTACAATTTGCAGAGAAACCATGAGACAGTTATAAGAGTCGAGGGGCACGAAAGGGAAGCAATGGTTGGGAACGGAGTGAGACAGGGTTCCAGCCTATCACCGATGTTATTCAGTGTATAGATTGAACAAGCAGTAAAGGAAACCAAGGAAAAATTAGGAGCAGGAATTAAAATCCAGGGAGAATAAATAAAAACCTTAAGGTTTTTCCGATGATATTGTAATTCTGTCAGAGACAGCAAAGGACTTGGAAGAACTGTTGAACAGAATGGGTATCATCTTGAAAGGAGGATATAAGGTGAACATCAACATAAGCAAAATAAAGATAATGAAATGTAGTTGAATTAAATCAGGTGATGCTGTGGAAATTGGATTAGAAAATGAGACACACAAAGTAATAGATGAGTTTTGCTATTTGGGTGGCAAAACATCTGAGGACACTCGAAGTAGAGATGATATAAAATGTAGACTAGCGATGGCAAGGAAAGCGTTTCAGAAGAAGGGAAATTTGTTAACATTGTTAAGAAAAATGACTTGTCCTATATCATGTGTACTTTGTACAATATGTGATCCACAGGATAAATAAATAAATACAAATACAAATTGAGTATAGATTTGTGTCAAGAAGTCTTTCCTGAAAGTATTTGTATGGAGTTTGCAGTGGCATGGTTCCTTTTGTCCTTTTGTTACCAGCATCTACCTGTGAACTGGTTGCAGCAGTTCGCCAGTAGGACAGGCGAGCAGAAACCTACTGTACTGCAACTCGCACCAGGCTGCATACAGTGTAACAATTCTAAGAATCGGGAAAAGGTCTGAATTTTGAATGAAAGGTGAAAATACTGGCAAAACTTAAGTATATTCTGAAACCGAGAATTACACATCCACTGCCCAGTCCATGCTAATTCTAACACAGCCATGCACAAACACTTTCATTCATGTTAGCAAGTTTGTGGTAACGTATTTCCCGAAGTCTGAACAGCTACCAAGTGTGGATTGTTCTTAGATGATAATGCTCGCCATATTATTAAGTTTATCAGTGTCTATTGCACTCAAGTTTTTAGTCACTGATCTGCTCAATATGCCAAGCAAAATTACTGTCTTTTCTCATACACAAAATTACTTAAAAAATCTCTAGTTTCTAAAAAAAAGTCAGTGGAATAAATATGCCTTCACTTTAAAGCACTTTTGAGGCATGAAGCACAACCAAAGCCAGCAAATTATAACTTCCTTCAGAGCTCATACTACACATGACCGTACCATTGAAAGGCTGGCCTCTGACTCCTTAGGCTGCTGTAAGCATTCTCTGTCTCCAAGAGAAAAGACATGGGAAGAATACTCCATTCTGATTGATCAGTTTTCTTTAAGGCCAATAGAAAAACATTATTCTCCCACATTAGTTCGCGCTTTTCATTACGAACCAATCAACAAATAACTCACTTTTGAACTGACTTTTTCCCGAAATAAATATTTAGCATTTTGATATCTTGTTTATACTTTACACTATTAACTATTTTCATTTGCACTCGAATTA
Source organism: Schistocerca piceifrons (assembly GCF_021461385.2). Classification (NCBI taxonomy): domain Eukaryota; kingdom Metazoa; phylum Arthropoda; class Insecta; order Orthoptera; family Acrididae; genus Schistocerca; species Schistocerca piceifrons. Next base: position 149,432,383 of record NC_060149.1, on the reverse strand, counting down.
GTTTCCCTTTTATCATAAACTTACTTAACATATTATGATACAAAATTTCCCGTCGTGCAACGTTCATCAGTAGAACAATGATCTACATATTTACTTACACCACATTCACACTACTAAAAGTATGTACAAAACTGGACAAACATAAATAAACAAAAAAGCCTTCAAGAAATAAACAGAATAATTTACAAAAACATTCTCTTGATCTGTTTCTTGAATTTCTCAGTGCACTACTGTACTGTGGTGGATGAAAATTAGAATTACGTACTCGACTGGACCTGCTTCAGACCATCTGTCACTGTGCACGCATGAGTCATTCTCCCGATACACAGGCTCTAGACAGGACCAATATAAGGCACCACCCCTCAAGTGTAGACATGAATGGAAGTGAAACATGGATGATAAACAGTTTAGACAAGAAGAGAATAGAAGCTTTTGAAATGATGTGCTACTAAGAATGCTAAAGATTAGATGGGTAGATCATGTAACTAATGAGGAGGTACTGAATAGAATTGGGGAGAAGAGGATTTTGTAGGACAGCTTGACTAAAAGGAGGAGTCGGTTGATAGAACACATTCTGAGGCACCGAGGGATCACCAGTTTAGTGCTGGAGGGAAGTGTCGAGGGTAAAAATCATAGAGGGAGACAAAGAGATGAATATACGAAGCAGATTCAGAAGGATGTAGGTTGCAGTAGTTACTCAGAGATGAAGAGGCTTACATAAGATAGAGTAGCATGGAGAGCTGCATCAGGTCAGTCTTTGGACTGAAATCAACAACAACAACAACAACAACAACAAGAAAGTTCTATGCATTGTCTTGACTCCAATGTAATATTTCAGGTGAGAGCTATTAGTTTGTTGTGGAGTGGCTAGGTAATAAGTGATCTGCCAGCCATGTTTGTGTTGTGGTTTTGTATCCTTTTTCTCTATTGGCAAATGCTGTTATTTATTATAATCTTTAACATGATGTGAAAAGTGTGCTGTTATCAGTGTAAGTGTGTGTACATGTGCACTGTCTGATCAAAAGTATCTGAACACCCCTATATAAGGAAGAACTGAGCACTAGATATCATGAGAGGTGAAACTGCCAATATAAAAGGAGACAGGGGTATAAATGTCAACAATTGATGATCTTACGCATGAGCAGTTAGGGCTCCACTCCAGAAGACCACCCCGCAGAAGACCAAACTATGCATCATTGAGATCATGTAGCCCATGACCCCACATATTGACCCATGAAGACTGCACCACAAATAAAGCTATCACAATGAGAGCAGTATACAACAACTCTAACCTAGAAAATAACATGGTGGAATGTACAGTGCTAAACCCTACCAAAATAATGTTTGCGAACATGCAAGGAGTGGAAAGCAAAAAGACGATCTTACACCACACACTATGCAAATATGACATTGACATAGCAGGCTTTGTGGAAATCTGGATGAAATCCCACAGCAATACAAACATTAACCAATATTAATCCTACTACAGACACAGACAAGGGGGCATATCAGTCTACATCAAATCAACACTTGTATCCATGGAAGCGTCTCTCCTGCCACAGTTTAAAGAAATAGAAGCATTTATGATCTGCATCCGCTGACCAAGATGACGACTACGATGGTGACTACTCATTGCCTGCATGTATGTCCCCCCTGGAACAGATATATCAGCAAACTTCCTCCATTACATCAACACCTTCCTCGACTCTATACTCATGGGGGACTTGACTGCAAAACATCAGCTGCTAGGATGCCAAGATACCAACAGGAATGGAAAGATAGTATATGGTCTCCTAACGTCTGAAAATATGATAAGAATTCCTTTCTCTAAGCCTACCTTTGTAGGCCACCAAAGCAAATCCCTACCTGATTGTATGCTCCACAATCCAGACCTTACAGAACTCATAGTAAAAGCAGATGTAAGTGACATGATAGCCATCCTATTCAAGAACACAGCCACCAACCCACCTTCTCTCAAACCCATCAACAGGACAATCAAAAACTACTCTGCAGCAGACAGGAAAAAATTCGTGACCAAAATAAATGACAAACTCGTAGTCCACTGCCCATCACAGACGACACAGACATATTAGATTAGATTAGATTTACTTTCATTCCAATTGATCCGTAGTGAGGAGGTCCTCCAGGATGTGGAACATGTCAGAAAAACAACAATACATGACAAATATTTAAACTAAAACAAATAAGCTAATGTACCATTCCACAGGTCCCAAGTGGAATGATCGTCATTTTTTAATGAACACTAAGAGTCATTTTACAAATACTATTGCACTGAATTTAAAATAAAAAAGTTTTTTATTTATTTATAAGGTAAGAAACATGTAATACAACTACTGTAATACTTATTTACAATGAACACATTACTGCACTGAAATGGTGCAGAAGTTAGATTATACTTGCACACACACACACACACACACACACACACACACACACACACACACACACACACACACACACACACACACACACACACACACACACACACAAATTTTCAGTGAACACATTACTGCACTGAAATTGTGCAGAAGATATGTTGTACTTATATACAAATCAGTTGGTTTTCCTCAGAAATTCATCAATGGAGTAGAAGGAGTTGGCCACCAATAAATCCTTTAGGCTTCTCTTAAACTGAATTTCATTGGTTGTTAAGCTTTTTATGGCTGCTGGCAAGTTATTGAAAATGTGTGTTCCTGAATAATGCACACCTTTTTGTACAAGACTAAGTGACTTTAAATCCTTGTGAAGATTATTCTTATTTCTAGTATTGATTCCATGAATAGAGATAAACAATAAAAAAATAGAAGCAGCACAACTCACAGCCATTGACAAAGCAATTCCCACAAAAACATACCAAACTGGAAACAAACCTTACAAACTGATGTACTATTACTCATAAAAGAAAAGAAACGAATATACAATGCAGTAAGACAATGCAACAGTCAAGAACTGAAACCAATATGGAAAAGACTCAATTCTGTAATAAACCTGATGTACCTGATAAAATTAGACTATAAGTATGGACATAAATTTTGGACAAAATTCAAGACCCTGACTGGACAAAACACCAAAACCAAAGTAACACTAAACCAATCCCTGATCACAAACTACAATGAGATAGCAGAGGACTTCCAAAACGTCCTCATAGAAACCCATAGTTTCCCCCAAAGCTTCAGATTCAACAACCAATTCAGACAAAAAGTAGAAAACAAACTTCCATTCCTCCTTCACATGCACTCAGCCCCCACAGCAGCAGAACATAAATTGACCAAGGAAATCACTGAAGAAGTAGTTAAGAAAGCAATATCAGCAGTCAAAAACACAGCCCAAAGACAAAAATGCAATAAAAGACTTCACCTATGAAAAGCTCCACTGACAACAATAACCCCAATACTGACACTTCTGTTCAACTACTACCCGACAAACGACACCATCCCATCAGTATGGAACCAAACAAAAACAAACATGATCCCCTAAGCAAACAAGCCAAAGGTGGATCCAAAATCTTACTGAACCCATATACCTAATAGACATAACAAGAAAGACCGTTGAAAGGATACTGGCAGACAAACAAAATTCGTAAATCAGAGACATCTACTACTAGACAATCAGTTCGGGTTTAGGAAACATCACTCAACCAACGATCTGCAATTACGATTAACAACCGATATCACTAAAGCAATCAGCATAGGACAACTCATGCTTGCTGTCTTTCTAGACATTGATTGTGCATTTGACAAAATATGGCGCAATGTACAAATTAATAGACATAGAAATACCCCCTAGACAGTTCGACTAATCAAAAAACTTTTAGTCAACAGACTATGTGCAGTCCATGTTGATGGGCAACATTACCTCCCTCTTCCAGTCAGGTAGGTGTGGTGCATGGAGGAATAATCTCTCCACTTCTCTATTCACTACACACCACAGACATTCTCAAGACAACCAAATATAATGAAAATGTACAACTGTTCGCAGACACTTTCTACTGGTGCCTGGGAGCAATCGCTACTATCACATCAAGACACAGAGAAAAATACCTGACACGACTACAAACATGGATGGAGAAGTGGAAAATCAAATCAAACCCTGACAATACACAGGTCATCCTCTTCTGATATAGACACACAATGCAAAAACAAAAACAAAACCCGACTGACAGACTCTCACTATGGGATAAACAACTCACTCTATCAGACAAAATTAAATACCTTGGCATTCATCTTGATAAGTACGTAATTTACAACTCCCACTAACCCACACAATAGAAAAAAGAAGAAAGACAAAACCTTATCAGAAGAGTACAGGGAAAATTCCATGGATGCATCAATAACACAGTAGTGCACACACACAAAACATTCATCTGCCCAATAATGGAATATGCCTCTGCCCTCCTCACAGGAATGCACAAGCCAAGCTTAGAAAGACTATACAGAACTGAATGATACTTCATCAGAAGTATGCTAAAAGTACATGACAGAAAACATGACGATGAAGTGTATGAAGCAGCCGATGTAATATCAAACATCACTACAGACAAGGCTTGCCAAACTAAGAGTGAAATATGGCAGACAAATACTAACACACAAACCAGACATGAAATCACACATCTATTATCAACACTACACTGATACACTGCAAAGCCCAAATTCAAATTCACCCACCCCCACACCCTCCCACCCCCAAGAATCATCGGACACAACACTGCAACAGAATATGAAGGGCTTACTAACTATAAGCCCTAGATACTGATGACAAACAGCTTAACCCATCTACCTGGAAAGAACACAATCAACAATGAAGCCTAAACAGACAAAAAGAGAAAAAAGAAGGGGAAAAAGAGTTCCGCCAAGTCACCATACTACATGAGAATGTAGTGTATTGTATATCATACACATAACAACACAACAATTAAAAAATCAGAGAAATGTAAAATAGACATAAGATTAGACATAACTTAATTTTATAAACAAAAGAATAAAGAAACAAAAGAAACTGTAATTAGCTGTATTTAACAAAAGTAAAAGAAACTGTAAACAAAAGAAAAGGCCAGATAAATTGTAATTAATCATAATTAGAAATAAGCCAGATGTAAGTTACAATAAGAACCTGATCAAATAAAGGAAATAAATAAAAGAAAATGTATGCAATGACCCAACACAGGTCTCTCAGTGGTCCGCCCAATCTCTTCAAGACTGGGAATCGAAATGCTAAAAAAATTTTAAAAAATGTGTTGTCTGTAAAAACAATGCATGAAATGAGGAGAAGGAATAACTCATGAGTTCCAAAATGCTTCTAGCATTTGGCTAACATAATGACTGTGTGTATGGAGTTAAAAAGGATGGGGTAAAATGACTAAGCAGCTTTTTGTAGGCCTCACATTTATGCAGTCAGTTTTAACCAGCCCTGTGGTGGTGTGAAGAGCAACTTCACTAGACAGTGGATAATTGGAAATGACTGATTTGTAGTGATGAATCACACTACATCCTGTATGAGTGTGATGGAAGGATTTGAGTTTGATGAATGCATGGAGAACATTACCTTCCATCATGTATAGTGCAAACAGTGAAGTATGGAGGAGGTGATGTTACAATATGGGTGTGTTTTACGTAGTTTAAAATATTTTCCTCGTATTGTGCTTAAGAAAATACTAAATGCGGAAAGGATATGAACACATTTTACAGCATTATGTACTGTGTACTGTAGAGGAATAGTTCAGAGACAATGATTGCATGTTGTAAAGGGACATTCTCCTCCAGCATTAGTAGTTGATGGAAATGGAAATGAAGTCCCAGGCTTCTTGACAGAGCATAGGGGAACGATGCAGGAGACCCGCACTGCTGTACCAGGCCATGTCCTAATGGAGGTATTTTTGGTCGTTGCCTTCCTCCGACCATGATGGGGATGGATGGATGGATGGATGGATGGATGGATGGATGGATGGATGATGATGATGATGATGATATGATAACACAACAACACCCAGTCGTCTCTGGGCAGGTGAAAATCTCTGACCCTGCCAGGAATTGAACTCGGGACCCCGCGCTCGGGAATTGAGAACGCTACTTCAAGATCACGAGCTGCAGACGTAGTAGTTTATACGAAATTTTTTCGAATTTTGGAAAGGTCAATATTATAGCCGCTTTTCTGAAAAGTTTCATATAATTTTATACACAGTATGTTGCATTTCAAGCTAAAATATATGAAAAGGCGTTACTTTATTTTCATTGTTACAATCAACATGTGCTAGCTCTGAATATACAGTTAAATGTACATTTTACAAATGAATCTGGAGTCATTTGTAAAATAATAATCTAAACTAATAGAAATTCATTTGTAAAGAAAAAATGTAAGCCCTTTGGAATATTGTTATTACTGCAGACTGAAGCAGCAGTAAGCATGCCTTTCATGTAATTAGACATATTTTTGTGTTTTGGATGAACTATGTAATTTCGGCTTTGTTAACATGAAAATTGAAATACAGTGTGATATAGTAAAATGTGAGACAATAAATTATCATGAAAACAAAAATTCAGCAAATACAATCTTCAAAATTATCTAGATCAATTGAACCATGGCGACCTAAAATGTGAGAATTTCAGCTCCACGAATCAGATCGCTAGACATGAAGAACTGGAGCCAACTGTATGAGAAAAGATAAGTAAAAAGTTTATTGTAAATCTTACTCTTCTCGAATCTTCTGAAAAGACTTCTCCATCAAGGATAGTAGCAACAACAAGAAAGGGAGGGATAGATTGCAATGTATCAGCATAACAATGCACCTCGTCATAAAGCAGCATGTGTGAGGCAATACTTCGTTGACAATAACAGTACTGAAATGGACTTACCTGCCAAGGGTCATGACCTAAACCTAACGGAACACCTTTGGAATGAGCTAGAACAAAGACTTCATTCCAGGCCACAGCATCCAACATCACTATCTTCTTTTGTTTCGACTCTTGAGCAAGAATGGGCTGTTGTTCCTCCACAGATATTCATACACCTCATTGACAGTGTTCCCAGCAGAGTTCAAGCTGCCATAAAGGTAAAGGGTGGACGTACGGCATATTAATGTCCACTAATAGATGTCCAGATACTTTTGATCAGAGAGAGAGAGAGAGAGAGAGAGAGAGAGAGAGAGAGAGAGAGAGAGAGAGAGAGAGACTCTGTCTCTGTGACTGTTTTACAGATTTTTTGGGAGTAATTTAAAATGATTATTCTTTCTAATCATATTCACCTGTATGTATTTTAATGAGGACAGCCCTAGTTTCAAATGCCCGCAACCTTATGATGACAACAACGACCTACACAGTCAGTGAAAACTGCGAACAGAAGAACGCCACAAGTAAAAGTCATATCTGCAGGCAAGATATGGTCGCAATTGAGGTCTCAGCTGAAGATCAGTTAACAGACAATGTGGTCATTGAAGTTTGCCTGATGGAAACATCCAGCCCTCTGGACCAATTCTTCTCTCCAAACTTCGATCACTGCATATGGGTGGAAAGCTAATGGACACAAAAAAACAAATTCTCCCATACTCCAATGAAAGGTGTGTTAGCAATTTATGTGGAGGAACTATGGCACTGATGTCAGGTAAAACCCATGCATCTTTAAGAGAAAACCTCAATTGTTAATAAGAGCTGCTATTGCCGTTCTGAAATCGAGAGGTATGGTGTATGAAAGGACATTTATATATTGGGCCAAAAATGTGTATTTGCTGATTCTGAATGTCCACAGTTGCAGGACAGTAAGGTTGTCAACCATTAACAGAAGATTCCATATTTTCTGGAATTGTGAAAACAGTGCAGAGGAGATGTAATATGTTGCTTCCATAATCAATGGACAGCCATAAAGCAACATCTAAATGTGCATGTCTCAGTATTCAAGTACCAGGCCACAAATCCAAAGGACCATGTTTCAATCCCAGTTGGTTGTATGATTTTTATATGACTAATAGAATCTTTCAACTCTGGCAACGATTTGACAGTGTGAAAAATTCCAAGTTTCACCATGATCTGGAGTCCACGTTAAACTGTAGGTCCCCTTATAAGTGGCTGGGTGAGTCAGTTCAAAGCTCAGAGGAAAGCAATGGCATATCACCCCTAACAGAATATACCATGTAAAGCTCTGTGATGCTTAAACTAACTTTCAGATTGAGGACAATTTTACTTCAGAAGACAGACTACATGGCTTTTTTCAGGAAATTATATATGCTGTGACTGGACTGCACCTTCTTTTGTTAATCATTGCTAACCAATCCACCTATGTTTTGTAGGGTTGCTTGACAATATAATGGATTATGCTAGATGCCACAATGACATAGGCTAAGAATTTCTTTTCCTCTGTGGATTTTGTTGATTTGCCCAAGTATTCTCAATATTGGTAGTTCTAGATGGTAATGAAACAGTAACATCCACTGTCACATTATCTATTAAGTTGATGTGCGGTGATCTTGGTATGAAAAGTATAAAGTTCTTTGTTGGCCTTCAAAATTACTCTGCGCATCTGTTCTGATAAATGGGACAGTGATCTTGCAAATAAATGAGCTATTATTGATTAATAGTATAATTCACATTTCATGAACAGCTTCATATTAAGTATGTCACTCCAGCACATCCTTCCTCCTAATAATGTCACTGACCAGAAGCTCTGCTTCACCCTTCCTCAACTAACTACGTTTTTCTAATGTCTTTGACCACATTTGCAATTTTTGTGTAGTTTTTTGTATCTTTGGTAATACTGTTGAGCTACTAACTTTGTTGATATGCATCCTATTTGATTTAAAGACGCTGCCCCTGCCATATGTGTTTCCACTTAAGTAGTTATCTTAACATATTCTAATTGTATGACAGTATGGTGGAAAAACCAATGTTAGGGCTGCTCTTTTATTTTACGTATGGGTTTCACGTCTGTAGTAGCAAACTATTAACACCTTTTGGCAGTAATATTGTGGTTATAACTTGCTGTATGTGTAACATTTTTTATGATGTAACTGAGACAAGTATTTTCATATTTTTTGTAGTGTGTTGTATACATATGAAACTTCTGTGACAGTGAATGAGGAATATGTGTACCACCATTAATGATATGTGTGATAATTAATATTTTTTATAACAGCAATTCCACTCTCTTCACATAGTAATTTTATTTTGCATTTCATGGTCATATAATTCAGGATTACGTGAAGGTTTATTTTCTGTTTACTTTTATTGTTTCAATTTTTGTTTCTGTAATAATAGAAATGGTCCTCTAGATGTAATTTCACTTCCTAGATTCTTTGCACTTTCATTTCTTTGAATACTACTCAATTATCTCATCTTTCTGCTACAAAATTTCGAATTACTCCATCTGGGCCAATTTGTAGCAAATCTTTAATTTGTTGAGAGAGGGGACTTAGAAAGACAGCTTGCTTTTTATTATTGCTAAATCTTTGGACACTTAGAATAATTTAAAATGTTATGTAAGGCATTATTTTGTTTTTCCATTTACAATGCATATTCTTTGCTTCAGTGTTCTCAATATGTTGAGTATTTCATTACAATTTTTTTTTCAGAAGAAATGGGGAGCAAAGTGAAAAGTAATGGGTACTCAGTGGTACCCAGAATGTTGTCACACTGTGCTGAAAAGGTAAGACTTAAGGAATAATCTCGCTATTTAAATAACGAAATTCTGATTTTTTGTATAATACATACTGCTGAATACAGACGTTCAATATAGGGAATGTGTCCAATAAATAAGAGATACGTACTGCAATGCTATTAGACATAGATATGTTCTTTAAATGTGTCTACTATATAACAGATATAATTATAACTTCCTGACAGAAACAAGTGGAATTGAAATGGTGTGTGAAGCTGTACAAGCCAAGGATTTCCGTTCAAGGAATAGATGAGAGAGAATAGTTCCTTGCCCCGTGGTTAGTCTGCATTGTAGCAAGCCTGTATATTGAATCCTGATATATTGTGGCGTAGAGAATTATGTGCCAGACTATGAGAGCAGCACTGGTGTATTGTGGTCCACAATGAAATAGATGGAACAATTAATTACCAAGGCAAATAAGATGTTGCACTGTTTTTCAGAGAAATAATGCAAAAGAATTAGGAACAAAGATGCACTGGGTGCATTACACCCTGACTTGGTTGGGCTTTGCTGTTAAAGAAAGTGATATGGAAGTGTTAGGTGTCAGTGTTAGGTGTCATCTGCTTTGGTTCTATTCCTAATTCCTGGACCTTTCATCTGTGTCCATTCAGTATTACATTAGTTATTTGACCACTTTTCTCACTCCTTGTGAGACTTAATCAACTGCACATATGTTTCCCATTTTTTTCTTTGTCCACATACAAAATTTTAATTTCTAGGACATGGTGAAGTTAGTTTAAGATTTACACCTGATTATGATGGGCACTAGTATGCTCTTCCCTTAGCTTGTTACTCACTTATCTTTCTCTGTATTTCTCTAGGTTGCTCTTGAATTTTCAATTTTGGTTTTCATTTAATCTTTTCAATTCAGACTTTCTTCCGCTGGTGGCTGCATGGCTCCAGCAATCTCTCCTGAAGCTAAGATATATTACAACGTGGAGAGGCAGGACCTCATAATGTTCCCCTCCCTGGCTACGCCGTGGGAGGAACATAGGACTCAGAGACAACGTCAGAAATACTCCCTCCATTAATTGGGTTGTTCTATGACAGGCGGGGATTCCCTTTTGACTACAAAGCCATTGTTGTTTGTTGAACACCTCAAGGACAAATTCGAGGAAGTGGCAGCAGTTTAAAAAATGAAAAGCAGCTCTTTTCAGCTTAAAATGGCCTACCCTGCTCAGTCACTGGCACTACTTGCCTGCAACAAGGTGGGTGATATTCATGTCACTATAACCCCACTTAAAAGTCTGAATATGGTACAGGGTACAATTTTTCACAGAGATTTTCATTTACAGACTGATGACAATTTGCATGCTAATTTGGAGCAACGAAGTGTGCATTTTGTCCATCATGTCCAGTGGAGACTGAAAGAAAACAAAGTGGATACTGGAGCATTCATCTTGGCCTTTGAAGGTGGCTCATTGCCTGAGAAGGTCAAGGTATGGTGTATCACTGTGATGTCAAGCCATCTATTCCTCCTCCCCATGTGGTGCTACAAATCCATGTGATTTGAAGACATGTCTTTGCTGTGTCATCTGAACAAGACACAGCCAGGGCAAAAGCACCACAGGCACAAAGATGCGAGCTGGTGCCAGTACCATAGACTCGCCACTTGTGTGAGTTCCACCAGCACCACGAGCGATGCTGAGGATGAAGATATCAACTTCGCTTCGGCCAGTTGCTGGTCGAGTACAATCCGCCAACAACCGGATGACAATGAACAGAAGAAGTTGTCTTTGCAGTGTACTGCACTAGAAGCCATTTCACAAACTCACCAACTCGGCCTCCACAGCAGTGGTGATGTGGCCATTACAAAACTGGTGACAAGGGTTTACAAAAGTCTTAGTGTTGCAATGCCAAGCCCGTCTGTAGGAATTGTGATTGTCAGTTGCACACAAATGCTCCTTGTGCCCCTCCCTCCATCTGTATCATTTGTGGGGAGCACAATCCCCCCACTTCACCAGACTGCACCATTTTCAAACTCTTAAAAAAATCCCTTGACCATTTCACTTATCAAAAGGCCAAGAAGAAACACAATAGTCTTCATTCTAGATATATGAAAGTGACACATGCTGCTGTTACAATGACATTATTCTCTTTAATGACTGTGATATTGATCTCTGTGTCTTCTACGTCTGGCTCTTGGGGCCGCCCGACTACATCCGCTCCCCTGGTGATTGGGGGTCCTTCTTGTACTGCTCACCCCACACACCTTTAGGAGTGTCAACTCCCTGTCTGCTGAGCCACAGGTTACAGGTTGTAGGACTTCGTGTTCCTCATCGGTCCCAGAACCTGGGACAGACAAACCCTCGCAGAAGTCTAAATCATCTATGGACAAGTAGTAGTCCTCCTAAAGACGGAAATTCTGATGGTCTCTGTGCTGCCAGACCCTGCTGGTTCCGCCTCTGTATCCGAGGCAGCGTTCCTGGAGGCCCATATGGTCCTAGATCCCTCCCCCCTCCCACACAACCTGACGATTTGTAACAGATGTTTATTGATGGTGTATCTTCACAACCAGTGGCACTCAGGCATGACCTGTCTCCTTTGTCTCTTTGTGCCCCCACACAGTACTGATAGCATGATCCTCCAGTGGAACTGTAGCTCTTTTTTCTGCCACTTGGCTGAGTTATGACATCTGTTGTGTGCTTTCCCTGTTTTTTGCATCGCCCTCCAGAAAACTTGTTTCCCCCCTACCCTTCACAGCTATTGAGGCTATTTTGAGAATCACATTGACTATGAAAGAGCGTCACCCTCCATGAACCATGGACCTAGCTATTGGTGGGATGGCTTACATACCTCACAAGGGAGTTAGCACAAGTTGCGTTCGCAATTGCGGTTGAGATGTGATTTGTGTGAATATGTTTGGGGTGCTAATAACAAAAATGTATAAAACAAATGCCACTGTCATTTACACTGTAAGCTACAAATATGCCATTCCACTCACAGTGAACCATACCTTACATGATATTGTGAATTCAGTTACTGCAGTTATCATAAACAATGTTCCTGTAGTTATTTGCAGTGTATGCTGTGGTCAATACATGCTGCGCCATGCCGAAGGTCACTTGACGAAGTGTCTGATGTGACATCTAGTGGAACCTGACAGACACACAAGAGCGAGGAAACCAGTATAATAGTGATCCCTGCATGTGTTGCAACTTTGGCAGTTAATCCATCCATTTATGGTGTTACCAATCTCATTGTGTGTCATGTAGTTCTCACTGTCAATGTAATCATTTGATAATGAATCTTGCAAATATAATAAGCATGACTGTTAGCCATTAAAAACACAAAAGAAGAGCTACATAAATCAGTAAAAGAGAGAAATGTAGCTGCATTCATAATCAGTGTGATAGATGAAACAGTGGCAACCAGTGGTAATAATACACATTATGAAAATACAATAAACTATATTGAAGAATATGAATACACAGAAGAAGAGTTGTCTGATTTGAATAACGTATAAATGATTCAGAACCTGATAGTGACGAAGACTTATCACGAAGTGATAGTAGCCAGTCGTCTGTTCATACGCCAAGTGTACCAAACAGAAAGAAGTAGGGTGATACATCTTTTGAAAAGGCAAAGGAGACAATTGCATTCCAGGAATCTGGGGAAAACCAAAAGGCTTGAATACAGTACAGAAACAATATTGTATGCTGCAAGACATACATCATCTATGATATTTACATCATGTGTTAGAGAAAGGGGAGGAAGGCAAACGCTCAAAACTTCACGTGTTTGACGATTATGTAGCTGAAAAATTAAGGTTGCAAGAATTGTTCTAGCCTCTAATGTTCACAATAGAGATAGTCATGCTTGGGAGTTTGGAAAAGGCCTGAGAAATAGAACTGACTTGATTCACTTGTTCTGCCCATGAATGGGTTGAAAGGTTTGAATGGAGACATCATCTTACCTCATGGGTGATAGCAAAATGTGTAACCGCTAAAGTCTGGGATACAGATGGTGACGTGATTGAAAGGTGTGACAAGTTTTGCAAAGGTGTAATGTCCTTAATGAACACAATGGAATGTATACAGATTTATGATACTGATCTAGGTGGTGTATGAAATGAACTTCACTCATCACGAACTCTGCATTTCAAGGAAGTCAGTAAAAAGTTCAGTCCTGAATGAGAATGCAGCAACATATTCTTACACAATCCAACCCGTTACATCAGCAAGTGGATATGTGTTTCCAAAGATGCAGGTAATTTACCAGGAACCTAGCGGTCATTTTGGTGTGCAAGTAGTGAAACACATACTGAAACTGCAAAATCTGATTCAAGTTGCCTTGAAGTCTAGGTGATCACAAAACAAATCCTGATGCAATTCTTTCAAGATGTCTACATCCCATATGCAGTGAAGGAGTCTCTGGTTGATTTGCTTGGGATGTATCGTGACAGGACTCATATTGATGCTATCTGACTTCAAAACATGGTTTGTACAGTCAAGACCATCCCTTACATTCCACCAATTGATGTGCTATTCTTCTGACAGTTCAAGAAGGTGCTGAAGTGGATGAAAGAGCCCAGCATCCTTAACAACTACCAGTTCACACCATCGTCGAGGCATTCATTTTTGTTGCTGATGTGTATTCTACACAATCATTTCTGTTCTCCAATCTTCGCGGGCTTTGTTTAATACTCCTGGACTGTAGCTGGATCAGTGGTGGATACAGAAAAACCTCAAGGAGAGGGCATTAAAGATATCTTGAGCTACCTTTACTTTTACTGTAATAAAAAATAATCAAGTCACATGCAACGTATAAGAAAGTTTTATTTTAGCTGATTATACATATATACAAGGCAATGCCATGTTATGATATAAAAAAGTTACAGTTGTGATTCTCTTCCTTAAATGATGAATTCGCTCCACATATTTCTAATATCACTACGCACAACATTGACTGAAGTCCTTGGTAATAGCCAATAATCACGGTTATTCACTTTTTATTACTTCCAAGTTATCGCTGCAATTGTAGCTTTCAAACAAACTACCTGGCAGCGACTCTGCTTCCCTTATATATGTGGCTCTGTTGTTTTGAGAACATTCGCTACCAGAATTTGCGCTTCCAGACTTTTATGGGGTGTGAACAAATACCTACTGTGAAAGCGACAAGCCAATATTTACCTTACAACATATTATATCAGGGCAAATTTCCAATGATGATGTCATCTTGCAATTTATGTGTGTGTGTAACTTTTATTGTCAATTCCATTCCTTTCTAGTGCATTCGAAAGAGGGCCTATATAGTAACAATGCGTTTTTAGGAATCACTAGGAGTCACTATTACCAGACATATACACATCAATAGTTTCCCATACCTAACTCGTATTATTACATATACTTGTGTATTTACAAGTAATACTCTTACATGCAAAACCAAAACTTCGTTGCAATTCCGACTGCAACTCGTGCTGCTCCCTACTCAGTGATACAGATAGCTGTACCACCGGTGCAACCACAATGGAGGGGTATCTGTTGAGATGATGGACAAACATGTGGTTCCTGAAGAGGGGCAACAGCCTTTTTATTAGTTGCAAGATGATGGACTGATCTGACCTTGTAAAGTCAACCAAAATGGCCTTGCTGTGCTGGTACTGTGAGTGGCTGAAAGCAAGTGGAAACTACAGCCCTATTTTTTTCCGAGGGCATGTAGCAGTACTGTGTGGTTAAATAATGATGATGTCCTCTTGGGTAAAATATTCTGGAGGTAAAACAGTCCCCCATTTGGATCTTGAGATAGGGACTAGTCAGGAGAGTGTTGTCATCAGGTGAAACAAAACTGGTGTTCTACAGGTCAGAGTGTGCAGAGTCCTTAATCGCCCAGGTACGTTAGAAAATTGAAAAAGAAAAATAGACAGGCTGAAGTTAGCTTTAGTGGGAATTAGTGAAGTTCAGTGGTAGGAAGAACAAGACTAATGGTCAAGTGCATACAGGATTATAAATACAAAATCAGATAAGCGTAATGAATAATGAATAAGAAAATAGGAATGCACCTAAGCTATTATGAACAGCATAGTGAATACATTATCACAGTCAAGATAGACACAAAGCCAACAATCACCACAGTAGTACAAGTTTATAAGCCAATCAGCTGTGCAGATGATGAACAGATTGAAGAAATGTATGATGAGATAAAAGAAATCATCCATATTTTTCAGGGAGACAAAAATTTTATTGAGATGAGGACTGTAACCCGATAGTAGGGAAAGGTAGGGAAGGAAAAATTGT
Source organism: Schistocerca piceifrons (assembly GCF_021461385.2). Taxonomy (NCBI): domain Eukaryota; kingdom Metazoa; phylum Arthropoda; class Insecta; order Orthoptera; family Acrididae; genus Schistocerca; species Schistocerca piceifrons. The sequence continues at coordinate 149,416,487 of NC_060149.1, read as the reverse complement.
AGATGAACATGGACTGGGAGGAAGGAATGAAAGAGCAAGCCACCTGATGGAGTTGTCCACTGACCATAATTTAATTGTTGCTAAGACTTGGTTTAAGAATCATGGAAGAAGGTTTTATGCGTGCAAGAAACCTAGAGACACCAGAAGGTTTCAGATTGATTATATAACAGCAAGGCAGAGATTTTGGAACCAGATTTTAAACTGGTAGACATTTCCAGGGTAGATGTGGACTCTGGCTACAATTTATTGGTTATGAACTGTAGATTAAAACTGAAGAAACTGAAAAAGGGTAGGAAATTAAGGAGATGGGACTTGTATAGGTTGAAAGAACCAGAGGTTGTTGAGAGTTTCATAGGGAGTATTAGGCAACAATTGACTGAAATGGGACAACAGAATACAGTAGAAGACAAATGGGTACCTTTGACAGATGAAATAGTGAAGGGAGCAGAGGATCAAATAGGTAGAAAGACAGGGCCTCGGATAACAAGGGTGATATTGAATTTAACTGATGAGAGGAGAAAATATAAAAATGTAGCAAATGAAATAGGCGAAGGGAATACAAACATCTAAGAAATGAAATTGACAGGCAGTACAAAGCTGCCAAACAGTAATGACTAGAGGTCAAATGTAAGTCTATAGAAGCATGTATAACTAGGGGAAATATAGATGTCACCTATAGGAAAATTAAAAAGGCATTTGAAAAAAGAAAAGCGGGCAGTTATATGAATATCAAGAACTCTGATGGAATACCAGTACTAAGCAAAGAAGGGAAGCAGAAAGGTGTAACGTATATAAAAAGGGCTACACGAGGGAAAGAACTTGCAGGCAATATTATAGAAATGGATGAGGTACTAGATGAAGATGAGATGGAACATAGGATACTCTGTGAAGAATTTGACAGCTTACTGTAAGATCTAAGCTGAAGCATGGGCCCTGGAGTAGACAAGCCAGCTATGACAAAACTATTCCTTATCATGTGCAAGATTTATCAGACAGTCAAAATACCCTCAGACTTCAAGAAGAATTCCAAAGAAAGCAGGTGCTGACAGGTGTGAATATTACCAAACTATCAGTTTAATAAGTCAAAGTTGCAAAATACTAACACAAATTTTTACAGAAGAATGGAAAAGATGGTAGAGCCAACCTTGGGGAAGATCAGTTTGGATTCCAGAGAAATGTATGAACACGCGAGGCAATACTGAACCTATGTCTTGTCTTAGAAGATAGGTTAAGGAAAGGAAAACCTACATTTATAGCATTTGTAGACAGAGAGAAAGCTTCTGACATTGTTGACTGGAATACTCTCTTTGAAATTCTGAAGGTAGCAGGGGTAAAATATAGGGAGTAAAAGGGTGTGTACAAGTTGTACAGAAACAAGATGGCAGCTGTAAGTCAAGGGGCATGAAAGGGAACCAGTGGTTGAGAAGGGAGTTGTAGCCTATTGTTGATGTAATTCAGTTTGTACATTGGGCAAGCAATATAGCAAACAAAACAACAAATTGGAGTAGGAAATGAAGTTCTGGGGGAGAAATAAAACTTTTGAGGTTTGCTGATGATGTAATTCTGTCAAAGACAGCAAAGGACTTGAAAAAGCAGGTGAACAGAAGGGAAAGTGTCTTGAAAGGAGGATGCAAGCTGAATATCAACAGAAACAAGACAAAGACAATCAAATGTATTCAAATTAAATCAGGTGATGCTGAGGGAATTTAATTAGGAAATGAGACACTAAAACCAGATGATGAGTTTTGTTATTTGGGCAGCAAAATAACCGATAATGCCCAAAGTAGAGAGGATATAAAATGTAGAGTGGTAGTGCGAATATAGATTTAAGTGTTAGGAAGTCTTTTCAGAAAGTATTTATATGGAGTGTAGCCATGTATAGAAGTAAAACATGGATGATAAACAATTCAGACAAGAAGAGAAAAAGGCTAGGTGTGTAGATCATGTAGCTAATGTGGAGGTACTGAATAGAATAGGGGAGAAAAGAAATTTGTGGCACAGTCTGACTAGAAGAAGGAGTTGGTTGATAGGACTCATTCTGAGATATCACGTGACCACAAATTTAGTATTGGAGGGAGATGTGGGGGGTAAAAATCTTTGAGGGAGACCAAGAGATAAGTACAGTAAGTAGATTCAGTAGGATGTAAGATGCAGTAGTTATTCGGAGTTGGAAAGGTGTGCACACTCATACAGTAGCATGGAAAGCTGCATCAAACCAGTCTTGGGACTGAAGGCCACTACAACAACATGACAACATGCATGTGGTGTTTGCACATATCTTCTGAACTCTGCCTACATCAACCACATATGACTTTGGAGGCTGTGGCGGCTGTTCATGTGAAGACATCTCTGGAATTTACCATCTGTAATGTGTATGGCCCTCTGGGCCATGAAGTGTCCCAGAACACGTCTGCATTATTTCCTTAACTCCCCCCACATTTCTAAATACTGGATAACTTCAACCCTTTGTGGGATGGAACTACAGCCACTGGCTGCAGTAAAGCTGTCACAAACTTGCTCGCAGAGCTTGATCTTTGTCTCTTGAATACTGGTTTTCCACACATTTCAGTGTGACATATGAGTCACGTTCGACCCTTGACCTGCCCATGATGACCTGCATGACAGTGATTATTTTCCAATTGTTTTGACCCTGTCTCAGCATCACTCACCTGGAAATCCACCTGGATGGTCTCTTTCCATAGCTGATCAGGATGCATTCACTACTTCCATTGCCCTCCGGATCTTGCCACATGGAAGGACTGGTGTGGTTGTCCAGAGCACAACTACAGCCATTCTGTCAGTAGCTGACTCTGCAATCCCCTCTTCATTGGGATCCCTCCATTCGAAGACAGTACCTTGGTGGATGCCCGATGTCACTGTGGACATTAGATGTTGCAGATGGGCTCTGCAATGCCATAAATGACATCTGTTGATGGATTGGATTAGATTAGATTAATTATTCATTCTATAGACCCATAAAAGAGGTAGTCCTCCTGGGTGTGGAACATGTAAGATAAACAAATTACAAAAATGTAATTAGAAAAACTTGAGTTTCATTAATTTTAGTGATCCTCAGTCAATAAACAGTAAAATTATGTACATGAATTAAAAACTTCTAATATTTACAGGTTTAGTACTTACATCTACTTTCATTAAATCCATCATTCAGACATTTGCTAGTTTCTTGGCTATTACAACTAAGTATTGTCAAAAAATAAAGTAAATTATTCATTTCAGTGATCCTCAGTTAAGAACAGTCAGATTATGTACAAGATTTAAAATTAAACTTCCATTGTTTACAGACTTAAGACTTACATCTGCTTTCCATACATCCATCATTCACACAGTAGGTAGTTACTTGGCTGTTACAACCAAGTATTGTCAAAAATTAAAGTATAATAAATTTTCATTAAAATGGTCTACTGCACTTGTTGAGAAACTCATGGATGGAATAGAAGGAGTTGGCCACCAAAAATTCTTTTAAATTATGTTTAAATTGTGCCTTGTCTGAAACTAAACTCTTAATGGTTGCTGGTAACTTATTGAAAATATGCGTTGCTGAATACTGGACTCCTTTCTGGGCAATAATAAGTAATTTTAAATCCTTATGTATATTGTTCTTATTCCTATTATTGATACTGTGTACTAAGCAGTTAGTTGTAAAAAGAGATGTATTATTTACAACAAACTTCATTAAGGAATAAATATACTGAGAAGCTGTAATTAATATGCCCAATTCTTTGAATAGGTTTCAACAAGATGTTCTTGGATTTACACTACTCATTACTCTTATTATACGCTTCTGTACTCTAAAAATTTTTTCTCTGTTTGTGGAGTTACCCCAAAATATGATACCATATGGCATAATGGAGTGAAAATAAGCAAATATGCTAGTTTTTTTATATTTATTTCTCCTATGTCTGACATCATTCGCATTGCAAACACAGACATGTTTAGGTGCTTTAGTAGTTCGTTAGTATGTTGCTCCCAACTGAATTTATTATCAAGTTGTAATCCCAAGAATTTTACACTCTCAACTTCTCCCTTTTCCATGTCATCATATTTTATACACAAACCAGAAGTAAATCTCTTGGAAGTTCTGAACTGCATATAGTGGGTCTTTTCAAAGTTTAATAACAGTGAATTGGCTATGAACCACTTATTAATGTCAGTAAAAATTTGATTAGCTGCCCTTTCTAAATTTATATTTGATTTCCTATTTATTGCAATGTTTGTATCATCTGCAAATAAGACAAACTTGGCATCTGGTAATGTAACAGATGACAGGTCATTAATATACACAAGAAACAGTGGTGGACCTAGTATGGAACCTTGGGGAACACCACATTTAATTTCCTCCAGTCGGATGATGTCTGATTTCCTACTGCTGAAGTGTTACGTAGTGACACCCTTTGTTTTCTATTAGTAATATATGACTGAAACCACTTTGCAGCACTACCAGTGACACCATAATATTTTAATTTACTTAAAAGAATGCTGTGATTCACACAATCAAACGCCTTTGGCAGGTCACAGAATATACCAGTTGCCTCTAATTTGTTGTCCAATGAGTTAAGGACATTTTTGCTGTAAGTGTAAATAACTTTCTCAATATCAGAACCCTTAAGGGACCCAAACTGTGACTTTGACAGTATGTTATTTTCACTAAGGTGCTGAAGTAGACGCTTGAACATAACGTTTTCAAACATCTTTGAAAAAGCAGGCAAAAGTGAGATTGGTCGGTAATTTGATGGGATTTCTTTATCCCCTTTCTTGTGGAGAGGTATAACTTCAGCATATTTAAGCCAGTCCGGGAATGTTCCTGTGACAAGTGATTGATTACACAAATAACTTAAGATATGACTAAGCTCACATGAACACTCTTTTATTAACTTTGTTGGTATGTTATCATAAACACTAGAATGCTTTGATTTCAAAGACTTTATGATGGATTCTATTTCTTTGGGTGAAGTAAGTGTCAATTCCATTTTACTGAGATTGCTTGTGTGCACTGGTCTCAGATATTCCATTGCATTATTTACTGAACCTGACAACCCCATGCTATCAGTAACAGAGACAAAATACTTGTTTAAATAGTTTGCAACACAACATGCATTTGTTACCAGGGTTTCATTTATTTTTAGAGCTATTTGTTCTTCATTTCTGCTCCTACCTGTCTCTGACTTAACTATATCCCATATTATTATTGGTGTTTTGCCCTTAAAGAGCGCATTTGGACTAAACTACATGGCCAGTTCCTTTTGCTGCCTTCCTTGCTGCCCAAACTTCCCTCATTCGCTTGCTGTGTTTCTGTTTCCGGTCCTCTGTCCATGCTTCTTGTCGGCTTTGTGTCTTCGGCTTCATCTTGATTGCGTTTTTGGTTGCCCATATTTCTTTCATCTTCTGGCTGTGATTTTGCTTGCGTTCTTCGGTCCATTTTATGCCTGTTCGTTTGTCGCATTGTATCTCATGTAGTTTACTTTTCTTAATGATGTTTCTGAACTTTATTCTGTCGTTTATTGTGTCTGCTGTTATATTGAGCTGGTTCAGGTCGTTTTCTACCTCTGCCACCCATTTGTTGTTTCTAGTGGTTACCCAGTCAAAGATCTGTTTGGTCAGCCTGTGTGATGGCATTCTGTATAGGTGTCCATAGAATTGTAGTCTGCGTTTTCTAATCTTTTCTGTGATTGTCTCCGTATGTTTGTACAGTTCCTCTGTAGGTTTCTTGATCCATATTCCATTGTTGTTAGTTGCGCCAAATATTTTCCTAAGTATTTTCCGTTCTACTTTTTGTAATTGTCCGATACGTGTATGCCCTAGGATTAGTGTGGTCTCTGCTGCATATAGTGCCTCGGGGAGCACCACCATGTCGTAATGGCGTAATTTGGCTTTTTGTGAGATAGACTTCTTGTTGTAATGATTCCACACTACTTTGTATGCCTTGTCCAGTTTAGTCTTTCTTTCTTCGTTTGAGTCTCTGTTATGTCCACTCATTTGTAGTGTTTCACCGAGGTATTTGAAGTTTGCCGTTTTGTAAATCGTGCCATACTTTGTGTTCAGAGATGAGAGTTTCTTTGTGCTCATAAACTGTGTCTTTTCGTAAGAGATCTGTAGTCTAGTTTTGGAAGCAATTTCATGCAGTTTTTCAATAGCGTCTTTTGTTTCCTTTATACCTTTCGTGACAATCGCCAAATCGTCTGCAAAAGCCAGGCATTTAATCTGTAGGTTTCCTAAGGTTATCCCCTGTTGTGATGTTTCCCATTCTTTTATGACCTTATCTAACACCAGATTGAAAAGGAGAGGTGAGAGGCCATCGCCTTGTCGGACACCTGTGCGAATTTCAAAGGGCTCTGATAGTTCCCCACAGAACTTTACTTTGGAGGTCGTGTTGGTTAAAGTTTGCTCTATGATAGCCCGTGTTTTGTTGTCTACTTTGTATTCTGCTAGAATTTTGAAGAGAGTTTTCCGGTCGATAGAGTCATACGCCTTTTTGAAGTCAACAAAGGTAATGATCAGGTTCTGTTTGTGTTGTAAAATCATTTTCAGGTTCCAAATTTGTTCCGCACAAGACCGCCCTTTACGGGAGCCTGCTTGGTATTCCCCAATCAAGTGGTCGGTTTGGCATTCTAGTCTGTTCAGTAAAGCTTTAGAGAGGATCTTGTATAAGACCGGTAGTAGGGATATTCCTCTGTAGTTGTTAGGGTCAGTCTTGTCACCTTTTTTGTGTAGTGGGTGTATCAGGGCAGTTTTCCAGTCGCCAGGAATTTTCATGGTCTTCCAGATGTCTTCCAAGATCCTGTGGATGTCTTCGGTGAGTTCTGGGTCTTGTAACTTCCAGATTTCCGCGATGATGCCATCTTCTCCTGGTGCTCTACGATTCTTGAGTGACTTTATTATTTCTTTAACTTCCTCTAGAGTTGGAGGTTCACTATCTGGATTGTATGTGCTCGTTTCTGTCATCATTTCTTCCATGGGGGGGGGGGGGTCCGTGTTGAGCAGTTTTTCAAAGTACTTTGCCAGAATGTCACAATTGTTTTTGGTATTGGTTTCTAGGGTTCCATCCGGTCTTCTGGAGCACAAGTTGGGTGGTTGATATCCAGTCATATTTTCTCTGAACGTTCTGTAGAAGTTTCTTGTATTGTTCTTCATGAAGTCCGATTCGATCTCTGTCAGTCGCCGTTTGTCATACTGTCGTTTTTCACTGCGAATGATTTTGCTTGATTGCTTCTGTGTTTTCAAGAAGTTCATCCAATTCTCTTGGGATTTATGACTACTAAATTTTTTCCATGCACTGATTCGTTGGTCAATAGCTTGGTCACATGTGTGGTTCCACAAACGGTGTTTCCGTGTTCGTGGTGATTGTGCTAGTTTCATGGCCTCTCGGATTCTTCGTGAAAGTTGTGTCCAGTCTGTCGTTTTCTCCATTTTAATTTTGTGTAATATTTGTGTCTGGTTTAAAGTAACGTATTCTGGATCTGGTCTAACAATTTTGTTCTTCTGGAGCTTTTTCTTGGGCAAAAGACGAATCCTGATCTGTAGTAGGTGGTGGTCTGAGTCGAAGTAGCCTTTACGGGTGTCTATGTTCAAAATTTCTTTTTGTGAGTCTTTCTGCACTATTACGTGGTCGATTTGTAGGTCTTGCTTTCCGCTGGGGAATTTCCATGTGGTAAGTTTTCGTGTTGGTTTCTTGAATTTTGTTGACATAATGGCGAGGTCGTGGCTTTTGCAAAAGTCTATAAGATGTTTTCCGTTTTTGTTGGTATCCTTGTGTGGAGTATGTTTTCCTGTGATATGTCTGTATATCTTTTCTTTTCCGAGTTTGGCGTTGAAGTCTCCCAGTATTATTTTGACTCTATGTGCAGGAATTTTTCTGATAGTTTCTTCCATTGTCGTCCAGAAGTCATCAATTTCGTCCGGGTTTTTCCTGTTGTAGTCATTAGTCGGTGCAATTGTGTAGGATTTATTGGCTGATTTCACTGTGTGATGGTGCTGATTCTTTCGTTTGGTGACGAAAAGTCGATTATGCTGTCCGTGATGGACCTGTGTACTGCAAATGCTGTGCCAAAAAGCCTTAGGTTTTTCAGTTGTCTTGATGGTTTTCCTTTGTATATTCTGAAATTCTCCGTGTTGAAATGATCTTCGTCTGTGAATCGTGTTTCTTGCAGTGCACATATTTTGATTTGAAATTTTTCGAGAGTGTCTGTCAGTTGTTTCATCTTTCCTGTCTTCATCAGTGTGTTCACGTTGAGTGTGCCGATGTAGTGTTTGCGTTTGGTCTTGAGGGAGTTTGAGAAGCTCCAATTCTTCTCATGATGTCCGTGAGCCCCCGGAATCCGATGCTCACGACAATCCCAGTCTATTGACTGGGGCCTGGGGTAATGAGATTTTTCTCATTGTACCATCATGATGTTTAGTAGTTGGATGTATGGCATGCTGCCGAGTACAACCTGACTTTCCAGATCAGGAGGTTGGTTGAGGCCACCACTGACATGTGGAGCAGACGCCTTTTGTAGCCGCCCACTGTGGGAACAGACGCTACAAGTAGTTTTGGTCCGCCCCGAGTATTTCATTTCCTCGGTACCACATATATCTAGGAGGCATTCCCCTATCCGCCACCTGGGGAGGCGCTCGGTTGTGGGTCTACTATATCCCATATTGTTTTTATTTTATTGCTGGATGTATTTATCTTCTTCTCATAATGCAGGTGTTTAGATTTCTGGATAACCTTCTTCAGTATTTTGCAGTAATTTTTGTAATGAACTATAATGCTAGTATCAGAGGTGTCCCTATGTATCAGATAGAGTTTCCTTTTTGTCTCACATAATATCTGTATCCCTTGTGTGATCCATGGTTTCTTATTAGACTTCTGCTTAATCTGAGTTACCTTCAGGGGAAAACAATTTTCAAATAAGGTGCTAACTTTATTAATGAATGTTTTGTATTTTCCATTTGTGTCTTGGATGCTTTAAACATCCATCCAATTAATTTCTTTGAGCAATCTCCTAAATTTCTCCGTTCTTGGCTGTTTTATTGGTCTTCTGTATTCAGTTCTGATAGATGTTTTACCCTGACAATTTTCAAAATTTAATGTTAGATGTTGCCTGTCATGGTCAGATAGACCATTTACTACTGGTTTTGTAATGTGGCTTAGTTGCCTAGAATTGTCTATAAATATATTATCAATGGCAGTCTTAGAACATTTGTATACCCTAGTTGGGAAATTTACAGTAGAAATTAAATTGAATGACAATGTAACTGACTTCCGTAACTGTTCACTGACAGTGTTTTTAAGGACATCTATATTAAAATCACCAGCAACCACTAGTTCTTTGTTTTTTTAATTTTAAATGAGATAATAAATCTTCAAGACAATTTATAAACAGGTTGAAATTTCCTGAAGGTGCTCTGTATATGGCTACCATTATAAAGGACCTATTATGAAATTCTATCTCTATTGCACATGCTTCCTAAGTGCCGCTCTAAGCAAAATTTATTAATGTCAATATTCTTAAATTTAAAACTGTTTTTAACAAATGTGACAACTACTCCTTTCTCCATCTTTTCTCTACAGAAGTAGGAAACAACTCTTGGATTTCTGTGCCAGTATGGGCTTAGTAATCACAAACTCCTTTTTTAAACATAAGAACATTCACCGGTATACTTGGGAAGGCAGGGGAACCAGATCTGTCATTGACTATATAATAACAGATCAGGAATTCAGGAAGGCTGTGAGGGACACACGTGTATTCAGGGGATTCTTTGATGACACTGATCATTATTTAATCTGCAGTGAAATTGGGATTGTGAGGCCGAAAGTGCAGGAGGTCAGGTCCATATGTAGGAGGATAAGAGTGGAGAAACTTCAGGATAAGGAAATCTGGCACAAGTACATAACAGCGATCTCAGAAAGGTACCAGTTAGTTGAATGTAGTCAATTACAGTCATTGGAAAAGGAATGGACAAGGTACGGGGACACAGTACTAGAAGTGGCTAAAGAATGTCTTGGAACAGTAGTGTGTAAAAGTAGGATGAAGGAAACAGCTTGGTGGAATGACACAGTCAAGACAGCCTGTAAAAGGAAAAAGAAGGCGTATCAAAAATGGCTGCATACTAGAACTCAGGTAGACAGAGAAAGTTATGTTGAAGAAAGAAACAAAGCCAAACAGATAATTGCAGCATCCAAGAATAAATCTTGGGAAGACTTTGGAAACAGGCTGGAGACTATGGGTCAAGCTGCTGGAAAACCATTCTGGAGCGTAATTAGCAGTCTTCGAAAGGGAGGTTAGAAGGAAATGACAAGTATTTTGGACAGGTCAGGAAAACTGCTGGTGAATCCTGTTGATGCCTTGGGCAGATGGAGGGAATATTTTGAAGAGTTGCTCAATATAGGTGAAAATACGATCAGCAATGTTTCAGATTTCGAGGTAGAATGGGATAGGAATGATGATGGAAATAGGATCACATTTGAGGAAGTGGAGAAAATGGTCAATAGATTGCAGTGCAATAAAGCAGCTGGGGTGGATGAAATTAAGTTGGAACTCATCAAATACAGTGGAATGTCAGGTCTTAAATGGCTACACAGGATAATTGAAATGGCGTGGGAGTTGGGACAGGTTCCATCAGACTGGACAAAAGCAGTAATCACACCAATATTTAAACATGGAAACAGAAAAGATTGTAACAACTACAGAGGTATCTCTTTAATCAGCATTGTGGGTAAAATCTTCTCAGGTATTGTTGAAAGGAAAGTGCGAGTATTAGTTGAGGACCAATTGGATGAAAATCAGTGTGGGTTTCGGCCTCTTAGAGGTTGTCAGGACCAGATCTTTAGCTTACGGCAAATAATGGAGAAGTGTTATGAGTGGAACAGGGAATTGTATCTATGCTTTATAGATCTAGAAAAGGCATATGACCGGGTTCCTAGGAGGAAGTTATTGTCTGTTCTACGAGATTATGGAATAGGAGGCAAACTTTTGCAAGCAATTAAAGGTCTTTACATGGATAGTCAGGCAGCAGTTAGAGTTGACGGTAAATTGAGTTCATGGTTCAGAGTAGTTTCAGGGGTAAGACAAGGCTGCAACCTGTCTCCACTGTTGTTCATATTATTTATGGATCATATGTTGAAGACAATAGACTGGCTGGGTGAGATCAAGATATGTGAACACAAAATAAGCAGTCTTGCATATGCCGATGACTTAGTTGTGATGGCAGATTCGATTGAAAGTTTGCAAAGTAATATTTCAGAGCTAGATCAGAAATGTAAGGACTATGGTATGAAGATTAACATCTCCAAAATGAAAGTAATGTCAGTGGGAAAGAGATATAAACAGACTGAGTGCCAAATAGGAGGAACAAAGTTAGAACAGGTGGACGGTTTCAAGTACTTAGGATGCATATTCTCTCAGGATGGCAACATAGTGAAAGAACTGGAAGCGAGGTGTAGCAAAGCTAATGCAGTGAGCGCTCAGCTACGATCTACTCTCTTCTGCAAGAAGGAAGTCAGTACCAAGACTAAGTTATCTGTGCACCGTTCAATCTTTCGACCAACTTTGTTGTATGGGAGTGAAAGCTGGGTGGATTCAGGTTACCTTATCAACAAGGTTGAGGTTACGGATATGGAAGTAGCTAGGATGATTGCAGGTACTAGTAGATGGGAACAATGGCAGGAGGGTGTCCACAATGAGGAAATCAAAGAAAAACTGGGAATGAACTCTATAGATGTAGCAGTCAGGGCGAACAGGCTTAGATGGTGGGGTCATGTTACACGCATGCGAGAAGCAAGGTTACCCAAGAGACTCATGGGTTCAGCAGTAGAGGGTAGGAGGAATCGGGGCAGACCAAGGAGAAGGTACCTGGATTTGGTCAAGAATGATTTTGAAGTAATAGGTTTAACACCCCCCATGAACCATGGACCTTGCCGTTGGTGGGGAGGCTTGCGTGCCTCAACGATACAGATAGCCGTACCGTAGGTGCAACCACAACGGAGGGGTATCTGTTGAGAGGCCAGACAAACATGTGGTTCCTGAAGAGGGGCAGCAGCCTTTTCGGTAGTTGCAGGGGCAACAGTCTGGATGATTGACTGATCTGGCCTTGTAACATTAACCAAAACGGCCTTGCTGTTGTGGTACTGCGAACGGCTGAAAGCAAGGGGAAACTACAGCCGTAATTTTTCCCGAGGGCATGCAGCTTTACTGTATGGTTAAATGATGATGGCGTCCTCTTGGGTAAAATATTCCGGAGGTAAAATAGTCCCCCATTCGGATCTCCGGGCGGGGACTACTCAAGAGGACGTCGTTATCAGGAGAAAGAAAACTGGCATTCTGCGGATCGGAGTGTGGAATGTCAGATCCCTTAATCAGGCAGGTAGGTTAGAAAATTTAAAAAGGGAAATGGATAGGTTAAAGTTAGATATAGTGGGAATTAGTGAAGTTCGGTGGCAGGAGGAACAAGACTTTTGGTCAGGTGAATACAGGGTTATAAATACAAAATCAAATAGGGGTAATGCAGGAGTAGGTTTAATAATGAATAAAAAAATAGGAGTGCGGGTAAGCTACTACAAACAGCATAGTGAACGTATTATAGTGGCCAAGATAGACACGAAGCCCATGCCTACTACAGTAGTACAAGTTTATATGCCAACTAGCTCTGCAGATGACGAAGAAATTGAAGAAATGTATGATGAGATAAAAGAAATTATTCAGGTAGTGAAGGGAGATGAAAATTTAATAGTCATGGGTGACTGGAATTCGACAGTAGGAAAAGGGAAAGAAGGAAACATATTAGGTGAATATTGATTGGGGCTAAGAAATGAAAGAGGAAGCCGTCTGTTAGAATTTTGCACAGAGCATAACTTAATCATAACTAACACCTGGTTCAAGAATCGTAAAAGAAGGTTGTATACATGGAACAATCCTGGAGATACTAAAAGGTATCAGATAGATTATATAATGGTAAGACAGAGATTTAGGAACCAGGTTTTAAATTGTAGGACATTTCCAGGGGCAGATGTGGACTCTGACCACAATCTGTTGGTTATGAACTGTAGATTAAAATAGAAGAAATTGCAAAAAGGTGGGAATTTAAGGAGATGGGACCTGGATAAACTGACTAAACCAGAGGTTGTACAGAGTTTCAGAGACAGCATACGGGAACAATTGACAGGAATGGGGGAAAGAAATACAGTAGAAGAAGAATGGGTAGCTCTGAGGGATGAAGTAGTGAAGGCAGCAGAGGATCAAGTAGGTAATAAGACGAGGGCTAGTAGAAATCCTTGGGTAACAGAAGAAATATTGAATTTAATTGATGAAAGGAGAAAATATAAAAATGCAGTAAATGAAGCAGGCAAAAAGGAATACAAACGTCTCAAAAATGGCTAAGCAGGAATGGCTAGAGGACAAATGTAAGGATGTAGAGGCTTATCTCACTAGGGGTAAGATAGATACAGCCTACAGTAAAATTAAAGAGACCTTTGGAGAAAACAGAGCCACTTGTATGAACATCAAGAGCTCAGATGGAAACCCAGTTCTAAGCAAAGAGGTGAAAGCAGAAAAATGGAAGGAGTATATAGAGGGTCTATACAAGGGCGATGTAGTTGAGGACAATATTATGGAAATGGGAGAGGATGTAGATGAAGATGAAATCGGAGATACGATACTGCGTGAAGAGTTTGACAGAGCACTGAAAGACCTGAGTCGAAACAAGGCCCTGGGAGTAGACAACATTCCATTAGAACTACTGACGGCCTTGGGAGAGCCAGTCCTGACAAAACTTTACCATCTGGTGAGCAAAATGTATGAGACAGGCGAAATACTCTCAGACTTCAAGAAGAATATAATAATTCCAATCCCAAAGAAAGCAGGTATTGACAGATGTGAAAATTACCGAACTATCAGTTTAATAAATCACAGCTGCAAAATACTAACACGAATTATTTACAGACGAATGGAAAAACTGGTAGAAGCCGGACCTCGGGGAAGATCAGTTTGGATTCCGTAGAAATGTTGGAACACGTGATGCAATACTGACCTTACGACTTATCTTAGAAGAAAGATTAAGGAAAGGCAAACCTACGTTTCTAGCATTAGTACACTTAAAGAAAGCTTTTGACAGTGTTGACTGGAATACTCTCTTTCAAATTCTATAGGTGGCAGGGGTAAAATACAGGGAGCGAAAGGCTATTTACAATTTGTACAGAAACCAGATGGCAGTTATAAGAGTCGAGGGGCATGAAAGGGAAGTAGTGGTTGGGAAGGGAGTGAGACAGGGTTGTAGCCTCTCCCCGATGTTATTCAATCTGTATATTGAGCAAGCAGTAAAGGAAACAAAAGAAAAATTCGGAGTAGATATTAAAATCCATGGAGAAGAAATAAAAACTTTGAGGTTCGCCGATGACATTGTAATTCTGTCAGAGACAGCAAAGGACTTGGAAGAGCTGTTGAATGGAATGGACAGTGTCTTGAAAGGAGGATATAAGATGAACATCAACAAAAGCAAAACGAGGATAATGGAATGTAGTCGAATTAAGTCGGGTGATGCTGAGGGAATTAGATTAGGAAATGAGACACTTAAAGTAGTAAAGGAGTTTTGCTATTTGGGGAGCAAAATAACTGATGATGCTCAAAGTAGAGAGGATATAAAATGTAGATTGGCAATGGCAAGGAAAGCGTTTCTGAAGAAGAGAAATTTGTTAACATCGAGTATAGATTTAAGTGTCAGGAAGTCGTTTCTGAAAGTATTTGTATGGAGTGTAGCCATGTATGGAAGTGAAACATGGACAATAAATAGTTTGGACAAGAAGAGAATAGAAGCTTTCGAAATGTGGTGCTACAGGAGAATGTTGAAGATTAGGTGGGTAGATCACGTAACTAATGAGGAGGTATTGAATAGGATTGGGGAGAAGAGAAGTTTGTGGCACAACTTGACTAGAACAAGGGATTGGTTGGTAGGACATGTCCTGAGGCATCAAGGGATCACAAATTTAGCATTGGAGGGCAGCGTGGAGGGTAAAAATCGTAGAGGGAGACCAAGACATGAATACACTAAGCAGATTGAGAAGGATGTAGGTTGCAGTAGGTACTGGGTGATGAAGGAGCTTGCACAGGATAGATTAGCATGGAGAGCTGCATGAAACCAGTCTCAGGACTGAGGACTACAATAACAACAACAACAGGTTTAACATCAGAAGAGGCACCAATGTTAGCACTGAATAGGGGATCATGGAGGAATTTTATAAGGGGGCTATGCTCCAGTCTGAATGCTGAAAGGTATAATCAGTCTTAAATGATGATGATGATGATGATGATGATGAGTAGGAAGCTAACTTAAATTCTGTAAGGTCTACATAACTATACCAGTGGTCACATGATGTTCAGAAAGGCAGATTATAACAACTGGGTTCAATGACTCTAATTCACCAATGCACATAAGTAGTTCATTAATTTTACTTCTAAGCCCTTGAATATTTTGATGCACTAAAGATAGTTGGCATTTCACATTTACTGAGATGAAATCAGGTGGAAATAAAATTTCTGCTGATTGCTGTAAATTTTTAGCCAACAGCTGTGTTCGCTGACCCAATGTGCCAGGATTATGCTGTTTGATTTCTTTATCAAACTGAAGGTTTGTTTCAATCTTTACTTCTCTCAGAACTTGACTTCGTTCTGTCCTACCTATCCTAAAAAAGGTGCTGCTTCAAAACCTATGACCACTGGTATATTACCACTCACGGCAGTGCCTCCCCCCCCCCCCCCCTTACATTTCCTGCTATTAGCCTAGCCAGTTTACCCTTCCCTTTCCTGTTGAGGTGTAGGCCATGTCTAGTATAATCCCACCTACTGAGAGAATCAACCGGAACCAAACAAATATGTGACCCCTCACCCGACCCAAGCAGCCGTTCCAACTCCAAATAACTCTCCTGACAGAAGAGTTTAAATGAGGTCGGTCATGGCGTCTCAGAACAGACACAAACTCAACACTCGTATGTCTCGTTGCTGATGCAATCTTTGCCAGATCACACTCTATATTGTACCCAAGATCTCTGTCAATACTACTACCCGGCCCACCCTGAATAACCACGGTGTCTTCCTTGGTAAAATCTTTACAGAGTGAACCTAAATCCTCTGTCACCTGACCCAAACCAGCACTTGGTTTAAAAAAAAATTGTGGCCTGGTATTCTGATCCTAACTGGTCCTGCAAAAGTTGGCCTACTCCTCTGGCATGTGAACTACCTAACAACAAAACTTTCTTTCTCTTTGCTGACTTACCTACATTCTTATTCAATTTTCTACTGAAAGTTTGTTGGGCCCTCTCTCTGAGGCACATCATCTTCTAAATGAAGCAACAGGTCACACTTATTCTTCACATTCACCACAAAGCTGTCTGACAAAGTTCTAGGTCTGTTACTCCTGTTACCTGTTGCCACTTCCCACCTCTCTTTACCATTCTCCCTCCTCAACCTGTTCAGATCTTCCCTAGCCTGCTCTAACTGTGCCTGAAGGGCAGCAATGTTCCCCTCCTATTCCACTATTTTCCTATCTCTACAGCATATCCTACAGAACCACTGATGAGTCGGATCCACTTCCCTATTTCCCAGGCCACTACAGTCACCCCAATGGAAAAAACTGCTGCACCCATCACACCAAACCCGGAGCTAACAATTCTACGGCACGTCAGGCACTTTTCACTCACGGTAAAAATCTTACTTTAGCGAGAATAAGTCATTAAATTACAGAAAAACAAGAAAACACGTTTACGAAAGATTAGGTCTAGTCTCAATCGTATGTAAACAAACTTACTTTAGTGACAATAAGTTAGATTACCGAAAAGCAGAAGGAAACGTAAACGTTTGCCTTTAAACAGATCTGTGCCCATATCCACCACCTCATGAAATGACAGAAACAAGAATACTGGGAGCAGTATGTTGCTACCAGTGGACCATATACCCCCCCTTTCACAGGTTAGGGTGAAGATTCAATGCCTCTATGGATACCAGTACCCCGTATAATACTCTGTCCAGTAAGTGGGAGTTCATCAGTGCCATAGCCTTTAGCCCTGATATGGCTTCAGAGCCCAACCGCATCCACAGCTAAATGATCATCCACCTACTAGTAGATTGCCAACATCACATTGTTGCCATTTTCAACTGTATCTGGAGTGATGATGTTCACCGTCTCAGTGGCGTGAAAACATGATCGTCCCAGTACTGAAACAGGGTGAACAACCCCTGGAAATGTGGACAATAATCACTCAATTAGCCTCACTAATTTCTGTGTGTAGAGAGCCAACGGCTGCATTGGCGCCTTTAGTCTCGGGGCCTTTTGGCTCCGTCCCAGGGTGGTTTACGCCAAGGCTGTTCTACTACTGAAATTTTGATCTGCCTAGAAGAGTCTGCCTTTCAGTCAGCTTTTTCCTGGCATCAGCATCTTATTGCTCTCTTCTTTGACTTCCATAGGGCATACAACACCACATGGCATTACTGTATCCTTGTTACCCTCCACGAGCAGTCTCAAGGGCCAACTTGTGAAAGCAGTCTCAAGGGCCAACTTGTGATTTTTGTTTGGAACTTCTTGTCTCACAGTACTTTCTGGGTTCAGGTTGATGCTTTGCACAGTCCTTCCCATGTAGAAGAAAATGGGGTCCCACAGGGTTCTGTATTGACCGTGCCCCTTTTTCTAGTGGCTATCAATGACCTGACTGCAGCTTGGGGTCTACAGTCTCACCGTCCCTGTATGCTGACATCTTTTGTGTCTACTACTGCTCCTCAACTGTGGGTGTTGCTGAACACCGACTGCAGAGTGCCATACAAAAGGTGCAGTCTCAGCCACGGCTTCCAGTTTTCTGCTACCAAGACATACGTCATGCACTTCGTCGCTGATGTACTGTTCATCCCCAACAAGAACTCTACTTTGATGAGCGAATGTTCTGTGTGGTGGAATCTTATCATTTTTTTAGTATTGGTTTTTGATACCTGGTTGATGTGGCTTCCCCATCTTTGCTAACTTAATTGAATGTGGTGGCCACAGTGTAATACTCTTCCTTGTCTCAGTAACACCACCTGGGGTGCAGATTGCTCTACACTCTTGTGGCTCTACAAAGCTCTGATCCTGTCACGTTTTAATCTTGGGAGCCTGGCATATGGCTTAGTATTGCCTTCAGCACTGCAGATGCTGGACCTGATATACCATTGTGAGGTCCAACTTGCGACTGGTGCCTTTCGGACCAGTCCTGTGAACAGCCTACTCACAGAGTCTCTCTCCTAAAGATCAGATGCTAACAACTGCTGCTCAACAATGGAATACATATTCGCTGCTCACCTGAACATCTGAACTACTGAGTACATTTTCCTTGTAGAGAAATCTACCTCCCACAACAGAGGCCAAAATCTGCAGTCACTATTGCAGTGCACATACAGTCTCTGCTTTGAAATCCAGCTTTGCTGACTGTCACCTCTTGTCAGGGAGAAATCGCGTGCACTCCCATGGTGGTATCCCGTCCGCTGATATGCCTTGACCCATGCTTTGAGCCAAAGGACTTAATAGACCCTCTGGTTATTTGCCATCTGTTTTTGCACATCCTTGACACATTTCCAGGTGGTATACACTGTTGGCATATGGTCAATGTGTGAACCAGTTTTGCCTACACATGAGCAAGATGCAGTGAACTATGCTCCCTGCTGAATGGATGCAGTGTATTCACTGAAGAATTGGTGGCCATTGCTCAAGCCCTCAGCCACCTTTGTTGTTGCACTAGTGAGTGGGTTTTAAGCTGCAGTGACTCCTTGAGTAGTCTTCAGGCTGTCGACCAGTGCTACCCTTGGCACCAACTGGTTGAGTCTATCCAGGATATCCTGTATGAGATCCACCATGTTGGATGGTCATTCATCTTTGTATAGGCCGCTGATCATGTTGTGATCCCAGGGAATTAACATGTGGACAGGTTGGCTACCAGGATGCCGGCTTTGGAGAGGGAGGGCTACTGAAACCGGATCTTCAGTCGACTCTACGCCAACAGTTGTTGGAGGTTTGGAATATGGATTGGTATGTCCTGGTTGCTCTGAATAAGCTGTGAACCATAAAGCAGACCACAACCATGTGCCAGTCTTCCCTTCATGCTGAGCACAGGGAATCTACTATCCTCTTTTAACTTCGCATTGGCCACACTTGGCTGACCCATGGCCACACCTTCCAATGTGAGGATCCACCCCAATGTCAGTGTGGTGGCCCACACACTACTGGACTACCCTTATTTTGACACCTTACTGTGAAATCTTAAACTTGCCATGCTACCTCTGGCACTAGCAGATGATGCAGCTGATTTAGTTTTACATTTTACCTATGAAAGTGGGTTTTACTCTTCTCTGTGACATAGTGCACACTAGCTTCATTGTCCACTTGAGTGATTGGAGGAGTGCCCTGTCACTTGCTCCCATTTGAAGAACCCATCGCTGCCCTTACTCAGTGGTCCGGCCTGGCTCCTGCCCTTCTCACATTTTACTTCTTCTTATTCTTTTACATCTGTTGTTGGTTGACAGACTCATCATCATTGTTCACTTTCTTGAGATTTTATATTGTCCATGTAGCTAGTTTTCTTGTGATAATGGAGGGTGTGGAAGCACCAGTAGGATGCAGAGGATGTGTCTCTTGCCACACAACATGTGCACAACAGCTGCTTTGTTGGCATGCCATCTCTCCCACCTTCACCCTTTTACCCCTCTCTCACTCCTACTTGCTTCTATTTCTTAGATGTTTTATTCTCAGGTGCAGTGGAGTCCATTGGGAATTGTCTTTTGTGTTCTTCCTCTGTGGGGGCTATTCCTGGCTGGACGTACAAAGGATTAAGGGTCTGATGACCTCATAGTTCGGTCCCTGTAACCCCATCAGTCCATTCTTCCATCAGACAAAATAGGAATGATAATACACCAGTTGCTAATCTGCAAGTCTAAATAGTAGTTGGCTATCACATGTGGACTGCTCCATTCGCTTTTGCATATGTAATAAATATACAAAGTGTATTTAAAATATACCTCGCAAAAAATACAGAGGAGCCAGTGGAAAGGATGAACAAGCATAGAGAATCACAATACACAACATTTGCTCAATTTTTTGCTTCTGAAGCAAATGTGCTCCTCCTGCATGTGGATGCCAAAGCACCTGAAGAACCATAATGTGAAATAAAAGATTTTCAAAGTCAAACCAGTGCCTGGTCACTGGTCACTGAAATAACTCTTATGCTGCTTGACAGTTTTTAAGGTCTACTTTTTATTCTGTGTGCAATATACTGTTAAACTATACTTAAAGGTTGTAGGCCAATCACTAAAAGCACTGTAATTTCCAATAACAGTATGATCAGTCATTAGAGTACATAGATAGTGTCAACTCACAAATTAAAACTTCCCTCTTTTGAAGTTAAAGAATGTTTACATTTAAGGCATTCCATTAGAAGAGTTTAGAAAATATTAGTTGGTTCTACATCCACAAGGTGTCATAATTATGTGGAAAGAAATGATTTTCAGGCTATTTTATTTAATTTGTTTTGATATGTGGTTACATACCGACTGTTTACAGGTGAGTATAAACAATAGTGAAAAATACTCGAGTTTCATAACAGAAGTGGCAGTTAAAAAAATGTAGTAAATATTTTCATTCTATTAGTAAGTTTCATATTCCATGGATCGTTTACACGATAAATCGTAATGATGTGGAATGAGTCTTTTACGTTCAGTGGAATGAGTCTTTTACGTTCACATTGCAGTTAATTTGTAAATCTGACAACATGCCGAACAATTTTATATATGAGTTAGGATGTCCTATCCATCACATTTTACACGTTATAATCATAGAAATTCTTCTATGGAATTGGGCTTGTCAAGGAGAAACAATAACAGCTGAGGATGTTACCTCTAAAACTGTTAGCATCTGTATAAAAATGCATAAATGTTTCTCTTGTGTGTCCTAACTGCTACCTTCTATGGTCCCTGCCATTATACTAATCTATTAACTTATTTTGTTGCATAAAGTGTTCATGTTGTTGAATTAGATTAACCCATTTTCAAGTCAAAGTAATTAATCAAAGTAATTAATAAAAATAATTGATTTCTTACTAAATGTTCAGTTAGTTGATTAGTTTCATCCTTGTTTTATATTGCAAAGTAACTTCCCAGAATGATTTAATGCTTTTATTAATGTTCCAACTCTATTTTTTCAGATCATTATTTCATGGGCATTTAATATTGAGTGCCCCTTAAAGTAAATCATCTCCTTGCTCCTTCCTCCTCTTCCTTCAGGTTTTTACTCTGTTCTGTCCCCTCTCAACTCTCCCACTTTCTTCCATTTTGACCATGCACCTCCACTCCCAAACTACCTCATCCCTTTCTTCATTCCACACATCTGAAGATGCATAGAATGAAGTAGGTTTTAGCACTGATACTAACCAAGTTTAAATTTTATAAGTAACTAAGCATGTGGTTGGAAGTAAAACTAAGAAAAAAAATTAACATATTAAGTTTTTGATTAATTTGCTGCAGAGCTGTTGGTTTATTCTCTCAAATAGGGAAGAGAAGCTGAAGAAATTCGAAAGAGGATGATTGATGATCTTACCAATGAATTACGTCCCACACAAGAAAATTTATCTTATTATAAAACAAAGATGAGTGAGTCTGTCAAAAAATTTGAAAGGATACACAATAAAATAGAGAGGTATGTTTAATGATATGATAGGCATATGCTGTTATAGTGAATTGGTAAATAAAATAAACTAATTAGTGTCAGCAGTTTGGTTTTGGTTCGTGCAAGTGATGTGCAGTCTGACATATGAGAATAAATACAATTAGCAACCATAATAGACTTCTTTCACTTTTTAATTTTTTTCACCATAAGTCTGATCTGTGTGTGATATTGTTCATTTAGACTTTAACCAGTTGGTCATGAAAGTGTCAGTGAGTAAGATATATGATATCTATTACTGCCATAGTTGGCATTGAGTGAAGAAAGTGAATATTTCAATATAAAACTCTATAATGTGCTATATTTTGCAAGAAAATATGAAAAGTTATTGGAATATGTGATTAATAAGCTACATCTAATGTCTGATTATGCCAAATGCAAGCACACTAGGGCCTCAGCCAGTGTTGGCTGAGTGGTTAATGTGAAAAAAAGCCAGTTTGTATTGTGATTTGGAGTTGGCATTAAAATGGCAGTTTCCTTATAACTGGTTGGGTCAGTCAGTTCAAAGCTCAGAGGAAAGCCAGGACATGCTAAATCCAATAAAATGATGCTTAGTAAAGTATTTTGACATCCAAACCAACTTTTGCATTGTAGGCTGCCCCCAACTGTAATAAGTGTATCCAGCTAAGTGGGTCTGTCATTAAGTTTCTTCATTATTGCTTATATTTACATGTGAGAAATCTATAGATTTAAAAAAAAAATCATCTAATGCTCCCAGTGGCTTGGGTGAAGCACCAGCAATATAAATATGCAACGAAAAAGATGTTTATGGTAGCTGGATGTCCAGAGAAACTAAAAATTAGATGAACTAATAATAAAAATATGGCATGTAAAGCTCTAGCAGAAAAACATAAGTTTTCAGTCTTGTTTTTGTGCATGTTGACAATAATAATAATAATAATAAAGGACAACACGCATCAATTAAACAATCAGAGGAAAACGAAATCTTAAGACAGCCACCAGAGCAAGCACAAATAGAACACGAAGTGACACACATGTTAGATATAGAAGAAAAATTTCAGCTGACATACATAGAATACAAAGACACAAATACAGACATTAGACCATTCTTGCATACACCGCCAAATAACCCACAAGTCGAAACAACAATAAAAACTATCAACACAATCATACACAACAAAATAAATGAAAACACAACTATGGAAGAGTTACAACTACTGGTTTATATAGGAGCACTCACGACACTAAATATACACACTAGGCAGAGATCAGAACCAACCAACAAACAGAAGAAACCTACAAAACCAGCATGGCAACACAGGCTACAGATCAGAATAGAAAAACTGAGAAAAGACATCGGACAGCTAACACAATTTATAAGAAATGAAATGTCAGAAAAAAAACGAAAAAAGGTTAGGTAAAATCTCACAACAAGAAGCGATAGAGCAATTAGATGAAAAGAAGCAGAAATTACAAGCATTGGCCAAACGACTTAGAAGATACAAAAAAAAATGAAAATAGAAGGAAACAAAACCAAACATTCAACACAAACCAAAAGAAATTTTACCAGACAATATATAACACACACATTAAAATAGACAATCCACCAAACATAACTGACATGGAACACTTCTGGAGCAACATATGGTCAAACTCGGTACAACATAACAGGCATGCACGGTGGATACAAGCAGAAACAGACACATACAAGATGATACCACAAATGCCTGAAGTGATAATTTTGCAACATGAAGTCACCCAAGCAATTAATTCTACTCACAATTGGAAAGCCCCTGGAAAAGATAAAATAGCAAATTTCTGGCTAAAGAAGTTCACCTCAACACATTCACATCTAACTAAATTATTTAACAGTTACATTGCAGACCCATACACATTCCCTGATACACTTACACATGGAATAACTTATCTGAAACCTAAAGATCAAGCAGACACAGCAAACCCAGCAAAATATTGCCCCATAACATGCCTACCAACAATATACAAAATATTAACTTCAGTCATTACACAGAAATTAATGACACATACAACACAGAACAAAATTATAAATGAAGAACAAAAAGGCTGTTGCAAAGGAGCTCGAGGATGTAAAGAGCAACTGATAATAGATGCAGAGGTGACATATCAAGCTAAAACTAAACAAAGGTCGCTGCACTACGCATACATTGATTACCAAAAAGCTTTTGATAGAGTACCCCACTCATGGTTACTACAGATATTGGAAATATACAAAGTAGATCCTAAATTGATACAGTTCCTAAACATAGTAATGAAAAACTGGAAAACCACACTTAATATCCAAACAAATTCAAATAATATCACATCACAGCCAATACAGATTAAGCGTGGAATATACCAAGGAGACTCATTAAGTCCTTTCTGGTTCTGTCTTGCTCTGAACCCACTATCCAACATGCTAAATAATACAAATTATGGATATAATATTACTGGAACATACCCACACAAAATCACACATTTGCTATACATGGATGATCTAAAACTACTGGCAGCAACCAATCAACGACTCAACCAATTACTAAAGATAACAGAAGTATTCAGCAATGATATAAATATGGCTTTTGGAACAGACAAATGTAAGAAAAATAGCATAGTCAAGGGAAAACACACTAAACAAGAAGATTACATATTGAATAACCACAGTAACTCCATAGAAGCGATGGAAAAAACAGATGCCTATAAATATCTAGGATACAGACAAAAAATAGGAATAGATAATACAAATATTAAAGAAGAACTAAAAGAAAAATATAGACAAAGACTAACAAAAATACTGAAAACAGAATTGACAGCAAGAAACAAGACAAAAGCTATAAATACTTATGCTATACCAATATTGACCTACTCATTTGGAGTAGTGAAATTGAGTAACACAGACCTAGAAGCACTCAATACACTTACACGATCACAATGCCACAAATATAGAATACATCACATACATTCAGCAATACAAAGATTCACATTAAGCAGAAAGGAAGGAGGAAGGGGATTCATCGACATAAAAAACCTACATTATGGACAGGTAGACAATTTAAGAAAATTCTTTATAGAACGAGCAGAAACTAGCAAAATACACAAAGCAATCACTCATATAAATACATTGGCTACACCACTGCAATTTCATAACCACTTCTACAACCCTTTGGATCACATAACATCAACAGATACGAAGAAAATAAATTGGAAAAAGAAAACACTACATGGCAAGCACCCGTATCATCTAACACAGCCACACATCGATCAATACACATCCAACGCATGGCTAAGAAAAGGCAATATATACAGTGAGACGAAAGGATTCATGAGTGCAATACAGGATCAAACAATAAACACCAGATATTACAGCAAGCATATTATTAAAGATCCCAATACCACAACAGATAAATGCAGACTTTGCAAACAACAAATAGAAACAGTAGATCACATCACAAGCGGATGTGCAATACTAGCAAATACAGAATACCCCAGAAGACATGACAATGTAGCAAAAATAATACATCAACAACTTGCCATACAACATAAACTAACAAAACAACACGTTCCCACATACAAGCATGCACCACAAAATGTACTGGAGAATGATGAATACAAATTATACTGGAACAGAACCTTTATAACAGATAAAACAACACCACATAACAAACCTGACATCATACTCACCAATAAAAAGAAGAAATTAACACAACTAATCGAAATATCCATACCCAATACAACAAATATACAAAAGAAAACAGGAGAAAAAATTGAAAAATACATCCAACTGGCTGAGGAAGTCAAGGACATGTGGCATCAGGATAAAGTTGACATTATACCAATTACACTATCAACTACAGGAGTCATACCACACAATATCCACCAGTACATCAATGCAATACAGCTACATCCAAACTTATATATACAACTACAGAAATGCGTAATTATTGATACGTGTTCAATTACCCGAAAGTTCCTAAATGCAATATAACATATACCGTACAGTTAAAAGGAAGTGACGCTTGATCAAGGTCCGCGTCACTTTCCATTTTTAACCAGACTTAATGTCTGAGAAAGTAAAGAAATAATTATAATAGTAATAATAATGCATTTGCATGTTGCATATGCATTTACATATTTGGGTCCTTTTCACCAGTTTTTGCATATTTTAACTAAAAACTAGTCACGATGCACATTTTCTCTCTATATTTACAATATTTTAAAAATTTTGACGGGCATTCTCTAGCTTGATGTAGTTTTGAAGTCTTACAGATTGATCGCCACCTAGAACTGTGTGCTATTGCTAACCAACAGGCCACTGCATAATGAAATCATTACAGAAGAGGAACAGGAACAGGCAGACAAAGTCAATGCTTCTGCACCTGCACCCCCCCCCCCCCCCCCCAGTTAATCCCCTCCACTGTTATATTGTATGTGTCGGCAACAATTAAATTAAACTACGCAAGCTTTTAGTCGCATGTTCATTATTTCAGTTTAGCTTTCTGTTTACTTGTACACAGTTGAACATGTTTATGATGTCAGTGTGTAATGTGTTGTGTGCCATGCCACCCAAAAAAAGAAACATCATTTCGAGGATAGCTGACCATCCTGGAACACTTACATATGTCTTAAATTGTTGAATTTGTGAGAAAAATGTTTTATGCAAAAAAAAGTTTCAAATATCATGTCAAGACAAGTCTTCGTAGCAGGAATGCAGAAGAAAGGACCACAACAACTTCTGACAACAAAAAGTTGCAGTAGCAGGGATTTGTCCAAAGGTCACCAGAAATCGGTTTAACATGGATCTATGTGAAGCATTCATTGCAAGCAATATCCCTCTTCACAAACTTACAAACCCTATCGTCAAAGGCTTCCTGCGCAAATATTGCTTAAATAAAAATATACCATGAATCAACTTTGCGTAAAAATTACATACCGACAATTTATATAAATGTTCTGGAAGAAATACACAATGAACTCAAGGACAGCATTGTCTGGATTTCAGTTGATGCAACCACAGACAGACACTTGTGGCCATTACATTGCAAATTTAATTTTTGGTGCTTTAAAAGAAGAGCCTTCTTCCTATTTAGTGGCCTGCAAAGAACTTGAAAAAGTAAATCATTCTATGAATGCCAGATTTGTGAATGAGCGTATTAGAAAAATATCTCCAGAATCTTCTGCAGATGTTTGTGTTTATTTTAGATGCTGCTCCCTATATGATCAAAGCAGGAAAAGCCCTTCAAGTGTTTTATCCCAATTTGGTTCACGTGACATGCTGTGCTTTTGGAGTACATCGCCTTGCTGAAGAAGTACGTTCCACATTTGTGAATGTAAATAAACTGATTTCATCCACAAAGAAAGTGTTTCTAAATGCTTCTGCTCACATCAAGACCTACAAAGAAAAACTACCAAATGTGTCTTTACCTCCTGAACCAGTGGTAACTCGTTGGGGTACGTGGGTCAAAGATGTGTTGTTTTACAATGAACATTTCGAGGCCATTAGAGGGGTAGTAAACGACTTTGATAGTGCAGAGGCTTTGGCAGTTTGCTAGTGCAAGGAAGCTTTTAATGATTCCCGTATTAAAAAAGACATTGCTGTGGTTAGCACTCATGTTTCCCATATAACTGCAAGTATTAAAAAGCTTGAAACTCAAGATTTGGTGTTGAATGAATCTATTCAGTTAATGAATAGAATTATTGTAGCGACCTCCTCATTGCTGGAGGTATTCCCAAGAAAACTTAAAGAAAAGTTCGAAAACATTTTAAACAATAACCCAGGCTTTGAACCCTTGTGCCAAATTGCTAGTTTTATTAATGGGATGGGTGAACTTTTACCAGAAACAGTAAGTGCCAACATAGCACCCAAATTCAAATACTGCCCAGTTACCTCAGTTAATGTAGAATGGTCCTCTTCTGCTTATAAAAATGTCTTGAGTGATTGAAGACACAATCAAACTACCGAACATTTGGAACAGTACTTTCTCATTTATGTTTGCAATAGTAGAAAAATATAAAATAAATTGTAAATGATGCTTTGGTCCAATAGTATTAATTAAAAGTTAATGCTGTTCAAAAAAATTCATGCTTGTACATTTTTTTTTTAATATAAATATTACGGAGTTTTTGAGTGTGCCCCTCTGTGTGCAATATTGCAATATATCCCAAAGTTGGTCTTGTACCTATTGATTGTTGCAGTGCGACTCAGTTGCATTGCATCCGCTTGTTACCGACAACAATAGCAAAGCAGGAACAATTCTTGAAACATGGTATGAATACCCATTTTGCAAATTTTTAGAAAATAATCCCAGGAAGGTCCTCTTCCTAATCTCTACCAGAAAGTATTCAGATAATGATTTCAGCATTCTAAATGTACTGATTTTTTGCATGGCCAGTGCTCTTCCTCATAATTGATATGCACAGGTTGGCCTTTGAGATATAATGCATGCAGTGACTACCATGGTTTTTTTTATTATTTGATCTTGTGTATTTCGACACTTTTCACGCATTTTTAAGCATTTTTCATGCATATTTGCTGGTTTTTATGATGGGTATAATCCGGTCTTTAATAATGATGATAATAATGATAATAAATAGTGAATGTAAAAATAAATAGTGTCTGAATATTCACTGCGTGCCAGACTGTTCCTTATAATAAAAAGAGAAGGTGGCAGTTTCTACAGTACGTCACTATTCTGCATGCAGAAAGGTCAGAAAGGAATTGTTGGTAAATTAAAATCAGTCAAGTTAAGCATGTATCTCTGAGAAAGCCACATTATTACTAATTTTAACAACACATTCATCCTTAGTGGTGGTGTCATGGTGCATAAAGATGGGACAATTTTTGTGTAAAAATATGGTAAGTGTAACTACTGCTGAACATGGGAAGAATGATATGACAAACTTCAGAAATATATTGAAGAGTGTACTCAAGGAACTAGTTAAAATAGTAGCTTTTATTCAGACTTTCAAAATAGTGATATTTCCAGAACACACAACAGCAGGATTCATTCATCTTTTTGCGAGGCCCTACACATCAAACCAGATATGCTGTTTAAAATGGTTGTTGTTTGGCCATACGATACACACATGTAACAAAGAAACAATTTGCAGGAGAAACAGAAATACGCCAACAGATGGAGCTGCCTTGTAGTTTACTGTGATTTTCCTAAGTTTCCCTCAGTACATTGCGAAATAGTTTCTTCAGCAAGACCATGGCCATCTCCTTGCCCTAATGTGCCAAAAGAGAGTTGCTTTGTCATCTCTAGTGCGATCACTGTAGACCGTTTGAAGAAAAGAAATAAGTTATTTAATAGCTCATAAAATTTTCATCCTTTTTTTTTTTTGTTTTGTTTTACTAGTTAATAGTAGGTAAAAAGTTAACTCATCAAATGACAAATATGTGTAAAAAGTGATGAATTAATCTAAGAGCCTGAGGAACAATGTTATACTTCACATAACCTTCACCTAATTTCATACTCGTAATGGGAATTAGTGTGAGTTTTGTGTAGCATCGCAACACTTATGACAGCTGTCCTGGTATGGGTTTTCCATGGATTCCCTGTATCATATGAAGTGTATACTGGGATGGATCTTTACGCAAGGTTGTGGCTTATTTTCGATGCCGTACTTGTCCAGTCCTAGCTTGTGCTCCATTTCTGTTTCTGATGATCTTGATGTTAACAGGACATTAAACTGTAACCTATGTATCTTCTTTTCTTCCACACTTCATGGCTTCACAAACTGTAAAACATGGTGTTCAGACATATAACATTCACAAATCACCACCAGGGTGCAGTAAAACTTGATGCAGTTATCATCTTGTCTTAAGCTGGAGTGGGTCTTACCAGAGAAAATATCCTGTTGGTTTTCTTTGCTGCTAGTGACACGATTAAACAATGTTGCCCTGACTGTTGTTACAGCACTGTTTATGAAATGAACCTTGATTCTGTGAAGATTTTACATGTATTCTGTCAAAAACTAATCTTTGTGGAAATCAATACTGTTGGCTAGATGATAATACTGAAAGAACAGAGTTCATGGATGAACTCAACTCAGTAAGATATTACTTCTCAATATATATATAAAAAATACATGCAAGAAAGTGCAGTCAGCAGATTAATGAAATCTAGCCCTTAGGCATGGTACATTACCTCAGATACATCCATCATTTTCAGGTAATGTTAGCACACATTGCAAAATAGAATGTGACTTTTTGTATGCTTGAAAAAATGCTCTTTCCAACTGTGGTTAGTTTGAAATCAATTATGGAAAACAGATTTTCTAAAAATAGTCTGAATATGAGCTTTTTTTACAATTTTTACAAAAATCAAGTTGGATTGCAGTATGCCACGCACCCGCCATTTGCCTAAAGGGATCAGCAACCCCTCAGACACTGATGCATCATGGGTTTGCATATGTACAAGGTGTTGCCTCCACAGACCATTTCGATCAGAACGAGGACGACAGACTGTAGGACAAGCACCACCAGATGTGTTCCATGCGAGAGACCTATTTCCTTAGCCGTGTCAGTTGTATGGAACTGGATCGGCATGAATTCTTCCACGCCCTGGCTGTATAGGGTGGCGAAAGCCAACATGCTGGCGGTTCGCTCCAGCAGAGCTCCAGGCCAGTTCATGCACAGACACTTAGCAGACCATAATTCAGAGCCAGGTTGGAAGCCATTGCAATTGGACTACAACTTTGTAGCAGTATCTTGAGATCTACCTGTCAGCCAGCTACGTCGAATGCTCAACCTCTGTCATTAGGGACTATCAGTGGCATAGTCTTCACCTCCACTACGTTTATTCACTGTGTATTCCAGACGTATGCCTGTT
Source organism: Schistocerca piceifrons (assembly GCF_021461385.2). Lineage (NCBI taxonomy): Eukaryota > Metazoa > Arthropoda > Insecta > Orthoptera > Acrididae > Schistocerca > Schistocerca piceifrons. Next base: position 149,385,960 of record NC_060149.1, on the reverse strand, counting down.
AGTGTCTGAGAAGTTGTATTAGTTTTTATTGAGAAGAGTTTTCCTTTGTTATTAAATCTCTGTACTGTGCTCATAATAAACCCTTGTCCATGTTTACGTGTGTGTTATTATTTCTTATCAAGCATCTCCCTGTGGGAGATATAACACAGTATGTGAATGATATTTTGTATTGGAAAACCTGAGATTGCTAAATTGTTGTCAAAAGTTTCATGTTAATCATTCCTGTAATCAACAAAATATAAAAATCCAAATTTGAAACTGTATTCATTGTGCGATTTTTCCTGCTAGTTTGTTTCAATTTATATAGAATTGTTATCCCATGTGTTAAATCCGCTGTTCTTAGGGTCTTAAAATGTATTGTTTCGAATGAGACTTGTTTTGAAGCTTTAATAGAAAATAGTACACTACTGGCCATTAAAATTGCTACACCACGAAGATGACGTGCTACAGACGCGAAATTTAACCGAAAGGAAGAAGATGCTGTGATATGTAAATGATTAGCTTTTCAGAGCATTCACACAAGGTTGGCGCCGGTGGCGACGTCTACAACGGGCTGACATGAGGAAAGTTTCCAACCGATTTCTCATACACAAACAGCAGTTGACCGGCTTTGCCTGGTGAAACGTTGTTGTGATGCCTCGTGTAAGGAGGAGAAATGCGTACCATCACGTTTCCGACTCTGATAAAGGTCGGATTGTAGCCTATTGCGATTGCGGTTTATCGTATCGCGACATTGCTGCTCATGATAAAGGTCGGATTGTAGGTCGGATTGTAGCCTATTGCGATTGCGGTTTATCGTATCGCGACATTGCTGCTCGCGTTGGTCGAGATCCAATGACTGTTAGCAGAATATGGAATCGGTGTGTTCAGGGGAGTAATACGGAACGTCGTGCTGGATCCCAATGGCCTCGTATCACTAGCAGTCGAGATGACAGGCATCTTATCTGCATGGCTGTAACGGATCGTGCAGCTACGTCTCGATCCTTGAGTCAACAGATGGGGACGTTTCCAAGACAACAACCATCTGCACGAACAGTTTGACGATGTTTGCAGCAGCATGGACTATCAGCTCGGAGACCATGGGTGCAATTACCCTTGACGCTGCATCACAGACAGGAGCGCCTGCAATGGTGTACTCAACGACGAACCTAGGTGCACAAATGGCAAAACGTCATTTTTTCTGATGAATCCAGGTTCTGTTTACAGTATCATGATGGTCGCATCCGTGTTTGGTGACATCGTGGTGAACGCACATTGGAAGCGTGTATTCGTCATCGCCATACTGGCGCTTCACCTGGCAGGATGGTATGGGGTGCCATTGGTTACACGTCTCGGTCACCTCTTGTTCGCATTGACGGCACTTTGAACAGTGGAAGTTACTTTTCAGATGTGTTACGACCCGTGGCTCTACCCTTCATTCGATCCCTGCGAAATCCTACATTTCAGCAGGATAATGCACGACTGCATGTTGCAGGTCCTGTACAGGCCTTTTTGGATACAGAAAATGTTCGATTGCTGCCCTGGTCAGCACATTCTGCAGGTCTCTCACCAACTGAAAACGTCTGGTCAATGGTGGCCGAGCAACTGGCTCATCACAATACGCCAGTCACTACTCTTGATGAACTGTGGTATCGCGTTGAAGCTGCATGGGCAGCAGCTGTACCTGTACACGCCATCCAAGCTCTGTTTGACTCAATGCCCAGGCGTATCAAGGCCGTTATTACTTCCAGAGGTGGTTGTTGTGGGTACTGGTTTCTCAGGATCTATGCACCCAAATTGCGTGAAAATGTAATCACATGTCAGTTCTAGTATAATATATTTGTCCAATGAATACCCATTTATCATCTGCATTTCTTCTTGATGTAGCAATTTTAATGGCCAGTAGTGTATTTGTAAATGAAGTGTCAAATATACCCCATTTTCACCTTTCGATAGAAACTGTCAGCTTATCAGAAAATTTGTAGACTATTGGAAAACAGTAGGTGAATGAAATTTTGTATTCCACGTCCTTATGCTACCAAGCTATTGCATATTAAGTTTCATGTTCAACATGGCTTCACTCTACAAGATATTAGTTTGATTCAAAGTATCTAGCATTGTTAGCTGACATTGGATAACCAAATACACTTTTGTTCACGGATAAAACCATTGTCTTTCTGATGAGCCCAGTTTAAATAGTTTTATAGAACATAGTTTCCTGCAGAATCAAGTTGAAAATGCCACATTTTTTACATTGGACAAAATTTTCAACTTTGCACTTAATTTAGTCAGTATTGAAAAGTGGTACATAAATGAAACTTTGTATTTGAGAATCTTCTGTTGTTATGTTACAATATGCTAAGTTTCTTGTTCATCGTACCTTTAGTCCCTGAGATATAAGAAACAAACTTTGAAATCTTTTTGGATGTCGATTTCATCTGCCCCACCTCCCCCTTCCCACCAGGTGATCTGGCCTATACTTTTATGGCCACATATGGCTTGTAAAATTCTTTTCATTATTTTTCTTAATGAGAATACATAAAGTTGTACAAGGTGACCAAATTTCATGTCCTTCAACAAAATATAGCCTGCGATGAAACAACTCAAATTCACACTCACTCTGTGCAAAGTCATGTATGCAGTCAAACAAGTGACTATATCTCAGTCAGTATTGCTTCATCGAACATTAAACTGTACTAATGTTCACTGGTGACATGCAAATATTCCCTGATCGTTGAGCAGGAAAATGTTTAGAAATTAGGCAGTTTGTGGAATGACCCAAAAGTTTCTATTCTCTTCAAGACTAAATTGCTTATTGTCCATATGCCACTTCCATACAAGGCCGCCCTCCGGACAAATACCTTCAGAAAAGATTTCCTAACACTTAAATCAATGTCCAATGTTAACAAATTTCTCTTCATCAGAAAGGCTTTCCTTGCCATTGCCAGTCCATATTTTATATCGTCTCTACTTCAAGCATCATCAGTTATTTCACTGCCAAAATAGGAAAACTTCTCTACTACTTATAGTCTCTTGGCATCACCTGATTTAATTCAACTACATTCCATTATCCTTGTTTTGCTGTTGTTAGTGTTCATCTTATGCCCTCCTTTCTAGACACTGTCCATTCTGTTCAGCTGCTCTTCCTCGTCTTTTGCTGTCTCTTACAGAATTAATATGTCATTGGAGGACATCAAAAGTTTTTATTTCTCCTCCCTGAACCTCATTACCTTCTCCAAATTTTTCTTTGGTTTCCTTAACTGCTTGCTCAGTGTTCAGTTTGAATAACATTGGGGATAGGCTGTAACCCTCTCTCATTCCCTTCTCAAAGCATTGCTGTCCTTTCACGCCCTTATACTCTTAAAAATGGCCGACTGGTTCGTGTATAAGTTGTATATAATCTTTTGCTCCCTATATTTTACACTGGCTATCTTCAGAATTTGAGAGAGTGTATTTTAGTTGACATTGTCAAAGCTTTCCCCAACTCAACAAAAGCTATAAACATAGATTTGCCTTTCGTTAACCTATCTCTTAAGATAAGTCACAGGGTGAGTATTGCCTCGCGTGTTCCGACATTTCACCAGAATCCAAACTGATCTTCCCTTAGCTCAGCTTCTGTAAGTTTCTGTAAGTAATTCCTGTTAGTATTTTGCAACCATGACTTATTACACTGATAGTTCAGTAATATTTACATGTATCACCACCTACTTTCTTTAGAACTGGAATTCTTCTTTAAGTTTGAGGGTGTTTTGCCTGTCTTGTGCATGTTGCACACCAGGTGGAATAGTTTTGTTATGTGTTGCTCTCTCAAGGATATCAGCAGTTCTGAGGGAATGGGGTCTACCCTGTGAGGACCTTTTTCAACTTAGGTCTTTCAGTGCTTTGTCCAATTTTTCTTGTAGTATCGTATCTTCTATCTCGTCTTAATTTATGTTCTGTTCCCTTTCTGTTCTATTGTTCTCAAGTTAGTTTCCCATGTATAGTCCCTCTATATCCTACTTCCAACTTCCCCTTCTTTGCTTAGTGCAGGTTTTCTATCTGAGCTCTTTATGTTCCCACAGCTGCTTCTCCATCCTCCAAATGTCCCTTTAATTTTCCCCTAGTTATATATGATTCTATATTCTTACATTTGTCCATTAGCCATTCACGCTTAACCATTTTGTACTTACTGTCAGTCTCATTTTTTAGACATTTTTATTGCCATTCAGCTATTTCATTTGCTGCAGTTTTATATTTTTTCCTTTCATCAATTAACTTCAGTATCACCTGTGTTATCCAAGGACTTATCTTTTTTCAACCATTGTAGTCCTGTCTTCCTCGGTTGCGTGTAATATTACAGTATACTGATAATTTTTGCTTTATGGACCATCTGAATACAACTGAATGAAACACAATTTTCGTGCCATATGCATTTTGCCTTTATTTTCTGCAAAGCATCTTCAGTTGCAGGATGCATGGATGATTTTTTACATATTATGCTCCTGTTGCATTTTTGGTTTTGTTCCTCCTCTTCTAAATGCCTTGCAGAAAATAAAGGCGATACGCATTTGGCATGAAAGTTGTGTTTCATTCAGTTGTAGTCAGATGGTCGATAAAGTAAAAATTATCACTATACCTTATCTTTTTACCTATTTGAACCTCTGCTGCCTTCACTATTTCATCTGTCAAAGGTACCTTTTCGTCTTCTATTGTGTTCCTCTCACCTGTTTCAGTTAATTATTGCTTAACGCTCTGTCTGATATTGCTTAACGCTCTGTCTGAAACTCTCAACAACCTTATCATGTCCCATCACTTCAATGTCCTACCTTTCTTCAATTTCTTCAGTTTCAATCTACAATAAATTGTGGTCAGATTCCACATCCGCCTCTGGAAATGTGTTGCTTAGAATCTAGTTGTGAATAATGTAGTAAGTATATTAATTTCATATTCTATTCATCATTTGCATGATTTGTATCAAAATGTGAACAATTCATTTTAGCAGCTGCTTAGATTAGATTCATTGGTGTGTGTGTGTGTGTGTGTGTGTGTGTGTGTGTGTGTGTGTGTGTGTGTGTGTGTGAATACTTATATTTTATTAAGAAAATAAATGTGTGACTCTTCTTTTATTAGAAAAGACACTTACCATAGAAAAGAAGTTTTGTGTAATAAGTAAGAACATAAAGAAAAACTGTGTATCTTGTATTGTCCAGCTTTTGAATTTCCTGGATCTTATTCTCACACTGTGTTTGGTTTATCCATACTTTTTTTCTAAACAGTCAACTGCACTAACTTTGGTTTACACTGTCGATTGTTAATACAATTGTTTTCAAATTTATGATTATTGTTTTTATTGTAAGACAGCTGAAAGTTTTGCAGATGGCGAGAAGACTGTAAACAGTATTCAGTTTTGGAGGAGCTTTTTCACTCACAAGCTGACGAATTAGCTAATCTGAAAGAATTGCAAAGGACAACCAATATTTTGCTGCTAAGAGTACAAGCTGAATCTGCCGAAATCATAACTAAAAATTATGCTTTAGTGGTAAGTATATCTGTGCAGTATCATTCAGATTTTAGTTTTACATTATAAAAGGATCTAATTCTCTTCTTTGGTTGTACATGTAGTATTTTAAGGCCTTCTTTACACTTTCGTTCTTTTGGCTACCTCCCTGGAATTTGAAAACATTGGTCATGAAAGGCTCAGCTTGTACTCTGTGCACAATATATATTGCCTGACAAGAAGTTGAAGAGTGGAAACAAGAGACCCCACTCTCCTCGCCCAGCTAAGCCACAAGGAATACTTGCATAAAAGTTTATACTAGCGTTTCTACAGCATACCTGCCCATTCCAGTATTCTGGTTACCTGTTCTGAGTCACATTCAACCACCTAATTGGATATGAAAGACTATCCTCAGGAGGGAATATAAAAAAATCTGCAACAACCAGCTGCTACCAATTCATGAGGACATACCTACTATCTTAACCAACAGATACCACTCCAGACATCAGCCACTCACAACAGCTAGGAACATGGTGGACCACAGCTTCAATCTCTGTGAAGCTTGGACTGAAGAGTGGAATAACAACACTGCTTCACAGCTTCATAGTTTTCTTCAAGTTAACAGCAAACCAAGGAGGTTGCCCCTCAGTCTGCAAGATCCGGGCGGTCGCAGAGGGTGGGCTTACTGGTAGTTGGGAGCTCCAACGTCAGGCGCGTAATGGGGCCCCTTAGGGAAATGGCAGCAAGAGAGGGGAAGAAAACCAATGTGCACTCCGTGTGCATACCGGGGGGAGTCATTCCAGATGTGGAAAGGGTCCTTCCGGATGCCATGAAGGGGGACAGGGTGCACCCATCTGCAGGTGGTCGCTCATGTCGGCACCAATGATGTGTGTCGCTATGGATCGGAGGAAATCCTTTCTGGCTTCCGGCGGCTATGTGATTTGGTGAAGACTGCCAGTCTCACTAGCAGGATGAAAGCAGAGCTCACCATCTGCAGCATCGTCAACAGGACTGACTGCGGACCTTTGGTACAGAGCCGAGTGGAGGGTCTGAATCAGAGGCTGAGACAGTTCTGCGACCGTGTGGGCTGCAGATTCCTCGGGTTCCGCTGGATAGGTCAGGAGTCCACTACACGCAACAAGCAGCTACACGGGTAGCAGGGGTTGTGTGGCGTGGGCTGGGCGGTTTTTTAGGTTAGATGGCCTTGGGCAAGTACAGAAAGGGCAACAGCCTCAACGGGTGCGGGGCAAAGTCAGGACATGCGGGGACCAAGCAGCAATCGGTATTGTAATTGTCAACTGTCGAAGCTGCGTTGGTAAAGTACCAGAACTTCAAGCGCTGATAGAAAGCACCGAAGCTGAAATCGTTATAGGTACAGAAAGCTGGCTTAAGCCAGAGATAAATTCTGCCGAAATTTTTACAAAGGTACAGACGGTGTTTAGAAAGGATAGATTGCATGCAACCGGTTGTGGAGTGTTCGTCGCTGTTAGTAGTAGTTTATCCTGTAGTGAAGTAGAAGTGGATAGTTCCTGTGAATTATTATGGGTGGAGGTTACACTCAACAACCGAGCTAGGTTAATAATTGGCTCCTTTTACCAACCTCCCGACTCAGCAGCATTAGTGGCAGAACAACTGAGAGAAAATTTGGAATACATTTCACATAAATTTTCTCAGCATGTTATAGTCTTAGGTGGAGATTTCAATTTACCAGATATAGACTGGGACACTCAGATGTTTAGGACGGGTGGTAGGGACAGAGCATCGAGTGACATTATACTGAGTGCACTATCCGAAAATTACCTCGAGCAATTAAACAGAGAACCGACTCGTGGAGATAACATCTTGGACCTACTGATAACAAACAGACCCGAACTTTTCGACTCTTTAAGTGCAGAACAGGGAATCAGTGATCATAAGGCCGTTGCAGCATCCCTGAATATGGAAGTTAATAGGAATATAAAAAAAGGGGGGAAGATTTATCTGTTTAGCAAGAGTAATAGAAGGCAGATTTCAGACTACCTAACAGATCAAAATGAAAATTTCTGTTCCGACACTGACAATGTTGAGTGTTTATGGAAAAAGTTCAAGGCAATCGTAAAATGTGTTTTAGACAGGTACGTGCCGAGTAAAACTGTGAGGGACGGGAAAAACCCACCGTGGTACAACAACAAAGTTAGGAAACTACTGCGAAAGCAAAGAGAGCTTCACTCCAAGTTTAAACGCAGCCAAAACCTCTCAGACAAACAGAAGCTAAACGATGTCAAAGTTAGCATAAGGAGGGCTATGCGTGAAGCGTTCAGTGAATTCGAAAGTAAAATTCTATGTACTGACTTGACAGAAAACCCTAGGAAGTTCTGGTCTTATGTTAAATCAGTAAGTGGCTCGAAACAGCATATCCAGACACTCCGGGATGATGATGGCATTGAAACAGAGGATGACACGCGTAAAGCTGAAATACTAAACACCTTTTTCCAAAGCTGTTTCACAGAGGAAGACCGCACTGCAGTTCCTTCTCTAAATCCTCGCACAAACGAAAAAATGGCTGACATCGAAATAAGTGTCCAAGGAATAGAAAAGCAACTGGAATCACTCAATAGAGGAAAGTCCACTGGACCTGATGGGATACCATTTCGATTCTACACAGAGTACGCGAAAGAACTTGCCCACCTTCTAACAGCCGTGTACCGCAAGTCTCTAGAGGAACGGAAGGTTCCAAATGATTGGAAAAGAGCACAGGTAGTCCCAGTCTTCAAGAAGGGTCGTCGAGCAGATGCGCAAAACTATAGACCTATATCTCTGATGTCGATCTGTTGTAGAATTTTAGAACATGTTTTTTGCTCGAGTATCATGTCATTTTTGGAAACCCAGAATCTACTATGTAGGAATCAACATGGATTCCGGAAACAGCGATTGTGTGAGACCCAACTCGCTTTATTTGTTCATGAGACCCAGAAAATATTAGATACAGGCTCCCAGGTAGATGCTATTTTTCTTGACTTCCGGAAGGCGTTCGATACAGTTCCACACTGTCGCCTGATAAACAAAGTAAGAGCCTACGGAATATCAGACCAGCTGTGTGGCTGGATTGAAGAGTTTTTAGCAAACAGAACACAGCATGTTGTTATCAATGGAGAGACGTCTACAGACATTGAAGTAACCTCTGGCGTGCCGCAGGGGAGTGTTATGGGACCATTGCTTTTCACAATATATATAAATGACCTAGTAGATAGTGTCGGAAGTTCCATGCAGATTTTCGCGGATGATGCTGTAGTATACAGAGAAGTTGCAGCATTAGAAAATTGTAGCGAAATGCAGGAAGATCTGCAGCGGATAGGCACTTGGTGCAGGGAGTGGCAACTGACCCTTAACATAGACAAATGTAATGTATTGCGAATACATAGAAAGAAGGATCCTTTATTGTATGATTATATGATAGCGGAACAAACTCTGGTAGCAGTTACTTGTGTAAAATATCTGGGAATATACATACAGAACGAGTCGAAGTGGAACGATCATACAAAATTAATTGTTGGTAAGGCGGGTACCAGGTTGAGATTCATTGGGAGAGTGCTTAGAAAATGTAGTCCATCAACAAAGGAGGTGACTTACAAAACACTCGTTCGACCTATACTTGAGTATTGCTCATCAGTGTGGGATCCGTACCAGATCGGTTTGACGGAGGAGATAGAGAAGATCCAAAGAAGAGCGGCGCGTTTCGTCACAGTGTTATTTCGTAACCGGGATAGCGTTACGGAGATGTTTAATAAACTCAAGTGGCAGACTCTGCAAGAGAGGCGCTCTGCATCGCGGTGTAGATTGCTCGCCAGGTTTCGAGAGGGTGCGTTTCTGGATGAGGTATCGAATATATTGCTTCCCTCTCCTTATACCTCCCGAGGAGATCACGAATGTAAAGTTAGAGAGATTAGAGCGCGCACGGAGGCTTTCAGACAGTTGTTCTTCCCGCGAACCATACGCGACTGGAACAGGAAAGGGAGGTAATGACAGTGGCACGTAAAGTGCCCTCCGCCACACACCGTTGGGTGGCTTGCGGAGTATAAATGTAGATGTAGATGTAGATGAACTTGATCTGTCCCGTAGGACATGGAGTACACTTTATCAGGATCCATACTAATCATGGGAAATGTGGTGACTTATTATACAAATGGGGACAGATTACCACTATGGAGTGCACCTGTGGCTTTCCGTGATGGACTGTCAGACAATTGTTGAAGAGTGCTTTCAAAATTCATACCCTGGAAACCTCTCGGACTTTCGTACTTCTTGGACACTACATCAGATGTGATCAGTTATGTAAATAATATGTGTGTAAATTGTACATTATATGATGATGACGATGACATCTATGACAATGATGACTGGCACCATTTTAATCAGGGGTGATGTAGTGTGCATGTGCCCCCCCCCCCCCCCCCCCCCCCCCCCCGCCACACACACACACACACACACACACACACACACACACACACACACACACACACACATACACACACACACAATTTCAAATCCACCTCTGTAGAGTAAATTGCATTAACATAATAATGAAGATCGTAAGATTGACAGAATTTAAAGTAGGCTTTGGGTACCTGTTACAAAAATAGATGAAATGTCTTTAAATGTGAATGCATCAATGTTCACTATCTTTAATTGAAGACATAAAGTCTGAAAATGTCCGTGATCATATTTTGGCACTTTATTTTACAGGTCCATCTTGATCACATGCACTTTTACGCTTCAGTATTGCCAGTTTTGGTTACTGCCATCTTCAGATCATAAAATATTCTGATGTAGTATCAGTGTTAAACTAAACATGCAGGTACATAGTAAGTGTTTACTAAATATGAAGGAACCACACTGCTGCAGGTTCGAATCCTGCCTCGGGCATGGATGTGTGTGTTGTCCTTAGGTTACTTAGGTTTAAGTAGTTCTAAGTTCTAGGGGACTGATGACCTCAGATGTTAAGTCCCATAGTGCTTAGAGCCATTTGAACCATTTTTAAACATGCAAATACATAGTAAGTGTTTACTATGTACCTACATGTTTAGTTGGACGTTGATACTACATCAGAATATACATCATAGGAAGTGTTTACTATGTATCTACATGTTTAGTTTGATGTTGATACTACATCAGTCCACTATCTTCTCCTAAATGGAAGACTATATTTTGATGGGATTATCAGTGCTAAATGGTGCAATTATTCAAAAAAATGTAAGGCTTTTTCTTATCAAAAAATTGCTGATTTACTTGTCACTGAGGTGTGGAGATGAGTTGCAAAACAACAGTTCTTGTATCTCAGACTTTTTGTCATTAAACTTGAGAATCACTGTACATATTTTGATGAGTTTTTCAGAAGTGTATGTGGCATTGCTCATGAGAAAGGGTTTTAAGTTTGTCTCAAAATTGAATGAATTATAACAGAGATATACATTAATGACAGAATGGGTCCAAAAAAGATTCCCTTTCACAGATCCTACAGCCTTTTCCTTGAACTTCAAAACTATGTCCTGTATTTTGTAAACAGCAATGGTTTTATATGATTGAAACACATTCTATTGGCAAAAACTGATGAAATTAATTATGAAGATTTTAATTTATTTCTGATTTTGTAGAAACTAAAAATATTCATTTGTTTGGGCCCTTATTTTCTTTCATTTATCTTGGAACGAGTTGTCATTGTCTCTCTTGTTTTTGGTATTTTTCTCCCAAAAGAAAATATAGTAAATGGAAGTAATATGGGGCTTTAAAACTTTACTGAAATCACAATTATGTGATTGCTTTATATTCTGTGTATATAAAGAAGAGAAATCAGATAATTGTTACTTCCTGTGTTTTACTAACTGTAGTAAGTTCATCATACAGCTTTCTCCGTGAAATTGCCACACCCTGTACATCATTTGTGGTGTAGCAGTAACAACTTCCACATGGTGATGTGTGGGTCACTGATTCAATTTCTGCCTCTTACCAGTATATATCACTTGACATGTGTGGTATAGGGAAGGTTGTGGGACTAACCTATTAGTGAAATTTGAGATTTATTACAATATGTGAACAGAATGAGATTTATTACAATATGTGAACAGAAGTATGCACTGCTGAGGCAGGCAGCTCAGTTCTGTCTGCACTTTCATGTGCGCTTAATAAAGATGCTTTCAGTGTGAAGTGTTAGTTCTTATTGATGACCCTACTCTTGTAACAGGTACTACATTCTGGTTTCTACATGACATAGTTTGGCATGTACAGACAATATTTTGCACACTGACATTATTATGGCACCAACAAAGCTACACAAAAGCAGTTGTTTTCACTCAGGAACACAGACAGGGAGTACAGTCCCTTACTTTCCAAAGTGTCAACAAACCATAGGATTTGAAAGCACTGATATGTCAGATGCACATCAGGCAACCAACAGTGTTTTTTGGAGACATGGTTTAGGATCTGACTAAATAGCTAAAGAGATTTCTACTTTGGCTTGGATGGTGCAGCGCAGCAGTGGTTTGAGTACGAGAAAGAGCTTATACTGGGACAAATTTCAGACTGAAATCAAGACATTTGGTGACAACCAGTTGCAAATTTTCATATTCAAAGGGAAATTGAAGAACAGGGCCCAACGTCATTGGGATATGGCATGATTATACATATAGTGTATTGTCAGGCAGTGTCACACAGTGAACCTGTATATAATGGAAGAGGATGTAGTTATACACCTAATGAAAGGTTTAGCAGAGAATGTCTGTCAGGCATTTCTTTTGATGGATTGCCACCACAACAGGAGACTTCAACAAATAGTACTAGCACATCACGGCAAGGTGCCAGACGACTGTGCTGAGAGACAGTCAACAGACTTCAGATTGTTGTACCAGTGGCAGTTGTGGAAGACCATCAGGACCAAGCATTGCTAATGCAGCGAATAGGAAGTTAAAAGATACAAGGATCTGTGGTGTATATTAATGTCAAACACAAGTAGCTGAAAGTAGCAGCAGTGATCGTCAAACAAAGTCCGTGGAAAATAGCATTATTAATTCAAGAAGAGGATAGGCCAACTATAGATGAAAATACTCCATGGACAACAGTTACCAAGAACTGCACTGATGTCTTCATCAACAATCTCTCTCTCCTGATACTAGTTGATTATAGGATGTCATGTTCTATGATATCAGATATCATTGCCAGCTGAAATAGATTATGTTAAAAGTTCAGAGGCCATTGTGCTAAAGACTGCAAATGGAGAATACAGCCAGCCAACACAAATCTGTGTTTTGAGAATAACTATCAATGACAGAGCACATCCAATCAAATTTTTAGTATTACCAGAATGCACCCATAGTGGTATCTTTGGGTGGGACATCTTGTAGGCATCATAACCAGTCAGACTGTTGGAGACTGCAGCTCCAGATGGATGAAGCTATTCCAACAAGTTCATGCAATAATGATTCCTCTGGGTGATTGTCTTCCATTGAAAACATACTTATCCTTCGATTATCAACAAGACAAATTGTAGTCAATAATTCTAGTCAACAGACCCTCAGTTAAGTTGTGAAGCTCAAGTTGAGGACGAAAAAGTGCTTAGCCTCACAAAAGAAATCTTTTTACCAGTGGAGATCATAACTATTGCAAGTGGACAAAGATCTGTGGGTTATAAATCCCATGAAAAGTAGAAACTCGCTCCTAAGGGTATGTGTATATGATCAGCAAAATCAGTCAGCTTAGTCTCTTCGATGATGATGAGCCGTACTGTGTTTGCTGTACCACCATGCTAAATGGATGATGACAGTTGGAGCATAGGTGGGTCACAGTGCAACAAAGAGTGTAATTCTTGTAATTGACATTTGTTTCTCATTGCATTGACTTTGGACTACCAAATGCATAGTGTAGCATTGTTTTAGCACAGCCTGATGTGGTTTCTCATGTTCTAGACTTGCTTTTTGTGGTGTCACCACCAGACACCACACTTGCTAGGTGGTAGCCTTTAAATCGGCAGCGGTCCGTTAGTATACGTTGGACCCGCGTGTCGCCACTATCAGTGATTGCAGACTGAGTGCCGCCGCACGGCAGGTCTAGAGAGACTTCCTAGCACTCGTCCCAGTTGTACAGCCGACTTTGCTAGCGATGGTTCACTGACAAATTACGCTCTCATTTGCCGAGACGATAGTTAGCATAGCCTTCAGCTACGTCATTTGCTACGACCTAGCAAGGTGCCATTACCAGTTACTATTGATGCTGCAAAACATGTACCGTCAAGAGCGATGTTCACCAATTATGGATTAAAGTTAAGTATTCCAGCAGCTACGTACGTTTTTTGTTAGTCTCATTTCATTGTCCTGTTCCAGACCTCACGCCAGCCTGCGTGAGCTAAAACGCGTGCCTTTCATCTTCCTCTCATAGTGGGTTGGCTCTCTTGCCAATCCACAACACTTTTGCTTTCATTTATAGTCTCATATGGACAAAATGAGGAGTCTTTGGCCGTTAAACTATGTATGTGTGAACAAGAGCACTAAACTGTGCCTTTTAAGTGTAAGAGTATAACAGTGTTTTTGCAATCTAAGAGCAGTTGTACCTTGTCAGAGAAACTGCAAACATAGATTGGTAGACATAGTGAAATGTAAAATCTATGAACATAATACGTATAGATGGTTGATGTGTCCCAAGTGGTGAAAGTGCGCTGAACATCAATCATGAGTAGATTAAGATATGCAAAAATGCTGATTTCATAAGAACACATAGACACACAAGAACATTTAGAGATTTGTGTAGGAATGTTTACAGAGTGAGCAGCATGACCCAGTTCACAGAAATGCTGATGAGTCATGCTGCTGGCTGCAAGCTAGAGTGCTCACTGAGTGGCCCGCAAGAAAATGACATATTTGTACAGAAAGTACTATAGCAGTATACGAGATGACTTAGATAAAATTTGTAGTTGCTGTGATGAATGGCAGCTTGCTCTAAATGTAGAAAAATGTAAATTGATGGAGATGTCTAGGAAAAAGAATCCCGTAATATTCAAATATAGCATTAGTATTGTGCTGCTTGACAGAAACATGTCTGTTAAATTTCTTCATGTAATGTTGCAAAGCAATATAAAGTTTATTGAGAGAATTTTAGGAAAGTGTGATTCATCTGTAAAGGAGACCATGTATAGAGCACTAGTGTGATAAATGCGACTCATTTTTGAGTACTACTAGAATGTTTGGGATCCCCACCAGGTCGGATTAAAGGAAGACGTTGAAACAATTCTGAGATTGGCTGCATGATTTGTTAATAGAAGGTTCAATCCATACACGTTATGGAGGTGCTCAGTAAACTCAAACGGGAATCCCTGGAGAGAAGATGTTCTTTTCATGAAACGCCATTTAGACAATTTAGAGAACCAGCATTCGAAGTGGACTGTAGAAAGATTCTACTGCAACAGATGTACATTTTGCATAAAGACCATGAAGAGAAGAGACATCAGGGCTTATACAGAGGCATATAAGCAGTTGTTTCTCTCTCGTTCTATTTGTGAGTGGACCATAAAAGATACTGATTAGTGGTGATACAAGGTACCCTCCATCATGCACCATATAGTGGCTTGCAGAGTATATACTGCATCTGCACGAATACAGGCCACACTTTTCCCTAAATTTTTAGCTTTAAAAATCATGGTTCAGCCTATAATACAGATTTTCCCCTCTGACCATATATCGTCAGTTTCTGTATGCCATGTACACATATCTTGTGGGATGAAATTAATTCTGTTACACGTTATTGCAGACTTAGGGAGAAAATAGCGGAAAACTTGCACCTTCTTTGCAAATACAGTAACAATTTTTGAAAAAAATAAAGCAACTTTTTTTTAACTTTTCATGGCAATTTCTTCAGATTAGATTAGATTAGACTAGATTTAATGTAGTTTTCATTCTATAACCCAAAAATTGATATGATTTTTGTAGGTGCAGAAAATTTCAGAAAGTATAACATAAAAAACATAAAACATTTGAGTATAATACTCACTACCCTGATCATTTGTGAGGAGATTGTCAAAATAGGTAAATACAATATAGTAAACAAAAACAGCTAATATTTACAGAATTGATATGCTGTCAGAATGAAACATTGTTATGCACTATTAATAAATTTATCATACCCAAAATACCTAATCGTGAGTGATGTGACCAAGTGGAGTCGAAACTGAAATCTAACAGACATTTTTGCTTAAGCTGCCCTAACAGTCTCTGTTAAGATATTCATCTATAGAGTAGAAGGAGTTGCCTATCAAAAAGTCTTTCAAGCTCTGTTTAAACCATGCTTTATCTGAAACCAAGTTTTTAATGGTTGCTGGCAATTTATTGATAATGTATGTTCCTGAATGTTGGACCCCTTTTGGACCCAGGTAAGTGATTTTAGGTCTTTATGCAGATTGTTCTTATTTCTAGTATTGACACTATGCGTTGAACTATTGGTTGGAAATAGAGATGTATTATTTGCAACGAAGTTCAGTAAGGAATAAATATGGCCCGCCCAGTTGTCTGTGTGGTCTAATGCACGGCTTTCCGGGCGGGAAGGAGCGCCTGGTCCCCGGCACGAATCTGCCTGGTGGATTTGTGTCGAGGTCTGGTGAACCGGCCAGTCTGTGGATGGTTTTTAGGTGGTTTTCCATCCGCGTCGGCGAATGCGGACTGGTTCCCCTTATTCCGCCTCATTTACACTATGTCGGCGATTGCTGCGCAAACAAGTTCTCCAAGTACACGTACACCACTATTACACTACCACGCAAACATAGGGGTTACACTCGTCTGATGTGAGACGTTCCCTGGGGGGGGGTCCACTGGGAGCCGAACCGCACAATAACCCTGGGTTTGGTGTGGGGCGGTGGAGGGGTGAAGTGGACTGCGGTAGTCGTCATGGGGTTGTGGACCACTGCGGTGGGGACGGAGCCTCTCCGTTGTTTCTAGGTCCCCGGTTAACATACAATACAAGGAATAAATATACTGAGAAGCAGTAGTTAGAATACAAAGTTCCTTGAACAGGTCTCTACATGATGTTCTTGAATTTACACCACAACCGATTCTTATTACACACTTTTGCACACTAAAAACTTTTGCTGGGTTTGATGAATTTATATCTCCTACATGTGACGTAATTCAAACTGCAATTTGTTTAGGTGCTTAAACAATTCTGTGGTATGATATTGACCACCAAACAGCCAAAATAGCTATTTCTTTCATGATGTAATTTCTGTAGAATTGTCTTACACTAATTTTGAATGGATGATTGATACACACTTCTCATGCTGCCAGGATTAATCGATAGACTACAGTTTCCTTCTTTCAATTTTTGTTTCACTTGATCACCAATGTGTCCATGAAAACTATCCAACAGAATCATTGATTTTGAGGGAAGAAGCACTCCTAGCCACTTATTCCACACTACTGAAATCCAGTCTAGGACTAGTTCCTCTGTCATCCACCC
The DNA here is from genome assembly GCF_021461385.2 of Schistocerca piceifrons. NCBI lineage: Eukaryota > Metazoa > Arthropoda > Insecta > Orthoptera > Acrididae > Schistocerca > Schistocerca piceifrons. The sequence continues at coordinate 149,369,039 of NC_060149.1, read as the reverse complement.
ACTGCCACAAGCTCTGACAATAATACTAGCTGGGAAGCTTTCTCCATTGGGGAGGATTTTCCAATTGAAAGCCCCATACAATGGCAATTTTCATCCAGCAGGGTTGGCCAACCTAATTTAGTGTCTGCATCATGCATGTAGTAGTAGTAGTAGTAGTAGTAGTAGTAGTACTTTGTAATCAGAGGTATATTTACTGTTTTACCAGAACCTCAAGCCACAGAATTCGCTTCATGAACATAATGATAACAAGGACCATGAAGTATTGGAATAGGTCATAGGCGTGTGTGTGTGGGGGGGGACGTGCGCATGCATGTTTTCATTAATGTATGAATGCCTTCCATTACATAACAAGTCCTCCGGATGGGAAATATAATATTGAGCTTCAACATTCTAAATTTACTCGTGCATTTGTGGGGTGGCAGGAGGTTGCTTCTCATATTAATAATTACCATTAGCCATAGGGAGAAATTGGAATTGTTGTAAATATTGTTCGCTATCGATAACCTGGCAACTATTTCTGTGGTCAGCCAGAAAGCGATGGAGAACATACTGACCATAGCTCCCAGTCTGCAAGTCCACATTCTTGTCCAGCCCACTGAAAGAAAAGTTTCTATTCTCTATTTGCTCAGCAGGATCAGGACTATGATTATACATGAAGATTTTGAGTTCTCATTGATACATATATTTGGTAAAGTTTCACACACTCAATATTGTAATATTCATTATGTTCATACTGACAATAAATCTCTCTATCCCTAACAGCACTATGAGCAGTTTAGAGGCGACCTGTGTGGTAAATTCCTACTAAAGTGTCTTTTGCCCAAACTACTAATAACCAAAATAAATGCTTGCCACAGAAGTGGAAAATAATTATCACCACCTGCCATGCGGTTTTGTTAACATTATTGGCGGCACACTAACAATTACTTTTGTGAAATTTAAGTGATCCAGGATGGTGTACAGTCCGCGCGAGTTCACTTTCTATTATTACTGAAAATAAGCGTTTTGTAACAGCCCATCATTGATGTCATCCGAGGCAGTGCGCACTCCAGCATTTGACTGTCGTGGATCTTATGGTGGCTGGGTGCGAAGTGAAGCCTAGTCTTGCCTCTAGGGCTGTATTTATATATGTGGCGCAGCGGACGGCCAAGGTGGCACCTGCTGTCATCCGCCTTATGCACACGGTAGCAGTCTCTAAACGGCCGCTTTCTCGGACACACAATATTTGATAACAATATCAATCAATATCAATTTAGGATCTTTGTAATTTTTGCATGCATGTAGGTAAATTGGTTAAAATCACAGAAAAAGTTTTAGCTCGCCTGCATTAAAACTTTGCCTTCTAGAATTTTTAGAACAGAACTGAAAGTAGAACATGACCTCTGAACTACAACTTTAAGAGACCTTGTATTGGCTGTTATTAACATCAAGGTCCTATAACTTGTTATAGCTGTATTGTTTAATAGGTTTCATCATGTGCTGTAACCAAAACTTTCTAGAATTAATACAACAGATACTTAATCTACTACAATTAAAGACGTTATTGTTCCAAATTTAGTTTTCAGTAAGTTACTCGAAAATTATTAGAGGTAGCTTAATGGGGGTCATGTAGTTATTATTTTAATGTTAAACTGAAGTGTCATACAAATTTTCACATTTCTAAGTCTAATATTTAGTGCCTTCAATTTTTCTTAAAAATGCGAATTTTGACCAAAATATTGCTTTAATCATGTTGAGACTTGTACCAGTTAATTTTGGCATACATCTGCACATTACATCAATTTCTGGCTTCCTAACTTTATTATTTAGTGCCTTTTATTTTTTTTCTTAAAATGATGTATTTAGGTAAAATATTGACCTAATCAATCTGATATTTGACAGTTTAAACATTATTTTACTAAAGCATATGTTGACAGAGTTTGAAAAAGCAACTTTAACTTTAAACTTCATTCTTAATTATGGTGAATTACGTGTGTGCTATGCACAGATGTGTTATGGTGACATGGTGCTACTAGCAGTGAACTGGGGTAAGTCCCGGCCTACTCGCCCGCCTCTGTGTCTCTCAAACAATACATCGCTCATTTCGCCACACATTCTATTCGCATTTTGTCTCTGGGGTGGCTGTCAGTATAATTTTCCACAGATATTCTTCACTTTTTTTATGTGCAGTCACGAGAAGTGCGGGCACTCGGGGTCCGCGCATACTCGGGCTCAACTGACTCACTCCTTTCCACCAGAAGATCCCTAGGCACCAATATCTTCCTTCTAGAGCGATGGGGAATCCCCATCACTGATGCCGCTGTGCAGTAGCAAAAGAGTGTAAGGGTAGATTTGATCCTTTAAATATAGGATTGATATTCGTACCCTTTCCAATCCCAAAGAAAGCAGGTGTTGACAGATGTGAAAATTACCGAACTATCAGTTTAATAAGTCACAGCTGCAAAATACTAACGTGAATTCCTTACAGATGAATGGAAAAACTGGTAGAAGCCGACCTCGGGGAAGATCAGTTTGGATTCCGTAGAAATGTTGGAACACGTGAGGCAATACTGACCCTATGACTTATCTTAGAAGCTATATTAAGAAAAGGCAAACCTACATTGCTAGCATTTGTAGACTTAGAGACAGCTTTTGACAATGTTGACTGGAATACTGTCTTTCAAATTCTGAATGTGGCAGGGGTAAAATACAGGGAGCGAAAGGCTATTTACAATTTGTACAGAAACCAGATGGCGGTTATGAGTCGAGGAACATGAAAGGGAAGCAGTGGTTGGGAAGGGAGTGAGACAGGGTTGTAGCCTCTCCCCGATGTTATTCAATCCGTATATTGAGCAAGCAGTGAAGGAAACAAAAGAAAAATTTGGAGAGGGAATTAAAATCCATGGAGAAGAAATAAAAACTTTGAGGTTCGCCGATGATATTTTAATTCTGTCAGAGACAGCAAAGGACCTGGAAGAGCAGCTGAACGGAATGGAGAGTGTCTTGAAAGGAGGGTATGAGATGAACATCAACAAAAGCAAAACAATGATAATCGAATGTAGTCAAATTAAGTCGGGTGATGCTGAGGGAATTAGATTAGGAAATGACACACTTAAAGTAGTAAAGGAGTTTTGCTATTTGGGGAGCAAAATAACTGATGATGGTCGACGTAGAGAGGATATAAAATGTAGACTGGCAATGGCAAGGAAAGCATTTCTGAAGAAGAGGAATTTGTTAACATCGAGTATAGATTTAAATGTCAGGAAGTAGTTTCTGAAAGTATTTGTATGGAGTGTGGCCATGTATGGAAGTGAAACGTGGACAATAAATAGTTTAGAAAAGAAGAGAATAGAAGCTTTTGAAATGTGCTACAGGAGAATGGTGAAGATTAGATGGGTATATCACATAACTAATGAGGATGTATTGAATAGATTTGGGGAGACAAGAAATTTGTGGCGCAGCTCGACTAGAACAAGGGATTGGTTGGTAGGACATGTTCTGAGGCATCAAGGGATCACCAATTTAGTATTGGAGGGCAGTGTGGAGGGTAAAAATCGTAGAGGGAGACCAAGAGATGAATACACTAAGCAGATTCAGAAGGATGTATGGTGCAATATGTACTGGGAGATGAAGCAGCTTGCACAGGATAGAGTAGCATGGAGAGCTGCATCAAATCAGTCTCAGGACTGAAGACCACAATGACAACAACATCTGTACCCTTACATCCCTCCATCTAATTGGTTTTCAAAATCCACGTGAAAGGGTTTCTAAAAAGGAATTCCCTGTTAACTCAATAAAGATAAATACATTGCAACACAGTTTTCAAAAATTTTCATACCACAAGATCAAATTGAAGAATACAGTTGTGAAATGGAGATTTTTATGTTTTTAATACCTGCTAGAGGATGGTAATCAACTGGCAGAGTAGTATTTGAAGAAACCACGAGATGGAGCACACACTCTATTTTGTATTGCCCCAAGAAAGCATGCCTTTTTTTTTTTTTTTTTGCTTTAATGTGGTAAGCCACGGCCAACATGTTGACTTGCAGGGGAAACAGTGTGACATGTTTGGATGAGAAAATGCATTGTGGATCCGAAAGGGAAGCAGATAGTTTTGAGAGTGACTGTTCGTGCTCTGACAGTGTTACAGATGTGGATTATCACCCAGATACGTGTGATATCTCATCATCAACAGAGGTAAACATCATAAATTGTCAAGGGTATATGAGTGGTGCAGTTAAAAGAAAAGTAGCTGCCAGAGAAATGGGACCTCCATGTGACTGCCATCCTGCCATCGGAAATGCATGATGAAGGTAGGAGCAGCAGCTTCCACAATATTCCATGGCTTCCGGGACTTGAGGAATTTTGATGCATAAAACAGCTACAGCTTTTCATGTATCTCAGTGGCACCTCCAAAACACACGTACCCCCCAAAAAAGGAAAAAGAAGCAGTCTTCTTGAAAAATCATTACTATGTACTGTGTTAAGATTTAAGGCAAAGTCGTCAATGTCTGTAAGAAGGCATTTCTATTTGTTCGTGGACTACACAAATCAAGAGGAAGAGTGGAAAACATCATACAGCGAGTTGGGAGTATTAAAGAGTTTGTAAAGAAAGATCAAAGGTGGTAACATAAAAATAACCGGAAATATCCACCTGAAGTGATAGAAGGTGTTCACAAGTATATATGAAACATACCAACTTACCAAAGTCACTACAACAGGCACAAGAATCCCAGAAAGGTTTGTTTTGGCTGCAAGATGACAATCAGTTCTTTATACCATGATCATTATCTACCCTACTGTGAGAAAAAAGAAAATTTCCATTGTTTCAGAACGTAAGTACAGATGGATTTTCTGCACAGAATATAGCATAGGCTTCAAGATGCCACTTTCTGACACTTGTAAAGTATGCGACAAGCTTGATACTGAGGTTAAATCATGCAGCCTACCCAATGAGCAACAAAAAGTCAGTGACCTGCGGAAGAAAATAAAATTACATCACCGGAAAGCAGAGGCATTGCAGGCAGCTATGACAGCAGATATCACCAGAGCCAAGACTGATTGAGGTTATCTCAGTTGACTTGCAGCAAGCCCTCCCTGTTCCAAAATTCACTGCTGGTCCAGCTTTTTACAAGCAAAAACTATCGATGTACAGTGATGATGGAACAGGCATCAGACACATGTACATATGGACTGAGGATGTCACAAAACACAGCAGTGATGAAATGTGTAACTGTATGTTTAAATTTCTCCAGAGAAACAGAAGTGCTTCCAAAATAATATGCTATTCAGATAACTGTGCCGGATAAAATAAGAACTGAACAGTTATGTGCATGTGGTTGTCACTAGTACATGGTGACAAATTCAAAGAAATTGATCACAGATTTTTGATACCTGGTCACACATGACTCCCATCAGATAGAAATTTTGCATCAAAAGCGCCACACGAGCCATGTTTTCTCACCCACTGAGTGGGTTGATATTGTCAATAAAAGTAGAGTAAAGAAATTTGCTCTGACACTTATAAAACGAGATGATTCCTAGAGTTCAGCAAGGTGCCTTCTCAGCACATAACAAAAGGAAATACAGCAACAGATGGACATCCTATAAACTTTTCAGAAGCTACAGTGTTCAAATTTTTGGCCCCAGGTCCTGATTCAGTTGTCATGAAGCACACTGTTCATGGAGACGTCCATGAAATTATGTGTGGCCATCCAATGCAGACACCTTGCATTGTGATGTTAACATCAAAATATCGTAGACCTATTCCCATACAGCATAAGAAAATGTCAGAAGTCTTGAACCTGCTTTCCTATATGCCTGCCATGCATCACTGATATTATTTATTCCTGACTCACTACCAAGCCACAGAGCAGGTTAATGAACCAGAATTAACTGATGGCAGTGCAGTAGATTATGCTGAAAGCAACGGGAATTGTGATCAATGAAGCCAAATGTTGACACTGAAACTTTGGTGCGGCAGGACTTGCTAAACAGTTTCTGTCGATTACTGCTGGGGCTGTGGTAGGGGTAGGCAGTTGCACATGGTCTACCTTTGTTCACTCGTTGACCCCATTTCAGTAGCCAACATGGTCAGGACCAGTGCACGTCATGGTTTTGCCGTTTGCACTTATTATGAAAACAACAGATCTGCGATCGTTACTCAACGAGCATGTCGGTGACAGTTCAACATTCCACACAACAATGCTTTTCTTATGCAAACACAATTCGGTCCTGGGTTTGGCAGTTGGAGGAAATTGGTAGCACACTAAGAATACATACACGTGGCTGACGCAGATCCATCAGAATATCAGAAAATGTGCACCAGGTGAGAACAGCAGTTCAACAATCGCCACAATGTTCTGCTCGATGACATGCTGTTGCATTGGGGATTTTAGACTGCTGTTTGAGAAGGATTCTGCAATGCTATTTGAAGTTCCATCCTTTCAAAATATTGATTGCTCAAGAATTACGCCCAGCAGACTACGCCAACGATCAAAATCTATGTGATCAAATACTTGCTCAGATCCCTCCGAATGCAGCTTTCTTCAGTAGTGACAAGGCACATTTTCATCTTAGTTGATGTGTGAATAAGCAAAACTTCGCTACTGGGCTGAAAATAAACCCCCGAATTATTCATGAAAGACCACAACATTCTCCTAAAGTGACAGTGTGGTGTGCCATATCAAAATCTGGCATGTTAGGGCCTTACTTTTTTGAGGAGGAAGGAGTGACCGTGACAGTGAATTTCACACGTTATGTTTCATTGTTGCAAAATTTTCTGCGGCCCAGAATGGATGAGATTGTTAAAGAACGTGGGGATTTGTGGTTCCAACAGGATGGAGATACTGCACACACAGCTCGAATTTCACTTGATGTTTTGAGATAAATGTTTCCAGAACGCCTCATCTCTTTGAGGGGTGATATCGAGCGGCCAGCGCGGTCACCAGATTTGAGCATTTGTGACTACTTTCTTTGGGGATATCTGAAGGAAAAAGTGTTTGAAAGCTACCCTCACACTCTACCAGAGTTAAAAGAGCAGATTATTGACAAAGTGAATGCCATACCCCGCAATATGTATGCGAGAGCTGCTCAAAATCTTCGGGGATCATCTACAACAATGTATTGATGCTAACAGCTGCATCTTGAGGACATTATTTTCAAAACTAAATGAAAATAGTATATTGTACTAATTTAGAAAATAAATACATTTTTTCTCTATACATCCAGATTTACTTTTTATTGCTCCTTAAAACTGCTTTTTCGGTTCTGCTGCACCCTTTAGAACACATCAGCTCAAAAATTTTGAAAAATGATGCTATTTGTGGAACAGGTCAGAAGTTACTGACTCCTCTCTTATCACTTTTCTTAAGGAGGGGTTTAACGGCAACAGCCGGCCGCTGGTGGCCGAGCGGTTCTGGCGCTACAGTCTGGAACTGCGCGACCGCTACGTCGCAGGTTCGAATCCTGCCTCGGGCATGGATGTGTGTGTTGTCCTTAGGTTAGTTAGGTTTAAGTAGTTCTAAGTTCTAGGGGACTTATGACCTCAGCAGTTGAGTCCCATAGTGCTCAGAGCCATTTGAACCATTTTTTTAACGGCAACATACTTCAGTGTCTCTGGAAAATAACTTGCATTAATGATGCATTATGTATTTCAGATAAGACAGGGCTCATTATGTGAGAACAAATCTTCAGTACTCTATTGGAAATACCATCAAATCTACATGAGCTCCCATTTTGGAGGGAATAAGTAGTTTTCTTAATCTCGCAAGAAGTTGGTGATACATTTATTTTTTCAACATACTTGTGTCATTTTTCTTCTGAAATGTTTGTTCCTACACTTTCTGCTATGTACATGGTGAATCACCTAAAACTGCACCACAAATATTGACGAAATGGAAAGTAATATTGATGAGTGGTTTTCACGGAATGGATTGGTAGTCAGAGGCTCATACAGATCGTAATAATACTCAGAAAGTGTATTTTTTGTGCAAACAAACGCTTTTTAAATGGAACAATGCCTATTGATAATAACAAACTAAAAGTAGTTTAAATTAGAATGTCAGTAGTGTTTGTTGCAGTACTCTAGTGCAAAATTATATGCATTGCCTGTACTTAATATTGGGTTTCACTAAGTGCAGTAGTTAAAAGTGTTCTGTTGCATATGAGAAGAAGACCCTAATGTATGTAGTATCTTATAACATAGTAAACATACCTCTTATGTCCATCACCTGATTTATGTAATTTTGTGAACTTTCAAATGTCTCTCCTGTAAAATTTACTTCATGTGGCTTACCATTATCTAGCTCCAAGCACCTAAATTTTATTTCAGTCCATTTCAAAATTTACAAAATATTACAATCCATGCTGGAAGACTTTCTCAAAATTCTTCAGATTGCATTTTGTTATTTACTTAAGCAAATAGCCCAAATCAGCTAAGTATTTAATTAGAAAAAGGTGTTTTGCATGACATCAAGTCTATGAATCAAAAAATTTTACCAGATTCCACATATTATAGAAAAGCTTTTTAAATTAAGTTAACATGAACAAAATGTAAACTAAATAGTTAAGTTCACTGCAAAGAAAAAAATACCACAAATAAAAAAATATAATATCGTACACTCATGTGCAAGTATTCACACTGCACAGATAAACACACAAGAAGGCACTACTGGGATGTAAAAAAGAAGGATCTCCACACCGTCCTCACCTGATCACTATGATGTTACTTAGCAACGACTCACAGGGTTGCCAATTGCTGGTCTGCACCTGCTGTTGTCAGCTAACAAGGCTGATGTCCATGCTTACTGAAGGCATCCAGCCAGCATCTAAATTATCCTCCTGTTGGTTCCTTTAGGTGCTGTCCAAAGTCTCCCCAATGGCCAGGCTGCTCTCTGCTGTGCTTCTCTGCCGTCTCTCGACATGCAACAACACATAACACTGTACCAGCCACAGATTCCTCTCGTAAATTCTCTATGGCATCTGCCACACCACCTAACAAGCATTGCAAGTGCTGGGTCCACTCTGGCTTTCTTTTTAAATCACTGCAATTTTACACAATGGTCCAAGAGGCTGTCTAACTATGTTCCGAGCATCCTTATTAACACAAAACATATGTCTATAACATTTGTTTAACACTGTTCATTAACACAGCAAAGATAATCACGTAGCACCGTTCTTAAAAGAAGTATATTGTAGCATATCGACCTGTCTCAGTATCACAGCCTGCACCACGAGCTTTTGACACCTGGAGCAACATCCTGGAATGCGGTATGGGGTCCACTGCTCGACCAGGGGATGGGTTAGCCTCCCCTGAGTTACGAAAGCAGCTGCTGCTGGAGCAGAAAGCCATCTGCTCGCTGGAGGGAGGTCACAGCCCCATCTGCGGTACTGTCAGCTGCACCATCATGTTGTCATCACAATCGCAGTCAGAGACATCACTGACAGTGGCATTTGAGTGATGCCACACTTGGCCCTGCTCTTTGCTCTGTCAGCACTGCCACATGTCAATTGTTTCACATGAGATGCAACTGGACACCTTCACCAAGCTGTTCCTGATGTACTACAGCCAAGGGCCAGAATAAAGAAGTTAATAAATCAAATCTACTGTCATCCTGACGTCTCATTTCACTCTCCATGGGTGCCAATCCATGGGTCATCTAACACTGGTGCTAAATCATTGACAACGCATTCTTAGATCAATGTCTGAATCTATGGCCTGTGGTATGGCGAATCCAAAAAATTTGATTGTATTTTGGTCATGAAAGAAAGGTTTGACAATCATGCATTTTGTAAAGTAAATTTTATTGTGAGTAGAGAACTGGTGGATTTGTCTAGTTTTAGAAGTAATGGAAGTCATGATTGGTTAGTGCCTGTTAGATGTACACAGCATAACCTTGAGGGCCACTCAGCACCATGCACAGAATCAGTTCCAGTAAAATGTTATACTTGTAATCGTTAGGAGCATGTGGCTAGGCAATGTTGGGAGTCAGGATGGCTCTTGATTAGATGAAAGAATTAACGTAATGTATTTTGTTTTCCTGTCTTGTGAATGTTAGTTCTCAAAGTGAACGTTGTCACGGACAAAGCTTTGACACAACCAAAGACATGAGATGTGTCAGAGCCAGAAGTAGAATGCATATTGTTAGAAAAGATGGCACAATTAACAGTGGATAATGCATAACATATGAAGAATTTAAGGAATTGTTAATTCAGAGGTATACAAAACAAAGACACGATAGGGAACAATTAGGGGCAATAACTGAGAGAGCAGTTTGTGAATAGGATAAGGAAAATTGATGGATGTACCTATGAATTAGAACAGGGTATCAGGATACTGCAGTCAGTGAAATTATTTTGCAAGAAGCTGAGCAGAGGGTGTTTAATGCTGTTTTAAGAGGGTTGCATGCGGAAATGTCAAGATATGGATGGACAGGGGGTCCGACGGATTTGCAGTTAGCAGTGCGGTTAGCTATAGAGTGTAAAGAGATTGATTTGTTGACTGGACTGCAGGGTACACAGATAGTGTCTACAGCTAATATAAAATGCTTCAGGTGTGGATGAATGGGCCCTGTAAGGAGGCAGTGCTGCCAGCCTCAGGGTGATATGATTAAGTAAGAGGAAGTAATAGTTTAGAAGTGGAGGACCAGGGAAGGATAAGGTGTTAAACAACAACTGGAACCTCAGATCTACCTACAGTCATTCCCAGTAAGATTGGATACTACAAAATCGTATGCAGAGGTCGAATGTGTGATAAGAGGAATAGGAAAAAAAAGGGTTGCAGGATATTATTAGACACAGGCACATTTGTTGGTCGCCAATACTGATCTGGTGAAACGTAAACAATGGAACCCTCCATGGTACAGATTGTGTGAAGTGGGGGATAAAGATGTCACACCATTAGGATATGATACAGTTTAAACAATGTGTAGAGATTGTGCCACACATGAGTGAGGGCTACGAGATGATTCTAGGATTAGATTTCTTATATTGGCACTGTGCAAATATCAGTCTTTGGCAACATAGGGTGAAACTTGCTGGAAAAATATTTCAGTTAGGTCAAGCCATTGCCAGTGTCGTGATGTCACGAGTGGAGTCTGTCCTGAAAGACGAACTGATTAAACTGTGAACGATCACACTAGAACTTGATCCACATGATTGTGTACCTAAAGGTGTTGGGAAATCACTTTGGGTCAGTACTGCTGTAGCTTGCCCGTAGGAATTCTGTGTGTGGTGGAACTGTGAGAAGAAAATGAAGTATTATATCGGGCGGTTTGCTTAGCTAAAAGAGGTACCGTACACATACAAGAAATAGAGGGTGGAAAGGACATACATGTTTTTATAGATACTTTTAGCACATAGTCTCGGTCGGGCACACAGTTTTAACCTGCCAGGAAGTTTCAAAGTGCGTGTTAATTGTTAATATGGATATCGTGGAGGAAAAAGAATGGGACATGAAGGGTGTCAGCTGTAGACAGTCACCGAATGCTATTGAAGTGCATTGGAGGGTGGGGGGTGGGGGGGGGGGATTGTCATTGTGCCAAAAAAAATCAATGGATGGAACAATAAATATAGGTTTTGTTGTGATTACGGGCATCTAAATGCGAAAACTGTAAAGGGCACCTACCCTTTGCAAGCATCAAACGTCACAGAAACATGGAACCATTCAGGGCAATGCAAATATTTTTTGTTGAATTCCATTTGGATTAAAAAGTGCACCAGAAACATTTCAGAAATTGAAACTTCCTGGCAGATTAAAACTGTGTGCCTGACCGAGACTCGAACTCGGGCCTTTGCCTTTCACAGGCAAGTGCTCTACCATCTGAGCTACCGAAGCACGACTCATGCCCGGTCCTCACAGCTTTACTTCTGCCAGTATCTCGTCTCCTATCTTCCTGCCTCAATCGGGCACACAGTTTTAGTCTGCCAGGAAGTTTCATATCAGCGCACACTCCGCTGCAGAGTGAAAATCTCATTCTGGATTTCAGAAATTGTTTGATGGAGTACACAGAATTTTAAAACCACAGCAGCGCTTAGTGTATCTCGATGACAATCATCTATGGGAGTGGTGGAACAGCATATGCAGCAATTAAGGAAAATATTCCTAAGGTTAAAAGCAGTGAAATTAACATTAAGTACAGAAAAGTGTAATTTTGTGATGGAAGACCCAAGATTAATTAGAGCCGTATATGAATTTCCTGTACCAGAATCTGGAAAGTAGTTGCAATTGTTCTTAGGAGTCGCGAACTATTACCGTTAGCTTGTAAAAGGATTTGTGGATATTGACAGACTAGTGACACAACTGTTAAAAAGGGGCACTAAATTTGTGTGGTCAGAAGAGTGCCAGCATGCCTTTGAGGACTGAAAGAAGCTTTAACATTGAGTCCAATATTGGTATTTCCAGATTTTAATAAAGAATTTGTTTTATCGTGTGATGCATCAAACCATGGCTGTGTGTTGTCACAAGAGGTAGAAGGCATAGAACATCTGTTACCTTAAGCATCAAGACAACTAAATTCTGCAGAAAGAAATTATTCAACAATGGAGAAAGAGATGTTAAACCTTATTTATGGAATCGCATATTTCAAATGTTATCTGTACTGCAAAAACTTTAGAGTAGTAACAGATCATGCGGCACAAAAACGATTTTTGGTGTTAAAAGGATCCTTCTGGTAGATTGATGCAATGGGCAGTAAGACTAACTGAATTTAATTTCGAAGTTGTGCATAAACCTGGGAAGAAGCACAGAAATGTAGACTGCTTAAGTAGAAAAGCAACAGTTTTACATATTGGGGATAATGAACATAAAGAATGGCAAAATGCACCAAGGGCAGATGATGAATGTAAGAATTTTTAAGCAGTCACAGTTTTGTATGCAGAGAAACAAAGTTGGGACCACGGATATTGGTACCAGCAAAGCCAAGGAATACAGTGCTACAAGAAGCTCATGGTTACATATTAACAGGTCATGGAGGTTGCAGATCTACCAACAGAAGAGTAACAGAAAGGTATTAGTTGAGGAATAGGCAGACGGACGTAAACCAGTATGTGCACAATTTCATACAGTGCACACAGAAGGCAGATTTGTGTCGAACAAAAGTATCACTGCAGAGGTTACCTGAAGCATTAGCACCATTCGAATTTGTGGGGATTGAGGTTTTAGCTCCATTCAATAAAACACATGCATGGAATAAGCATGTACTCACCATCATAGATCAGTTTTCAAGATGCATAGAAATGGTCATGATGCCAAACCAGGAGGCAGCAACAGTAGCACAAGCACTTCTGAATAATTGGATACTGAAGTTTGGAGTGCCTGAAACAATAGTAACAGACCAGGGAATGAACTTCATGTCAGATCTATTCAAGGAATTGAGTAAGTTATTGAATGTTAAGAAGTTAAGAACGAGTCCTCTCCATCCCCAAGCCAATGGAAGAACTGAAAGAGTGCGTAGGACAATTGGGAAGATGGATGGATACTACGTTGACTCACACCACAACTGGGATGTCTATTTGAAGTAAGTTGTCTCCGCCTGCAACTCAAAACTGCCCATGAATACAGGATTATCACTGTATGAAGTAGTATATGTTCGTAAAATGCCACCATCATTCAATATGTTGAAAATGAGGAAAGGGAAGCCTGGAGAGTCTGTTAACGAGTTTGTCAGAGTGATCAGGGAAGTTTGGAATGGGGTACGGAGTGCAAATACATGAGCTCTGGAGAAACAGTAGGAAGCAGTGTGCTGTATGGCAAGAATGCTAAAGTATAATGTTGGTCAGTAGATGATGCTATCAACTTCGTATACACCACAGGGAAAGACAAAGAAGTATTTTGCAAAGTATCAGGAGCCATACCAAGTGGTAGAGACTATGTCACCAGTAAATTTCAAGATTCAGTTGCTGATAAAAATGACATTTGTGCTTTTAGGGTGGTTAGAAACCTTTTCAAGGAAGTCCGGAAGTCATTCCAAGGATAGGAGATGTGGAACAGAAAGGAAGAATGAGAAAAAAGGTATTGAAAAGTACACAAGAGGTTGATGAAACGTTAATGAGGAACTTTAATGGATTAAGGCCTAGGAGATAGTCTTTTTTTTTTTTTAGGTTTGGTATAGATTTAGTGTAATTAGTATAAGCAGCTGCAAAGCAACAATGAATTGAAGGGGGCAGAAAGTAACAGGTATTCTGGCCTGTAGGTGAGATGCAGAGAAGGCAAGATGATGTGATTCATAGTTGGACTACTGATCTTCATCAGGGTGGAAGTGTTGTGGAACCAGCTCATGGAAGGGGGAGTGCTGTTCACCAAGCAGGAATACGTAGTGATCACCAGTCATTGCTGTGTGATACAGGTGGTATCCAACACATGAGACTTGCTTAATGAGGTGAGAAAATTGGAAGAAGCATTCAACATATTCTGTCAGAGAACAGAAAGGCACGGGATACTCAAGGGAAGTGGCAGGTTTTGTGAGAGAGTACATAGAGCATACAAGAAATTAAGGAATGAGGTCTCCCAGGTACTGGGGGTTATTCCACATACACAAAGGAAGAGGAGATGGACTGACGCTGGAGGTTAGCTTATGAAAACAATATTTGCCACTGCTGACGAGAAAGACATTCGAAGGGTGAACAACACCGTAGGAGAGATTTAGCAGTGGGGAAAAGGGAATAAAGCCATGAGTGATTGGCATATTATGCAGATTGCATGCTTAGAGAAGGACGTATTGAATAACACACAACTACTACGACAAATGGCTGGAGAAGTAATGCTGTATGCCAGAGATGCAGAAGCTGCAGTTAATCAGAATATTGGGGAACTACAAACAGAAGTAGAAGTCTTTGATAGGGAGGCAGTAATGACAAAATGGCAGCAGTCCATAGAATGTAGTGTTTGGAAAGCACGAGAGAAAGTAATAGAACTACAGGCTGTAAGAGATCAGCTAGGGTTAAACTTTTTGTCACCAGAGCAGCACTTAAGAGAGTCTAAGGAAAGAACAGAAGGAACTACCACTGAAGTTGGGGTTGGTTTTAGAATCCAAGCACAAAAACTTAGCTTTTTATTTCAAGGTAACTGCAAATTTGGTGAGAACTGATGGAGCAAAAGTTTACATTTCCTTTTGTATATCATTATCAGGGAAACACGTATATTACAAGTGCTGTATAGTTAATGCATATCCTGCTATATGGGGGATCTTAAAGAAAATTGTAAGAGTAAAAATGCAGTGTTTATTATTAATTGCAAAGTACATGGGAAGATATGTAGAAATGGAAGAAAAATTACAAAAATGCTACTGAGGGGAAATCACAGTCTGTCCAAATATGGTAATAAGAGAGGGGCAGGATTCCTACAGAGTGAAATTGCTGATGGGACCAAGGGAGCTAAGAGAATGCAATAAGGAAGTGATCGAGCTGGAATTGTACTTTGAGAAAGTCGAGGCTCATTGGTTGTACACAAGATGGTGGTAGTGGCTAGTTATTTCGAGCAGGGTAAGCTTTTGTCAGTAAAGAGGCAAGAACTAAACAGGAGAGGTTTGTTATTAAATGGGACAGTGTATGAGATAATGGGGCCTACTTTCCATCTGCCCTCCACAATTTCATGGATAACTCACCTGAGTATTTTGCAACCCTGTTTATATTGGCCAGAGGACCCCTTAGAAGTGCTACATGCTGCAAATCTAATGAGCTTAAAACAAACTCTGTGTCCAAAATTAATGCAGTCTATAAACACACTTCTGAACCAGCTGGAGGGATGTCTCTCTCTGGAAACAGCATGTAAATTTATATCGGGAAAGAGCAACATTAACTATTGCCATACTGACCACCACAGCCACTGCTGAGTGTAGTCCTTGTTTTGGTACGTAGAAGACGAAGCACAAGACTAAGTTTGGACCCAGCCATTGTTCACATTCCAGTGGATTGGATACAATGAGCATAAAAACAGCAGAAGGGAGATGATTGGGCGAGGGGGTGGTATTAAGGATAATTGATTCATTTTATCTTGTAAGTTTGGAATGACTACATTTCTTGTTATCCAGTGCTGCTGATATCAGTCATCATCGTTGCTCTAACAGGCATTGCAGCTAAACAAGGGAAGATCATAGAGACCTTAGAGAAGGAAGAAACTGCCAAAGGACATCGTAGATTGCTGGACAGAATACTGAATGAATGGGACTATGACCCAGTGGGAGAGAAATGGTTGCTTGTTATCCCAACTCATTTATGGCAAGACATACTTTGATATTTTCATGACACCCCTGCATCAGGTCACCTGGGATTTGTGAAGACCTTCAATAGAATTAGAAGTAGGCCATATTATCCTGGTATCTACTGCTCCATCAGACACTATCTACAGTACTGTAGGTATTGCCAACCATGGAGGCATACTCTCAGCTATTCCCAGGATGCCTGGTTCCAGTTCCTCTTGCAGATGCTCCATTTTATGAAATTGGAGTTAATCTCTAGAGGTGGTTTCCCAAATCTGCAAGTTGAGATAGATGGATAATAGTGTGCACTGACTACCTTAGGCGCTTTACTGTCACCAACGCTGTACCAACTGCCAGATTCTGGAAATCACCAGGTTTCTTGCGGAAGACCAGTTTGAAGCTTGCAGTGCCACATGTAATGACCTCTGATCTTAGGAAAGTAATTTCACAATACAACATTGTCAGTATGATAATTCCCTATCATTCACAGATGAATGACTTCATGGAACATGTTAATGAGATATTGACTGTTACGTTTACAGTGTATGTTGAAGTTGAAGAGAGAGACTTGAATTGAAGAGAGGGTCTTGCATATGATACTGCCTGCCATGACATTTACATACAAAGCACCAAAGCAATAGATTACAGGGTTCAAGCAATTTTTCCTGATCCATGGTGGACAGGCTGAAACAATAATGGGCACTTTGTTTTGTTTCAACCCACCTATGCTCTGGATGATTAAACAGCTCACCAGCAGAACCAAGCAACCAAGACAACTGGTAAATATATGCTTCATCAATGCCAAGGAGTAGCACTGTGAACATTGTGTCAGCAAACACTGAGCTGTAAGCTACAACCCAGATGACCTCCTATGGATTTTTAAATCTGTGCAACACGTTGGGCTTATGGAAATCTGCTTAAAAGGTACCAGGTACCACTTTTCAATGTCAAAACTGTATATTCTTCAACCCCTAGGTATCAGTGCTGTGGAGATCACAAATATAAAATTAGATTACAGCAGCTCACACCTTGTAGTACAAGCAATCATTGTACCCATACTCCATCAATAAATTAGCCAGGAAAATGCTAATACACTATATAATACAATCAAAAGTACTTCCATCACAAACTTCACAGTGATTTCCAGATTATATACGTAGTTACAGGTTTGTGTAGTTCATATAATACAGTGTCATAGTGTGAATGTTTGCCGTCTTAAGAAGACATGTTCTAGCAGTCTTTTCATTTTTGTTTGACTTGTGGAAAACCATAAGTTATTAGCTTTTTATGTGTGACCTGATGGTTTCAACTTACCAATATTATAACTATACTAGACAGCAGCAAAAATGGCGGCTGGGGTGGCAAGTGTAGAAGACACCCCTTCCACCTTTTCTGCACACTTCCCTTACACATGTTCTTGCCTCATACCTCAGTCGCCTCAAGTCAGAAGCCATTGGTCTGTGCCTGTCGAGCAAAACCCGGCAAAATGCGCCATCAGATAAGGCTATCTGGCGCATTTATGTACAATGTAGTATAAGGTGCTCACTCGAAAATGATATAGTATCCAGATACAACAGACAGCACATTGCAATAACGATTTCACAATCAGCAATAGACAACAGCTTATTTTAAACAATTTATTATGGGTGTAAAACCATCTATCAAAAAAATGTTCAGAAAATACTCTAGTGAAAGGGCAGCTGCTACATATTAACTTATTCTTGTGTGTTCAAGTAGACTTATTGCTGTTAAATACATTATTACTCCTCACCTGTGAAATTATTATGGTATTTCAGATTTTATGTGAACATTTAAGCATTCATTAGCTTTGCGTGTTAGTTTTTAACCTCGGTAAAGAGTGGAAAGCAGGGGTCTTCTGTTTTCCTCAAGTAACGTGCCAGCACATGCAGCGAATGCACAACAGCTTTGGTCCCACATATTGGTAACTTTTCATTGGGGGAAAGGGGGGGGGGGAGGAAAGGGAAGACAACAGGAAAGTGAGTGAAGAGAGGAAATAGTGTTCAAAGCTTTGGGGAGGGGAAGCAACAAGAAATATAACATTTAATACAATTTATTATTGTTTGAGTGTCCTGTTCTGAAAACCCACTATTCAAGCGGTCATCTGAGGCAATGACAATGCTTTTGAAGAACTTTTCATGGATGCCTTCCTTCAGAAAGCCAGTTTCCAGCTTGGCGTACACACTTAATCATTTAATTCAGTCTTACATGAAGACATGATCATTTGTTTCCTCAATTAAATTGTGCACAGCTTTCATCTGAATGTACAGTTTCTGGATGCAACCTATGATTTCACTAGGACCCATATATTTTCTATCAGGTTATACTGGCAGTGGTAAGGGGGCAGTTTCACAAGCTTGTGGCCCATTTCTGCTTTTAACCTGTCAAGTACAAACTGATTTTAATGGTTCATGTGGTGCCTGATGTCCTCCAACACCTCCACTTTCATATGGCAGTCTGAAATTGAAATAATTTTCTCTTGTAGACACTGTGAAATTTCATCCTCCTTTGTACTTTTCCTTTCTTTTTTAGTGATAACTGGCATTATCCATGATGATCATGCAACTGTCTTCCAAACCATGTAAGAAATATAAAAAACAGTGTTTGAATTATATTATTATCCATTTCTTCTCGATAACCACTGGATTTGCAGGATATAAATATTAGATTTTTTTAAATTAAGCCATATTTAAATATCCAGCATGACAGACAATAAATGTCTTTCCTTTGCCAGTTGCTGCTTTCAACCTTATTACCTTTTGAATACTTTCAGACATGCTGTCTGGTGTGATCCTGATTAAGTCAGGTCTCATCAAGATAGAGTGGTGGTGTTTTTCATTTTCTGATGTGCTTTTTTCTCAGTAAATTAGCCCTATCTCCTGCAATACAAGATCTCTCCATCAGAATGCAACTTCCATTGTCACATTTTTTGTACCTGAAGCCCAAAGATTCCTGAATTCTTCCACTCAAATAGTTGCGCTCCCCTACCCCATAAATGCAGTCTTGTCGTGTTAGACATCTGCTACAGTTGCCACTCTGATAACATTTCAGTACTATATGATGAACAACATCTTTCTGGAAATTGTTCACATTGGTTAGAGTTCTTCCACTAATATCTTCCCAAGGGGATTGAAACATCATTTCTTGACTACTGGTTTCCATTATCCATGTTTCTGCAAATATCCTACACGCAGTTCAGTGTGAAACGCCACATGCCTTTGCTGTTGCAGTTTCTTGTGCTGATAAGATTTCATCTCTCCTGGCTTTGTCTATAGGTCATGAAGAAATTAGTGTGCCGTGTATATGATGATTCTCTTTGTTTTGCTCTGTCATCTTAACTCGCAAACAAAAATAACAATATTATCTGATGAAAATCACTACCCTGTCTTCAAACATACATTTCCATGCAGTGAATTCTGGATAATGGGTTACAAAGTTGCAAAACCATGGCAGCAGCAGCATGAATGAAGCACAGTATTGCCACGTAGATGTTGTTAATGATAAGTGTGTGTTTGGTAGTCATTGCTTCTGATAATGCCATCCCAACTACACCTGTAGTAGAAGTGGCACTGGTAACAGTGTGAGCTTAGTCATGGATCAAGGTGGACTAGGCCAAAGGTTTCTCATCAGCACTTAGAAACAGGAGGAAGATGAGGGCTGGGAGAACTGACCTACTCCTCCTAGGTGCCACTTTCATTGCTTCCTTTATAGTGCAGTGTGGACACATCATCCAATGAATACTGTATGTCCTGTGTTGTTTACGGGACAGAAGGAGTAAGAGATGAAACACCACATACTGTCAAGATCATGATCCAACAATCTTGATTTCTGCAATTTCTCTAAAGGTATTTGGTTCGTGCTGCTGCTTCTGGATCACGAGGTCCCAAGTTCGATTCCTGGCCGGGATGGGGATTTTTCCCTGT
Organism: Schistocerca piceifrons; assembly: GCF_021461385.2. NCBI lineage: Eukaryota > Metazoa > Arthropoda > Insecta > Orthoptera > Acrididae > Schistocerca > Schistocerca piceifrons. The sequence goes on along the minus strand of NC_060149.1, from coordinate 149,348,923 downwards.
CTGGGGACTGGGTGTTTGTGTTATCATTTCACAATCATTCGTTAATGTGGTGAGATTGGACTGTGTAAAGATTGAGACTTTGTATGGATGCTGATAACCACGCAGTTGAGTGCCCCGCAAACCAAACATCATCTAAAGGTATTTCATGTGAATAAGAAATTATCTCATTTCTATCGGGATGGTGATTCCCACTGCAGTCATAAAAAAAACTCAAGCTGCACGTGATGTCTTGGTTCATATTTATTAAATACAATGTTCTTGATGTTCTTGAGCAGTGGGCTGCTCAGTGTTACCAGATTTATGTCACTGTAGCCGCTACACATCCTTCGGTGATTGCTGGTGGGTTTGTTGGAAGAATGTAAGGTGTTACAAAGTGTGAGATTGTGCTTTACTACTTCTATATTGAATATGTCTCCAGATGAACAAGATGTAATGAATGCTGAGGGGAAAGTCATAATGCCCATCATTTGAGATGGTCACTTTACCAAATTTGTATCAGATTTGGTTGGTTGAGGTAATTAGTAGTCATAATCAAAGTAAATAAAAAAAGAAAAATAACAAAAATGCTAGTTCAGTACACACTAAGGTATTTATAATGAAAACTAGACCAGTTCATAGTAATTGAATACATGCCAATAACCAAAATGTATTTTTAATTGTGAAAATAAAATATGGGTTCTTGTAAATATTATCACCTTTCTGTATTCATAAAATTATGTATGAGATGGCAGGAACCCTGAAGTCAGTGAAATTTTCTCTTGCCATAGACTGCTGCTCCACATCACATCATATTGCATAAGTAGAGAATATCCACTCATGTCAGTGCTGCACAACACAATTATAGGAAAGATATTATTATATACAAATATCTGATGAGTATAGGAATGGCTGAGTTAAATTAGGATTATTAGGGCTATAATTCTACTTATGAGCAAAATGTTTTGAAGGCAAATAGTGAACTGTGGAAGACCATGCAATTTGTGTAGACTTTTAACACACCCTATTTCTGTAATAAAGTAAAGACAGTGTTGTCTGCATTAAGATATATGTCTGTGCACTAAATTCTTAAGGCTTTTCAGATACCAGCAGTTTGAACATAGCATGATGGTATGTAAAGACCAGATAATCGTAGCAAATTGTACAAAGCTAACCACAAACTAGGGAAATCTACAGACAATCTTACTTTAAATGTTGTGGCAACCATACAATTTGTGGATGAGATTACTTTGTGGAGGAAAGGATCATAGACATTGAAGTCCCAAAGTGTGTACAGCATAGCAAAGGTATGAAGACTTGGTAATCAGCATTTCAACAGTCAGAGAAGGTAAGGTCTTGTGGATCTTTTTGGCAGGTGAACATGTGTTAAAAGTTAGTTTTCAGGAAGGATATGTGACTGCCTCGTAAATTAACAATGCCAAATCTATATTAACCATGCCGACCCTATGCCAATGCAAGACAAAGACATGAAAAAAAGAAGTAACACATGTTAAGCATGAAATGAAACACTAATAGTGGCTGCAGGTGCAGTGATTGGGCGCAATTAAGATAATGAACCATCAACTGTGAATTTTTATAATAAGCTAGAACGATGGACAACTCTGTGGACAAATGAGAGAGCATGTCAACAGACTGCAGGAAGTTTCCAAAAGATTCACCCAGTTTTACAAGACTGTATTTTCTACATGAATAAAGATAGAAGCTTGGGTTAAATTTTAGCTTATACAAGGGATACCAAGTTTTTATATTCAAAAGAATCTATGATTTTATATGGGTGTATCTTTAACACACATGCACATACAAATTTGGGGTACTTATTACAATTACACTTAGCATCAATATTTCATTTACCTTTCAAAAATGTCCAATGTGTCTTCCACTCGACGCACAAAACTGTCCAGAAACCAGTCAAACTTGTTCCATACTTTTGTGAGCATGCCTGGAGTTACTGCATTAACTGTTCTTGCTGTGTACTGTTGCATTTCACCCAGAGTTGCTGGAATGAGGACACACGGATGATGACTTTCAGAAAACCCTCAACTAAAAAATTCACATACTGTGAAATCAGGAGACCTGGGAGGCCAGGGGTGCAATGCGAGATCTGTATGTTCCTGATTGCTGATCCATTATTTAATGCTTTTTTCCCCACCAGTAATCATGGGTACATTCTCTCAGATGTAGTGTTCCTCCAGGGGGAAAAAAAAACATTCACATCCTATGCAGTCCTTACACTTTAAATTAATTTATATTCTTTCATACCACAAGCCAAGTCCTATGCTGCAAAGATGCAGTTAGTGAACAGTCTGCCTCTTTCCATAATACATATTTCCTGTTTCAAACATATCTGATTGTGTCTTGTTATAAATTAATGGTAGTCTTTACTTACAGTTGAGACCATCTGCATAACCAACAGCAAGATCTCGTAATTTGTTTTCCAAATTCTTATATTTTCCACCTCTAAAACTATGTTGTAATCCTGTCTGATTGCTACATGGAAGGGCAAGACTGATCTCTGGTACTCCCAAGGAATTTTCCTTGATTTGAGGAATAAAATCAGATCCACTAATACATGTGACGCCACCTAAATAATTACTTGAAGATGTAGTATTTGAAAGGTGATATTAATCACAGGGCGAGCAATCTACAGGTCCCATATCTTTCTGTGGATTCCATATCCTTCTTTATGAGAAGAGGATGAATTAGCAGGTGGTCGGCCACTTGTGCTCTCCTAGGCCTTATATTTTTTTTCTTTTTTACCACTTGGGTGTATTTTACCTCTTTCTCTTTGATTCCTTCTTTCCTTTCCTCTGTCTTTCTTTCTTTCTTTCTTTCCTTTTTGTTATAATTCATGTTTTTGTATTAAGTTGTTATTGTTAACAATATTAGGAAAAGGAAAGATTGCTACTCATTGTAAAGATAATCCGTTGAGTTGCAGACAAGCACAATGAAAAAGACTGTTACACATTATAGATTTCAACCAAAGTCTTTTTCAGCAAAGAAAACACCCACACATTCACACAAGCAAGCACACCTCATGCACACAACTGCCACAACTGGCAGCTCCAGTCGAAATGACTGTGTGTGTTTTCTTTGCTGAAGAAGGTTTTGGGTGAAAGCTATAATGTGTAACAGTCTTTTCGTTGTGCCTGTCTGCAGCTCGATGGGTCATCTTTATGGTGTGTAGCAGTTTATCCTTTCCTAGTATTGTTGATATTACAACCTAGAGTTTCCATTGCTTAATTATTACTAATTGTTATTATTATTATTATTATTATTATTATTATTATTATTATGTAAACTGATAGTACTCTTTCATGTAAAGACATTCACTGTTAAGTACAAGGAGTTCATTTATTTCATATAAAATGAAAGATGGCTTTGAAGACCATCCTTTCATTAGGGCAAATAACAATAAATAACCAGAAACAATTAATCAGAAAATATGCAAGAAAATACTTTCCTCTTTTTGTTGCATCAGTTCTTTAATATGCCTTCTTGCAATGATTTACAGGAAAAATTAAAATATGCGAAGAAGCTTAATGAAACTGCTAATGAAGAAGGTGCAGTTAGTAGTGATCAAATAGTATTTGTCTCTTCCCAGTTGATGCCAGTAACAGTAAAACCTCATGATGGAGCAAAATTACCAGGTTGTAATTTTTTTTAGTTACTAGCTACATACCTAATTTTATGCTGCTGTTCATTTGTTTTTCTTATTTATCTAAAGATCTTCATTAGTTTTTTACATGTTCCATAAATCATTTGAACATTTTTGTTAAATGATGTGCAACAAGTCAGTTTCAGGATGTGTGTACGTGATTAATGTTAACAGTAATAAACATATTTTTTAGTCCTGCTTGTGCTACTACAATCAAAGACTAGTTTTTTTAAACAAGCTACCAGTATTTAAAGGAAAATTCGTGCATGGAATAGAAAGAGTTGTTCAGGAGAAAGTATTTTAGGTTAGATTTAAAATTTGCTTTGCTGCCTATCGGGTGTTTTATGTTATTGAGTAAATGATAAATTTTTTTCTGTATATTGAAATCCTTTCTGAGCCACTGACATCTTCAATTAATGAGTAATAAAGGTACTTTTTTCTTCTAGAACTGTAGGTTTGGAAATCACTATTCTTCTAAAATTGCGATGGATTATTCTTGATGAATTTCGTTAGCAAATGTATGTATTATAAAAGTGCCAACCTCCTTGGAGAGGTACCTACATGACTGTCGCAGGTGAACATTGTATATTATACTGTATATTGTATATATGGTTTCTTTTGTGCAATCAATGCTTTCTTTCCGAGTTATGACTGACCCCAGAAAATTATTCCATAAATCATTATTGAGTGGAATTATGCAAAATATGCCAGGAAGTTGTTTTGTTTGTTTCCAAGACTAGTAACTATATGGAGAGCAAAAGTAGCTCGAACTTAATTGTTTGAGCAGCTCAGTGATATGCCTCTACCAGTTCAAGGTGTGTACACCCAAATATTCGAAGCATTGTACCCTGTTTATTGACTCCTTTCATGCACTACATCAATTGTTGGTAGGTATGACACTCTTTGTTGTACATACTAGATATAGTGTGTTTCTCAAAATTAAGGGAGAGTCCATTTTCAGAGAACCACTTAGTAATTCTTTGAAAAATATTATTAACAGTCTCTTCTATTGCTTTCTCACTTATGGAATGTATTATAACAATAGTATCCTCTGCAAAAATTACTAGTTGTCTTGATCAATGTTAAGTGGAAAGTCACTCACATACATAATGAACAGGAATGGACTCAAAATTGAACCTTGTGGTACCGGTACTTCTTAATTTCTCCCCCATCTCAAAATTTCCTATCCTTTCAGAACTGTTTGAATTATTCAGCACAACTTTTTACATTCTGTTAAGTATGATTCAGATTAGTTGTATGTAAAGCCACCAGTTCCATAAAATTTGAATTTTTCTGGAAGAGTAACACAATCTACAGAATAAAACACCTTGGAAAGGCCACAAAAAGTACCAACTGGCAATATGTTAGCATTTAATGCTTGTAATAATGGTAAGAAAATGTATAAATAGCATTCTGAATTGAGCAACCCTTCTGGAATCCAAACTGTGATGTGCTAAGTAAATTGTTTTTACTTACACGTGAGACTACATTTGAGTACATTGGGCCATATGAATAAAACTGAAGCACAAGCTCGCAGCAAAAGGTAGAAGTAAGAGCATTCACTTGGAAGCAAAAGGTAAAAGCAGAAGCCTTAGCTTCTGATTGTAATAATGACCTTTTGCTTTTCCTCTCTACCTTTTACTTCTAACACAGTAGCAAAAGCTCCTAGCCGCCTGCTTGGTATGCATTGTCAGCGAACCATTGTTGAGCAAGAATGGGCTTCATCACTGTTTCCTTTGCCGTGCGACTGAGTTTTGCTTCATTTATTTTCAGTGAGTATTGTCACTTATTGACTGAAGATGTCTTCATCCGATTCAGATGAAAGCTGGGTATGTGCAGAAAGTATGATGTTGTTTTTAGTGGGCTTTAGAAAATCATCCTGAGTATCAGAGAAGTCACAACTTCCAGAAGCAAAAAGAAAGAGAGAAGATGCAATCTTAAATGTTATACATTCATTTGAAACTAATATCAACATTAAAGCTGACAGGAAACAATTGCTAAAGAAAACGAGACTAAAAAGGAAAATGGATAAGAACAGAACGGGAAATAAACCGATTGTTTTAAATGTTTGGGAGAAAACGTTTTACAGCTTGCTACAAGGAGATGGGAATCCTACAGTGAACCAGGTACCAGGTAAGATAAATTATAAACTCGTGTGATGTTAATATATATTTATTTTCCTTCAGTTAAAAAAATTACACACAGTCTGTAAATGTTAAAATGAGTTTTTTGTTTTTGCAAATCGTTAATTGATGGGTACTAAAATTAATATATCCATCGAGAAAGCAGTTAGTAGCGTCCCTCTTAGACAACGAATGGAGTGTGCTCCCTGCCGCCGTTGGATAAGCAGCTGCAGCAGCAAGTCGTATACTCCTAGCTCACTCATTTGCTACATAGTTTAATTCTTAATTTCTTTGCGTGTTTTTGGTACTTGCATTGTCTAATTCATAAATTTCTGGCGTATTATAGTATTTGAGAGTTATAGCATCGCGTTCTAGTACCTGAATAGTGTAAATTCGCGTAGTCGTTTGTCTTCTGTTTTTGTTTTGAACGGCCAGTGTCGGTTGGTCACAGTCAGTGTGCTCCCAGCCGGTGTTGCATAAGCAGCTGCAGCACCAAGTCGTATACTCCTAGCTCACTAATTTGTTACATAGTTTAATTCTTAATTTCTTTGAGTGTTTTTGGTACTTGCATTGTTTAATTCATAAATTTCGGGCGTATTATAGTATTTGAGAGTTGTAGCATCGCATTTTAGTACCTGAATAGTGTAAAATCGCGTAGTCTCCTTCCGCCACCGAGCAGTGTGTCAGCAGTGCGCAAGTAGCAGCATTACTGCATTTACTAGGCAATCTTGTATTTTAATAACCGTTTAAATTTTGTGTCGATTTGTTTGCGCTCTCTGTACATTAGTTCAGACGTTCTTTGCACAACAGTTTTTAGCATGGATAGGGACTGCAACTGCTGTGTTCGGATGCAGGCTGAGCTGGCATCCCTTCGCTACCAGCTTCAGGCAGTGTTGGCTCCGGTCACACAGCTTGAGGCTGTTGCCAATGGGCATCACTGTGGGGTTCCGGATGGGAGTTTGTCGGGGACAGCCAGCTCGTCTCACGCATCCCCCGATCGGACTACGACTGTGGTTGCCCGGGATACTGCCCGCATTGAGGCTGATCCCTCACCTGTGGTAGAGTGGGAGGTCGTCTCAAGGTGTGGCAGGGGGCGAAAGACATTCCGGAGGGCTGAACGGAAGGCCTCTCCAGTTTGTCTGACGAACCGGTTTCAGGCTCTGTCTCAGGCTGATACTGATCTTCGGCCTGACATGGCTGCTTGTCCTGTTCCAGAGGTTGCCCCTCAGTCTGCAAGATCCGGGCGGTCGCAGAGGGTGGGCTTACTGGTAGTTGGGAGCTCCAACATCAGGCGCGTAATGGGGCCCCTTAGGGAAATGGCAGCAAGAGAGGGGAAGAAAACCAATGTGCACTCCGTGTGCATATCGGGGGGAGTCATTCCAGATGTGGAAAGGGTCCTTCCAGATGCCGTGAAGGATACAGGGTGCACCCATCTGCAGGTGGTCGCTCATGTCGGCACCAATGATGTGTGTCGCTATGGATCGGAGAAAATCCTCTCTGGCTTCCGGCGGCTATGTGATTTGGTGAAGACTGCCAGTCTCGCTACCAGGATGAAAGCAGAGCTCACCATCTGCAGCATCGTCGACAGGACTGACTGCGGACCTTTGGTACAGAGCCGAGTGGAGGGTCTGAATCAGAGGCTGAGACGGTTCTGTGACCGTGTGGGCTGCAGATTCCTCGAGTTGCGCCATAAGGTGGTGGGGTTTCGGGTTCCGCTGGATAGGTCAGGAGTCCACTACACGCAACAAGCGGCTACACGGGTAGCAGGGGTTGTGTGGCGTGGGCTGGGCAGTTTTTTAGGTTAGATGGCCTTGGGCAAGTACAGAAAGGGCAACAGCCTCAACGGGTGCGAGGCAAAGTCAGGACATGCGGGGACCAACCAGCAATCGGTATTGTAATTGTCAACTGTCGAAGCTGCGTTGGTAAAGTACCAGAACTTCAAGCGCTGATAGAAAGCACCGAAGCTGAAATCGTTATAGGTACAGAAAGCTGGCTTAAGCCAGAGATAAATTCTACCGAAATTTTTACAAAGGTACAGAGGGTGTTTAGAAAGGATAGATTGCATCCAACCAGTGGTGGAGTGTTCATCGCTGTTAGTAGTAGTTTATCCTGTAGTGAAATAGAAGTGGATAGTTCCTTTGAATTATTATGGGTGGAGGTTACACTCAACAACCGAGCTAGGTTAATAATTGGCACCTTTTACCGACTTCCCGACTCAGCAGCATTAGTGGCAGAACAACTGAGAGAAAATTTGGAATACATTTCACATAAATTTTCTCAGCATGTTATAGTCTTAGGGAGAGATTTCAATTTACCAGATATAGACTGGGACACTCAGATGTTTAGGACGGGTGGTAGGGACAGAGCATCGAGTGACATTATACTGAGTGCACTATCCGAAAATTACCTCGAGCAATTAAACAGAGAACCGACTCGTGGAGATAACATCTTGGACCTACTGATAACAAACAGACCCGAACTTTTCGACTCTTTAAGTGCAGAACAGGGAATCAGTGATCATAAGGCCATTGCAGCATCCCTGAATATGGAAGTTAGTAGGAATATAAAAAAAGGGAGGAAGATTTATCTGTTTAGCAAGAGTAATAGAAGGCAGATTTCAGACTACCTAACAGATCAAAACGAAAATTTCTGTTCTGACACTGACAGTGTTGAGTGTTTATGGAAAAAGTTCAAGGCAATCGTAAAATGCGTTTTAGACAGGTACGTGCCGAGTAAAACTGTGAGGGATGGGAAAAACCCACCGTGGTACAACAACAAAGTTAGGAAACTACTGCGAAAGCAAAGAGAGCTTCACTCTAAGTTTAAACGCAGCCAAAACCTCTTAGACAAACAGAAGCTAAACGATGTCAAAGTTAGCATAAGGAGGGCTATGCGTGAAGCATTCAGTGAATTCGAAAGTAAAATTCTATGTACCGACTTGACAGAAAATCCTAGGAAGTTCTGGTCTTATGTTAAATCAGTAAGTGGCTCGAAACAGCATATCCAGACACTCGGGGATGATGATGACATTGAAACAGAGGATGACACGCGTAAAGCTGAAATACTAAACACCTTTTTCCAAAGCTGTTTCACAGAGGAAGACCGCACTGCAGTTCCTTCTCTAAATCCTCGCACAAACGAAAAAATGGCTGACATCGAAATAAGTGTCCAAGGAATAGAAAAACAACTGGAATCACTTAACAGAGGAAAGTCCACTGGACCTGACGGGATACCAATTTGATTCTACACAGAGTACGCGAAAGAACTTGCCCACCTTCTAACAGCCGTGTACCGCAAGTCTCTAGAGGAACGGAAGGTTCCAAATGATTGGAAAAGAGCACAGGTAGTCCCAGTCTTCAAGAAGGGTCGTCGAGCAGATGCGCAAAACTGTAGACCTATATCTCTGACGTCGATCTGTTGTAGAATTTTAGAACATGTTTTTTGCTCGAGTATCATGTCGTTTTTGGAAACCCAGAATCTACTATGTAGGAATCAACATGGATTCCGGAAACAGCGATCGTGTGAGACCCAACTCGCTTTATTTGTTCATGAGACCCAGAAAATATTAGATACAGGCTCCCATGTAGATGCTATTTTTCTTGACGTCCGGAAGGCGTTCGATACAGTTCCGCACTGTCGCCTGATAAACAAAGTAAGAGCCTACGGAATATCAGACCAGCTGTGTGGCTGGATTGAAGAGTTTTTAGCAAACAGAACACAGCATGTTGTTATCAATGGAGAGACGTCTACAGACGTTAAAGTAACCTCTGGCGTGCCACAGGGGAGTGTTATGGGACCATTGCTTTTCACAATATATATAAATGACCTAGTAGATAGTGTCGGAAGTCCCATGCGGCTTTTCGCGTATGATGCTGTAGTATACAGAGAAGTTGCAGCATTAGAAAATTGTAGCGAAATGCAGGAAGATCTGCAGCGGATAGGCACTTGGTGCAGGGAGTGGCAACTGACCCTTAACATAGACAAATGTAATGTATTGTGAATACATAGAAAGAAGGATCCTTTATTGTATGATTATATGATAGCGGAACAAACACTGGTAGCAGTTACTTCTGTAAAATATCTGGGAGTATGCGTGCGGAACGATTTGAAGTGGAATGATCATATAAAATTAATTGTTGGTAAGGCGGGTACCAGGTTGAGATTCATTGGGAGAGTCCTTAGAAAATGTAGTCCATCAACAAAGGAGGTGGCTTACAAAACACTCGTTCAACCTATACTTGCGTACTGCTCATCAGTGTGGGATCCGTACCAGATCGGGTTGACGGAGGAGATAGAGAAGATCCAAAGAATAGTCGTGCGTTTCGTCACAGGGTTATTTGGTAACCGTGATAGCATTATGGAGATGTTTAACAAACTCAAGTGGCAGACTCTGCAAGAGAGGCGCTCTGCATCGCGGTGTAGCTTGCTGTCCAGGTTTCGAGAGGGTGCGTTTCTGGATGAGGTATCGAATATATTGCTTCCCCCTACTTATACCGCCCGAGGAGATCACGAATGTAAAATTAGAGAGATTTAGAGCACGCACGGAGGCTTTCAGACAGTTGTTCTTCCCGCGAACCATACGCGACTGGAACAGGAAAGGGAGGTAATGACAGTGGCACGTAAAGTGCCCTCCGCCACACACCGTTGGGTGGCTTGCGGAGTATAAATGTAGATGTAGGTTTATTTCCAATATGATGGGTGTAGAGGATTTATGGGCAAAGATTAAACTGATTGTAAATCATGCTCTAGAGAAATATGTGCGGAGTAAGTGGATTAAGAACAAAAAAGACCCACCACCATTGAATAGCAGATATGAAAAATACTGAGGAAACAGTTTGTTTCACCAAGGTTCAAAAACGGTCGTGTAAATTTCAACAGGCAAAAGTTATTAGAAGTTCGTGCAAGTATAAAATGATCTATGGGTGAAGCATACAACTACTTTCACTTTCGTACCTTGGCAAGAGAACCCAAGAAAATTCTAGTCTTAAATAAAATCGTTAAGCGGGTCAAAGGGGTCTATCCAGTCACTCAGTGACCAGTTTGGTTAGTACATAAATGAGTTGTCGGCTGGGGTGAGTAGCAATTCTACTGTTGTCTGAAGACACTGTGGTGTATGGAAAGATGTTATTTTCGAGTGAATGTAGGAGGATACAAGATGACATAGACAAAATTTGTAGTTTGTGTGATGAATTGCAGCTTGCTCTAAATGTAGAAAAATGTAAGTTAATGCAGATGAGTAGGAAAAACAATACTGTAATGTTCAGATCCAACATTGATAGCGTGCTGCTAGACACAGTCAACTTCAGGTTATTGGGAGATTTCAGGAAAGTGTAGCTCATATATAAAGGAGACCATGTATAGAACACTAATGTGACACATTCTTGAGTACTAATTTAGTGTTTGGGATCTCCACCAGATAAGATTAAAGGAAGCTGTTGAAGCAATTAGAGGCGAGCCACTGGATTTGTTACTAGTATGTTTGATCAACATGTGATCATTACAGAGATGCTTCGTGAACTCAAATGGGAATTCGTGGAGGGAAGACAATGTTCTTTTAGTGAAAAGCTGTTGAGAAAATTTAGAGAGCCAACACGTGAAGCTAGCTGCAAAATGATTCCACTGCTGCCAACATACATATTGCATAAGGACTACAAAGATAAGATAAATTGGGGCTCGTGTGGATCATATGGATAGTCATTTTTCCCTTGCTTTATTTGCAAATCAGACAGGAAAGAAAATGACTAATAGTGGTTAAAGGCACCTTTTGCCACGCACCATACAGTAACCTGTGGAGTGTGTACATAGATGTAGATAATGAAAACGTTAATGGGCAACAGACAATATTTTCGGTTTTGGCTTGATACGAACTTTATCAGAAAAATGTTACTGGTCAGCGTAGTCACCAACTGAATAAAAGAATTGTTCAAACAATATTATTATTATTATTCTTATTATTATTATTATTATTTTAATTCTGCTTAAAATTTATATTCCTTTTGCAACTTTCTGATGTAAACTGGCAATATCTTCTAAAGCTTAACACACATGTAACTCACATGCCTTTATGTGTTAGTTCTTTTTGTTTGCTGTGTACTGAGTGCTTTGCTATTCCGGATATTCTAACTATGAAAGCCATCATTTGTCTGAATCTCTTCGAGTTGGACCCTGATGTTGTTATTCAGATAGCCTTCTTCTGTAATAGAAAAATTTGTTTTAAGTGACATGTGATGTAACCCCGAATATTATTCTGTATGTTGCAAGAGACTGAAAATGACCAAAGTACAGGGTGTCCATAATTAAAGTCATGGTTTCAAAATGCTGTAGAAAGAGAACCACTGCTCAGAATGACGTCAAATTTGAACAGCATGTTATTGACACAGGGGGAAACATCATGGAACAAAAAGAATGTAATAAAAATTTTAGCACTAGATGGCCCCGTAAGCATCAATGGGGTCAGCTACAAATGACATGAATTGCAGCACGATGGCTAAGGTGTGAGTTGAACATTACTCCATCTGTATTCATCAATGTGTATGACTGTGTAAGTATGACAGTTAACAGTTGTGGTATTGTCAGTGGAGTAAGCCCATCCATCACAGCAACGTCATACCACATGGGATGTGAAAAAAATCAGTTTTTAATTGTCCTGGGGCGAAAAATCACATAAAAAGGAAAATGACATCTGTTTCTAATTGTCGTGACACTGGTGCTAGACATGTTGAATATGTTGTCCACCATTTTCTGCCACAAGTTGAAATCGAGAAATATCAAATTCCACAACAGATTGAAGTGTCTTGGGGATCGTGTTCAGAATTAGTTGTGCATTGCAAGCCTTCAATTCAGCTACATTCATAATTGGAGCACTGAACACAACATCTTTCAGATAACCCCGCAATCAGCAGTCTCACAAGATCAGGTGATGCGGACAGCCAGGCTGCAGGAAAACGACAACTGATAATTCTAACATTTCCGAAATACCTCTGCAGCAGCCACTTCACTTGCTGCGCAATGTACTAAGGGACACCATCTTTCATAAAAATGGTCCTACCCACACATCCACACTGTTGAAGGATTGAAATGATGTTGGTGCTCGGAAGACTGTCATAGCATTTACCAGTGACAGTACAGGTAACAAAACCTACAGGATACATCTCCTTGAAAATATATGGCCCTGCAATAAACAAAGCCATCAACTCGCACCAGTCACCTTTGCTTAATGAAGTGGTACTAGTTGATGTACGTGCAGGTTTCCATTGCCGATATTCCGCAAACCTGCAGATTGACATGTCCTTGGAGGTGGAAATGTGCTTCGTCTGTCCAAACAATGGTCCATGGCCATTCATTGTCCAGTTTCATACGAGCAAGAGATTCCAGAGTGAACTTTTGTCTTACTGGCAGGTCAGCAGGAAACAATTCCTGAACACAGGTGATTTTGTACGGATAGCCACGCAGGATGTTTTGTAGGATTTTATGCACCATGCTCACATGCATGTCCAATGTTCAGGCAGCTCCCTGTGCACTGCATGCATGTTCGCACACTATCACTCAGTCCTTCCTGCAGTGCTGTGTCCACGTTTTTGATAGATGTCGGATCAACTTCTTTCCTCTGTCTGCCATATTGCACTTCAAAAGAACTGGTCTTTTCGAATTTTTAAATCATATTCTCCAAACCCTTAGCGGTCATCAGACCAAGGCCTTTTTCCATACCCTTGAGTGTCCGGAACTTCTGCAGGGCTACTGGCACACCGTCACCATTCTTGTAAAAGAGGTTTACTAGCAGTGTGCGATCCTTCATGGAGTCATATTATGTAAATTGAAGGTGGAAGGGAAGAAAGGAAAGGAAAGCGAAGAAACTTGATGTCAGCTCCATCAGGACTTCATGCAGAATCAGTGGTGATTCGTGAAAATGCATGCTGGACCAGAATTTGAACTGAGAATCTCTTGCTTACTAGACAGTTGCATTAACCACTGTGCCATATGGAACAGTGTTTATGGCAACTGTGTGGACTCTCTCAGTACGCCTCTTGACTGACTCGTAGGACCACCAAGCACCACTTATCCGCAGTCCCCATACATGTATTCCATGTGTGCTACTTTGAGATTCCTGCAGTAGATCGACCATAATTGTACATCCATACTGAATGTGGGGGATTTATTGCCCATCGAGGCACCCAGTTATATAACTGATTCACCTCGATGGGCAATGAATCCACCACCTTAAGTTCAGATGCATAATTAAGTTCAATGTCATATGGGAATCTCAAAGTAGGGAGCATGAAGTACATGTATGGGGACTGCGGCTAGATGATGATTGGTGGAAATATGTGTTGGCTCAGAGGTGTACCGGGCTCAAATCTCAAGCTAGCATACATTTTCACTTGTTGTTGCCAATTCTGCATCAAGTCTTGATGCAGGTGACATCAATAGTTCCTTCCCTTTCCTTTCCTCTCTCGCCCTCCACCTTCAATTTACATAATATGTACTGTAGCTGCAGATTTATTGTTGTGTCTGTTCATTCAGACATGTCCAAAAGTGCAGACAGCACACATTCGTGTAATTCATGTAGACAGTCATAATGGGCATCGGGCATCTCAGGTGCAAACTGAGGAACGGCCATGTATTGCACATCTGTTGGTGAGCATATTCTGATACTTAATTGTGGTCTGTTGGTAAAATTTTTGTTAGTGTGTGTGTGTGTGTGTGTTGTTTTTTTTTGTGTTTGTTTTATGTGACATTTTCCCCTGCGGAACTAGTATGCTGGTCAAATTTGACAGCATTCTGAGCAGTGGTTCTCTTTCTACACTGTTTTGAAACTGACACTTGAATTACGGGTGTCTTATGTGTGTTGCGATGTTGTTTGAAAATACAGGCACAGCATGTAATTACTGGACAACTGGTGACTTCAGGTTGCCTAATAGAGCATGCCAGATTTATGTATTACCTCTGGTAACTTTCAGCTCAGCAGTGATGCACATCTTTGAACCATTTTCTTGTAAGTAAAACAAGTTAGCAACTCTGTTTGCAATCACTTTGACTTCACTGTTAGTATCTTGTATAACTGTGCAAGTGTTCTCCAATATTACTGTGTCATTGTTGTCCATGACCTAACCCACTGAAATGAGACAAAATGTTGTTGCCACGTGTACATCACCTTTAGCTGTTACTTGTATAGTGCTGCGGCCTGTAAGCATTAAATTCTCTTTCATTTCTGTCACATGTGTGAACACTTTTGGATTGGTGTACATATGTGATGTGCATTGCACCAAAAAAGTTTTGGTGTTGCAAAACTTCTGAGCAGGCTCATTTATAAAGAAACAGTAGTGAGCCTCATTGACATTGTTCGCAGCTTGAACACTTAATTTCTTCTTGAAAAAACACTCATCTTCTTTGCATCCCTTCTTGGTGCATTTGTACACTGATTTTTCCCTTTTTTAGTTTTTCTTTAATTTTGTTCCAATTTGTCACTGTCATAGCAATTTTTGACTTGTCCTCGAAACATTTACCTGATTTAACGAACATCGCAGCACTTGCAGTTTTGCTGCCTTTCTGAATTTTCATAGTTGTGAATTTATTTTTTATTTATTTATTTATTTCGTATTCCATTAATCCGTATTGTGATAAATCACAAGGATGTGGAATGAGTCAAGATTACATACAACAGATATAATACACATATATAAAATGACAAAAATGTACCATAAGATTATGAATAAGTTTGTAGGTTAAAATCAAATCAAAGGTATAGCTCAAGTAATATAAAACAATACCTAAAAAGGAAATATAGTACATTTTCCAAATTAAACAAATAATACACATATATAAAATGACAAAAATGTACCATAAGATTATGAATAAGTTTGTAGGTTAAAATCAAATCAAAGGTATAGCTCAAGTAATATAAAACAATACCTAAAAAGGAAATATAGTACATTTTCCAAATTAAACAGTTAATATGATCTATAGCAAACAAATTTTTATCAGTATAAAAAATCATTGCTTTATCTGTAGATACTCATCAAGAGAATAGAAGGAATTTACCATTAGGTATTCTCTCAATTTACATTTAAAAGTAGGTAAGACATTAATGTGATCTTTAATACCTGATGGAAGGGAGTTGAAAATTTTTGTGGCTGAATAATGAACACCTTTCTGAACAAGACTTAAATGTTTCAGATCCCTGTGTAGATCATTTTTAGACCTAGTATTATGATCATGACATTCACTATTAGTTTTAAAAAGAGATAGGTTGTTAGAAACAAAAATCATCAAAGAAAATATGAATTGAGAGGTAAGTGTTAATATTTGTAACTTATGAAACAGACTTCTGCAAGAATATCTTGGATGAACACCACTCATGATTCTAACAGCTCTCTTCTGTGCAGTAAATATTTTTTTGGCTAAAGGCTTGTTGCCCCAAAATATTATGCCATACGACATGATAGAATGAAAATAACCAAAGTAGGCAGCTTTAGTAGCGTCCTCATCACCAATGGGGGTGATTACACGCAGAGCATAAGTTGCCACACTGAGCACAGATCACATCTAGTTGAAGCAGTACCTGAAGTGATGTAGTGCGATACCTTGGTGTCTTCAGCTCAGCATGATTGATGGATAAAATCAAGTCTGCTTTTGCTTTTCTGTCTGCCACTAGCCATGCTTTATATGTAGCATCTGCAGCAGCAAGCATTTCACCTTTGCCAGTCAGTGCAGATAATGGTGTTTCCAAATATTTGTCACCATATGTTGTTTTTGATGACTAATGCCTTGACTTGTATTCTCTAAGTCGCACGACTGCATATCCAGTCGAAATCCATGTGCAGCAGTCATGTGTGCCATATTTGTCATGTTAATAGATTTATTTATTTATGCACTTTTCAGCTTATGAATTTGTTTTCATCTAATCAAAAACTGTAACTCTTGCTGATCATGTAACTTGGCCCCATAACCTGTTGGGATGTGGTTTGAAAGTACAAGTACAACAAATAATTACTGAACAACTTTATTTTTAACTCACTGTGTGGGGAATAACACAGAACTAAGAACATTAGACTTGAGGAAGTATGCATATAGTGACATATATTACATGGTGGTAATATTTGAATCTCAACAGTGCTATACTTGCACCTTCCGAGGTAGAAATGTTAAATGTTGGCGATAATTCTAAAAGAAAAACAGACTTAATTGAGTTTCTGTGCGTGTTTTATTACATGGTCATAAAAATTTAGGTTTTAATCAACATGAATGCAATGAATGAATGAATCAACATCAATGCAGTGAATAATGTTGAGGCAAATCAATTGTTAATTGGCAATGGGTGGGTTACTGGCCACACTTGAGTTCTCTAAGGCTTGTTCTGGTAAGTGAAATTATGCCTGAATTAACCATCGTCTCCCCCCTCCCCCCTCCAGCTGATCTCCATTCTACATAAATGACTGCAGAATTCATATACACACATAAATTTAATGTACCCAACAAAGCTACCCACTCTTAAGACCTCTGTAGATACGCATACCATGTTAAGTACTTTTGGCACAAACACCTGCATTTGCAGTTGTTGCGATGGAGAAACATTCAGAAACAATGTGATACAGATACAACTGAAATAGAGAGAACAGTAAATGAAATGCAAAACAAATCCTCTACTGGTTGGGATGAAATTTCCTCCAGTATCTTAAAAAAATGCAAACATTCCCCCCCCCCCCCCCTCATCTTCCTTGTACAGAGGCTAGAATAGGCCCGAGATATTCCTGCCTGTCGTAAGAGGTGACTAAAGGAGTCTCATACGTTTCAGCCTTTATGTGATGGTCCCCTGTTGGGTTTGACCTCCATCTTTCTAAATTTTCCCGAAGAGCGAGCCAACTGGGGAAGGGCACCTTACATGGTGCATAATATCCATCATGCATTGAGATCTTTAGCCCATTTTCTTGTCATCGCATTGTAGTCCCACTCATTCTCCATCTCTTGGCAGAGGACACCTTCCTGGGTGCATTTTACACCATGCACTATGCAGGGTCGCTTTCTGCACTGACGATGACCACGGACTTCTTAGCACCTTATATCCAGCACGGTAGCCAGTCTGTTGTGGTTGGGCCGCCATGTACCCTGTTGGTTGTAGCCCCCTGACAACACAGGGATCACTCTGCTGATGCCTGCACCGTTAACTCCCCATGTATGCCATGAAGTATATGTCCACCTCCCTGGAGCATCGGGACTCCCGGCAATGGCCATCCTGCCAGGTGGCCCTTGCTGAGACTGGGTGGCACCTGTGGGAGGGACCCTGGTTGGAGTGGGTGGTATCAGGGCAGATGACATGCCATGAAGCGTAGTATGTCATCTCTTGATGGTGGTCCGCCAACAGCAGTCTCTAAGCAGGCAAAGTCAACTTCTATGATAAGAAATATGACCCCAAATCATTCCCCTCCCTGGCCACACCATGGGAGGAATGCCCGGATAAGGATGGCAGTGAAGCATATTCGCCCCGGTGCCTCGTATGTATGAGAGTTGATGGGGAATCTTTCATGTCCATGAAGCCTCAGTTTTTTGTGGAGCATTTGGAGGACAACTTTGGGGAGGTGGAGGGCTTATTCAAAATGCACTCTGGGTCAGTCTTGATAAAAACAGCATCCTCTGCCCAGTCACGGGCATTACTCGCTTGTGGCAAGTTGGGGGATGTTTCTGTTACCATCACGCCCCATAAGAGCTTAAATATGGTCCAGGGTATTATATTCCACAAGGACCTTCTTTTGCAGTCTGATGACAAGCTGTGTGCCAGTTTAGAGTGGAGAAGTGTTCATTTCGTCCTGCGTGTACATCAGGGTCCGAGGGATAATCAGGTTCCCACCAGTGCCTTCATCTTGGCCTTCGAGGGTGACAAATTGCCCGAGAAGGTCAAGGCGATGGTCTACCGCTGTGACGTCAAGCCATATATCCCTCCCCCAGTGCGGTGCTTTAAGTGCTGGAAGTTTGGCCATATGTCTTCCCGCTGTACTTCCAGCATCACATGTTGAGATTGTGGACGTCCATCACATCCTAATACTCCATGTGCCCTGCCTCCCATCTGTGTCATCTGCAGACAACGTGATTCACCTTGCTTGCCAAACTGCAGGATTTTACAGAAAGAGAGGAAAATCATGGAATATAAGACCCCGGCCCGACTGACCTACACTAAGGCTAAGAGGAAATTTGAGTGCCTATGTCCTGTGGCTATGACCTCATCCTACACTGCCGCTACAAGAACAGTTGTCACCCCATCAGTTCCTCACATTCCCGTCGCCTCTCAGAACCAGAAGACTACACCTGCCCCCTTGATGGTGGGGAACACGTCCCTTCCTGTTGCTCCCACACCACCTACTTCGGGAGCAACACCTCCCAACCATCAGAGATATCAGTCCTCACTTGAGCCGGAGAAGTGTAAGTCTTCCTCGGCTACTCTCACTACGAAGGGGTCCTTTGGGTCACTCCCTTCCTAGGTTTCTGCTAGTGGGAAAGATTACAGAACCCAAAAGCAGCTGGTTGTAGGGCTTCATGTTCATCCTCAGTCACAGAGACTGAATCAGTGAAGTCAGTCCTCCCAGCCAGGGAATCCCAAGGAGCAGTGAGAGAAATTGAAAAAGAAGGTCCCCAAGACTAAAGGAATTGCGAAGGTACTCACACCACCGCTACCTACAAGCTCTGTGTCCGCAGATGAGGTAGAGGTTCTGGCGTCCGCTGAGGACCTGGATAAGGGCAACACAGGAAAAAACTGTCTGCGATGTATATCTTCCTCCAGATGGTGCGGTATCCCTGAATGATCAACTCCATAAACCTTTCCTACTTTTGGGAGATTTTAATGCCCATTCCCCCTTTTGGGGTAGCACCATGCTTACTGGCTGAAGCAGAGATGTCAAAACTTTACTGTCTCAGTTTGACCTCTGCCTCTTTAATAGTGGGGCCGCCACACGTTTCAGTATGGCTCATGGTAGTTACTCGGTCATTGATTTATCCCTCTGCAGCCCAGGACTTCTCCCATATGTCCACTAGAGAGCACATGATGGCCCGTATGGTAGTGACCACTTCCCCATCTTCCTGTCACTGCCGTGGCTTCAGGCCCATGGATGCCTGCCCAGATGGGATTTAAACAAGGCAGACTGGGAAACTTTCACCTCTGCTGTCGAATGTCCCCCACATGGTAACTTTGATGTGATGGTTGAGCAGATGACTACAACAATTGTTTCTGTGGCAGAAAACACGATTCCTCACTATTTAGGGTGCCCCGGTGAAAGGCAGTCCCTTGGTGGTCGCCGGAAGTCGCTGAAGCAATTAAGGAGCTTCAGTAAGCTCTACACTGGTATAAATGGCACCCTTCCCTAGACCACCTCATAGCCTTTAAACAGCTCTACGCCCACGTTCACCATCTTATCAGACGACAGAAGTGTTGGGAGATATACGTCTCGACCATTGGATGTCATATATCACCTTCCCAAGTCTGGGAAAAGATCAAACATGTTTTCGGGTACCAGATACCAACAGGTGTTCTCAGTATTAACATAAGTGGCGTGTTATCTACTGATGCAAATGCAATTGCTGAGCACTTTGCTGAGCACTATGCTTGAGACTCTGCATCGGAGAATTACCCCCTGCCTGTCACACTCTCAAATGGCGGCTGGAAGGGAAAATCCACTCGTTCACTACACGCCACAGTGAATCCTATAACGCCCCATTTACAGAGTGGGAGCTCCTCAGTGGCCTTGCACATTGCCCTGAACAGCTCCTGGGCCAGATCGGATCCACAGTCATATGATTAAACATCTCTCATCTGACTACAAGCAACATCTCCTCATCATCTTCAAGCGGATCTGCTGCTATGGCATCTTTCCATTGCAATGGCGGGAGAGCACCATCATTCCGGTGCTCAAACCCGGTAAGAACCCGCTTTTGATGGATAGCTATTGGCCCATCAGCCTCACCAACGTTCTTTGTAAGCTGCTGGAACGTATGGTGTTTTGGCGGTTGGGTTGGCTCCTGGAGTCACGTGGCCTACTGGCTCCATGCCAGGGCGGCTTCCGACAGGGTCGCTCTACCACCGATAATCTTGTGTCCCTAGAGTCTGCCATCTGAACAGCCTTTTCCATACTCCAACACCTGGTTGCCGTCTCTTTTGTTTTACGAAAAGCGTATGACATCATATCCTTGCCACATTATATGAGTGGTGTCTCTAAGGCCCGCTTCCAATTTTTATCCAAAATTTCGTATTGCTTCGTACTTTCCATGTTCAAGTTGGTGCCTCCCATAGTTCCCCCCGTATCCAGGAGAATGGGGTCCAACAGGGCTCTGTATTGAGTGTCTCTCTATTTTTAGTGGCAGCAGCTGTAGGGCCGTCTGTCTCACCTTCTCTGTATGCAGACGACTTCTGCATTTAATACTGCTCCAACAGTACTGGTGTTGCTGAGCGACACTGACAGGGAGCCATCCACAAGACACAGTCATTGGCGCTAGCCCACGGTTTCCAGTTTTCGGCCTCAAAGTCGTGTGTTATGCACTTGTTGGCGTCGTACTGTTCATCCAGAACCAGAACTTTACCTTAATGATGATCCACCCACTGTAGTGGAGACATATCAGTTCTTAGGACTAATTTTTGACACCCGATTGACTTGGCTTCCTCACCTTCATCAACTTAAGTGAAAGTGCTGGCAGTACCTCAATACTCTCCGCTGCCTGAGCAACACCAACTGGGGTGCAGATTGCTCTACACTGCTGCAGCTCTACAGAGCCCTTGTTCAATCCTGCCTTGACTACGGGAGTCTGGTTTGTGGTTCAGCAGCACCCTCAGTGTTGAGTTTACTCGACCCAGTGCACCACTGTGGGATTTGACTAGCGATGGGAGCTTTTAGGACGAGTCTGGTGACCAGCATCCTGGCGGAGGCTGGAGTGCCCCTTTTCCCACCCACAGCAGTTCACCTCTTGCATCAGCGGCCCAGGTCAGGGCTTACAATTGCCGTGCATGTCAGATCCCTTCTATCCGAACTGGAGTCCTTGCCTTTTCACCTATACTCAAGGTTCATTCGCGTACACCTCCATGGTGCACACTTAGGCCACGGCTTCACCTGGACCTTTCACATGGCCCAAAGGCCTCAGTTCACCCCACGGCTCTCTGCTGTCACTTCCTCTCGATTCTTGACATGTACCGAGGCCACGAAATGGTTTACACCAATGGCTCGATGGCTGATGGTCACGTCGGCTTCATGTATGTTTATGGAGTACATACTGAACAGCATTCTTTGTCCCATTGCTGCAGTGTTTTTACTGCCAAGCTGGTGGCTATACCTTGTGCTCTTGAGCGCATCCGTTCATGCTCTGGGGGGTCATTTCTTCTGTGTTCTGACTCCTTGAGCAGTCTACAAGCTGTCGACGAGTGCTACCCTTGTCATCCTTTCGTAGCGACCATCCAGGAGCCCATCTATGCCCTGGAACAGTCCAGTTGTGCATTTGTGTTTGTGTGGACCCCAGGACACATCGGAATCCCAGGCAATGAACTTGCTGACACGCTGGCCAACCAGGCTATATGGAAACTGCGTATGGAGGTCAGCATTCCAATAACTGACCTGTGTTTGTTTTTACGCCAGGTTTTTCGGATTTGGGAGATGGAATGGCATATTTTCAGTATGCACAACAAACTGCGTGCCATTAAGGAGACTATGAATGTGTGGCAGTCCTCCATGCAGACCTTTCGCAGGGACTCTGTGGTTCTCTGCTGGCTTTGCATTGGCCATGCTTGGGTGACACACAGCTACCTCCTGCGCCGTGATGACCCACCTCAGTGTCGGTGCGGTGTCTGGCTGACAGTGGCCCATATCTTGGTGAGCTGCCCTTCTTTGGCTGCCCTGTGACGGACTCTGCAGGTACCGGACTCGTTGCCATTAATTTTAGCTGACAACGCTTCATTGGCTAATTTAGTTTTACGTTTTATATGTGACAGTGGATTTTATCATTCTATATAAGTTTTGGCACATGTTCTTTGTCCGTTTGTGTTCTCCACTCTAATGCTTTTAGGGCAGATGTTTTAATGTGTCACAGAGTGGCTGGCTTTTCCTTTTTATTCTCATTGTCGGCCAGCCACGGTCATCTGCTCTCTTGTTTTTACCCCGTCTACCTGTTTCTTGCTTCTGTGGTGTTCTTTTCCTGTTTTGTCCATGGTGGTGTTGTTTGCCCTTCTGTCGTTCTTCTGGTTCTTCCTTTCTCCTGTTGTTGTACTGTACATCTCCTTTCTTTTCTCCTTTCCTTTGTGTAATTATTTTACCGGGAACATGGGATTGATGACCTTGCAGTTTGGTCCCTTCCCCTCCCCCTTTTAAACCAACCAACCAAATATTCACTCATCCCTGTTCTTCTTCACTTCTTCAATGAAAGTTTGAATAAAGGAGTGTTTCCATCTGAATTAAAATATACAGCAGTAAAGCCATTGTACAAAAAAAGGTAGTACTTACTACATCGAAAACTGTTGACCCATCAGCTTAATTCTGGTCATAAGCAAAGTATTAGAAAAGCTTACTGCAATAAGATTAGAAAACTTTCTTGTCACAGATAGTATTACGAGAAACTCAGTATGGTTTTAGGAAAGGCTACTCAATAACATCTGCCATATTGATTTAGTAAATACAATATTTATGAAGTTACATGAATAAAAAAGGGTGGCATGTTTGTTCCTAGATCTATCATGTGCATCTACAATAGTATTTCACAAACTGCTACTTGATAAACTGAAAACATATCGTGTCAGCGGAACAGTTAAAAATATTTTACAGTCACACCTTCAAGACAGATGTCACACAGGTCACACACAAAGTGGTCAACATTATTAAGGTACAGCTCCTGTCCAGCCATACTAAAGTGTGGTTTGCCCCAAGGGCCAGTTCTGGGGCATTTGTCATTCACATTATATATCAATGATACGCCCACAGAACACAACAGCAAGGTACTTTTAACTATGTGGACAGGAGTTGTTAACTGGGGAACCATTGCGAATGATCTAGTCCAAATTTTGCTCATTGCTCTGGTGTCTAACTCGGATTGAAAAATTACTTTCAAAACAATCACTTAATCTTAAAACATCAGTAAAACAAGTCTAATGAAGTTTCAAATACACCTCAAACCAGATGGAGTGCAATGGAGTGTTATGTCTGATGATGATACAAAAATAAAATTGGATGATAAAACTACTTTCCTTGGTGTAATGCTAGACTGTCTTCTCTCCTGGGAGCATCACATTGACTTATTATGCCAAAAATTAAGAAAATCAATTTATGCAATGAGGGCAATGCCACAAGTTCCCATATATGAGCGAATGAGCATTATATACTATGTTTTAATGTGTACATGCCTCACATGTGGGCTTGAAGTAGGGGAGTGTGCTGATGCAAAGCATGTAAATAGCATATCCATCCTTCAAAAAAAGGCAGTGAAGATCATTTGTAAGCTTAGTTATAATGAGTCTTGCAAAGGAATATTCAAAAGTAAGAATCAACTAACACTGCCATCAATATATGTTTATAAAAAAGTTCAACTAATTTTAAAATACAAGCACTATAATAGTCTGAATAGTGATGTGCACATTTAAAACACTTGGAGAGACTATGATTATAATGTGGAAAGACGTAACGCAGAAAGTGCAGACGACAGCCCGTATTGCATGGAGATCAAATTTTATAACCAACTTACAAAAATTTATGAAGCTCAAGTGGAAAGTGATTTGAAATGGTCTGGAAGGAGTTTCTTATCAATAAATGTTTTTACTGTATTGAGGAATTCCTTTCAGAGGGGGACAATACTTTCATTTGTACAAATAGTATTTATATATACCAGTAATCAAGCAATATAACTTTTTTATCTTTATTGTCTGTAATTATTTGCACAAAGTTATGAGAGGAAGTGTAAAATATGTACACAATCCAAAACAAATCCTTGTGTTTGTCTATGGAGAATGGATGGATGAATGAATGAATGAATGAATGAATGAATGGAGTATGCTCAGAGAACTGCAGGCCATAAAGATTGTGGTTCATGCTTGGTCAGAAGACAATGAAAAGAAAGGCACTATTACCCAAAACATAGCTTCACCAAAATTGCAAATAAATAAACATGTAATTAAAAAACATTTAGTGCTGCTCACAGCCATTTAAATCACAATTTGCTCTCCAAACCTTATTATCCCATACAATTTACACTGACGCCTGTGACATCACCTGACTTAGTTTCAATATGTTACATTACCTTTGTTTTACTTTTCTTATCCATCTTTGCAACCACATTTCAAGAGACTTTCCATTCTATTCCACTGATCCTTCATGTCCTTCGCCATTTCTGACAGAATTAAAAGGTCATCAGCAAACGTCAAAGTTTTTATTTCTTCTCTGTTAACTTCAATTCCCTTTCCAAATTTCTGTACAAGTTTCAGATAACCCATTTATTCCTGTATTTTATCCCTACTGTCAGATTTTCAAAAAGTGTAGTCCAGCCAACAATGTCAAAAGGTTTCTCTAAATCTACAAATGCTATAAACATATGTTAGCCTTTCTTTGGAACCCAAACATCTTCACTGACATTGGGTTCTACGTCTTTCCACTCTTCTGTAAGTAATACATGTTGTTATTTGGTAACCATTGCTTATTAAACTGATGGTGCCATAATATCCACATCTGTCAACACCTGTCTTGGAGTCTGAGGGTATTTTGCACATCTCATATCTCTTGTGTACCAGGTGGAATGGTTTTGTCATGACTGGCTCTCTCAAGGATCTCAAAAATGCTGATGGAATGTCATCTGCTCCAGGTGCCTTGTTTAGAATTAGTTGTTTCAGCCCACTTTCAAATTCTTGTGGCGTTGTAATATTTCCCCTCTAAACTTCATCTACTGTTTCTTCTCTTTCCGTAACATTGTCTTAAAGTTCGTTTCCTTTGTACAGCCCTATATATTCCTGCTACTTTTCCTTTCCTTCTTTGCTTGATACTGACTTCCTATATGAACTCTTGCTATTAATACAGGTGCCTCTTTTTTTTCCAAAGTTCTTTTAATTTCTCTGTAGCTGGCATCTACAGCTTTGCATTTCTCCTCTAGCCAGTCCTGCTTTGATATTTTGCACTTTCTTTCAATCTCATTTTTTAGATGTTTGTATTTTCTTTGCCAGCTTCATTTTCTGAATTTTTATGTTTTCTCCTTTCATTAATTACATTCAATATCTTGTGTGTTATCCAAGGATTTATAATTGACCTTTGCCTGTTCACCTATTTATTCTCGACTGCCTTCAGCATTTCATCACTGAAGCTACCTATTAACCTTTTATTGTATTCCTTTCACCTGATTCAGTCAGTTCTTGCCTAATGCTCCCTTTGAAACTATCAACAAGCTCTGTTTCATTGAACTTATCTAGGTTCCATCTCCTTTAATTCGTGTTTCTGCAATTTCTTCAGTTTTAATGTGCAGTTCATAACCAATAAATTGTGATTAGTGTTAACATCTGTCCCAGGAAATGTTTTGTAATTTAAAACCTGGTTTTTAAAAATCTCCTTCTTACCTCTATATAATCTATCTGAGACCTTTTCGTGTCTCCAGATCTCTTCACGTATACAACCTTATTTCGTAATTTTTAATTCTGTGCAGCAATCTACAATACAGCAGCTTCCACTTTTGTTCCTTCTAGTCCATGTTCTAGTATTAGTCCTATTTGTCCTTCTCTTCTTTTCTCTACTATTGAATTCCAGTACTCGATGCCGTCATCATCAAACCATACAGTAGAGCTGCATGTCCTCTGGAAATATAAATGTTTCCCCTTGATTTCAGCCATTGGCAGTGCCAACATAGTAAGGCCATACAATTTAACATAACAAGGCCAAATCGGTTAATTATCCAGACTGCTACCTTTCTTTTGGAGCCATATCTCAATCAGGCTTCTCTACAGATACAGATAGCCCTCTAATGTGCTGCATTGTAAGTGACACACGCGAGAATGATACAGTGCTGAAACTTTGTGGAACTTGCCAAGAACTGTGTAGAAAGTGACTGTGAGTGAAATGCCAGCACTTTATTGCAGTACTGATTCTGACTGGAAAAATACTTCATACGTTTTACACAAATAAAAAAGTCAATGTTTCTTATTTGATTTGATATTTCTTTTTCTTCTCCTCTCCTCTCCTCTCCTCTCCTGCCTCCTGTCCCCTTTGGAATGTGGGTGTATTCCTCCAAATACTGGTGTTTGTGCTGCATCCTATATTACAATTCAAACATTAAATGTGAAATTAGGTTAGAAAAAGAATGGTGATTTAAAGATACATGTTGCTGTATTATAGTTCTGGTTGCTAATGGTCTCACCCTTCTCACTAAGTCTATCCTCATCACACTAATGTTTATAATAAAAGGTAGAAGAAAGATAATCCTTCATTTGTATAAAAATTCATTTGCTCAAATTATGAACTGTAACATATCTGTAAATGTGACATATTCCTCAAAATTACTGAAACCTTTATTAAAATATCAAGGAAACTGTCTAAATATGATAACTTTTGAAAGTTATATTCACACACTTAAATTCCCCAGTTCCAAACTAATTGTGTGAGCCTTATTGACAAACCTGCACTTACTATTTCCTGTTTTCTTTATAACTTTTTTGTTGCAGGTAAAGTAGGAAAGAAAGCTACAAAAATAATGAATGCAAAAGAAAGATGTGCAGTCAAAGGAGGAGAAAGCATGAGCACAGTTTCAAAGGAAAGTCTGAAACATCTCACAGAATTATACAAAGAAACATGCAAGCGATATGAAGATTATATACGTAACTTGATGGAGTTCTGTGAAGAGGCTGAAATTGAAGAAATAAATCGACAAAAAACCATTGAAAACTTGAAAACATTATTGGAAGCACGGTAATTCACTTTTTTATGGTATGTTGTTGGTAGAGACCTGGAAATGTAGTATCTATTTTTGGCAAAATTTGGATATAATATTTTCTTTTTAAATGATTACACATAAAAATGAAACTGGCTATTTTATAAAGGAGGAGGAAAAAAAGATGGTGGCTGGGGAGGTTTTTTGATTGGACTGTTTGCTTCTGCAAAAATTTCAACATTTATGTTCTTCTTTTGGCTGTGTTTAATTTTCAGCAAATGATTGTTTCTGTTGAGAAGCAGCAGCATTTTTCTACCTGTGAACTCAGTGCATCTCCAATGTGAGGTGTTTCTAGACATTATTTTTCTGTATACTGCCCAATTTGTTAGTTACAACATCAGCAGAATATTAATTTTGGCTCTTTGTGGGCATTCATAGCAGTGCTACATTTAGAATGGACAAAGTACTTAGTGTAGAAGTAGAACCAAAAATAACTCTATTTGCATGTTAGGGGAAGAATTTCAGTGCAGTGAAAATACATTGACAGATTTTGTTTTCTGGTTACTGTAGTGCAGAGTGTAGGCACTACAGACTAGCAGTCTGCCATGTGCACAAAAAATTAGAATTTTGACTGCCAGAGGGGAGAGCAGCGGTGTGTGGAAAGAAGCCCTGCCTCACTCTCGAGCCCATGTTCTGTGTTCCTGTGAAAGCAGAACTGACTCATTAAGGCTTTCGTGGCCACTTGTTGACAAACTGCCTATTGGCTTCTGTCTCGGGTTCTTCGGCTGACGTTCATGTAATGATTTTACTGATGTTTCACCAGCACGAGTGGATGGCATTGTCAAAGCTTCAGCCTCCATTGCTGGTGGTGAACTGGTGCCAAGCTCGCAGCTGCAGACTATATGTACCTGGCACGCCAACGTCCGAAATAAAATTTGCCAATGTGGGAGTTCTGGCTGTAGAGAACCACTATCACACGCGCTTGTTCAGAGAAGCTGTAGAAATACAAAAACACATGAACAGTTTCAATAAGAAAGAGGAAAGCCTTAAGTTAAATGGATCCTGGCTTCCCGTACTGCAGTGAATGACCGTCACAGGTAGCAAGAGGAGAACTGCGCCTGAAATGACCGAGGAGAAGCCCTCGGACGTTGGCACGCCAGGTAAATTTAGTCTGCGGCCGTGAGCTCAGCTCCAGTTCACCACCGGCGGTGGAGGGTGAAGTTTTGACAATGCCAGCCACTCGTGCTGGCGAAATGTCAGTCAAATCATTACATAAACGTCGGCCGAAGAACCGAAGACAGAAGCCAATAGGCAGTTTGTCAGAACTGACTCATAGTCACAGTATTAGCCAATCCCTTCTGGTGTTCTGAGGGTCATAATCAAAATTCATGGTGGACCAAGATTAGTCTTCTCACTCATTTCAAAATAAGAAAAGAAAATGACGAACAACACCCAACTCAAAGCATTTGGTAAGGGCTACGGGGCAATAGTCAAATAACCCACCCTAAAGAAATAGCAAACTTTGTTAATGTTTGCTTCAACAACATTGTTAAGAAATTACAACACAAATTTCCAGGCACATATGTCTTACCCACCCAGGATGAACCACCAAATTCTTTGGTACTCTGGAGCCCCAGCCTTTACAGCACCTCATGCCTTTCCATGTTACATGTCTGTCTTCCTGCTATTCTTTTTCCTCTCCTTTGGGAGACATGTTTTGTGTATTTTCGGGAATGCATTCTGAAGGTTTGGTTGCCTGGCATCGCAACAGTCCTTTGCCTGTTTTTTCCTTCTTTCTTCATGCTCCATCTCTTTTCCTTCTTCTGCTTCAGCAGTTGAGGTCTTTGTTTCTTCTTCCTCCCTGTGAACTCCTGAAGGCTAGCTCATGGCATTTGACACATAACAGGTGACTGGGTAATGTATACTTTCTTCTCCAGGTTGACAGATAGGGTTAGGGTTCACCCTTACCCCCAGCACAGACTGGAGCCAGGGAGGGGTGATTGCCTGAGCTTTTATCTTCCCAATTGCCATGTGGTCCCTCTGTCTGGAGCTCAAGGTGTAACATGAGGTGTGAACAACCAGCTAAGGTGGGTTAGCCCCCAATCTGAGGGGGGTCCCAATCGGAAGGAATGTGCCATCGGAGAGAGTGTCAAACATGTTGTTTTTTTTTTTTTTTTTTTTTAACAATGATCCAATTGTCTAATAAACGTAAATGGATTGAGACTAATGATTAAATGATTCTCCCAGCTGCATCTCAGTTCCTCATGGTGTCACACATTGGAGAAGGCCAGTCTTTTGCTACAGTGAATCTGTTTATTATTCAGAAATGTGTTGATGCAATTACAGGCCCTGTGAAGTCCTGCTCTCGCTTACGTAATGGGACTTTGCTTCTGGAGACCAATTCTGGTACCACGCACTGTGGATTTTGAACCCGTGCCAGATGGCATGGACGTCGAAGACCCCTAGAGGTCTCTGCACCATCGCGCAGTAAGGCGTGACGGCGCATGCCTCCTGGACCATGTTTAATGTGAAGGCACCACAGTGGAACATGTAGTCCCAGTGGCCAATAGCAGCATCCCCGATCATGTGTTTAAGCGCCTGCCTCTCGCTCAGCCAGTGCTTGCGACTATTGACATCTCGCCTCAGACAGCGTATTTACGTTACTTTGTTCTGTGTACGAGTGGATGTGGTTGATTCATGAGGTCTTCTTGTGACTCCGTTGTTTCTTGCTTGTTGTGGTTCATAAGGTCTCGCTCGGTTGTCCTTTGTTGTTTGTGTCTGTCCTCTCCTGTTTGTGTTGTTGTTCGCGGCAACCCCGCAGCTGTTCCGGTCGCAGTTACAACACCAATTGTGATTTTCAAGCCCAGCAACTACTTCCAGCTTCACTCCTCCATGGATATCCTGTTCATGTTGAGACCCATTGTATGCTGAATTCTTCGTGTGTTGTTAATTACTTGATGGTCTGACCAAAAGGGAAATCCAACATTATCTCTCTGATAATGACATCACTGTGGTCTATCGGGTAATGAAAAAGGTTGATGAAAACTTGGTACCTACACCCTATCTTTTTCTCATCTTTGATCGAGTTGTGCTTCCATCGAAGATTAAGGCAGGCTATGATGCCATCATGGTCCGACTATACGTTCCAAACCCGATGCATTGCTGCCAGTGTCAACATTATAACCCCACTCACGAGTCCTGTCAAAACACGGCCACTTGTATTACTTGTGGTAGAGATATTCATGAGAGTGATTGCCCACCTACGTCTCTACAATGTATCATTTGTAGTGGCGACCATGCTGCCTTATTTCGTGAGTATTCTTTGTATCTCGATGAGCAGGTTGTTCAGGAGATCTGAGTGAAGGAAAAAGTACCGTACCCTGTCGTCTGCAAGTTGTTACCTAGTTGAAACCCCTGAATTATATCATCTGGCACTTATAGTACTATTCTGCCTATGCCTTGCTCCACAGAGTACATGGCCGTGCAGAGTTGTGATCTCCAATTCTGTATTGCAGCTGTGAAATCACCCTGTATCATAGTAGCATCCCCATCTCCTTCTCCTATTGCTGCACATCAAGGCACGAAATCTTTGCCCCCTGCGGTGGCGAAATCACCTGCTACACAACTGGGAGGCCAGAAAGGACAAAGGGAACACTCCCGTGATGAATTCTTACATCTCTTTAGCCAACAAATGTCTGGGGCTTTGTCAGCCAACCATAAAAGCTCTAAGAAATTGAACAAAGGCAAACAGTCTTCTCCTTCCCTGAGTTGGAGATCCCCTTCAAGAATGCTGCCGTGTGATACCCTCATCTGGCCAACCTCCATTTCACTGGTGCACTGCCTAGCATTTTTCTACCCTGGAGTCTCCAGGCTGATCTAGGGAGAATGCTGACACCTCTGTAGATTTCATGGAACAGGATCCTCTGCAACCTGTAGCAGGGAGTCTTCGAAGGCTGGCACTTGGCAGCTGCCTAGGTGACTGCCTTGTTTATTCCCTCCTCCCCATTCCCCATTATGACTCTTCTCCAATGGAGCATTTGCGGCATTACATCCAACAAGGTGAAATCATGGCTGCTCTGGAATTGCAGCGTCTGATTGTTTTCTGCTTCCAAGAAATGAAATATCATCCTTGTGATCTCTTTGACGTCTTGTGTTTCCTTCTAGTCTGCTTTGATCTTCTCCCTGAGGATGGTGTTCCATCTCACAGGGGAGTCATGCTGCTGATCAGGGATGATGTCTATAGCCAAATCATCTCATTGAACACCCAGCTGCAAGCTGCTGCAGTCCACATTTTCCTTTCTCGTTACACCTTTATTTATTTATTTATTTATTTACATGTCAAGTTCCATAGGACCAAATTGAAGAGCAAATCTCCAAGGTCATGGAATGTGTCAGTACATGAAATTACAATTTAAAAGTAATAACAGATAAAAATAAAATGTTCATGAACCCAAAATAAGTCAAGCCACAAGTTTAAGTAAAAGCAATCAACAATACATCATAAGAATCATTTTAATTTTTCAAAGAACTCCTCGACAGAAGAGAAGGATTGACCCATGAGGAAAATCTTCAGTTTCTTTAAGATTTTTGAATTATTGTGGTAGCTTATTGAAAATGGATGCGGCAGTATACTGCACACCTTTCTTCACGAGAGTTACGGAAGTCCGATCCAAATGCAGGTTTGATTTCTGCCGGGTATTAACTGAGTGAAAGCTGCTTATCCTTGGGAATAAGCTGATATTGTTAACGAGAAATGACAGTAGTACCCATTTCTGATCCAAAAATATCCTTTTAGAATGGGAAGAGTTACCCTAAAATATAATACCATATGACATAAGCGAATGAAAATAACCAAATTAGACTAATTTTCGTGTCAAACGATCACTTACTTCAGATACTGTTCAAATAGTAGAAATGGCAGCATTATGTCTTTGAATGAACGTGGGATTTCTATGACAGTTTACTATCCATATGAACACCTAGAAATCTGAACTGTTCAGTTTCACTAATCATATGCTCATTCTGTGAAATTAAAATGTCAGGCTTTGTTGTATTTTGTGATCAACATAATCAAACACCTTAGTTAAATAAAAAAATATGCCTAGTGTTCGAAACCTTTTCTTTAACCCATCCAGTACGTAGCAGAGAAAAGAGAATATAGCATTTTCAGTTGTTAAACAACTTCTAAAGCCAAACTGTACATTTGATAGCAAATTGTGTTATATAAAATCATCAATTATCCTTACATGCACAGCCTTTTCAATAACATTAGCAAACACTGATGGCATAGAAATAGGTCTAAAATTGTCTACATTATCCATTTCTCTCTTTTTATAAAGGCTTTACTACTGAGTGCTTTAATCATTCAGAAGACTGACTATTCCTAAATGAAAAATTACAAATATGGCTAAGTAAAGGGCTAACATGTGCAGCACAGTACTTTAATATTCTGCTAGGCACTACATCATATCCATGAAAGTCTTTAGTCTTCAGTGATTTAATTATTGACTCAATCTCTTCCTTGTCTGTATCACAGAGGAGTCTTTCAGACACCAATCTGGGAAAATGCATTTGCCAAGAGAGTTATAACATTTCCCGTAGAAACTAAATTTTTATTTAATTCGCCAGCAATTCTCAGAAAATGATGGTTAAATACTGTACATATATCTGATTTATCAGTAACAGAAATATTTTTACTACAAACTGACTTTATATTGCCGACTTTGTGCTGCTGACCAGACACTTCCTTCACAACTGACCATATGGTTTTAATTTTATCCTGTGTATTAGCTATTATATTTGCATACCACATACTCTTTGCCTTCCTAATAATTTTTTTTAGCACCTTACAGTACTGTCTGTAATGGGCTACTGTAGCTGATTGTAACTACTTGTAACATTTTGATATAATTCCCGCTTTGTTCTACATAATATCCTTATCGCATTAGTCAGCCACCCAGGCTGCCTTTTACTGCTAATACCCTGTTTAGAACATTCTAATCGAAAGCAACTCTCAGAAAGCATGAGAAATGTGTTAAGGAAAGCATTATATTTGTCATCTATGTCGTAGGCTTTATAAACATCCTGTCAGTCTTGTTCCTTGACAAGGTTTAAAAAACTCTCTATTACCATTGGATTAGTTTTTGTACATACTTTGTAATTATATGTGACATTTGCTTGAGTAGAAAAGCCTTTTAGTGTTAAAATTTGTGCATCATAATCTGGGAGGCCGACACCCTTTTACTAACAGAATGCCCATCTAGTAATGAAGAATGAGTAAAAATATTGTCAATGGCTGTGCTACTGTTCCTCTGCACCCTACTTTGAAAAAGCACAGTCTGCATCAGCTCAAATGAATTTAGGAGATCTACCAACACCCTTTTTCTTGCACAATCATATACAAAATTAATATTGAAGTCACCATGTATAACTAATTTCTGGTACCTCCTATAAAGTGAACCAAGAACACTCTCTGGCTTGACCAGAAATGCTCTGAAGTCAGAGCTAGGGAATCTATTAACAACAATTAGAAGTTTAGTTTCACTAAATTCAACTGCCCCTGCACAACATTCAAATATATGTTCAGTGCAGCATCATGATACATCTATGGAGTGAAATGGAATATTGTTGTTTTAGGTACATGGCCACTCCCTCACTCTGCAAGGAACTCCTTGAAAAACAGCCAGCAAAGGAAGCCTCTGAATTGTCAAATTATTAAAGTGGAGCTCCGATATATCAATGTTTTCACAGTCAACATCTATAAGCAGTTAACTGACATTCGCTGTATTGTGACTCGCCGATCTTTCAAAGTGCCGCCTCACAGTTACGTGCATCCTCTACATGCGGCGCTGTCTGCCAGCCATGTAGCAGCCGCGCCACCTAAGTGACCAGCCAGCCAGCGGCCGCTAGACTTGGACTCAGTGCTGATTTGACTGTTACCGTGTACACATGTCTTACTTTGTCTACTTGCTCTGTGACTTACATGTATTGTGTCATCTTTGAAATATATGTGTTCAACTTGACGTTATAACAATTCGCGATGAGGTAGTGGATTTTTTCTTTTCGTCATTGACCCGCAGGTTTCCATGGCTACTTTAGAGCAACTTTTGCAAGGTCTCATAGAACAGCAAACGCTTCTCACGAATGTGATTTGTGGTTTCGTCACGGCATCAAATGCGGGGCGTCTCTCGTCGTTGTATCCACCTCGTTTTCCTTCTTACGACGAGACAGCGGAAGACTGGTCCGATTACGAAAAACATCTTCGACAGCACTTCTTGGCATTTCATGTCGCGGACGAACAAACATGTAAGTCTCTGTTCCTTTCATGGATTTCACCTCAAATGTATCGGTTGTTGTCGCAATTGGCTCCTTTGAAAGATCCTGCATCTTTGTCCTTTGCTGAAATGTGCTCACTTCTGTCCATCTATTTTCAAAAGCAAACACATGTGGTAGCCTCTTGTGTTACCTTTTATCGTTGTCAAAAACAACCGAATCAATCCTATCGTGCTTGGGCTCCTGAACTTCACGGCCTCAGTAGAAAGTGTCAATTTGTTACTGAATTTCATAAAGAATCCTATGCTGATTCCATGGTACGGGATGCTATTATCCGGCAATGTGCCCTTCAGTTGGCAAATCCGACTCTAGATGAAGTCCTATCCATGGCACAGTCTTTTGAAATTTCTCGCGCCGCTGGAGCGCAAATAGAGGTGTGGGGTGATGTCGGGGAAATACAACCTCTGTGCGCTGTTAACGACACGTGCGGCATGTCCCCGCCGGCCGACATGGCCGCAGTACACTCCCAAGCACAGCCTCAGCCTAACCGTAAACAAACCTCTAAGAAACTGCAGCAAAACCCCCGGCAACTTCCTTCATGTCCGTGGTGTTTTACGAAACATTCACGGGAGGATTGTCGCCAACGTTGGGCCGTGTGTCACAACTGCAAAAAGAAGGGTCATGTGTCATCCGTTTGCAAATTCGACTGCATACATGATGTTCATGAACATGATGCTGATTCTGATTCTGTGTTGTCTGTCAATTGTACCTCTTCCCTTTCATGGAAGTAATTCCTCACTGTCCAAATACTTGGTCGAGATGTTTGCATGCAGGTGGATACTGGTTCTGCTGCCACTATCATCAATTCTCAGACATATCTTCAGTTGGGTTCTCCAATCCTGTCACCTGTCACTAGGCAATTACGGACTTACAATAAACAGAAGATTTCTCTCTTGGGATAATTTGATGCTGAGGTATCTTCAAATCTGTCGTTCGCACTGTTCCCATATTTGTGGTTGACCATAGTAACGCGGAGAATCTTTTTGGTTTTGATGCCTTTCGCGTTTTTGGGTTCTCCATAGATGACTCTGTCAATATCGTCTCTGATGCTAATCCTTATGTTCACTTGGACTCCTTGTCGACGACATTTTAATCCCTTTTTTCTCCTGGGTTAAGCCATGCAAACGACTTTGAAGCTCATATCACGCTCAAACCCACTGCTCGACCTAAGTTTTTTCGGGCTCGGCCCACTCATGTGGCCCTTCGTGATCGGGTCAAACAGGAGCTGGATCATCTCACTGCTTCAGGGGTCTAGTTTGCTGTCACTTCCAGTGAGTGGTCCTCTCCTGTCATTGTCGTTGCTTAGCCCAATGGCGATATTCGTCTCTGTGGCGATTTTAAAGCCACTGTAAATGCTCAATGCCTCATCGACACTTACCCTATGCCCCGACCTGAAGAATTGTTCACTAAATTTGTTGGAGGCCAGTATGTTTCTAAAACTGACCTGTCAGAAGCTTATCATCAACTTCCTCTCGACTCTGCTTCCCAGCAGTTTCTGGTCCTTAACACCGCCTTTTGGCCTCTATCAATACCAATGATTGCCATTCGTGGTTGCCAGCACCCCTGCTCTCTTTCAGCGATTCTTGGAACAATTATCGCTCCCTGTCCCTGGGTGTATCAATTACATGGACGACATTGTTGTCACTGACTCCACCACTGAAGAACATCTTCAGAATCTCCGCTCACTTTTTCATGTCTTACAGACTGCCGGTCTTAAGTGTAATCTTCAGAAATCACAATTTTTTCAGGCATCTATCACATACTTGGGGTTCCAACTCTCTCGGGATGCTATTCGTCCGCTTCAGCAAACTGTCGCTGCGATCGATGCCCTCCCTTGCCCTACATCTGTTAAGGAACTGCAGGCCTTCTTGGGGAAAATAGCATACTATCACAGGTTTTTACCATCTGCGGCTTCGGTGGCTCAGCCATTGCATCGCCTGTTGCATAAAAATGTGCCCTTTCATTGGTCCGCATCGTGCGATGCGGCTTTCCAGAAATTGAAGACTATGCTGAAACAGGCCCCGTGCTTGGCTACTTATCGACCTGGCCAACGTCTCGTTCTTGCCACGGACGCCTCTCAATACGGTGTTGGTGCAGTCCTTGCGCACCGTTTTCCTGACAGTTCTGAACAACCCGTTGCATATGCCTCCAAAACATTCACGGATGCCCAACAAAAATATTCTCAAATTGAAAAAGAAGCCTTGGCCATTATTTATGCTCTTCATAAGTTTGGTGTTTTTCTCTATGGATCCAAATTTGATCTTGTTACGGACCACAAACCACTTGTTTCCTTGTTTCATCCATCAATGTCACTTCCCGGCAAGGCTGCACACCGCCTCCAGCGTTGGGCTCTTTACTTGTCTCGTTTCAATTATGAGATTCATTTCCAGCCGACGGCTCAACATACGAATGCTGATGCACTGTCTCACCTTCCCATGGGTCCTGATCTGGCATTTAATAGGGATGAACTTTTGTGTTTCCACCTGGATGTTGCCGAGCAGCAGGTTGTGGATGGGTTCCCCATCACTGGGTACCGGCTGGCGGCTGCTACGGGTTCTGACCCTACCCGCTCCTGGGTTTTAAGCTGTATTCAGAAGGGTTGGCCAGATCGTCCGTCCGCTAAGACTTCTGATCCGTTGCTGAACTACTACGCTTTGTGTTACTGCCTCACGGCTAGGGATGGTGTTATCCTCCTTTCCACCGAAAATGCTTCGCTACGTCTTGTGGTACCTGTGTCTTTGTGTGCTTCGGCCTTGCGCCTCCTTCACCAAGGGCACTGGGGTGTCTCTCTCACAAAATCTCTTGTGCACCATCATGTGTACTGGCCCGGCATCGACTCTGAAATTGCACACATGGCCGCTGCCTGCGGCCCTTGTGCATCACAGGGCGCCGCCCCGAACTCATCTTCGTCACCGTGGCCTTCCCCTGAGAAGCCCTGTGAGTGTATTCATGCTGACTTCGTGGTACCTCTTTTAGTTACTCGTAATTGACACCTACTCTAACTTTCCTTTCATTGTCCGTTGCACGTCGCCTACCACTGCGGCAACCACAAATGCTCTAGCTCGCATTTTCTCTTTGGAAGGCCTTCCCTCTACTCTTGTTAATGATAATGGTCCACAATTTGCCTCTTCCGAATTCGGATTTTTGTACCCGTTACGGAGTTATGCATGTCACGGCCCCTCAGTTGCATCCACAGTCAAACGTGAGGCAGAACGACTGGTCCGCACATTTAAGGCTCAGATGAGGAAACTCCCAACTTCTTCTGCTGCTGATGATGCGCTTCTCCAATTTCTGGCTTCTTACCATTTCAGCCCCATGGCCGACCACAGCTCGGCTGAGCTCTTACATGTCCCACAGCCCCGCACACTACTTCACCTTCTGCGGCCTTCCACCTCACGGCCGTGGGTGCCTTTGCTTGGCTGGTTCACTGCCGGCGACCTTGTATGGGTACGGGGATATGGCAGGCGACCAAAATGGAGTCCTGGCCGCATCTTATGACACCGTGGCCAATGCCTGTATGAAATCCAGACGGACACGGGTGTTGCAGTGCGTCATTCGGACCAGCTTCAGCCTCGTGTGCCAGCAACACCTGTTCCGGATGCCGCTACACCATCTTCGGCTCTACCTGACGCTCGGGATCTTGGCATCTCTCATTACTCACAAAGCAGCCCTCTCACCATTATCTCGGTGCCAGCGCAAGAACGGATGCCACCAGGAGACGTGTCCATGCAGGAACCAGATGACCATCATCTGTCAGAGCAACTCTACTCTCCTCCTTCTCCTACGGATGCCGATGCATCGCCCATGTCTCCTGTTATAACAACCGCACTTGCCGCAACGGGCAGATTGGTGCACGGGGCCCCAGCAGATTCGTCTCCTACGTCTACTGTCATCTCGACCCGTCATCATTGGGGACACTTCCATCCGTACGGGAAGCCTCCTCCTCGAGACTTTATGGCCAGTCAAACAACACCTATGGACGTTAGCAATCTACAGGCCACCTCCATCAAGACCAGTGCAAAAATTCAGAGGAGGGAAAAGTGTTGTGACTCGCCGATCTTTCAAAGTGCCGTCGCGCAGTTATGCACGTCCTCTACATGCGGCGCTGTCTGCCAGCCATGCAGGAGCTGTGCCACCTAAGCGGCCAGCCAGCCAGCGGCCGCTAGACTTGGACTCAGTGCTGATTTGACTGTTACCGTGTACACATGTCTTACTTTGTCTACTTTATCTGTGATTTACATGTATTGTGTCGTCTCTGAAATATATGTGTTCAACTTGATGTTATAACAGTACTGTTCACCAAATATTTGAGTTCTCTGACCTCCTCGCACCCAAATGTGCATCTAAACTATCTCTTTATAGTTGCACAGACCTTGTGTCAAAAAATTCCTCATGCAATGAAACGACAAACAAGCTACAATAAATCCTGAAATAAAACACTGCAAATTACCCCTCCAAATAATCTCATAATCGAAAAACAGATACAGTTATTTCTTAACCTAGTTTCCCCTTTTCATCCATCTCTAGAGTACACATATCCTGTTTGATCCACCCGTCAATTTTGTACTCGTCCCAAAATAATTCATTAAATGCTTCTTTTGCCCCACTTTCATTTTTTCTCCCTTCTAGACCTCTCACTATCTTAAACTCCTCTAGAGTCCACAAATGAGGCAATAACGATCGTAACGTTCTACCATACCATCACCAATCAGTTACAGTAAAATCACATTTCTCCTTGAGATACCATTCTGTCCAAATATCACTTTGTATATTAGAATCAAACTCACTGTATTCTCACTTAAAATTATTGACATTAGTAGCTACAACATCATTATCATGAAATAAAGCATTACTTTTTACTTCTACATCATTACAAACACCCTTACAAATAGGATTTTCAACAGCCGCTGATACATCATACAACTCACTACATAAAACCTCATTTCCCCTCCATCAACAATTCACCAATATAAAAACCGTTCATAGTTTCACCATTCTCTGCCGTTAATCGCATAAATTGTAGCTACAGCGTCGTGCAATTTCAGACTCAACAGTACCATTAAATTCCGCTGTGTTTTAATTTAAACCTGGCCATAATACCTTTTCATCTCCTACATGCTCCTGCGCCACATTAATTTCAGATCACACATCAAATTCAGATCTGCACTCATTCTCAAACAAACATTCAAGATCCACAGATCCATTCAGAATTTGGGATTCACCTCCATTAGTAGAAAGATATGCACAGATGTCTTCCTCTGAAATATCAATACCGGCAGCTTCAACTTTCATAACTTCAGCACATAAACCATCACTACTACCTTCCTTCAAAAATAATACACCAATATCGTCTGATACACACACAAATTCATCAACAGCTGGCGAGACTAATTCTACGCTGCCCTTATTAACCTCCTTAACAACTTCCCCGTCACATTATCACCTGAGACATCATCACATTCATCACTATAATCGTCACAGTTGGTTAGTACCTCTTTAGAATTTTCTTTACCATCTAACTCCACCAAATTCAGCTCCACCTCAGCCCCTTTTGGCACATAGAATCTTTCATTGTATTAACATTCACACACTCTTTCGTCTCACATTCATAAAACAAATCATTTAGCCCTAAATCGTCATCATCGCCTTTATCATTATCTTTCATTATCTTAGGATTATGCCTTTGACGTACGATCTGATTTGCAAATTTACGTATTTGATTCTCATCTCTTACTAATTGCATTTCAATATTCTGGTACCTTTCTGCTGATTTGTTAACACCTACCACATTTCCTTCACTCATGTCCTATTCGTCGCCACTTTATTTTGCCATCTCCGGACCTGAGATGCAGCAAAACTTAGTTTCCTGATCTCCCATTATGCTGGTTCATTTTGCCAGGTGCTGGTCCCTCAAATCTATGTTATTGGTGTCAGTCCCTGTCATGAAAGTATCTGTTCCCATTACTCTTTTGAAATTTATCATTGGATGTGTTCCTGTTACCATTTCCCTTATCAAAACTGCCATTTGCATTTTGTTGATAACTTCCTGGATGTCTTTAATATCGATTACTCGGACTGTAGTTATGATTTCCACTCTGAAAACTATTTGTCTACTTACTTTGCAGTTTAAATTTCTATGCCCATTCTAATTTTTCTACAAAGTCCAAAAATTCATCTATTGAGTTGCTAGGACTGTGCAATAGATCCCACTGCAAATTTTTTGGTAACCGCCTTTTCAACATCGTAATTTCAGTAAGCACTCCCTATGGACGTTTTACGTGCATTAATCTCACAAGTTCAAGTTTACAAAATTCTTGCATTGACCCGTTCCCATATTTAAATGTTGGCTCATTCAGAAACTCATTTTGGAGTCGCGTTTGCTTTGCTTTACTCCAGAACTTGTTCAGGAAACTGCTTTCAGGTATTTCACAGGTAGTGTGTATATTTGCCCACAATTGCTGCTCACCTTCCAAATGTCTTTTCACGAATTTTATCTTCACTTCGTCAGACATTCCCCTTATAAAACCATCCCTGCATGCTGCTAGAAAATTTACTGGGTGATATTTCCTGTCGTCTGCAAAACATTTGACCA
This sequence comes from Schistocerca piceifrons, assembly GCF_021461385.2. NCBI lineage: Eukaryota > Metazoa > Arthropoda > Insecta > Orthoptera > Acrididae > Schistocerca > Schistocerca piceifrons. The sequence continues at coordinate 149,307,375 of NC_060149.1, read as the reverse complement.
ATCCCAAGTTCTCAATGGAACACTGATCACTGTAGAGGTTTGATGTGCAGCTAAAGAATTCGGTTCACTTTTTATTTCATTGATTTTCTTTTTAACTTCACTATTTTCAAGTTTAATTCCAGATTCCACTTGTTTCTTTATTTTATCTACTTCTTTCTCCCCTTTCCCTAGTTGAACGGACAAGTGGTTTATAGCCTCTGTCGTCTCAGCCATTAGAGCACCTTGCCTACTCATACAATTTCTTACGTTGCCTCCCAGATCTGCATGCAGCTTCTCCAGCTTATAACTGAAATTTTTCTCCGCTTGATCTGCCTTAGAGTCAAGTATCTTAACTTCAACAGAAATTTTACCCATTTCATCCCGAATGGTTTTTAATTTTCCGTCAATCAATTCCTCGATTCCACTAGCCAGTTTACCTGCTTCATCTTTCACAACCAAAGACATTTTGGATTGAATCGAATTTATTTTTAAATTTACATCAACCATATCGGTTTTAACAGAGTCAATTTTTAAATTTACGTGACCATTATCGGTTGACCAATTTTGAATCGCAATCCTCTTACAATTTGCATTAATTGCGAAATCGTGTCTCCCCAAATTCATCTCCCTTGCCTGATTTTGGACTAAATTCACCGCCGATCACGCGCTACCGCTCTGACTTCAGGCTAAGCGGCTCACTAGTATTTTTGGACCCACACAAACTGGCTGACTGCTTAATTTTAGCGATGTCTGTTATTGGCGATAGAACTACAGAGCCATACATAATCTCACTATCAGTGCAGGTACTTAGCTTTGTCATGCTGGATCAAGCTATGGTATTGCTGCTGATGTTGCAGTTGAAGGCAATGCTGAAGATCTTGTAGCCTCTGCTGCAGTACTGCAACTGCCGCTGCGCGATGAATCGCCATTGAAGATGCCTCTGCTGGCTGCTTTTGATGTCGCCTCTTCTTTCGCATTACTTTTTTTTTTCACTCCTAACCACTACTAAAGCTCGGTGCACACAACTGTTGCAAAATTCATAGCTCAGAGCCCCCACGCAAACTGCCTAAACTGCCACAGACTTGGGACCTAGGTCACAGAATGTCATCAACTGTGAGAATTAACAATTGTAATTTCCCATCTGTTAAAGAAACCTAATATACAGTCCTGAACTGATCTCTCATTTAACTTTTGCGAGAGGTCCTGCCTATTGAAGTTCAGATAACACTTTTGGAAACACTTTGCAGAATTCAAGTCCAATTTTAAAACTTTCCACAGTTCATATTCCACAACTAACACTTTCCAAAATCCAATCCTGCTCCAACACTTTGCAAGCTTCTTACCCCTCGCCTAATACTTTCCAAATTCCTATCCCAGACGAGCCCCCAATTTCGAGCTAACAACCCAAAGATGTTTGGGCTCACATGCTGTTCCTCTTCATCAAATGTCTTGGCTCAAACTCATCTAGGGGTTGAACCACATGTGTCACATTACACCCCCTAAATTAGACACTTGTGACCCTTTGTTTAAATTGCCTGGCTGATGGCAAGTTTGAGAAATACAAAGTTAACATAACATATAATAACAATAATAATAATAATAATAATATTGGGAACTAAATTAATGATTCATAAATGATGTAGGCCACACAGTTGCAATTTGGTTAGAATGATGTTTGTTTAGAAAGCAAACTAATAGCAAAAGTGGTCGTATTTAGAGTTACTGTTACACTCGTGTGAATATCCATTTGACACACTTCGATCGTTCACAATCTCATTGTGAATTACAAGTTCAATTCTCCACCTTGTTGACTATGCGAAAAGTTAGAGTTCACACCAGGCACACAGCTGCTCACTGCTCAGAGACTAGGTCCAGCAATACCACACAACGCAAAATTTTCTGAGTCATTTCAGGTCCTAGCTGCCTAAAGACCAACTGTCTACTTTCATGTCTCAATCCAAACTGTACCCTCTGGTGTCTCCAACCGAACTGTACTCTTTGGAGTCTCGATCAGAACTTTCCGCTTTCGCATCTGCACCAGTACTCCCTCTGCCCATCCCCGGCCGCATTTTCTGTGTGCTGAGAATTGTCGCTCAACTGACTAGTGCAGTTCCCTTCCCTGAAGCCGTCCATCTGATTGGCTACATCTTATTTTACATTTTAACATATTTAAATAATCAAAGCTGGACCACTTTCATGTTCTAAATAAAGTAACAATAATATCCATTACATAATAAATGTTAAATTATTTTACCATAAAACTAAACAATTTCCTTCTTAGCTTTGAATGCCACAGTCAGTAGCCTTGCACCAATGTGCTTTCTGATAAATAAATAAAGAGCAAAAGTAACTACTATGCATGAAAAATTACAACAAATATTCTATTACCTAATGATTCAATAAGGTGTCATGCTGTCATCATTCAATGTGTTTTGTGTGGTGGAAATGATGATCTGATGCTTAACTGTAAATACTGCTAATTTAAATTTACTATATTTTTTAAAGAAATAAAGTTACAGTGTTGATATTTACAACATCTGTCATTTTAATGATGCGCTTGTATATGAAATGTCAATCATTAAGATTGGCCAAAGCGTTCAGGTTTTAGGATTCAAGTCTTTGTTAATTTCACTTTAACAGTAAATCCTAAACTATTATAGATATGATCAATATTCAAGTTTTATTGGGATCACCATGAAAATTTACGGAGGATGGCAGATTAAAATTACTGTGGCTTGATTCCGTGCATTACTACAGAATTAAATAGTTTTCATAAATGTTTTCCTTTATGGTCGATCTTAGGTCTGCCATATTTAACACTGCTACATTTCCTTGGCCACAAAGGCTTCTACTGGGTTTCCTTTTGATGTAGGTTCTCGTCTGTCTCACTTACACACTACAGCACTTAGGCCTAAATAGACAATAGACGCCTGTGAATTTCCCCATCTTGTGGTGAATATGCGCCCTTTGTGACACACCGTCCTCGATGACAGGGTTCGTTTCACAATTCCTGTAAGCTGATTCTTTCGGCCATATATTTAAATGAGAGCACAATGCTCATTAACTCACAGAGTGCAGTGGGTTTCTTTTAGCGTCTTTACATCTTGGGCTTGTTGCTCTCCAGTTCCATGAAACTACAAAATTCTGTGGCTCATACTAGATAGAAAACTTTCATGGTCCTCCCACATGTCGTACCTGACTGCACCATGTACCCGGTTCCTCAATGTTCCACATGCCCTAAGCGATAAGTCCTGGGGAGCAGATCAGGCCACCCTCTTCCATTTATACCAATCCCTTGTCCAATCAAAACTAGGGTATGGGTGTTTCATTTATTCATATGCACGTTCATCTGTCTTATGCTGTCTTAACACAACCCACCATCATGGAATACGTTTGGCCACTGGCACATTTTACACAAGCCTGGTTGAGAGTCGCTGTGCAGAGGCTGCCGATCTACCACTGTCATATCAGCATGATGTCCTCCTCAGCAGATACGCATGCCATTTATCTTCCATGCCCAGCCATCCATCCTATGCCTCCTTTTTCAATGACTCCCTTGACCGCCAGTATGGAAAGTGCCCTTCTTCTCAGTTACCTCCAGGGGTTCACTTTCGGCTGCTGCTCTGGCATCTTAACTTCACACTACCTGCCACATTACTGATGGGTGTGGACCCTTCACCACCTAGGATACATGTGGTGGCCTGTGTTCATCTTGGATTTCATTCACTTCCCAAGGACACCACTCCAAATTCAATCTATCACTGTAAGTTTCTAGACCTTCACTCACAATATAGCAATAGCACCTTCAGTACACTGATGGCTCTAATACCGACTGTGGTGTCGAGTGTGCTTTTGTCAATGGCACCGACCATTTCTGATTTTGGCTTCCAGAACACTGCTAAATTTTTGCAGCAGAGCTCTTCCCCCTCTATCAGGCTACCCAGCACATCCAGCAACACAGGCTTTTTAATTGTGTCATATGCTCCGATTCTCCAATGCCCTACAGAGGGTCTGTGTGCTGTACACAGCCCATCCTTTAGTGCATTGGGTCCAAGAAAGCTTCCACTTGCTTGCTGTTGAGGGAGCCACCATGCTGCTCATGTGGGTTTCTGGTTATGTTGGTCTGATGGGAAATGAGATTGCTGAAGCTGCCGCCATGTAGTCCTCCTACCTTGGCCTGCTAGCTCTTCCATTCCTTCTGATAATCTCCTCCATGTTGTCGTCTGTCAGCAGATTGTGTCACTTTGGCATCACCAGTAGCCTTCTCTTCACGGAAACAAGCTCTGAGGAATTAATTAAACCTCTCCAAATCACTTGGCCAACCTCCTCTCGGCTCTCTCCTCACGAGGAGATCATTTTAGTTAGTTTGCGCATTGGGCACTGACCTTTTAGGCATCTCCATTAGTTAAGTGGTGATTCCCCACCACTTTGTGCTCATTGTCATCAACCCTTGATTTTTCACCATTTCCCAACCCAACGGACTTTTTTTAACTGCTTATGTTCAAGTGTATGTTTGCCGTCTAAGTTATCGAGCAGTTTAGTGAATGACCTTTTAACTGTCATAGCAGTATGGCAAAGGACATTATTCTTTGGGTAGGGAACTCCACTGCCTCTACAGCATATTTTGTGGACCTTTCTCCAAGGGGATTTGTAGCTTTCTTTCCTTCTGTCGATTGGGCTTAACGTATAGTCGCTTCTAACTTCTTCAACTTATTGGTATTCTAAGGTTATGACACAAGTGCTTATGACCTTAGTTGTTTTTGCACCCTAAAATTATTACATAAATTAGAGGTGTGGCTAATAAATTAGAGGTGTGGCTAAGAAATGGTTTAAGTCGTACCTAGAACAAGATGAGGTATCACATATTTCAAAAGGATTTCTAGTAAAACACCTGTCAGATACAAAATATATTAATAGAGGCAATCCCACAGGAGAGTGCATTAGGTCCATTCCATTTTCTTATTTGCTTTAACAATTTCTCACAGTGTGTTGGACATGGAGAAAAAACATGTTTGCCTATGACAGCAACATAGTGATGACAGCTAAAATTCCAAAACAGTTGACAGAACATGCTGATGCAGTCCTTAAAGATGTTCACAATTGGTCACTGAGAAATAAAGTAACTCTAAACATAAAGAAAACTAATTGTATGTACTTCTGGTTGAATAAAAAACACAGTGATGCTAGATTCAGAATTGATGATTATGTGTTAGAATGTGTAACAGACACCAAATTCTTGGGGTTCAAGGTAGAGTGTCAGTTGAAATGGACAGTACAACCACAGCATGTTATGCTTTGTGAATACTTGCATCAGTTTGCAATATTTCATCCCTCCAAGTAACCTATTTTGGATTTATCAAGTGGTGTTCAGTAAGTAATGCAGTACTTTTTTTTCTGAAAGCAGATTTGTTTTATTCAGGATTCCAATACACCATATTATTCCCTATTCTTTTGGTTACAGAACCCTGTTTTTCAATATTAATCTCTGTTCAGTGTGACAAGCTTATGCAACCTTACTGGGAGGGCCTGTATGTGAACATGGTACCACTCTACTGATCAACATCAGAGCCAACATCTTGCTGCATCAATAACCTCCCTGTTGGCCACGCACTTCATTGGGCAAAATGGGTGGAAGCTGAAAGGTGTGAGACACAGGCTGTAGGGTGGATTAGGAAGAACAGTTCAAAAATGACTTTCTTCCATCTTACAATGCTGCGATGTATTCTTTTGTTACTCTTCTCTATAGCATTACCCTTCTCAGTGTCTGTTCTTTCTCTTTTTTCCTATGTTTATTCATCGCCTTCCAACCCGCATCTACTTCTGAGCCATGCTGTATCAACGGTCATCCTTGCACAACACAGACTCCGTGATCGCACGGATTGTCAATGCACCATCTGATGTTCCAGATTATTTCCTTTGATAGTTATAACTCTATTTATTCTATTGATCCCACCTTATCCCTCATCCTGACATACTTTAGCATTTTGTTTCCCACACCTGCTTGTGCCACATGAACTTTTGATCCTCAGCCTAACCCATCTCCCATGACTCTCACTTCACTTATAGCAACACATACAATCCCACACTTCATCATTTCTTTTTTCCCAAATTTCTGAATGTTTTCAACATATTTATGTGTATGTTTACTTGGTTTGTCAAGGTTTCACATGGTTTTATGTATTTTTACATATCTGTGCATACTTTAGCATATCTTTGTGTGTTTCTGCATGTCTTTATATATTTTTCAAGCATCTTTACATGTATTTTCTTTCATCCAGCTCCTCTCATAACCATCAACACATATTTTGCCCATTTATCCATCATTACCATTTTCTTTAAACCATTCCTGCCTCAGTGGACCTTTGCTCCATCTTTCTGCACCAATTCAGAAAAGCATCACTTTCCCTGGCTGAAACCCAGTCCCACATCCTGTGTCTCAAATGCTGCCTAAACCATGGAATCCCTCCAAATGGCCTACCTGTAAAGATTCCTTTCTCTGGATCGCACCCCTACTTTCACTATGACCTACACCTTTTCGGTCTGTGCAAGGACCTGGCCCTCACAAACCTGATACTGCAAAAACACTACTCCATGGCACAGGCATCCCAGAATCACCTCTGCTCTCTTCACAGGATACTACTACTCTGCAATCCCTATTTCATACACGCATCTCTCACATCTCTGAAACTGAATCCCTCCCTCTCCAGCACCTGAAGGAGCATTCCAGACACCGCCTCCATAAGTTATCCAACCTGCTGACATTCTTCTGCCACCTGGGGGCACCACTATTGAACTCCTATTGTACCCACAGTGTTCCTACTCATCCATACCTCATAGCAGACAAACCCTGCCTAGCCAACCTTTTCAATTTGCCACATCCCCTAAAACTCACTACCAACTCTCCACCAAATCCAGTGCCAAAACATTCCCATAACACTGTTGTTAACATTCCCACCAGAACCCTCAGCTCCCCAGAAGTTTCATAGCTATCCATTCAGTGCTATCCAAAGTTCACACATTTAGCCTTACACCCAACTTTAACCATGCTGGACTTGTCAAAGACCTACTCTCCTGCTCCCAATTCCTACAATGGAAGGACTTCTTTGCAGCCAATCTCTCCAACCAAAAGTACCCTAATTCCATCATTGGACCCTGCCTCCTCCAGTTCACACCACCATCCAACTGTGATCCTTCCTCCCCTCCCACCTACCACCTGCTAGTCACTTTCCAGGAATTCCTTACCTTCAAGTTAGCCTCACCATCCTTCCCCAGGTCCCTTCTTCAGAACATCAATCTTTCAGTTGAAGAAAGAACAGCCATACACAACCTGAAAACAAATCTTGGCCTAATCATCCTAACTGCAGACAAAGGGTCCACCACTGTTTGTATGAATTGCAGTGACTACCTGGTAGAAGGCCTCTGCCAGTTATCTGACTTCTCCACCTATAAACTCTGCCAGAGTAATTCCAGCCCAGGAGTCCAACACAAACTCCAATCCCGGCTTAAAACCTTAGTCCCTTCCCAGAGAATTTCACTTGAATCCATTTCCCTCCCACCCCTATCACATCTCGCACACCCACCTTCTAAATGCTCCCCAAAATCCACAAACCCAGCAATTCTAGATGCCCAATTGCAGCTGGTTATTATGCCCCCACTGAAAGAATTTCAGCCTTCATTGACCAACAACTCCAACCAACTGCCTGTAATCCAGTCTCCCAGGTCAAAGACACCAACCACTTCCTTTGCTGACTCTCCACCATCTTCACCCCATTACCTATTGGATCCCTACTCATCACTGTTGATGCCACCTCCCTATACACCAACATCCCTCATGCCCCTGGTCTTACTGCTATTGAACACTACCTTTCCCAATGTCCTTCAAACTCCATACCCACTACCTCATTCTTCATAGACCTTACTAACTTTATTCTAACCCACAGCTACTTCTCATTTTAAGGGAAGGTATATAAGCAGATCTGTGGAACAGTCATGGGCACCTCATCTAGAGGCAACCTTCCTAGCCTCCCAGAACACCAAATCCCTAGTGTGATTCAGATTCATTGAGGATATCATCATGATCTGGACTGAGGGCCAAGACACCCTATCTTCATTCCTTCACACCCTCAACACCTTCTCTCCCATCCACTTCACGTAGTCCTCCTCAATCGGCATGCTACCTTCCTAGATGTTGACCTCTTCCTCTCTGATGGCTCCATCCACACCTCTGTCCACATTAAACCCATCAACTACCAACAGTACCTGGATTTTGATAGCTGTCATCCCTTTCACACCAAAAAATCCCTCCCATACAGCCTGGCCACCCGGGGGCGGCGTACCTGCAGTCACAAAAACTGTCTTGCTCCTCAGTATGCTGAGGGTCTCACCAAGGCCTTCTCAGACAGGCACTACCCATTGACCTAGTCCGCAAACAGATCTCCTATGCAATTTCCCCTCACACCCCCAATCCTCACACCTCCAAGAACCAGCCACAAATGAGTGTGCCTTTGACCCCCAGGGCTGGAAATTAGTTATCATCATGCCCTGATGACGGACATCCTACCAGAGATACTTCCCACCCCTCCTAAAGTAGTGTTGTGTCACCCACCTAACCACAACATCCTTGTACATCCATATGCTATGCCCAATCCCAACCCCTTTCCACAAGGATCATATCCCTGAGGAAGACCCAGGTGCAAAACCTGCCCAATCCACCCACCCATCACTTCCTGTTCCACTCCCGTCACAGGTTTATCCTACCCCATCAGGGGCTGGGCCACCTGTGAAACCAGCCATGTCATTTACCAGATCTGCTGCAATCGTTGCACAGCTACCAGCCAGCTGTCCATCACGATGAATAGCCACCACCAAACTGTGGTCAAGAGCAAATTAGACCACCCTGTGGTACAACATGCAGCTGAACATACACTTGATCTCAATGACTGCTTCACTATCCAAGCCATGTGGATCCTTCCTTCCACCACCTGCTTTTCTGAACTGCACAGATGGGAGTTATCCTTATAGCACCTTGTCTGCTCCCGTAATTATCCCAGCCTCAACCTATGGTAACGTAACATACTGTACTCACACCCTCCATCAAACAGTTTCCACCCTCTCTGCCCTATCATCTCCTCCCCATTCCCATCTCCCTCCCTCTTTGTGTGCAGCCTTCTGCCAATGCATTTTCCCATCTTTCCCTGTGCCTCTCCTTTTTTGCTTCTTTTTCCCCATCTCCCTGCCCCACAGCCTCCTGATTCTGTGCCTTGTTGGCAGTGTAGTCTCTGACACTCCACCAGACAGTGTATGTCTCTCTCCTCACCCGTACACTATAACCACTTCCTCCCCCCCCCCCCCCCCTCTCCCCCTCCAGATTGCTGCTTGCATCCCGTCTGTTAGTTACATTCCAAACCGAGATGCTGGAGATGGTGATCATGTGTGCGCGAGGTATGCTTGCTGTGTGTGTGAATGGTGTGTCTCTCTTTTTTACTGGTGAATGCTCTGGCTGAAAGCTTTGTGTAAGTGTGTTTTAATTGCACCTGTCTGCAACTTGACATGTCGTCTTTACAATAAGTAGCAGTCTGTCCTTTCCTACATTGTTGATATTCCAACCAGCAGTTGCCATTGTTTAACATTTCACACTTTACTTCACAGACCTCGGAGATGATCTCCAGACCTCTGTTTGTATCTTCAAAAGTGTGTATTGCCACCTCTTGCTGCAGTGATGGCATTCAACCTTTTAGGCATGCTCCTGATGAATGTGGCAATGTCCTGTTGATGAATCATATCCCATTCTTCCAGGAGGGCATTCTGTAGGTCCCGTAGGGTCACTAGATAGTGCTATGGCCTCTTCTCCCCAGCCTGTTACAAACGTGCTCTATAGGATTCAAATCAGGGCTTTTAGAAGGCCAGCTGTTAGCAAGAATCTCTGTTTCATCCAAGAACTCTCACACAGTTCTCGCAACATGTGGGCATGCATTGTCATGCATTAATGTGAAATCATTACCAATAAATGGAGCAAAAGGCACAACATGCTCCAGAAAGATTTCCTCCTCATACCGATGTGAGATAAGGTTCCCATGCTCCATGAAGGCCAAATCCATCCTTGCAGCTGTATTGATTCCTGCCTACACCATCACAGAACAACCCAGAAAAGGCATCCTGGATGAGAATGTGCAAGGGGAATACTTTTCCCCTGGCTTCTCCAGATTCCCTCTCTTCTATCAGGTGATTAGAGGCCAATGACTCATATGTGAACATTTGATCCTATTGTTGTACTGTCCAGCCAAGATGTTCTCTTGTGAAACATAGTCGAGCTGTGCAATGCTCTCTGGTGAGTTCCAAACCTGTTGCAGGTCATCTGGACTGAAGATTGGCTTCTTCCAATATTCTTCGAACAGTTCTTTCACTAACATTGACCCCTTGAACTTGGTGGAGTTGATTCCGTGCTTCAGTAGCGGTGGTGTGACAGTTATGAAAAACTTGAAGTTGTAAGAAGTGGTAATCTCTCTTTGATGTTGCTCTTCTCAGTCTGTTTCTGGTCTCCATGCAAAGCCTCCAGTTTCCCTGTACCTTCATATGGTTCTAGAAATTTTGGAAGGTGTAGTCCTTAACACTTCTGCAGTGTAATCCGTATTGTGGTCATCTCACAAAAGCAACTGCTTTCAGAGTTTGTTTGGGGCTGAATGGCATGTTTACTCTGGAAATCTGATTACAACAATCACAGAAAGATCCTACAAACACATATGATTGAAAGGGGAACAATTCAGGGTACAATAATTAGTGCTACAAGAGTGGGAAAATATTATTTGCTCAAATTCAGTGAAGAATTTTCAAGTTTGCACGGGGAATAGCAATTGAGGCTAATGCAATAAACAACAACACTTCATCATTTGCTTGAAAAGCAAAGCCAATAACATACTCCATATCAAAAAAGTGGGTGAAGTGCTTCACTTTGATTACATGCTGCTTGACTTAGTTTGTTGTGTAAGGGGTTTCTTGCTGCCTATTTTTGCTGGATATATTTTTTTTAAATTTTTGTGACTCTTTCAAGGTGAATGTTGTATTGCTTTGTGAGTGTAAGGCTGTGTCTATTGTTAAACCATGATGTGAAAAAATTATTTCCTCTTCCCACCATTTGGACATACTTAATGGCATGCCAGTTCTTCCAATTTTAATCAGTTTAACTTACTGTATAACTTATCCATCTGCTTCATTCAAATTTTTTAATTTTATCAGTGTGTAGTTCAGACCTTGCACATATTACATTCTTTGTAAGCCTAAAGTTCCAGGTAATTAACCATAATTAAAATAGTGCATGAATTCATGAATATTATTACTCTGTGACACTATAAAACATGTCTGTGACACTTATAGTAAATACCAAGTGCTGTTAAGATTGTCTGTGGCCAGATTGTCATTCTGTGTTTGAGTTGACAGAGATATTTGAAATTGGTGGGACAAGTATGACAAAAGCAGTGGGTACAAGTCAACCATTAACTACTATTACAAACAAGAAGATTCATCATATACTATAGATGGTACGATATTACAAACCAGTGAGTGCCCATTGATGAGGCTGCATATGCTCTGCGGTTTAGTTATGATACTGTCTTCCATGAGACACTCAGTTTCTGTCATGAAGTCAGGCAAGATTTGTGTCACAGGAGTAGCACAAGACAGAACTTGTTGAGATTAGTCAGGGGCACTACAATAGAGAAGTTGACTGCTTTTTGAAGAAAATTAATCACTGTTCGAACGCCACAACTCCAATTCAAATGACAGTGTGTGGAGCAGAAACACCCATCCATAATCAGTGGTATATAAAATATTCAAGTCACAATATTCTTCAGGAAAAATGGAACTAACTGTATTTTAGAATGGAGAAGGCATTGTACTCAAAGATTACCCAGAGCAGCTGTCTACTATTGATAGTGCACAATAGTGTGTTACAGGGCCCTAGAAGTTAAAAAGTTAGCAGTTTGCTTACGAAGGCCTCTTGTTACAGGAAGTGCTGCTGTTGAATGATTAATGCATGTCCAGGCCTACCAAACTAGAGATGGACAAAACCATTCTCTTCAGAGACAGGAGCAGAACTGCTCATTCACTGGGATGAACTATCTCTTTTTCATGGCTCACCACACACAATACACTTCAAAAATAAATAAAAGGAAGGCATCTTCCATTTTTAATTCAGGTCCCTATATCTGCATTTTTATCTGATGTGGTCCTATTGTGAAATAACATAGAAAGGAAAGTAAAAAAGTTTAACTATGACATTTGGGAGTGAGTTGTAGACTGAAACAAAAGGAAATGAACAAGGAACACAAGCAGTGGAGATGCAGTTCCTGAGAAGACTATAAGGGTACATCCTGTCTGATAGGATGAAGAATACTGATATCAGAGAAAAGATCGGAGTGAAAGCTTAAATAAATAGGTTAAGGAATAGAAGAACAACAAAGGTCTATGTCACAAGAATGGAAGACAACAGAATGCCAGAATTAATGATGAATTGTTGCTTAGTGGGCGGAAGACCTTTAGAAAGAGCAAGGAAAATGTGACAATATCAATAATTTCAACCAAGAGGGCTTAACAGGCAAATTCCCAACACATGAAAAAGAAGAAGAAGATGACATCTCATATTAAAAACATGAGTTTAGAAAAGTAACTATGATGTACTAAGTTTGGAAATTACATATAAATCTCTGGTTTGATGTAAGAGGGGTCCAGAAGGCATTAATCTATCTCATTAAATAAATAAAAACTAAAAAAATAATATAGACACTCACTATCGTATATGTAAAAGTAAGTGTGCAAATACAGACTGTTATTATGATAAATAACAATATCCAGAAGAACTGAACTTGGATGAAGAGGTGCTGAGTCAAGAAAGTGAGCTGCAAGCTGAATCAGTGAGTTAGCCAGGAGTCCAGAGAGGAGAATGACTTGTGGGCACTTTGCGATCTGCTTTGCTGTGAGCCATGGAAAGCAGTGATCATGTGAGCCTTTGGGAGGGGAATAATCCCTGAGTTGCTTTGTGATCTGCTCCATGTGAGTGGTGACTGAAGACTGCTGCTCATGCGACTTACATGTTCACCAGGAACATATTCAAAGTCTGATGCTACATCAAAGGATAAGAAGTAACAACTCACTCAAAACATTTTTTGGGTGTCTGAAATTTGAGATTTTCTTTTCAAATCAAGGTGTAAATGATAACTGTTTGCAATTTACCACAACAATGTAGAGGAAGTCAAGATGTAGGACATCTGTGATCTGTCGAGTTGGAAAACTACCTTCAATTAATCTACAAAAACTATTTGAGGTAGAGCACATGGGTGTCATGTGAGGTTTTCAGCATTCTCTTGCTCTCTTCAGGCAAATTATTAGTGCCAGAGAAAAAAATGAATAGGATCTTTTTTTTTTGTAGGAAATGTAATTTAGTTTAATTTTTTACTGAGATAGTTTTTGCTAGAGAGATCTCATTTTTTGACATTATTCAAGAAAAATGTACAAAGTGACCTTAAAAAACACCCCCACCCCACACTCATTCCCCACCAGCCAAGATTTCTGGCATGTTGTTCGTGACACTCCCTCCTACCACTCTATACAAATGTGGGACTCCGTGAATCATTTCCCATTTTCGACCTTTTTTCGTCTTCATTGACTTGGCTGTTACGCCATATGCTTATTCAGCTAGTTTGTTAAGATTATTAATTTAAGCTTTCCCATGACAGTAGCAAAAGAAGAAAAGGGTTTTGTACATGTAATACAGTAACTAATTAAATTTACAGTTCTATCTAAACTTAACCCTTACAAGCACAATAGGTTTGTAGTAAGAACGGCAGACAAGCAAAATAATTTAATTGTTGATTTATGTTGTTGAAATTCACAAAACTGTGAGGTAAAATTTACACATGTCAGCTTTAAAATTTGGAAGTGCACCAGTAAGCAGGTGGCAAAAATAGCTCAGTCAATGAAGACAAAACAAGGTTGAATATTGGAAATAATTCATGTAGTCAAACATTTTTGTAGAGTGATAGGAGGGATTGCCATGATCAGTATACTAGAAATCCTGAATTTGGGGATGGGGGTGCATTTGAAGGTCACTTTGGACATTTTTCTTGAATAACTCAAAAAACATGGCTTCTATCAATAACGTATCCCAGTACAAAATTAAATGACATTAAATTTCTTACAAAAAAGGTCCTATTCATCTTTTTCTCTTGGACTAATAGTTTGTACAAAGAGAGCATGAGATATTGAAAATCTCATGCTACAGGTATGTGCAAGTAGTTTAACTTAGGTAGTTTTTGTAGGCCAATTTGAGGTAGTTTTCTGAATACATACTACAAGTGTCCTACATCAAATTGTTCGTCTTGACTTCTTCTGGACCACTGTAGTACATTGCAAAGCGTTATCCTTTACACTCTGTATAATGCGACAAAATGACTTCTACATGAATGCAGTGTTCTGAAGACCTGATCTTTGTACATTTTCTATTCTTTTCATGGCTGAGAAAAGCTGCACACATTACTGTGATATGCAAATTTATTCATACACATGGACACTAATGTCACTGGAGAGACTGTTTGAGGCACCAATCTGAGTCTTTGAATCAATTCAGGAGCAAATTGCCCATCTCTACACCAAATAAATGTAACCTTGCTCCATTTGCACTTCAGGGTGTTGCCTATAGCAATTATCTTGCTCTTTCTGATGATCATCTCTTTGCACCTCTGAAAGATGCTTTATGAGGTCATCAATTTTCATCCAACAACAAGCTGCAGGTCTTACATGAATGATTTTGTAATTAACCAAGAACTTTTGTCCTGGAGGAAGTATGCAAGCTTGTGGCACCTTGGAACAAATGCATTGCAAAGGAGATCATATGTAGAAAATTATGTACCTACATTCTCTAAACGTGTGCATAATAAAATGTAATGACAAAAGTAAGGATGATTTTTTTACTTGTCCTTGTAAAAAGAATCTTCGTATTCAAGAATTTTGTACATTTTGTTGTTCCAGAGCTCATGCTGTTGAACATCGGATCTTTTGTATCACTAAAGAATTTCGGAAAGTGAATGAAGAATTTTATTGCAACGAAGAAATTTGGCAGACAGAGAGAGAGAGATTAATTGATTCAGTCAACAAATTGTGTACTTATGTCACAAATGGAAAAGCATTTTCAGAGGACTGGACCATCTATGGAGGGGGATCCTCAACACAAAGAACACTCAGTGAAGAGATAGCTGAGGTACTGTCTAACAAGAACATATTTTCCTTTCGCATCACAATTTATGGTTTGATCTTATTTACAAGTTTTTTTTATCAGAACACTCATACAACAGAAATTTATATTTAATGTGACCTATTGCTACTCTATATTTGACTTACTGAAGCATGCATGTTTCGTTTTCAAACTGTATTTGTAAACTGATACTACAGGCTCATTGTAATCATTCATTTGTATACATGTTTGCTGGCACACGCATGTGTGTTCCCCCCTCTGCCTCCTCCCATACACACATACATGGGATCAGGGGGTCAGTAAGCTGGGAGAGGATGAACGATCAAGAGTCTCAGAAATATAGTGTGAAGTGGGCTCAGGGAATGGAGGTTGGAATTGTATAGGAGGGGAACAAGATTGAATGAAGAAAGTAGAGTCATGTGTAGGGAGGTAGTAGTGGAGATTGCAGCAGGAGAAGGGATGAGGTGGCAAAGAACATTTAGAAGTAGCATTCCTAAGCTGCGTATTTTAGAAAAGTTAGCATTATGGGATAGATTAAAATGGCACAAGACATGAAACCACTATTAAGTCATACATATTAGGGTTAGTGGCATATTCCGATCTTGAGTGGACTTGATTAATCTTAGGAAGTGTTTGACACTGGCCTCTCAGACAAGTTGATATTGGTTAGTGCTTGCACTGACACAGGATCCTGTGCCATAGTTTTAGTGAGGTTGGGTCTGAGATGGCTGCTTTTACTGATGATTTTAACTCTGACAGGATAGGATGCCAGTAACAGAACTGAAGGAGGAAATGTTGGGTGGACAAATGGGTTCAGTCTTATACCTGGTACCTCCATAGTAATATGATCTACTGTGCAATGAGCTAAGACCAGTGGCATATAGACAAACATGGATAGTACATAAGTTGTGGAGGTGGTGGATGGGAGGGCAGAGTGGGTTGACAGTGAGGAGGATATTCCTCATTTCAGAGCTAGCAGTTCTTGAAGCCCTGGTGGAAAAAAATGATTCAGTTGTTCCAGTGCTTGATGCTATTGTACTATGAATGGGGAGTTCCATTATGCCTGGTGAGCAGGTATATAAAGAGTATTTGCATGTATGTTGTGAAAGGGCACAGGAGATTTGTGAATTTGTTTCTGGGCGAGGTGGAGAGAGTATTGTTGATCTGTAAAGATCTCAGCAAGGTCTTCTGTGTACTTCAGTAGAGACTGTTTTTCACTACATATGCAGGCTCTGTGAGTGGCCACACACTATGAGTAGAATTGTTGGTTTGAAAATGATGGCAGCTGTCAAAGTGAAGCTGTTGTTAGTGACCTGTGTGTTTAATGTGAACAGAGGTTTATTTGGGGCCATCAGTGAATTCGATGTCAACATTTAGGAAGATGGATTACTGAGTTGAAGAGGATAACCTGAAGCAAATGGAAGAGAAGGTGTTAAGATTGTGAGAGAGGGTAGACAAGGATGCTTGCCCTGAACCAGGTAAGGCCATAGGCATTGGGGATGTTGGCTAGAGAGAGGTAGCATTAACAATGACAAACATGGCACTAGGTGATGAAAAAGAATCAACTGTGGATAGCCGGTGGAGGAAGCAGTTAATACTTTTGATGTAGGATGATGGATTGAAAGTATTGGTTCATAAGGGCAGAAGCAAATCTGCAGCAGTCAGTCAAAGTGGGCTTGTTGTTTAAAAAATTCTTAAAAAGAATACACAGGACATTCAATACATGTGGAATTACAGTGCTGGAAGAATATTCAAGTAATCAAGTAATGAAGATTACACCAAATTGAATGGGATAGGTAGCTGGATAAATCAGAATTAAAATGAAGTAGTAAAGCAGAATGAAAATGAAGTAGTAAAACCATTGATTAGGCAACTGCTATGGTGAAGGTTTACTTCATATCAAGAGAAGATAGAATACAAGAAGGAGAAGAGTGTAGCATAGTTACTTAATTTTTAAAAAATGTGTTGATAGGAGAGGAAGATAGGCAGAATGTGATTGTGAGAGTGAGAATAATAGGTTAAGAATATGAAGATTACTAAGAATAATTGAAGATATGGCATAAAGTTGATGATTATTTTGAAAAAAAAAAAGAAAGAAAGATGTTGTGGAGTGTAAGAGACAGGCATAAAATATGTAATAGAAGCTCATTCTGATGCTGTAGGGTCAACAATGATACTTCCGTGTTATGCAAGAGAACAATCTGCCAAGTGATTGCTGGATTGAGGCTAAGAGTGATAAATAAGTTTACGTGTGAAAATTCTAGTTTGGTTTCACAGAATTTGTTGAAAGAAGAATAGAAATAAATTCCTAGAGACTGCAATCAGTCTATAATTCAAGTTAAAGCATGAGAAATAGAAACTGATTTCCTCATAAATTCAGATGATGAACCAAGTCCAATATTGGAGAAACATTTTGAGTATATTTCAGTCAAAGAAGAAATTCCACTGTTACTGGTGTGTAGCATTAAGTTTTTGCTTCCACAGAGAACACAAACCAGAGAGTGTAAAAATATGTGTGTTACCACTGTCAGTTAATAATGATAACCATTTTGAGTGTTAATTATTAAACTTTGAATAGGCTGCTGAAGTGAATAAAGGCAGTAATTTACCAAAAAAGTTTGTAGAAGTAAAAAATAATAGCCCATGCCAAAAGTATCATTTAGAGGGCAATGCAATAAGTAAAACTGAGATATAGCAATGTCATAACATGAGAACCATTGTAGTTGGAGGTAGAGGAGAAGATCCACTGATGGTAAATTGTCAGAGAACTGAAGAAATGCGAAATGAAAATACAAATACAGGCAATGAGATTGAAGTTGTGTGTGAAGTACATGGATTGGATGAATACAGAAAAGCCGAGTAAAAAGCTATTGAAAAAAAAGTGCTCATCTTGACAAAAATGGTTTAGTGGTTATGTGTCATACTTAAGATCCAGAGGTGTATGGTTTGATCCATAGTCATTCCTAGCACTTTTATCTGTCACTTATCACTTTCTTCACCTCTGAAATTGTTTCTTAATCTAAAACATGCCAAGTTGCCCTGTGATTTGGAGTACAATTGAAACAATAGGTCCCCTATAACTGTTTGGAAAAGTCAGTTTGAAGATTGAACAAAGGTAAGGTCATACTACCTCCAATAAAACAATCTATTGTAAAGCACTGTGATGTTCAGACCAACTTTCAGGTTGATAACTGGTTTACTTTTTTATCCTGGCAATTAGGGAACACACAAATTTTAATGTTGAGTCTGACCTAATGTACAACTATTCATTTCATTCATTTCTGAAGCACTTCCTACATGAAAGTTGTGGTAAACATCAGAAAGAATTCAGGGATCAGCTAGTGATTAAACTGTATTATTTTGTCTTTGTTGTGTGATATTTATCATCTAAGGTGACAATCACACTAAAGGAGGGGAAACAGAAATGGTGAAAGTTGAACGCAAAAACATTTTAAAAATGAAAAAAAGAAATAAAAATACTGTACAAACGATAAATGAAAGAAGGGAGAAAAGAAAGAAAGAAAGTAAGTAAGGCTGCTATTTACAAGGAGACAGGGAGCATTTTCAGAATATAACGGAACAAGGTAGGTAGAAAGTAGTGTAAGTTAAAAGTAGTTGGATGCTGGAAATGTAGTTCTCATCACAGGAGTTTGGTAGTATTATAGTTTGAAAAGGTTTCCAGTGGCAATGGGACAAGTAACTGGGCACTGCTACTATGCACCACAGCTTGTTCAACTACAGGATATTGCTGCCATTTGCCCATCACAATACATTCCAACAGAGGTTGATGGTGATCATGTCACAATGAAATGCTGGTTAAAACATATAGATCAGGTGATGATCTAAATTCATACTCTGACATACTCCCCTCACTTTGATTATGCTGATATACAAAATGTTCTGAAAATGAAAGTAGATTAACTTCATTAATCTGGTGCTGCTGGAGTTGAAACAGACATAATAATTTACATGATAGCTCTAGTTTTTGAACTGCATTCATAACCGTGAAGATATGCATTTCTCACTATCAGGTCATCCCATAAAAGCAACTGGCAGCATTACCTGAGAGTATCACAGTTCTACACTGCACCAGCTGGTGGTCAGGTCCATGCCTTACTTGTTCATCACATGATCAGTAGAGTTGTGCCTCGATAAGGGTTAAGGTTCATAGGACTATAATAAGAAAGTGGTCATGTTTTGATGTTTCTTGAATGCTAATGCGAGAGTTACATTGCGATGTTATGCTACCTGGCAGTTTGTTATTTACAGGCATGTATGACGACAACGATGTTTCGTAAATGCATAAATAATGCAGCTGATTCTGCAATATTTGTGGTAAAGTGACATTTGTTTGAAGGAAGTTTTCAGTTGTGTTGCTAATAAAAACAATTTCTTTTATTTTGTATATAAAGTAAAGGGACTCAGATAAAAAATGAGCACTACACATTTGCTGCACTAGTATTCCCCAAACTTAAATGTATGGATAAATGAAAAAAATGCATTGTATGTCATTTGAAGTGCTGATAATTTGGAGGGATTCCATCAATCACCAGTATATTGTGTTCTGTTGACATCTACACATTAGCGGCACCATTTGCAATAGTGCCGCGAGCATAGGTACTGGTCCAACAGGAAGTGGGGTCATGTGCTTTTCTCGCATGAGAACAGATTCAGTCTGAATAGTGATTTTTGATGTACCCTCATGTGACAAGAGGTGGAAATGCAGATACACCTAGGAGCATTGTCGAATATGATGGTTTTGGTGGTTGAGGTGTTATGGTGTGGGGAGGCAGAACATTGTATGGGCATACTGTCTTCCATATATTTGAACATAGTACATTCACTGGGATGGTACACTTACCTGCCAGTGTTATTTTCAGGGGAACATTCGGCCCTGATTTCATTTTTATGGATGGCAATGTGCAACTGCATTGAACTGGACAAGTGGAGGAGCTCTTGGTATGAGAAGGTATTTGATGTTTGGTGTGGCCTGCCCATTCCCCTTACTGAAATCCCATCAAGCATGTATGGGACGCTTGGAGAGATGTATTGCAGCACATTCACATCCACATGCACCAATAACCATCCAGCAGTTGTCAACTGCGCTGGTGGAATAATGTTATGCCTTACCACAAGAACTGCTTACCAACCTTGTGGCCAGCATGGTAGCATGTTGCAGAGCCTTTATGGTGCTCACATACTCTATTAACAACTACGCCCAGCTTTTTGTAATGTCCAAGTGAACACAATGAATCGCAATGACTTCAGTGTGATTAGTGTCTTTGAATAAAAGTATCATTTCTGTTCACATCATATATTTCTTCCATTTACTTTCTCTACTATACTGTGACAGTTCTTCCTATATACAGCTCAAGTTCCATTGAGCTATGTTACTTGACAGTGACATATCATGCAAAAGTTACTTTTGTCCTTAAATTTGCACACCAGTGTACTTACAGTGTCACTTAAAGGATTCCCAGTGTTACTTAAAGGACTGAGTTGGATGAAGAGTGTCACTGACAAGGTTTCCACTTGTGTGCTGCTAGTATCTTTTACATTTTCACCCACATGGAGGTTAAAATTTATATTCTGGCATACAGTTTTATAACTTATATTGAAAAGTCAGTACATTTGCTTTGGATAACTCTACAGATTTTTCTTACATTTGAAACACACTCCAAACTATTAAAACTGTTAAATATGAATTTCAGCTGAGATGCCGTATACAACTGATCTGTTGTTGGAACACTGAACTCGTCACACAGTAGTATTCCAGTCCAACCACAGTGTTTTAAACCAGTGATATGGAGAAGAGGATATCACAAAACTGTGCTCCCAGTGTATCATTATACTTCTTTCTATGTAAAAGTGCCTTCTGTGTGTATTACATCAAACGAAACCACACATACACATTAACATTCTGACAATGCTGATGCCTGGGCTTTTATTAACAGTATAACATCAGCTGTCACACTAGAACAGCATCTGAAGTGTGTGATGTTCATCTTTTCATGGCTGAGGTGGGAAAACAGCCTTGTTTCTTGATAATACATTTCTCTTTCTTGATACAAGGCAAAACATAACTATTTTTCAGAAGTATTCTGTTTATTACTTTGCTTGTTTCCTTCTAAAGAACAAAAATTTATCCACTGTTGGTGAAAAAATTCGATGTCTAACATCTGATTTTACTTAGTTACAAATTTAATTATGTGTTGTTGAAAATAGATTTTCTAAAAACATAAGCCTTTCTATCTTGCGGTTACTTTTTTGGCACTTCTGCTTAAGTTTCATTTTCTGCGCACAAGCTTTCCCTATTAAGTTCAGACACTGTAACTCTGTTCTGGACATACAGCTATCAGTTGGTTGTTTCTGTGTTCTAAATCTTCCAGATATTCCCTTCTTTTGAAGAATTGCACTACCAGTGTTGCATTCATTTGTTGTAGGATCTCTCTCTCATTTTCAGGAGACTAATTATCTAGCTGTTCAAGTGTGCATTTCTTTGTTTGCGTTATCAGTAACCTCCCTGATTTGTTTGGAGGTACAACATTTACATTGGAAACTCCAGTACTTGCACACTTATTGCTATCGAAACTGGGAACATATACTGATATATTTACAGATTTTGCTATTGATAGATTAAGTAGTCTTGCCCATAAATTATGAACATAATCTATCTGGCAGGATATCTTAGATTCAGAACATTGCATTCACCCAAGGCATTGTGTGTTGTGACATCCACTGTGTTGGTACCACATAAACATGTTTTGTGGCACTTCATCCAGACAGCAATGAAAAATTCATGTGAGAAAGTTGGCACATGCCCCTGCCATTTTGGGTACTATTGATGAAATAGGGGGCAGTATTTGTACTGCCAAGCATCCCCCAAGAGACATTAAATCTCCATTAATGCTGATGTCTCATCTGTCTAAGCCATCATGGGTTTTGTTTAGAAAGAAATATTCATTGATAAAAAGAATGTCAGAGTAATAGTTCCGGTGGGTGATGATTAACTGCTGTACTTACTGACAAAAATCATTCCCATGCAGTACTTGGCATAAGTGTATATGAGAAGGATGAAATGGGTGGCATGTTAAAATGCAATGTACTCTTATTTTAGGAATGCCAATCCCTTGTTCAATCTGTAGTGTGCTCATTTAGGATCATTACAACAAAGCAAGAATGGTAACTTTGGTGCCTTTGTCTGTGAGAATTATTCGGTTCTTGTTTTGCCTTGAGTTGTAATTTCCCTTTTCCTGAAGTGTCGTAAGATGATAAAACATCTATCAGGAAGGTGGGTTCTTGTCAGGATACCACTCTCTGCAGAGTTCCTCTTCACATGTAGCATTATATCACCTTTAACCATGTTAAAAGAAAAGTACTGATTATGCAGTTTTCAATCAAGGACTGCCTTTACTATAGACACCATATTGTTTAAAAGTCCTACAGTACTGTACTGTATGTACCCATATTGTAAATAAGAAAACTTTATTGTAATTACAGTCCTACTAACTTACATTCTCCATAGATGAGTAGCATTTCTACCTTCTTCTGTTGGTGTTCTTTGTACTCGCAGAAACCTTCAACTGAAGCAGGTGACCGAATCACTGTTGTGCGTTTTCCTTGCGTTTCTGTTTGTTTATCATCAGCTCCAGCAAGTGGAAAAGTTACATTGTCCAAGGCATCTGCAATGTATCCTAGTACAGGAGAGTCGAAGTCTATTTTGCATTACATTTTTATAATATCATGTTTACATGAATGGTACACTTTGATATGTTTTTAAACAGCTCTTGAGGAGAAGAAGTGGACTACTGAATAAAAAATATATGTTGCTATTTAAATAAGGTGTACTGCTGTTCATATCTACATAACAAACAAAGTTAAAAGAAAGGCTGTTGGTGAAAGTCCCCCTGGTAGCTAAACAACATTTGCTTGATACTTTTTTTTTTTTGCTTCTAGACAAAAAGTTATTTCAAGTGGTTAAGATAAATGGGACACACTGTATATTGATATCAGCAGCTAGTGGAATGAATGAGGCGATGGGTTCTTCTTCCAAACGGAAAAATTCAGTCTAGTGGTGATATCCTTGTTTGCAGAATATTTATGAGGCAAATTACAATCACTGGTACATTTGTCATTGTTCACCACAGGCAAAGAATACGGGAGCCTCGTGGCAGATAATGTGCACCCACTTACTTGCCTAAAACATGGCATAGGAGATCTCCGCACTCAGTAATACAATTCACCATTGCATTACATCTAAATTTCAAACTGGCATACTTTTGTTGTAGAATCTTAGAACATATTCTGAATCCGAACATAATGAAGCATGTCAGACAAAATTACCCCTTATGTGCCAAGCAGCATGGATTCTGTAAACATTGCTCATGTGACACCCAACTCTCACTTTTCTCACATTAAATATTGGAAGCCATGGATCAAGGCAGGCAGATAGGTGCAGCAAAAAGTATTTGACTCAGTACCATATCTACACTTGTTATCAAAAATACAGACGCATGGGGTATCGAGCAAAATTTGTGACTCATTTAGGACTTTTTGGTAGGGAAGATGCAGAAAGTTACACTGGATGGAGAGTCATAGACAGATGTAGAAGTAATTGCATGTGTGTGCCACGGAAGTGTGTTGGGTCCCTTACTATTCATGTAGGATCGTAATGACCTTGTGGACAGTTCTAATAGTATCCTCAGACTTTTTGCAGATGATGTATCTCATGTACATCTACATGTATACTATGCAAATCACACTTAAGTGTCCGGCAGAGGGTTCATCAAACCACTTTCAGAATAATTCTCAATTATGCCACTCTCAAACAGTGCACAAAATAAAGTAACATCTATATCTTTCAGTGAGAGCACTAATTGCCACTGTTTATTATGATGATCATTTATCCCTGTGTGGTTGGCGTCAACAAAGCATTTTCACGTTTGGAGGAGAAAGTTGGTGATTGAAATTTCGTGAAAAGATTTGCAACGAGAAATGCCGTTGTTTTAATGATGTCCACCCCAAATCCTGTATAATGACCATGACACTCTTTCCCCTATTTCTCGATATACAAAACGTGCTGCCCATCTTTGAACTTTCTTGATGTATTTCATTAACCCTGTCTGGTAAGGATCCCACACCACCCAGCAGTACGCCAAAAGAGGATAGACAAGCATAGTGTAGGCAGTCTCTTTAGTAGATCTGTTGCATCTTCTAAGTGTTCTGCCAATAATACACAGTCTTTGGTTTGCCCTCGTGAGGTAACGGGCGAGTTATGGCACCCTGGAAATAATCTAAGTTCGGAGTTGGTGTGCCGTGGCTCACTGGCAGCCGCACAATGGCCGGACTACATAGTCCATCGGCCGCATGGCTGGGAATTCCATGGTGACGCAGTGTCAATGAAGGAGATATACCGGGTGTGCCAAAGATAGCGGACTTTGTGAAGCCTTAATGGCAGACATTTCACAGTTTGTATAGAAATTAATAGTAGCCAGATGAATCATGATACCTCAAAAAGAAAAATGTACATTACCATTATTTGCTTGATTATTCTGATGGTGTAATCAGATTTACAATATCTTTGTTAGTTTCTAGTTTAGTATCTGACAATAAATTATACAAGTAACAAACAGAAACGGATTTTCAAAACTTAAAACGGTTCATCCGATTTTGTCGAGCAAACCTGTCTTTAGAAAGCTATTAGTGTAAACCTAAATTGGTATAAATTATAGGTATGTAACTTGAATAGCATATGAGTTATTAGAGATCAAAGTGGCCGATTACTATTGATCGCGTGAGGCCATAAGTACTCCACAGTTCCACGAAAAAACGGCAGCAGCATGCTTATAAATATATTTGTTTGTCTATGTCTTTGTTTATATTCGATATTACTATTCATGAAGAACTTGGTTAAATATTTGCTGTGTTTTAGAAAGCACAGAGGCATTAGGCTACTGGCCTACTTTTGCTTGCTATTCCTTTGATATATGTTTATTTAATTTGTTTATGTAGTTAATAATGTGTGTTAGAGAGTGTTTATGGTCCAGCCGTAGGAATATTTATTTAATTTCAAGTTATTTAAATGTATATCCAATATTTCATATGTGTTTCATTATGTTTGTGTGCGTGCATTGGCTTGAAGACATGGCACGAGCACTCTAGCCAATGACAATGCTCGTGAATGGGGAGACTGGATGGAAGTGAGAGAAGAGTTCGGGAGAGTACGGCACAGGACACGGGAGGTGCTGGATGTGATGGACACACGGTCATGGGGAAAGATTTGGACAGTGGAGCAGTTTGCGTGCGGTTGCGAGAGAAAGAAATACTTCGGAGTGCCAACTTGTGCTCTTGTGTGGTTTCCGTAGCTTCTGCAATGAAGACGTGGTACGCATTTAGAAGTGAATATCTTGTGAGCTATGTTGTTGTTCATAACTAATTACGTGAAGCAGGAATATATGTTTCCCTGTTATTCAGCTAATATTTTATTGAATTGCTGGACCATCGACACCAACAAGTGTTTTGCAGAAATATACCGCATTCTTAAAAGTACTTCTACTATCGTACTCATCATTTAAAGTCGTTAAGATAGTACCTGCAGATTTTATTTAATTGCAGTCTTTCATTTATAAATTTCTACAATACATTCGCAATTGCCGAGTGATAGGAACCTTCGACCATTCGATTCACATGTATATTCATATTGTATATTGTAGATTCAACAGTATTTGGCTTGTAATGTGACAACTACATATCCCAACCCCTAGACAATGATACCAGCCAAAACTTTTAATATTTCAACATTGAGTCAGAGGGTACATAGTTGAGGGCCACACAACACCATATCGTTTCATTTTTCTATTTGAAAGCCTGCACCCTCCCCACAACATTTTCTTTGTGTTGTGTCCAGTTTAAGTTAATTATTTCCAGTTTAAGTTATCTACAATGTGATATTACCTGAATGAAGGTGCACAAATATTCAGGCAGATCTTGACAAGATTTCAGATGGTGCAAAGATTGGCAAATTGCTTTAAATGTTCAAAAATGTAAAATTGTGCACTTCACAAAATGAAAAACAAAGTATCCTGTGACTATAATATCAGTAGGTCATGGTTGGAATGGGTGAACTCATACAGATACCTGGTTGTAGCAATTTGTAGGGATATTAAATTGAGCTATCACATAGGCTCAGTCGTATGTAAAACAGGTGGGACACTGCAGTTCATTGTTAGGATACTAGGGAAGTGCAATCATTCTACAAAGGAGACTGTATACAAAACACTTGTGCAACCCATCCTGGAATATTGCTCAAGTGCGTGGGACTCGTACCAAGTAGGACTGATTGCAGATATTGAATGGATACAAAGGAGGACGACAGGAATGGTCACAGGTTTGTTCAGCCCATGGAATAGCATCAGGAAGATACTGAAAGAACTGAACTAGCAGGTGTGCAGAGATAGACACAAACTATCTTTTGAATCCCTACTTAGAAAATTTCTGGTACCAACTTTAAGTGACAAATCTAGGAATATGTTACAAACTCCCCTGCTCCCATAGGGATTACGAAGACAAGATTATACTAAATACAGCACACACAAACACATTTAAGCAATCAGTCTTCCCAGGCTTCATGTGTGAATGGAATGGGGAAAAGTCCAGTAATTGGTACAATGGCATGTACCCTGTGCCGTGTACTTCACAGTGATCTGCAGAGTATAGATGTAGATGTACGTAGTTGTAGATGTTGAATCGCCTTTTTACAGGTCTGAATATACATGTCTGGGTGCCTAACTGCATTGTACCTTACTCCTTTTGAGCATGTACATCTTCCTGGCACCTGTTTAAACAATTCAGAATATTAACAACCACCTCACAGTATATTTATTCACTGGTGAAATATGTTGTTACATTTTGAAAGTAAGAGAGAGATTAATTAATAAAATAAAAAGAACTAAACTCCTCCCAAAGAGGCCAGGAAGGCCCAACGGTACCGACCGACTGCCGTCTCATCCTTAGCCCATAGGCATCACTGGATGCGGATATGGAGTGGCACGTGGTCAGTAAACTGCCCTCCTGGCCGTATGTCAGTTTCCGAGACCAGAGCCGCTACTTCTCAATCAAATAGCTCCTCAGTTTGCCTCACAAGGGCTGAGTACATCCCGCTTGCCAACAGCGCTCGGCAGACCGGATGGTCACCCATCCAAGTGCTAGCCCAGCCCGACAGCACTTAACTTCGGTGATCTGACAAGAATCAGTGTTACCATTGCAGCAAGGCCATTGGCTAATTAATAAAATATGTCAAAGAAAATATACACTTCCCTTTAGTGAATGTAATTACATCACAGAAAGGGATTAAATACACAGTTATAAAACTCTGAAAATTCTTCGGCAGTTTTCTTAAGGAAGAAAGTGCCTTACAGAAACATAAGTGTTCTCAAGTGTAGATTCTTTTTATCAACTCATTCTATACAACAGAGAAATTCCTGAACAGAAATAAGTAGTCAGTTAAAAACCCGGAGATGGCCAGTATGCATCCATATCCAGAGTGGGATAATTCCATACTTAACTCTTTGTGATAAGTCCCAAAAGAAAGGTGGGGTTAATGAAATAAAATGTTGGAGCATCATTTGTGGAGATCTAATCTGTGCTTACAGGAGAATGTCATGCACTGGAATTTATAATTGGATAGTAAAGATGACATCTGTTCCAAATATCTCACTTTGTGATGCACACCACTTCAAAATTACTGTTTTGAAACATGACTGTAGATATGTGTTACCACAAATGGGACCATTTCTAAGTCTTACCAAACTGAAAATATGGTTTCCTCCTAGTTCTATTGTGCCAGACATAACACAAAAATAAATGATTATCAGTGGTTACGTACATATTCGTTGTAATGAAATTCATGTGGGTGATAATGTGTGTTTAATATTTTTGCCTTAAGTTTCTTTGTTACTTTGCATTTGTTACTTACATATTTATTGTAATGAAACTCATATGGGCGATGATGATGTTTAATATTTTCTATCAAATTTATTGTCTTAAGTTTCTTGGTATTCTTTAGAACTGCACCAATTAATTTTCAGGGTTGTTTCTAAATCCTGCTTTACTTTTTTATATACACTTTTATCTAAAATGTGGTTTGACTGCATTCCATCCCATCCTTACAATAACAACTTGTGCAAACAAAACAAAGGAAGTAAGGAGGTAAGATTGGGTTTAATGAGTGACCAAAACAAGTCCCTGTTGGAAGAAAAGAAAGATATTCTTTTCACAGCCTTATAGTATGCTTTTGTTCCCCACAAATCTCTTATAATAAAGATACTTTACATTTATATTGTGTTACATAGTATGTCAATTTAAGCTCATACAATGTCTGCTGTACAAAACTGTTCATAAGTCCTTAATGCAGTGGTTGCTATTTCAGGTATCCATATTCACATAATGACAATGACTATACAGAGTTTAATATATATTTCTTACATTTAGTATTTGATAATTTTGTTTCTGCCCAACAGACATTAATGAATGGTGTTAGCAGCCTCCCTTCTTATTTTGATTCTGAAATCTTGTAGTCAGTAGTGTTTCACAAAACTATTAAATGCGAACCAATGGTGTGGACATGCTCATACATCACCTCTGCATTACAGACATCATATGAGATTTTCTTCCTTACAGCAGTGGCATTCAGTATTTTCTCAGGTGGCTTTTCCTAACTACACTGGTTGTATGAACTGAGGAAAAATCAGACACAGCAATAATTCTTGAAAAACATAAAGCAGGTGACAGTAATATTCACTGCACTGTCTCAAAATGACTGCTTGCAAACCAATTGCATTACAATCTCCTTGTGCTTTTTGTTCATAAAAGACGACATCATGGTTGTAATTATGCTGTGAGTGAGAGAAAACAACTAGAATTAACCGAATTGATGGAATTGCTTCTAGGCATTTTACAGCCAAACTACAATGGAGGACAAATGACAAAATGGAGCCATATCAAATTTGCATGGTAGTGGTTACATGGTTAAATGCTTATCAGAGTGTTTTGTATAGTAAGTGGCTTCAATTTCTGACAGGAACAAGAAATTTAGCAAAGGATGGGAAAGAGTTGTGACTCAAGCCAGTGATTATTGTTAACTGTTTATGTCTTTTTAATTGACTTTACTGTGGGCATTTGATGATAAATTGCAAAGAAAGTGCAGAATTAAATACACAATTTTGTTTCATGTGTTTAACATTATTTTACAAGACCTCTGCTTCTGGTTATATGTGCTGGACCAAGACTCAAACACAGGACCTTTGCCTTTTGTGGGCAGATGCTCTACCAACAGAGCTACCCAGCATGATTCATGACCTGTTCTCACAACTTTACTTCTGCCAATATCTCTTCCTACCTTCTTAACTTCATATGAGTACACACTGGACTGCAGAATAAAAATTGACTCTGGATGCATCCCCCACACTTTGTCTGAGCCATGTCTCCACATTATCCTTTCTTTCGGGAGTGCTAGTCCCACAAGTTTTGCATGAGAACTTCTGTGAAGTTTGGAAGGTAGGAGACGAGGTACTGGTGGAAGTAAAACTGTGAGGACAGGTCGTGGGGTATGCTTGAGTAGCAAAATTGGTAAAGCACTTATCCAGGAAAGGCAACAGTAATGAGTTTGAGTCTCCATTTGACACACAGTTTTAATCTGCCAGGAAGTTTCAAATCTTAGTTAACTTACTGAAGAATCCTGATGACGAGACGGACTGGACCAAACTGTTAAAGCATCCTGCAGAATCTCAGTGCAAAAACTGCTGTACATTCACTTCATTCAAGAATTTATATTTTTAATCCCATTATTTTGCCTTTCACAGGAGCATAGGGAGCTAGAAAAGAAGCTTAAAGCTTACAAGGACAAGTATAAAACTCTAGTGGAAGAAAACGATTGGAGTAAAAGCAATGCAGAAAGACGCCAAATTTTATTAGAGGTAAACATTAATTACTTATTATTTTTTGCAGCTGTATGAGCTTTTATTTTTGAGCTTCAAATCATTGAAGTTAACAGGATGCTTGTATGACTTAACCTTTGAGTTTCCAATAGGAAACTAATCACAGCATATACCTTCCACAGTTTTACTCAACTGATTAATGAACATGAAAGGTATGGGACTCATTTTGGAAAGGAGCAGTATTCAAAGCCCTATCCAGCCGTCTTGAGTCATGTTTCCTGCAATCTCCTTAAACTACTTCAGTCGAGTGCTGTGATCGTTTCTTCATAAAGACTATAGCTCTGCCCCCCCCCCCTTCCCCCACCCATTTTCCCAAAGTTCTTATCCAACTACATTAGAGCTCCATCTTTCCATCCTTGATCTCAATGAATTGAACTCTAGCAGTCCTTTGAATGTGCCAGCTAATTTAGATATAGCTTTTAGGCAGCTGCCCACATTTTGTTAGATAATCTCTTTGTCAGTACTGCAGTGACATTTGTTATATATTCTAGAAATAATAGCACTGTAATGTGCTTTTTTATACAATAACTTCAATATAAGCTAAAGATTCTTCAACACAAATCATATTAAAAAGAAGAAATATACTGAACTGCTTGCAGATTTTCTGCAACACCCACCTCTCTCCACTCGACAGCCTCCGATAAGTGTCTGTCTTGTCAGTTTATAGAGTCATATTTATGTTGCATGCCAGTCGCTCGCAGAATTCATATTGCAGGGGAGTCACACCAAGGATCGAACTCTATGCAAGATTCCCAGGAATCAGTCCTAAGCCACAGTGTAGCACTCTTCCGAGCAACTTGTCTGTTAAAATTTTCTTCCAGAGGGCAATATGAGGGTGTGCTGAAAAGTAATGCCAACATTTTTATGTGAAAACTCTTAAAGCTTTTTAAATAAAACAAACATTATTAACATTCTATACCTTTATTCTTCATGTCTACATATCTGTTTCTCAACATAGTCACCCTGGTGACAAACACATTTCTTCCAGCTAGAGACCAGCTTGTTGATACCATCATTACAGAATGTTTGACTGTGTTGACAGAATCAAGACCTCACCTCTGCGTGCACTGGTTCATCACTATCAAAGTTAAGGCCTCAAAGGTGTTCTTTCAGTTTTGGAAACAGATGAAAATCAAATGGGGCCAGATCAGGACTGTGTGGAGGATGATAGGTGACAGCAGATCTAGGGCATCAGATTGTTTAAGATGTCACAGTGCTCATGTGCATCTGACATTGTCACACTGAAGGAGAGGGTGCTGCGTGTGTGGATGGTTAGAAACTCGATTACAGCACGCTATTTCTCGTGCACTGACATAGTTACGTTTCACACCGCCATTTTACAGGATACAGTTCAGAGCCCTCTAATGGCAGTGTTGCAACTTGCATCAGCAAGTCACAAAGGTCAACAGAGTAATATGCATGCTTTGTTGTACCTCAACTGATATTGAGAATAGAATAAGAAATTTGGAGGCTTTACTTTTCAGCATGGCCCTCTACATATATCCTCATTTGTCAGTGAGAGTGGCTGTGTGACATGGATGCGGCTTGTGGCAGGTTTCACACAGAAATAAACTGAAGAGTATATTTAAGTTCATTTATTGTGACAAGCTCTGCTGTCAAAATATTCTTGATATACTTTCCTATTTCTTTACTACATGTTTCAAGAAAAACTTTTTGCATATCATACTTCTTGACTTCTTGTTTGACATCATATATAAACTTGACAAACACCATACAGCTTCACCAGTATGCTATTTGTCAGTACCTGGACATGTGTGCTATGAACACAAAAGATGTGGTTTCTCTAAGACCTAGGTGCTAACTGACGCCAGTTTGAGAAATTGTTATTAGTAGACATCATATTACCTCAGCCAGTGTGTGCCTCCTTCATGTTTCTTAATTAAAACCTGAAACATTTTGCAAAATTTATTAATTGAATGATGATTCATTAAGGGGCTTTCCCTTGTGCCCTTGTTGCATTCTCTTTGTATAAATTATTAATAATCACATTAATCTGTCGGCCAGTTTGTATACTTTCTCACATAGCCTTGTCAAATATTATTGCTGCCTGTAAACAATCTTTCCTTGAGATGATGCCCCTACACTTCCAGCCCTCAGTTGGTTCATTGAATGTTACAACTGCCTGCTTACTGTCTATGAGAACAGACTTCTCTGTGGTGACTAAATGCAGCACCGTGTGCAATATCTAACTACAGAAACATAAACTGAACATTGAACTAAAAAAATAAAAGAATTCCTAAATGTCTTAACAACTATTTCAGTATATACACTTACACTGTCATGTTCTGTGGGTCGCATATTGTCATGAAACTGAGATTCGTAATATATATTGCTCAAATAAAAGTGTACAAACCACACAGGTGAATGCTAGTGGTAGTCTGATTGTGATAAAGTTATTATTGATGCCTATAAAGTAATTAAGGAAAGGTAACATAAGATAAAATTCTTGCTTTTTATTTGGTCATAGTGACTAATCTTAATCCATGTGGGTAGAAGTGATGGAGCGATTCACTGAAGCACAAGAACTCTAGAAATAACAGCAACAAAGCAATACAGAACATTTTGGGAACAATTATTTGACACTGAAATATTGGGAGAGGAATCTGTTATGTACAATGAAAGTATGGAGTCACATGAAATCTTTCAGTATATATATTTGAAAATATGGGTTTTGTGGCATACATTTTCAGTTCGACTGGATTTTGGAAAATTGGCCATCCAATGTATTACACACGTTCTTGTGTCAAACAGTGGAAAGTCCAGGATGGAATAACAATAATATGGAAAGGACACACACACACACACACACACACACACACAAGGTATATCCAGCAGGGTAGTGGGGGAAGAAGCTAATTCTTCCTGTGGGAGTGCACAGGGACATGGTGGGTACAGGGTAGGACTGCCGTAGATGCAGCATTGGGATGCTGTACTGTGATGGTGAGGAGAGAAGTAGAGAAGGGTAAAGGAATGTGTACATGTGTCGGCGGGATAGAAGGCATCCTTAATACTGGAGTGAGAGCAGGAAAGAAGAAAGGCGGGTGGAGGACGTCTCTTGGAACAGTTTGGCAGTGGCCATTTGTGCAGATGACAGCTTATTAGTAGTCATACACATGCAGGATGTGGCACAGTGATTCCAGCTAAGTCTGTACATCACATGGGTGCTTTCATAGGTGACCCTGTCTTTGATGGGTTAGGAGATGCCTGTGATAGGACTGGAGTAGGTGGTAGTGGGGGGATGTATGGCACAGGTGTATTGTAGGAGTGTGAGCCATGAGGCAAGGGGCTCGGAGCAGGGGTAGAGTAGAGATGGGCAAGGATATTGCGTAGGTGGGGCTAGTGGCAGAGTACCACTATGGGATGGGTTGGTAGGATAGTGGGGAGGATATTTATCATTCCAGTGCACAGTGAGAGGTAGTCAAAACTGTGTCAGAGAATGTGATTCACTTACTTCTGTCCTGGGTGGTACTGAGTCATAAGAGGAGTGCTGCTTTGTGGCCAAACAGTGGGTATGTGGGAAATGGCAGGTGTGTGGGGAGACAAGGCATGGGAGATCTGTTTCTGGACAAGGTTGTGAGGGTAATTTTGGTCTGTAAAGGCCTCGGGTAATTTTGGTCTGTAAAGGCCTCAGTGAGACCTTTAACATATTTGGGGAGAACTGCCCATCACTACAGATGCGATTTGGTGTGAATTGGGTAAAAGCTATCAAAGTGTTGGTATTATTGGTGGTTTAATGTAGATGGTGTTACTGATGTGGCCACTAATGTAGCTATCCTATAGGTGGAGGTTGACATCAAGGAAGGTGGCTTGTTGGGCTGTAGAAGACCATGTGAAGTGAATGGGGAAGATGATGTTGAATTTGCGGAGGAATTTGGGTCAAGTGTCCTCACTCTGTCCAAATCATAGAGAAGCCATCAGTGAATATGAACCAGGTGAGAGGTTCGGGATTCTGCCTGGCTCTGTAGGATTCCTCTAGATGGCCCATTTGCAGACGGGCCTTAGTGCCCGGAGACAACAGTGGCCATTATGTGTCAGTTGTGCTTGTGTGTGTGTGTGTGTGTGTGTGTGTGTGTGTGTGTGTGTGTGTGTGTGTGTGTTTTCTGCTTCTGAAGAAGGATGTAGTCCAAAACCTGAAAATTTCTGATTTCTTTTTCATTGTGTATGTCTGTGGCTCAACACCTTTTTGTGTTGCTGGTAAGGAAATATCCCACTCAAAATTGCTGTACTCCTTAATGTCCACAGACTTAATACTGCACTTTCTTTTGAATGACTCAACATTTAATGGAAGCCTCTTGCATCTTTTCATTCATTGTGTGGGAGTTAGAATATGCATTATCTCTTGTGCACAGCACTGATTCAAAGTCCATCAGGGTTCATTATGATGTAGTTCTATATCCAGATGTTATGTACAGGAATTATTTAACTTTATTAGTGAAATTTGTGACTGGATTTGAGGACTTTTTGGTAGGGAGGATGCAGCATGTTATCTTGGATGGAGAGTCATCGTCAGATTGAGAAGTAACTTCAGGTGTGTGCCAGGGAATGTGTTGAGAACCTTGCTGTTTATGTTGTATATTAATAGTAACCTCAGGCTTTTACAGCTGGTGCAGTTATCTATAATGTACTACCTGAAAAATCTGCATAAATATTCAGTCAGATCTCGATAAAATTTCAAAGTAGAGTAAAGATTGGTAACTTGCTTTAAATGTTCAGAAATTTAAAATTTTGGACTTCACAAAAAAAAAAATTGTATCCTCTGACTATAATATCAGTGAGTCACTGTTCTACATCTACATCTACGTGGATACTCAGCAAATCATGCGCAAGTGCCTGGTAGAGGGTTCATCGAACCACCTTCACAATAATTCTCTGTTTTTTCACTTTCAAACAGCATGTGAAAAAATTAACACCTATATCTTTCCGTGCGAGCTCTGATTTCCCTTATTTTTATTATGACGATTGTTTCTCCCTATGTAGATCACCATCAACAAAACATTTTTGCATTCAGAGGAGAAAGTTGATGATTGAAATTTCATGAGAAGATCCTGCAGCAACAAGAAATGCCTTTTTTTTAATTATGTCCACCACAAATCCTGTCTCATTTCCATGACACTCTCTTCACTATTTCTTGATAGTATAAAACATGCTGCTCTTCTTTCATCAATCATATCTGGTAAGGATCCCACACCATGCAGCTGTACTCTAAAAGAGGCTGGAAAAGTGTAGTGTAGGCAATTGCTGTATTAGATCTGTTGCATCTTCTAAGTGCTCTGCCAATAAATCACAGTCCTTGGTTTGCCTTCTCCACAACATTTTTTATGTGTTTGTTCCAGTTTAGATACTTCGTAATTGTAATGCCTAGGTATTTAGTTGAAAATTACAGACTTTAGATTTGATTGATTTATTACGTAAATGAAGTTTAACACATTCCTTTTACCACTCATGTGGCTAACCTCACACTTCTCACTCCTTAGGGTCAATTGCCAATTTTAACAGCAAACAGATATCTTTCCTAAATTATTTTGCAATTTGTTTGGAATTAGCTAACTCATACAAACACCTGGATGTAACACTTTGTAGGGATATGAAATGGAATGATCACATGGGCTCAGTTGTGGGTCATGCCAGTGGTAGACTTCAGTTTATTGGCAGAATCGGGGGAGTGCAATCAATCTATAAAGGAGATTGTTTACAATAACTTGTATGACCAGTTGTAGAATATCGCTCAACTGTGTAGGACCCATACCAAATTGGACCAACAGGAGATATTTGATATATATAGAGAAGGGCAGCGGGATGGTCACAGTGCTACTGAAGGAACTGAACTGGAAAACTCTTGAAGATAGACATAAACTATTGTGAGAAAGACTACTAACAAAGTTTAAACACCTGGCTTTAAATAATGATTCTAGGAATATACTAAAATCCCCTAAGAATCACTCATGTAAGGACCATGAGGATAAGATTAGAATAATTACTGCATGCAGAGAGGCATTCAGACAATCATTCTTCCCATGCTCCATACGTGAATGGAACAGAAAGAAACCCTAATAACTCGTCCAGTAGGACATACTCTCTGCCATGCACCTCACAGTGGTTTGCAGAGTATAGATGTAGATGTTTAATGAAAAGCTAAAAAAGCTTACTGATACAGTTTACAATTTTAAAATATAATCAAAAAGTTAACAAACAAGTTTTATATTTTACAATGTATTTTTTACTTGTGACAAAGAAACAAGTTATTTTTTGATAAAATATGAATACCTTCCCATTTTCTTATTTATACTGCTATTAAAATAACATAGTTCAAATTTACTAATTGTTGAAGTATTTTTTCTTTCAGAAAAAACTTGGGAAACTTAGGTCAGAAATTACGATGCAGATGAAGAATTACAAAGAACTTGACCGTAGACAAAAACTAGAAGTTGAGGGTTTTTTAAATGAAATAAAGATATTGCAAAATCACCTGAAAAATGTTGAGCGTAAAATTACAAGAGGATGTGGTAAAGATTGTTTTGTAACAAGAAGTGAGGGTTCAAAAGCAACAGAGACAACAGTGCATAATGTTAAAAAGATTAGAAAGGTCATAAATGATTTACTTTATAATTTATCTGTCATGCAATCAGATCTTTGTTGATTGTATTATTGTTGTTAAGTTTCATACACTCAAACTGTTAATTTTATATATGATTTAATGGCCATACAGTTAAGTCTTCAGATTAACTTTTAATGCAAACTAATGATAAAAATAGAAATAAGATACTATCAACATTTACTGAAATGAAAACAATTTACTTCTTACCTGTAATGAACAACATTAAAGAGAGAGTTATATGATAGAAGATTACTAAACTATTACAGGAGGGGGTGGGGGAGACAACAAGAAAGATAGTAGGAAGTAGGCATTGCCAGTCAAAGGATAAGAACTAGCTGTGGCTGAATCCAAGAGGGCTGTAGGAATGATGAAAATATGAGGACAATTCCCTTGTGCACAGTTCAGTTAGCCTAGTGTTGAGCAGTGGGAAAAGGCAAGACAAGTCACTCATTCACAATGTTGATATTTACCTATTATACCAAGCAGTATGCTCAACAATTGGCTGGTCAAACTTGCACTTAGCAACAATTTCGCAATGATCATTCATGTTATTCAAAATTCACAAACCTAATGCTACAGAAATCCCCATTGTTACTGGTTGCTGTGCTCTCATCAGTTGAGTTTCTATCATCATTTCTGTTGTTTATTTGGTAAAGCAAAGGGTAGTGTATGACCCCTGAAACAATAAACAGTAACACACAAAGTGAACATGCATAAATGCACAGCAGTCGCTGATAGAAACATCCATAGAGCAGCCTGTAAGCCATAACCGGTAAACATAAGCAGGTTCAGCATAAATTAGTAGCCATAGACAAGAATAGTCATCAAAATTGACTGGTATACCAGTGAGGCTGTGTGTTTTGGTGTCTACACATATCTCACTTGTTCAGGAGTTCTGTTCCAGCTAATTATCACAGTGATAGTCTGGTGAATGAAGTATTAAAAGATAGTATTTACATGATATTTCTGAATTAACCACATAAAGTGCACTTTTATGTATTTATTTATTACAGGACAGAAGTGTACCATTGTCGATGATAGAGGAGACAGCGTTGTGCAAAGAAGCTGCTGAACAGTAGTAAGCAGCATGTTATCCACCTGCGAATCAGAAGGCTGGTGATTACAAGTGACATTCAAGTCTATTGCAAACGATGCTGAGAGCATATCGGAGGCAACAACTCAGGGGAGTAAGCCTTCTGTATTGTTAGCACTGTATACAGGGTGCTACAAAAAGGTACGGCCATACTTTCAGGAAACATTCCTCACACACAAATAAAGAAAAGATGTTATGTGGACATGTGTCCGGAAACGTTTAATTTCCATGTTAGAGCTCATTTTATTTTCGTCAGTATGTACTGTACTTCCTCAATTCACCGCCAGTTGGCCCAATTGAAGGAAGACAGTACTAGCATCAAGCACATCAGTACGTAGCATCAACAGGTTAGTGTTCATCACGAACGTAGTTTTGCAGCCAGTGCAATGTTTACAAATGCGGAGATGGCAGATGCCCATTTGATGTATGGATTAGCATGGGGCAATAGCCGTGGCGTGGTACGTTTGTATTGAGACAGATTTCCAGAACGAAGGTGTCCCGACA
This sequence comes from Schistocerca piceifrons, assembly GCF_021461385.2. Taxonomy (NCBI): domain Eukaryota; kingdom Metazoa; phylum Arthropoda; class Insecta; order Orthoptera; family Acrididae; genus Schistocerca; species Schistocerca piceifrons. The sequence continues at coordinate 149,268,949 of NC_060149.1, read as the reverse complement.
GAAAGACATTCGAAGCAATTGATTGGCGTCTTAGGGAGCACAGAACATTCCAGCCTATGACTCGCGACTGGGGAAGACCTAGAACGATGAGGACACCTGCAATGGACGAGGCAATTCTTCCAACATGTGGTTCATGCACAATGGAGCTCCTGCACATTTCAGTCGAAGTGTTCATATGCTTCTCAACAACAGATTCGGTGACCGATGGATTGGTAGAGGTGGACCAATTCCATGGCCTCCACGCTCTCCTTACCTCAATCCTCTTGACTTTCATTTATGGGGGCATTTGAAAGCTCTTGTCTACGCAACCCCGGTACCAAATGTAGAGACTCTTCATGCTCGTATTGTGGAAGGCTGTGATACAATACGCCATTCTCCAGGGCTGCATCAGCGCATCAAGGTTTCCATGCGACAGAGGCTGGATGCATGTATCCTCGCTAACGGAGGACATTTTGAACATTTCCTGTAACAAAGTGTTTGAAGTCACGCTGGTACGTTCTGTTGCTGTGTGTTTCCATTCTGTGATTAATGTGATTTGAAGAGAAGTAATAAAATGAGCCCTAACATGGAAAGTAAGCATTTCCGGACACATGTCCACATAACATATTTTCTTTCTTTGTGTGTGTGATGAATGTTTCCTGAAAGTTTGGCCGTACCTTTTTGTGACACCCTGTATAGAGCACAACAGGGTACAGAAACAGAGATGTATGATGATATTACAAAAAGTGTGCAAGCAATTGTAGTTGCCTGAGCAAGGAATGCAGTAACAGAAACAAGGTTAAAGGGCTGGGACCAGCCCTGCTCACTTGTGAGATTGTGCATCTATGCTACCCATTGTGGCTGGGTTGTCAAGCCTTTTCGCTTCTCCAGCCTGTCAGGTTGAGCTTTGAGGTTACTCGCTCAGTCAGCCTGTCACCTCTGCTGTTTTACACTCTGTGCCTATCAGCAAATTCCTGTATCAATCCACTTATATTATTATTCTAATTAAATATGTTGGTGTAGATGGGCGGAAGGTTCCATGAGTGCTTGAGCTTGTGTACTTCACTATAGTGACAGTTTACACATTTTTCTTCCAACCATTTACAGTACCTACACAGGTATTCTTTTATGATCAAAAGGGTACATGTAACAGCAATAACAGCTACAGAATATCTTTATCTAGGTGGATATATTCTTAATTCCCAAATAGTACAAATTGTGCATCTGTCGGTCGAATTAAATGTATTACATTCTTGCGAATCACTGATACTCATAATGTAATAATCCATTGACATGTAATAGGAATCAAGTAGTACACAACATCAAAGTCATTTTTTCTCCCCACGAATTGTAGGATACAGACAGACTTTGAGTGCACCAAAGCACAGGCAGTGAGGGTGGAGTGCTGAATCTGTAAACAGAGAACATAGAACTGTGGTGTGGTGAGCCAGCAGGCTGGCAGACTGTTCTGCTGTCTGTAGTGTGACGGACTGCACACAGCTCAGCAGCCTCGGTGGGCCAGAGCAGCTAGCCTGTGGCCTGTACGGTCCAGCACACGGAAGACAGGCTGAAACAAACACCATGCTCCACTGTAGCTGCAGTGTGTTCTTGGTATAGATGTGGCCACAGATAGGCACCTACAGTTGATGGTAATTCACAGCACTCCATCAGTAGGAGCATTTCTGTGAGGGGACCACTAGCGGTTCTCAAGCAGTATGATGTACCTCCTAGGTCAAGGACTTTGTTGAGTATTGCCATTGGTGGCTGCAGTAAAGGTGCATTAGTGTATGAGAACTACTTACAAAAAGATAATAGTGTAGTGGTATAATTTTATGTGATAGATCACTACAGCAGACAGTAGTGCAGGTACTCTACATTACAATGTCCTACAAGACACTTTCCCAATCACAACTACTGTTAAGGTTAGTTTCATGAACAATGTTCTGACCTTACTGAGATGGCAAAATATGTAATCTGTTGTGAAGTTTAGTGTTTTAAATTAAAAAAAAACTGATTTTGTGGGAATGCTGCCAAAAAATTGCAAACACAAATTGAAGATCTCGGAGATGGAAATGTTGATCAACAAGCAAAATACCTGAGCCCTGCATGAAACTCTGGCCAGGGAGATTACCCTATGCAATGATCAACTAAAAATACCTCTGACAGGACAACAGCTTATGTGTTATTAGTAGAGAATGAATCGCCAGATTATTGAAGAAAACTGTTTGAAATTTCAAGTAGGATTGTAAATATTAATGCCTAGAGCATAAGTAAAGAAAATCTTTATTGATAATTTACCGTGTTCCAGACTGAGGGGTAATCACCTTACTGGGGATAAATGTTATCAACAGAAAATAATTGAAAGTAAACATCTTTACGAAATATTAATTTTGCCAGTGGTAGCTGAAATAAATGTTCTTGAAGTTTAATGGGTGTAACTCTGTTCAAAATAATACACTTTGACTGGAACAAATCTTCATTTTGTTGCTTCATAGCAGTTGATGTTTCCTGTAAGTTTCTTCAGTGAAAATGAGCCAGAGAATACCATGGTTCTCAAAAGACATGAAAAGTCAGTTATTGTTTAAGGTGCACAGTCTATTACATCACAGAGTGCTGCTCAAGATCTTACATCATACTGGGTCTCCCACACAATTTTTTGCAGGTCTTATAAACTCTTGCTAACAATTTGTATATTGTTGTGTATAGTAAATTTGCTGATCACATTTACAGGTGTTGTTGATAATTAAAAAAATATATATATTATCACCTGGTGGTTACAAGTGAAATGTGTGGAATGTGGTACAAAGACAATTACATATCTCTTGTTTTCATGGAAAAATAAGTGAAAGGATATGGATAAACTATGGTGATTACATTTTTGTTAATTACACTGAAATAACATTATCGCAAGTATTCCTACCATGTTTTCTCAAATATGAATACATTATTTTTAGTGTAAACAGAATTTCAGTATACAGAGTGAGTCATGTAAGATGTAACACCCCTTTTATTTCGTGAACGCTTACACATATCGAAACTTGGTTTTTGGCTCATGTTAGAGCATTGAGGGGCACATTTTTTTAGCACTGGTACCAACAGAGATATTGAAGGAAGCACTTTTTTTTTTAATGTAACCGTATATTTTTTATAGCTGCATTTGATAGATTTTGAGGAAACAATTACAGCGATACAGTGTTTGTTAATGTTGATGATGAAACCTCTCATAAAAATCCAAGAAATATCCTAGAATGTGAGAGCATGGTGGCCGGAAATGGCATTTGCAGTGCTGACACTGCCAAGCAGGCATCTCGAACCAGGCTACATAGTTCTGTACCGTAAGGTAGACCTGTGCTACAGGTATAAAGCTTTATTTCCCCTTGAACCAACTTACATCCTACAAACATTGTATATGAAAATACAACATAGGCTAGAATTTAGCATATCGCAAAGCGATTATGAAAAGCTGAAACAGAGAAATCAACTGTTCATTCTTCAAAAATAAACAGGTCTTTTATGCTGCAAAGAACAACTACTGTATTAAATATCTACATATTATAAGGAAGATTTGACTTACCTTTTCCTGTACATGACTGTGTGCTTCTTAGAGGTAAAATACATGTTGTCAGACAACTGTCTCTATCTACACTGCTCTAAATTATGTCATATGGGATACAGTTGTTGAATGAAAGATTTTATTAAATATACTTTTGTGACCATCTGTACACCACAAAATAAATATTCTTCTTCACAACACATTGTTTCATGGTGAAAATAAGTTTGTAATGACAGTGTTACCAGCTATGTTCAATACATGCTGTCTACTTATTTGACACTGCAGTGCAATTTCATACACACGTAAATGAAATTAACATTTTACTAACAGTGATTTGCTAACTACCTAAATCACATAAAATAAATTTTGTCTTCCAAAAAAATATCTTTATCCTCTATTTAAGCATGTGTTCAAACTGTTGACCATGGACTGAAAGGCACATTTGCAATTGCCATTCGAAAGTATGATGTTTAGATGTAATCACAGTGGCTGATATGATAGTCCATGCACTGGTGATTTGACGATATATATCATCTGCCATAGTTGGTTTTCGTCATAGTGTGCATTTTTGACTGCTCCCCAAGGAAAGAAATCAACAGAGATCAAACTGGGGGATCTCGCAAGCCATTTGACAACAGAATTTTGTCTATGCAACATTCAGGAAAGTTGTCATTGAGTATTTGCATTGCAACATGTGACGAGTAAGCTGGACAACCACCATGTTGCAGCCACATACACTGTCAAATATCCAGTGGTACCTCTTTTAGAAGAACTGGCAGAATGTTCATCTCAAAGTATGTTTAATAATGTCCATTTAGAATGCCTGAGATGAAGTAAGGCCCCACAACGTAACTTCCTATGACACCACACCATAGGTTTACGCTCCACGACTGTTGATGTTGCACCAGTCAAAGCTAGTGTGGATTCCTGGCTGCCCGGTAGTGCATGTTATGCAAAGTTACATTAGTGCAACTAGCAAATGTTTCTTTGTTGGTAAAGAGCACATGCTGGAAAAATGTAGGATCATCTCTCAGTTGCTGAAGGGCAGACCAACAAAATTCTGTATGATGATGAAAATGATGGTCGGGGAGTGCCTGATGTAATGACGGATGATAGAGATGGAAATTCGTCAGTGCAGGATGCAAATGGCACTCATCTTGCTGATTTCACATTCCTAGGCAATATGTCGTATACCACTGTGTGGATTCATTAGTGTGATATCCTGAACAGCTTCTTCATGTTCTCCATCAGTTACAGTCTTCTTTCTTGTCCTCTTTTTGACGTTCAAGCAGCCTGCCTCCACTAGCGTCTTAATAATTCATGCAAGTACCTGGTGTGTAGGACATCAGCAATCCAGATAGATAGCCCTATACCACTGTAATGTTTTTACAGCATTTCTTTTACATTCACCATATAAAAGTAGTATGTCCAACTTCTCCTCATTGGTGTACATCTGCATGCAATGAATGCTAAGCAGAAATGAGCAACCTGCAGTGCAGACAAGTAAACAGGCAAATATGTTGACTTTCTGACACAGCGTACCACAAGGGCTCTGCTTGGCGATGTTTGCACCGCTAATGCCGATTCCAGCCTCCGTACTGGCAAATTCTAGGGCATTTATTGAACTTTTTTATCACCGGTTTCAATGTCAACTTTAACAAACACTATATCACCTGTAATTGTCTTCTCAAGAGTTATCAGATGCAGTTATAATAAGTATATCAGGTTGTATACGACCCGGGAGATCCGGGAAAAACCCGGGAATTTTTTCATCCGGGAGAAAACCGGCAGAAACCCGGGAATTTTTTAGAATTCCGGGAATTTTCCGTTGTTTTAGTTTTGAGTTAAATTTTTGTAATTTTGATTGGTAAGAACCGGTACTGTAACAAAGGATGTTACTGTATCCCACTACTGCAGAATTATACTGCAGCATTAAAACATGAACGAGAGAAAAAAACGAAAATATAACTTAAATTGCAAAGGAAATGCGCCATATATAATAACACAGTGCTCGTACAAGCGTCTGTGAACATCAAAATGTGTTAAAGGCTTTCGGAAGACTATGCAATGCTTCATAACAACAAATTGCCTCCGATGAGCGCGACGACGTAACTGTTCACATTAAACTCATTTAATCAGTTACGAGTGGGCTCATGCACACGCGCAGTTGAGTCGCGTATGAGTAGTACCTTCTCCCTCTTCTGGCTACAGAAATGTGGCCGTTGGCTGAGTAAGTAGCAGTAGCAGCAATCAGCCACATGGTACCCGGAAAAATTTTATTGGCGCGCCCAAGCCGCCTGATTCACGCGTGTGCAGCAGGTCCGGATCTAGTGGGGGGGGGGGGGGGGGGGGCGACGGTAAACCGGGGTATCTGAAGCGGACGGAAATTTCGGGGGAAGGGGGCAAATTCATATTCGTGAGGAAAAACACCTTGTTTCACAATGCACCTAGCATCCAGCGCACGTCGGCCTATCGATTATTCATATGATTTTGAAACGCTCCCCTGCTGGTTTTTGAACACATTCTAAGTTGATTTCTGAATGAATTATAAGTTGATTTTTGAATGCGTGTATAGTGTACGTAACGTCTCTGCCAGGGGAATCCTCGTCACATCTAGAAATAAACTTTCCTGCAGACAAAACGGGACGGGGCTATACGAGCTGAGCGAATAAAGCCAAACCGGTGAATGCCAATTTCTGCTTGTTTATGTGGTTGATTCGGTTTGCGAATGTCCAGCGTCGTTAAAATTACTAGCAAAATCCATAGATTCAGATTACCAGAGTGGAGATAAACGACTAACAGGAATAACAGGTAAGAAAGATTACGTATTATCTTCTCGGTGTATCCAAGAAAGTGAAATTTTGACAGAAGATTTTTGGCCAGATCGCTACACTAGACAGGGCCAGTTGTAGTCCCTGACTAGCAGCCGCCTAATTTCCATTCTGGGAGTAGCGCGGGAAACGCATTGTACGAACACGTAATAACTAGACCGCGGATTGTAGGTAAAAACCTATTTTGTTCCTGAGATCCTATTTGCATAAAAAATTGTACTTATGCGTTTCATGACTATTTACACATAATAGCGTTAATTCTATAGGACGTAAAAAAGCCTATTTCGACGTTAGTGCCTATTTTTATCTATTTCAGCTTTAATATCCTAAAAAGTGCCTATTTCATCATATAAGACAGTGGCTCCAAGTTTTTCCACACTATACGACAGACGGAAAAAAATATTTTCTGACCAGCGTGCAGCAAGGTGGCTAGTTGATAAGCGCTCATGCTTCGTATTTGTCTAACACTTAGGTCTTTTTTTATATCGCTATTCCTGTTAATACCAAATACTCTTTATAGGTGTGTTATTATTCATATGTGAAAAATAGATCAGGGATCTTTAGGTTAAAACCTATTTTTTTCCTAAGCTCCAATTTGCATATAAGTTGGTACTTATGCGTTTCATGACTAACTAAACTGAATACCGTTAGTTCTATAGGACCTAAAACTGCGTATTTCGACGTTGACGCCTAATTTTGCCTATTTCGGCATCAAAATCCTAAAAAGTACCTATTTTGTTAATCTGACATAGAGTTCTTGTGTTTTCAAAGATTAGAAAAAGGAAGTAAACTTAAGGCTTTACGTCTCGTCGAAGGCGAAGGTCGTTAGAGACTGTTTACAATACCTTTGCTTGCCTTACTACTAGTGGTGGGCAGGAAATCGCGTATCTGTTAGAAATCACAGTGACTGAGAAGTCACAGATATCACAGTAGCAACTTTACAGTATCTAACTGCGATTTCAGTCACAGTTAGCAGTCGCAAGTAGTATTTCACATTCAAAGACGTGAGCCATCTATTGGTCGAATTTAGCACTGCTTTCTGCGATTTCAGTGACAAGTCGCAAGTAGCAACTAGAAAGAGCGGTTAACAGTGCCATCTGTGGGTCAAAGTTCGTACTACGCCCATCTCTGCGATACACTATTGAGTCCAACTGCGATTTCCGTGACAAATCGCAACTAAGAGTCGCAAGTAGCAACTAAAAAGCGCAGTTAGCACTGCCATCTTTTGAGCAAAGTTCATACTACGCTATTCGCTACCGAGTCAAACTGCGATTTCTGTGACAAATCGCAACTAAGAGTCGCAAGTAGCAACTAAAAAGCGCAGTTAACATACTTTTCCTAGTGTCATCTGTTGACCGACGTACGTACTTCGTTATGAGAGCCTTGTGCCTCACGAGATAGATGTGCTGTGTGTGCATATGAAGGGCTTATTTCAATAGTGGTACAAGTCCATTTTTGTTCATTTTGAGATACAGAGTCGTAAAGTTAAATGAGCGCTGAAAAATCTGCAGTTGAGATACCAGAAATATTCAAGCATATGGCTTCTTGCTAGAGATGAACCTTTATTTATGTTTGTTTGGATCACTAATTTCAGAAGCATTATAGACAGAAAAGTGGAGGTAATGGACTTGTACCACTATTGAAATAAGCCATTCATATTATATGACGACTTGCACATTCAGCATCAGTTATGGTTGGTCAAATACTGCTGTGACTCTGAATGTATTATATTAATAAGAAGCAACATTGCCTTTTTCTCCTGAAAATATCAAGTAACGTAACAAATGTGTTTGATTCTGCTTCCAATATGACAGTTTTGGTTAATACTCCACATGCCTACAGGACTTTGCAATGTTAACACAGCAGAACTCAGACATCTGTATAAGTGTAGAGAAATGAAACCAGTCATATGAATGCCTCACTTTTGTTCCGACACAGTTCAAGACTCGGGAGAAAAGTTTTACACCTGGTGTTCTACATGGCAACTTCACACACAAGAACTTTTTGCCGACACTACTACCACCTAAATAGGTAAGCTTTTCCTGTGTTACTTTCAAGTAATGCACTTAAGCTATTCCTGATTTAACTGGAAGATCTGTACTTCCCACTTTCATATCAACAGCCTCAAAATGCATATTGTAGACTTCAGGATATGTTACAGGTCAGTGTCACACCAAGATTGTGGTGAAAGGGGGGGGGCGGCATGTCACTCTCCAACAAGTGTTTACCAATAAGTAAGTGGCGGAATATTATGGGTATAGGACGGCTTAAACATGTGGAAAATGAGATTTTTGTTATTCACTCACTGTATTTGACATTTATTATTCCTTTAAAATCGCACAACAATTTCAATAAAACACAGTTTAATCATTCACACACTTGTTTCACAGTTATTTCACTTTTAAACTGCAAATCCTCTAAGAGCTGTCTTGAATCTTCACGAGTCTCTCTCAACAGCCTTGATGTGGATAGATACGTACAGCAACCAGTAATCAGAGTCAGAACTGTGTCTGCAAAAACACAAGGATTATTAAACAATTTTTGCTGTCATTAATTACTAGCAATATAATTGACAGAGTAGATTGCTAATACTTGCTATAATGAATATCACATTTGCAAGAACGATCTCACTGAAGTAATTAAGTCCATCGAAACGCTTAGAAACTAACCTCTCGTCCGACGAAAACGGTCTAAAGACGCAGTGGCAATTTCTTCAGATCTGTTGACAATGATATTTTGAGTTATCACTTTACTGAGTGACTGAAATGTAGTTCAGGTACCTGTGAACATAACAATATGTTAGAATTCATTTTCTAAATACGAACTATTACGGTACTGTACGGCTACTTACATATTAATTACACTATTAATATTTTCACAGTTGTTTCTTTAATACAAAATTAAAGCCAACGGAAGAAAAAACGTAAAACATACTTGCCAATGACAGGTTTGTTGAGATGCAATTTTCTGTGTTGACAGATGTAACTTTTTCATACGGTGGTAAGTCGCAGGAATCACAGAAATCGCAGAAGTCACAGAAATCGCAGAAGTAGCAGAAATCGCGAAAGTAGCAGAAATCGCAGAAATAGCAGTGGCGGAGGGATACACGACCTATGTTCCTTAACTGCGACTCTTAACTGCAACAAATCACAGTTAAGAATAACAGATACTGAAAAGTAGCATTCACAGAAATCACTGATATCGGAAAATCGCAGTTTAGCCCATTACTACTTACTACCAACAGCAGTCGGCACGGGTGAATGGTCATCCATCCAAGTACGCGCCGAGCGCGACAGTGCTTAACTTCGGTGAGCGAATGGGAACCGGTCAAAGATTTGAGTTACACATTAGAGTCGAACGTGGGAGTACTAAATGTTATATTTGAAAATATTACGTTCGTAGGATTCTGGCCAGCTGTGTATTTTCGCAAAGAAACGGTTTCATAGGCCTTAAGCTGAGCACGGATTAAAAAATCACAATGGGAGTACTAAATGTTATATTTGAAAATATTACGTTCGTAGCATTCTGGCCAGCTGTGTATTTTCGCAAAGAAACGGTTTCATAGGCCTTAAGCTGAACACAGATTAAAAAATCACAATGTTAATCTATAGCTAAATTACTGCCCTTCACGCATTTTCTCGCTGCTGTCTACAGATAGTCCTATCAAACTACTCTGTTTCGTGAAAGGTATTATACGTGAATTTTCGGGTTCGAAAATTAATTTGCCAGTAGTTTTCATCTGAAGCACCGGCAGATTCCATTCGCTTGTTCAGAAGGGGCGGTCATCTGTCAGGTGCCATATGTCCAGCAACGAGTACGGTACTTCCCCTAGCGCTCCTATGCACTGCAGTAAAAGGAAGGAAAAAACAGGTCATCGTTCACTTTTTCCCAGCGAAAACAAATCGGTAAATTGTGTAGCGACCGACGTGTTAAGAGTTACTGAGGTTCTAAGTGCAAAATAAATTCTAGTTTCTGTGTGAGAATACTACGCGATGCCGAAAACAGCTAGTTCAAGTCTACTCATATAAGGCAGTGGCTGCAAGATTTTCCGCATTATACAACAGAAGGGAAAATTATTTTCTGACAAGCATGCAACAAGGAGGTTAGTTGATGTTTTTCTTAGACTTCTTATTTTCCTGTCACTTAGGATTCTTTTTTATCGTTATCCTTTAGTAATACGAAAAACTCTTTATATGCGATTCTAAACTGAATTTCCCTTTTCTCTCGTATTAGGTTTCGAATGTTAAGAAATCTCACTTAACTCAGCATGCAGATCGAATTGCACATAAAGCTTATGTTGAACGAAAGTCAAAATTGAAGCAAAGTCTTTTAACCAATAAATCTGGTGAATCTTCCGAAAAAACAAGTTCTGCAGTTATTTGTGTCGTGCACTTGTGGCAGCAAACATCCCCTTTCGGAAACTAGAAAACCCAATTTTCAGAGGTTTTCTTGAGAAGTACTGTCATCAGTCTATTCCTGCAGAGTCAAATTCACGTAAGAATTGCGTGGATTCAGCTTACAATGCTGCATTGCACAGAATCCGAGAAGATGTTGAGAATCACTCGCGAGATATGGGCAGTGGCGTTACAAAATCGATAAGTGATTTTTATCTATGAAGGACTATTATCGATAGCTACATTTTATCTTTGACTAGTTTTCTCTCTGCTACAATGTGCAAGCTAGACCACGCCCACTTTCCTCAGTATTTAGGCCGCTCTCCGACGCCCGACTAGTCAGTCGGCAGGACTCAACAGGACCAGCCATTTCTCTGAGGATGTCCAACGTAGTATTGGAAAAAACGTTAGGAATAGAAGTATTCCATGGACCACGGCCATATAACCCGGAAGATTCATCAACAACAGTACTATCCGGTCGTGAAAGAGTTCATTGTATGAATGGAGTTACTCAAAGATTCGTCTTTAAAACGGGACTTACATTAGGGCCCACAACACATTTATGGCAAGAATAATTTCACAATTAGAAGCTCAGGGAGACCTATCTACGACAATATTTCTTTGCTTGAATAAGTCAAAATGAAAATTAATGAAGCGCCAGGTGAAGTAGGGGAAAAAGTATGGGGCAAAAATGCAAACGGTTTTGCCAGAAGAACACTGGCCTGAAGGAGTCTTGTGCAGCTGCCAACATACTTAGTGGAAAATCCAGCACTCCTGATTGCAGCATTCCTGTCCAACATGTGCCTAAAATGAAGTACGCCCCTGTCACATCTGTTGATGTAGAATGTTCTTTTTCAGCGTATAAATTGATTCTGACTGACAAGCGCCACAGTTCTTCACTAGAAAAGATTTTTGTTATTTATTATGAAGCTAACTATGGTCAGAATATGTGAAACTACGAATGTATTAATTAAACCATTGCCCCATCTTTTTTACAGAGATCTTTATCTTGCAGGAACTCAAAAATATTTGGAGCTATGTTCAACATTAGTGTTGTAGATTGCTGTGCTCTGTAACTGTGTAAATATTCATTCTCCTTGTTTTAATGACTAATAAGATGTTCATACTGTCAATACTGTGTATTTTAATTTATTTTTATTTTTTCTGCATCATTTTTATTAGAGCCTATTTTAGGTTTTATATAGCCTAAATGAACTACTGAAGGAGCTTATTTTAGGTGCCTAAAACACTTTTTTACGACCTAAAAATCCGTGGTCTAGTAATAACACCTAACCAGAGAATAATCGCTGGATAACTAAACCAGTGACTGTGGCAGGGTTAGTAAAGTTAACCGGAGAATGTTGTTTTGACAGTGGTAGGAGTAGTTACAGAATTAATAATGACAAGACTGTTTGCTAGAACGAGGAAGGAGAAGAAACGGGGACATCACACGAATTGTTGAAGACTATGACGATTCCAAAATGTCGTTCTTCTACTTTTCGGTCTCGTGCATGAGAAACTGGAGCGTATAAATGAAGTGTGAAACTATTTCCTAACGTAAAGCTTTTTGCTTGTAGTAGGTCAAATAGGTACTTCATGAATTATATTCTGTTGTATTGTAAAAATGATAATCATTGCCAAAACAGTCTCGCTTATTTGGTGTGTGTTACAGTTACTGCAATATTAGAAAGGCCTGTTTTGTTTTATCCAGCACACAGTGACAAAATAGACGTTACCAGATCAAGAAACCACACCAGTCTTGGGTACTATTTGCATTAACAGCTTTTTCAGTATTAGACAACGACATTTCTATTTTTCATGTAGCAAAACGTTTGACGAACTCTGATAAGGTAATAGTTCTTTCGCAGAAAGGTAAGCACTTCATGTAAAGCTGTAGTAAGATTACATAGTAAAATCGCTAGGACCTAAGGATTGAAGAAATGTGTACTGTCTTGCCAGTCTCTTGTCTTTACTGGTTTTAGGCATCCTATATTTAATTTTATCACACAGAAGAGGAAGTTATTAGCTAATAGACAATAAAGAGTCCAGATTTTCTGAAGAGTTCTAGTTCTACTGATTACAAATAATCCTATCCAGTATTAATTGGAAGTTTTCTTTTTTTCTTTCCTTTTTTAAGTGAGGGGCAAGACGTCAAACTGGCCTAGTGGGAGCAGGAGAGGCACTACAGGACGTTTTAATTTCCACTGGCCTGAAATAGTTGGATGGCATCCGTTACAAAATATACACATTTGAGTTCCAGGGGGCGAAATAAATCTTCTGCTCATAAGCATTGATGGCAAATTTCGCCACACCGTTCCAATGGATACATTTGTCATACATCCCACATTGATTTCCCCACGTATTTCATGCAGTGTTGCTTGTCTGCCAACACTGATGACTACGCAAATGTCACTGCTCTTGGTCGTTAAGTGAAGGCTGCTGGCCACTGTGTTGTCTGCAGTGAGTAGTAGTGCCTCAAATTTGGTATTTTCAGCACCCTCCTGACACTGTGGCTTGCAGAATACTGAATTCCCAAACAATTTCTAAAATGGAATGTTCCCTCCAACTACCATTCCACATTAAATGTCTGTTGATTCTCATCATACAACCATTATTAAGTCAGAAACTTTTTCACATGAATCACCCGAGTACAAATCACAGCTCCACCTTTTGTACCTTGTGTACATGATACTGCCGCCCTCAGTGTATATGTGAATAATATAGTGTATGCAACATCACCTCATCATGATGATGTGGCAGAATTATTCCTAGCACAAATATTGTAAGAGCAGTATAAAACAAAGTACATTTACATAATCCAAGTGCCATCTTCTATCAAGTATGTGTGTATCCAGAGATCAAAGTGTATAAATCAAATAGTCAAGTGTACATACATAGAGGTGTAAGTTAGAGGTAAAGGACAATCTAAGAAAATATGTGGCGTCAGAAATGTGTTAGTGTGGAAGTAAATGTCACATGACTGGGGCCCTTTTGCTTGCCACAAGCATGATGCACGAATGAGTATACAGCTCTCCCTGAAGGAATTTACTAATTTACCACATCTTCATCAATTGTTGTTCTCTTTCCACCATTTTTATTTTACAGATTGGTACTCCCTATGGCTTGTACTGACAACTCCTTTCCACTATCCTCCGTATTTGCATTTTCTGTTACTCCATTTTAACTGCTTTTCTTTTACAGCTGGGTATGCCATAAGGATTAATAAAAAACACATCATGAAGTTTCAATTCTAGTTTTCATTCATCACTTCAGTCTGCATACATAAATGTCCAAATCCAGAATGGATAAAAGTTTTATGTCATGTATGTTTGAGTCTCGTAAAGGTCTGTGGAACCACATAGTTTTGTCTGATTAAAGAATCTATGCCTAGGTTTCAGGTAGGATTCCCCAGTCCCTTCAATGCTGAGGTGCTACTCCAATAGTTGGAGAACCTCTGCAATGTTGTTCAAATTTAGGAGGAATACCGAGTGGGGTGAAGCATGAATGAGAATTTGGATGGAGGAGAGAGGGATGCTAGGGTAGTCCCCGTAGTTGTGCAAAGCCACTGCACCAGAGTGGCTTAGTGGTTAGTACATCTGCCTAGTGAACAGGAGACTCTAGTTCAAATCCTGGCTGTAGTACAAATTTTCATTCGTCGCTTGTTGCATATATACGTCAATGCTATTGAAACTTAAAATTGTGACAACCCTACGATGGGTCCACTTTTGCCAAGGAATCCTATACCATTGCGTTCGCAATAAAAATATCCAGATTTTATATATCTGATTGTACAAGGAAACCCGATTAGAGTAATTAACTACTATACGTTCACCTGTTTGCATCTGACAGCCTTTCCTTATGGCCTGGAAAAAGTTAGACACCCTTACTTCGCCGTTTTATATACATCTTATGCTCTTGATATATGGCTTTTTTTTGTTCAAGAAACTGCAAAAAAGTAAATATCGAAAAAAACAATTTTTAATTAAAAATAGATGTGTGGGGATATGAGGTGGCAACCCTAACATGTTTTGCTTATTTAGACGGAAGTTCCGTTCAAGCCGCGATCAATTTCTGCAGCTAACGACATGTATAATACGCTACGTTTACATGCGACACATCTTCCGAACAACGAAAACTGAATTTCGGAAACTGTATTCCGCTGTCGTGTTTACCTTTTGATGTCTGAAGCGGATTTGACAGCCCAGTTAAATAACCCGCCTTAAAAACAGCTGATAAAGTTTATGATATAGTCAGCACAACCGCTTCTGTCTAATGCTTTTACTTATCCTTCACTGCGCAAAAAGCCACTCCGTCCTTGTTAGCCGAAAATTCTTAAAGAAACAAGGCGAAATCTGACAGCCAATACACATTTCAAAACCGACTGCATACACATTGACATAAGAACGAAAATCGATTGCCGAATTCGAAAACCGACAACCAGAGGCGGATATCCAGAATCGATTTTGAAGTATTTACACGACCATCTAGAAGCGGAATTTGGAAATCGGTTTATGAAGTCCGGATTTGGGAGCCTCTTGTAATCAGGGTGACACGGAAGCTGTGGGACCATCCAGCGAGCAAAGAGCGACAATTAAAAACTAAACTGCTAGGAGTTTTTTTAAAATTTTTGAACTTGTATCTCTTTCTCGCTTGTTTGCTTTGACATTTTAGCGGCAAGAATTGAACAGTTGTCAGATTGGTTGATTGTTTCTTATGTATATGTACCAAAATATTAATTACTACAGGTTGTTTTTAGCCGAAAGAATAAACCCATATGTAATGTAAGTTGGCTGTTTTTCAGCGATTTGTAGTGCAGGTAAATATCTGAACAGATGTGCAGGACATGTAATTAACGTTTTACTGATTCTGATACAACGCACCGGTGTCTCAGGTATTTGTACGTAACAAGCTGAGAATATGTATAAAAGGTCCCTCTAACGGTGTTTTGGTGTCATTTTGTGAATGAAGGTAGCAAGGAATTAGGTTCGTAGAACACGTTGATCGAGAATTCTAATAATGAATGAACCCTAAGTGCGTGCGTCATTCTTATGAAGAATTTTGTGCGCTTGCTGTGAAGTATGCTGCGTTCACTAGTTTAAACCAAGCAGTAACAACGAATAAGACTGATTGGATTGTGTGTACTCGAAGCTGTGAACGTTGAGTTAGTGACAGGTGCTAGTTGGAATTCTTACAGCACAGTGCAGCGTAACGTCGTAAAAATGACAGTTACCGGTGTTTTGTTGTTATCTGCGTTATCTTGTAATCTCATTCTTTCGAAATGTTTACAAACTATATGTGCCAGAATTCTTTGATTCGATCTTTTGTAACAGCTGTTCAAATCTCCAGCTTCTGTTTCGTTCAGTAACGTTTGTCCCTCTCATCATACCTTTTCGGCATGAAATATTCTCATTTGTGCTTTTGATCTTTGGATTTGTACTGCATACAACACCGTTTTTCAAATTTCTTGTCACCACAATTTTTTTTCCAATATCGTATCGTATTTCGTATTATTGAAATAAAAATAAAAGTGCGGCAAGTTGCCCAGTTAAAAATACAAATTAATTAGTTCATACTATAAAATCGTTACCTAGTAATGCTTCAGATGAAACTAATCTTTATGTGCAATGTAGGTTTCAAATTTGAGCTGCTAGAGATGAAAAGACCTTTCCTGTCATTGACTAAGGTGTCGGTGCTGAAGAATACAATATAATATGTTCAGAGACGCTATTAACCAGTATGACATCATACAGTAATGTACATTGCTACTATCAAAGTACAGGAAGCCCTGAAGAATACTGGCGTTTTGAGTAGGGAAGCCGTATTTAATAACGCCACCTTCAAACATATTAAAAATTTCACAACATTGAGCCAGTGGGGAAAAAAGGGGTTTTTCATCAAGTACATAAATATAAGTACAGGATTTGAAAGGATGGAGGGACTAGTCATACTACCCATAATTATGTGCATTTGTCTAACACAACTTCCAGAAAATGAAATTTCTCCTCCATATTTTCAAACAGTTTTGCAGTCTTGGTTGCTCCAAGGACAATCTGCTGCCAGAAGGGATGTAAGTTCACTGGCAAAATCAGTACAGAATTGTAAAGGTACCATCAGGATGAGATGCTTTTCCTCTGTTTAACAAGTTTAGTTGATTTTCTGTTACATGATCACTTACCTCAGTATCTGAAGATTGGGTGTCTGTGCAGCTATTGAAAGGACAAACTGTCTTAGGATTTTTTGCCGTGAAACAATTGTGGATTACTGAATTTAGTATTTTGCACTTCAGTCTGCCATCCTCCGTTTCGGGGCTATTATAAGCAATTGGTGACTGTATAGCTCAGTTTGCCGACTTACCGTGAAACCAAAGCTACTTACAATTTTTTCGTGGGGTCAGTTTGCAAAATTTTGCTTTTTAATTCATTGAAACCATCTTGCAGTGCTCTCCTTATGCACGTTTTGATATCTTTTAGTTTTTTTGCTGTAAACAACACTTAGATTTTATTTAAATCTGTGATGAAACTTTCTTTCCTTTTGTAGCAGCTTTCTAACACAGCTATTGAGCATTTCTTAATGCTCCTAGCTTTCCCAGAACTGTCTCAAGGAGAGTATTCCAAAAGATTGAACTGAACAAGGTGGGAGAGGGGTTAAGACGTTGGACTCAAATTTTGGAGAACCATAGATCAAAGCCCAGTCTTGTCTGGAAGACCATTCGGATTTATTTTTTGTGGTTGCTTTATATTGTGTAAGGCCACTATTGGCAGTGTTTCCTTTTAATGGTACACAGCCAATTTCTTTCCACCCCCTTCTTTGATCTAAGCTCCATTTCTAATTAGCTTGTTGTTCCTGAAACATTAAATAGTAGCCGGCCAGTGTGGCCGAGTGGTTCTAGGCGCTACAGTCTGGAACCATGTGACTGCTATGGTAGTAGGTTCGAATCATGCCTCAGGCATGGGTGTGTGTGATGTCCTTAGGTTAGTTAGGTTTAAGTAGTTCTAAGTTCTAGGGGAGTGATGACCTCAGAAGTTAAGTCCCATTGTGCTCAGAGCCATTTGAACCATTTGATTAAATAGTAAGCTACCTTCCTTTTCAAAAGGACTTATTTAAATCTTTGAGAAAATTATTTTCCATAGAACATCAATTTGACTCTTACACAGTTATAGAGGACTATTGGATATGTGATGTCCATTAGTAATGAGAATATTGTAGGCCAATGCAGGATATCAGATACTTTCATGAACACATATCAAAATTATCTTGACATAATTTTCCAATAATGATGCAAATGGTACAGTTTATAGCATCCTTAATTGATTTTCTCTTTCTAAATGTGCACGAGTATTGTTTTCTGACTGTAACAATCTTGCGTTTCTGAGAGCCACACACAAATTTTTTCTTAAATTTTTACTCATTACATTTAACTGGCAAATTGGATGGTATGATTTTGCTACTTATTGAGCTTTGTGATCTCTGCTGTCTTCCATATGGTTGACATACCATTTTGAAGTAGATAGACATTACATGATTTTGTTGGACATAGCATGCCTTAATCTCTTAATATTTATGGATTTTTTCACGCATTTTAACAGACTATTTTTTTTTATCAGTATTGGATCTCTTTACTTTTTCTTTTATTCTGTCTCATTTCTGCTGTGTCATCTGAAAGTAACTGTACTGAAATGTACTGTGTCCTCACCGTGGTGTGTTCTTTTTTTGTCATGACAGATAAATCCATTACAGGAGCTGTTGTTCCACTGTTCACATTCTGGATTTTGTTATTTTTGTGTGCCATCTCGTGACTCAATGCCAAACTTCCATTGATCTTGTGTTGGCTATTGGTCACTTTCTTGAGAGCATCTCATTTTTCCCTGTTTAAATTGAATATGTACTCCTGTTGTCGATATTTTGTCTGGACCATTTTGAACTGTCTCTCAGAATAAATGAACTCTCATGGTAAGACTTCTCCCACTTCTCATTACACTATTCTGCTTCGTGCATTTGATTAGCTAGGTCTATGTTCGTATTTGAAAATGAGCTAACTGCATTGCGAAATTTAGAACAATATAAAAGACTTAATGAATTCTAATTCTATTTCCTGTATTAAACTTTGCATATCTAGTCCCTTGTCCTCTGTTTTTTTGCTAAGCTAAAGCAATAATTTTGCATGCACATATATTATTACAATGTGGTTAGGTCTTCCTACAGCAGATGCAGCTATTTTTCATTTATATTTAATGTACATATAATGTATATTTATATCTTGTCCAAATACTGGAATCATTTATATTTAATGTACATATAATGTATATTTATATCTTGTCCAAATACTGGAATAATAAGTTTGTGATAATGGAATGTCCAATCTAGTCCTTTATTTCTATAACAACAGTGTGATTGTTGCTGAAATGAATGTTTTTTTTTTTTGTAGTATTAACATGTATTTTAAAAACTACATTACTGAGAGTCATGCTATGTTAAACAATAGGGGTGTGCTGAGTAGTGGTTAAATAACTATCTTCAGCATTGGAGTCAAATTTCCCAGAGGTTGCACAATTACATTTGGTACTACACCTATTTTCCAGAACAACCAAAACTCTGGAACTGAATCTCACATTTGTGAATTAGAGTGTACAGGTGGCAATCAGTTGTGTTGAAACTTCAAAATGCTGTGGCTCATACTAGCAGCCTGTTTGAACATGTTGCTGAGATGTCTATCCAGAGCCTTCAGTTCTGTTCAAGAGAGTGTTGTATATGTTTTTGCCTGTTCCTTGTATCATGCGACAAGTTGTAATCATGTGTAATGTATCAGTAGGTTCACAAATAAGAAAAATTTTCTCTGAAAACATAACATGAGCTTCAACAGAACTGGGACTTTTAAATCTCAGTCTACAGCAATATTTGATAAATATAACCCAGCCACATACATACTATCTACACAGAAATTCATCTGTGGAGTAGAGTGAGTTGTCAACCAGAAATTATTTCACCTTGGTTTTAAATTGTTCATTATCTGCCAGCACCTTTAATTCACAGAGGAAGTGGTCCAATATGCCTGCATACTTTGTTCCTTTCTGTTCAAGAGTAAGATTGAGTTGTGTAATGGATCTGTTAGAAAAGTATCCGACCTTTGGCCAGGGGAAAAAAAGACATGGTTTACCTGGAGCGTAGGACACACCACCCACCACAAAAGTAGTTCACTTGGGACTCCCCACACTTCTTCCAGCAGTGCTTCCATTATTGTTTAGCTAGGCTGTCATTGCTGCCATAATGTTCTTTCAATGGTCTATTGAGTTTGGGGAACAGGCTGAAGCCCCCAGGGAGACATATTGGTAGAGTAATGAGCTTGTTGAAGCACAGAAATCTGGTTTTTCGCTAAAAAAAAAAGTCTAAATCATGTGTGAGGAATGAGCTGGAACGTTGTCATAATGGAGACATCAATTTACTGTTGACTGCAAGTCTGATCCCTTGTGCCACACAGCATCACATAGACAACAGAGGATATCCCTGTAGTACTCTTTGGTGATTGTTTGACACTGTGGTGCATACTCGAGTCAAAGGAAGCAGGCAGCATCACTTCAACATTGCTGTGCACTTGGCGGGCCGCCTTTGGCGTTCGTGATGGAGATTGCTTCTACTGTGATGACTGGGGTTTGATTTCCAGGTTACACAGGACTCGTCATAAGTGATTATGAGGTTCATTACATCAGGGCCACTGTTTGTGGAGTCCAGCGTGTCCTGTGAGACTTCAACATGAAGTTGCTTTTGCTCTGCTGTCAGCAGCTTTGGCACAAATTTTGCTGACACTCTTTTCATGGCCAGATCTTCGGTCTCAATGGAATGTGCCAAAGAGTACTGATGCCCACCTCTTCCACAATTTTTCTCATGGTCATACAACAGTCCAGCATCACCACAGTGTTCGCTTTGGCAATAATCTATTTATTTCAGCATGTCGATGGCAAATTGGGGTGTAGCTTTCTCTGCACTGATGTGCTGACATAAACCCCTCCTAAATTAGTGTGATGCCTTCAGCATCCTGACCAAAAGCTGTCTGATCCTAATGGTTTCCACCTGGCTGTCACCCAGTTTCTGGCAAAATTTGATGCACTAGCACTGCTCCAGTCGTTCCATTATTTCCCTCACTCAGCTGACAGGACTGGAGGAGAAAAATCCACGCATGCCCATGAAGGTTCAAGGATGGCTCATGAAAGTGCCCCAGACTCAAATCCATCAGGCATTTGCCCCGGAAAAACAAAAAAAAAAGTTTGGGTACTTTTTTTTAACAGAAGTCATATAGTGGAAGCTATTTTTGAACCTAGTATTATATTTATGAACACTGTTATCATTTTCAAATTGTGCCTAATTTTTCATAACCAACTTCATCAGAGGGTAAATGGGTATTGTCAGACTTTTGTTAGCATGCCTGATTTTTTTTTAACAGTTTCCTACATGAAGCTCAAGAATGAACACTGGATGCTATCTTTACAACATGTTTCTGTGCAATGAATACTTTGTGTCTGTGTGAAATTGCTCCAGAAAATTATTCCATATGGTATTAATGAATGGAAATATGCAAAGGATAATTTTATGATGTTTTCATCACCAAAATAAACAATTACACATATACCAAATGTTACTGGACAAAAGTGTTTGAGAAGCTGTGTGTGTGGTATCCAGTTAAAAGTGTTGCTCAGTATGCACACACATACTCACTCATTATACCTTGGAAGCCATAAACTTATAGTTTTCCAAAAGACTGTTGTGATTTGTACAGTCAAACACCTTAGGTACAAAAATTCTGGTGGTGATGGTGATGATGATGATGATGATGATGACAAAAAGAAGAAGAGGAAGGAGGAGAGTGTGACATGTGAATGGTATACTCTCATGGCCATTAGGACAAGCAGAGGTTCTTGGATTGGACAAAGAGGAAAGGCTCTACCTTGACCTTATGGAGAAGTTCTCGTAATATACCCCTGATGTCTTTGTCCGTCTTTGGCCTGGCCTTCATCCTGTATCATTACGGGGTGGGCATGTTAATTATTGGATGTGGCAATGTTAGTGGTTGTGTGTGGCTGAATGCCATTCTAGTATTCTCCTGACATTAATTAAGGAAACCACAAATACTGGACTATTGATGGTTGGACAGTAATTTGACCATGACTCCTCCCGAGTTTCAACTTACTTTATCACTGCAGTCATGTTAGGTTGAACGCCAGCCCCAGTGACTACAAAGTATACAACTGCCCCTTCTCCATATGGGAATGAGAATTTATATTGTTTTCATATATGCTACAAGCCAATATTGACACAGATTTGCATATCATCTGAATGTTTCACGTAAAAAAAGACTTTGAAGATTTTTGTAATAGTGTAAAATTTGGCATTATGGAAGTGTCAGATTTCACTTGTCTGCTTTGACCCATGACATCATCAATATGGCGGAAACATCTATCTCCAGCGCATACAAAATGATGACGATTATGTCGCTGCATACACATGCCAACAAATGCGAACAAAAATAAAAATGACACTAGTATGTCTCACTCCAAAAATAAAATGAAACTAATGGGACAAATGCAGGAAATAGGGGGTTTAGGGAAGAGAAAAGCTAAATATATAACAATACAAAACACTGCACCATCACAAAACAAATAATATAAAAAAAAAGAAAAATTCAGCTTACAACATGACGCTCCAGTCACAAAACCAACAGATATCGTACACTTCACTCGACTAATACACCTAAAATGAAGCCCACGATACCAAAAAGCCATCTGTAATCAAAATATGTATATAAAACTAACACCGACAACTCATACAAGTGGAATCGAACATTTCCCTTGACCTATATTCCTCAAATGCAGCTCTCAATTTGAGAGAGAGAGAGAGAGAGAGAGAGAGAGAGAGAGAGATATAAGCAACCTACAAATCCGAAAAGTGGATCGAATATTTCCCTGTACCTACATAGCCCAATCACAGCTCTCGACACCAGAAACCCAACGCCTATGATTTCCGACAGTGGAATTGGACTGTTCTCTTTACCTATACATATCAAACGCAGCTGTCCACACCTACAAGCAAACCATTAAAAAAAAAAAAAAACCACACCCACAAAGTTCACACACCCACATAACTTACAAAACACCACTGTAACTATAACCCTACCAACTCTAAACCCAAATACCCCATATTCAATAGATCAATTAAAACACAACCAAAATACCATAAAACCAACAAAAGCCTCTGACAGTATCACCTACGTTGGACACACACACACACGCACGCACGCACACACACACACACACACACACACACACACACACACACACACACCAGAAAAATCTAAAATATGTACAACCTCTCACCCATAAACCAACCCCAATCCACCCTATATCACTTGCCCCCCTCACCCCAAAAAATGTGGGAGAGGCAACCAAACTAGTCCTCTCCAACATAATCTCTAAACACTCCCTGCCCCAGCCCATAAACTACCTCATTAACTGCACGAACAATTACCCCTTCGCCCTCCAAAACACACACACACACACACACACACACACACACACACACACACACACCTCCCCACAGTCTTCAAAGAACACGAAAATTCAAAAATTCTCAGGTACACTCCTCCACCAGCGCTACTCGTCTAAATGAGATTGCAGGTTGGAAGAGAGCGTCTTACCCCTCCCACGAAACCCCTCTATGATATTAGTACAAGGCCCAGTGTCATAATCTTTAAACTGAATGCTATGGTTAACTCTAAAGTGTTCATAATCCTTCTTTCCCAAACCCCTATACTACGAAAATGCATAGCGTTACAGTACTCCTCAATATATTCCTCAACCTGCTGCACTAGTTCCTTCTTACTATGACCCTGCAAAACCCTAAAAACACAATTAGCATACCCCCCCCCCCCCCCCCCAAAAAAAAAGCAACAGACCTCCAGAGTCACAAACCAACACGAGAACTGCCCCTCTCGTACTTCCTCTTACCAAACAGTGTCTCATCAATTTCAACAACCATCCCCAACCCACCCAACTTCTCCTTATACTTCATGTGCTCCGAACAAACCTCATGACAAAAAGAAAACCATTCTAAAACAGTCTCACACAAAAATTTAGAGGACCGATAACAAAAATAGTACATAAGCAAGACAACCTCCCTTATGGGCGACCTAGATTTCTCGAACCAGGTACCATGCCTTATCAAACATCAGATATTGTTATGCCGACAACGCCACATATACAAGTCTTGGTCCAAGGTGCCAGAATTTTTGTCAACTTCATGTTGTGCTCACAAGCGTAACGCCGAAAATATTCGGCTATTAGCCCGAATTAGCCCTAAAACCTGCAGAAACTTTATTATGGACAATATATCATTACCCATAGCAGCACGTAAAGAAATGCTCATAAACTTGTCTGCTATATCCATCCCTAAAAGAAAAACACACACACACACACACACACACACACACACACACACACACACACACACACACACACACACACACATATATATATCAGATTTCACTCCATACAACAACCACGAAACTAATCAGACACTAAAAAAATGCCAAATATATAAACAAAAAAAAAAAAGAAAAACACCCTAAATAACCCACTCAAAACAAAGCAAACACTTCCACAACCCACGTTACCGCACTGACTACCCAGATTCAGAACCATGTTACCATGGTGATAACCAAGGCTCAAATGAATCAAATACTACATGTTAAACTCAGCACGTCAACATTCACCACCAGAGGTCAACGTCAAATACAACAATGTGACATCTACAAACACAAGCAACTCAAAACCACCTCACTGCAGTGACATCACATACCACAACACCATTACGTCACTGGTCAGAGCAGATGGGTGGAATCAGACGCTTCCAGTGACACTGAAACTTTTATGAAGAATTTGTACTTCTTCCCAATAAAAGGCCCTGTTCCAAAACTGTTGAAGAATTGCAGCTGTATGTGTAGATATTACATTACTGTTCTTACTAATAACTCATTAAAGCCCCTAGAATGGATAGTGAAATTTTTAATTGGCTTAAAGTGTTACACCAGAAGTTATCAAGCTGGCCTCAAAAAGCAGATGTTTTCATTGGGAACCTGGTTTACTGGGCAAGGCTTCTAATCTCCATTTATCTAAGTTGATCAGCTCTCGGTCTGGTTCAAGTATATCACCTATGCTGCTATTTTTTGTGATATCATTGTTGCAGTTACAGGTAGCACATCTCAAATGTGCATCTTGGATAAAGAAAGGGATGGTAGCTTATTGTTTAAAATCCAGTCCTAAATGGCATTTCAAATCATTTTGTATTCTTTGCCTCAAAATAATCAGGTGATGTGGCATAATTGGCCTGTGCAACCTTGATGTGTTGCTGACATAGAGCAACAATGACCTTACTGAACTGCTACTACTCTGCCCCACCATTTGGGGTGCCTTTACGTACACTGCAACTTTTTTTGGCATGAAACTCAAATAATGTGCTACTGCATGTAAATTACTAATTACTGGAATTTGGAGTCCATGATATTTCTTAAGCTTCCCAGTCATTCTTAATGATACCAAAATGTCGGGATGGCTTTAACATAATTTCTACTAGATGGTGTCATGTAGCATTTCGCCTTCACTGCAGCTGAGGTTCAGTTTTCGAACATGGAAAAAGAAACCTGTACTTTCTATTTTTTGATTACTGCCAACAACCAAACTCGTGCAGTTCAGTGCTACCACAAAATTTCTTTAAGTACTAGAAATCCTAGCAAGATCCTAGAGCAATTTGCCTGCATTCAGACTGATATTCTTCAAGTATGCAAGTAAATGATGCTCCCCATGCTAGTATTTACCACTATGGGAAATGATGTATCATGCGGCTTATTGAATACACTAAGATCTCTTGTGGGTGAATGATTGCCCCCCCCCCCCCCCCCCCACACACACACACACACACACACACACTCACTCATAACTGCATCTCACCAACTACAGTTGTCTTGTGGAAAGGTGGCAGAAATGGAAATGAGCTGTGGGTTTACATGTAATTAATTCTGTGTGTCAGTGTTTTTAATGTTCAACACATTTGCTCTAGCAGTTTTAATAGTCTAGTAGGGACCATTATTCATTGAATAAATTAGTTAATGTCTGTGTTCAAAAGACACTGAAGGTATGAGCCACGAATATCTGGATATGAAGTTTCCAAGTGAGAAAGGCTACAGTGGGGTTCTGACTGCTGCGATGACAGAAATGTTACAGTTGTAAATATATTGCACTTCTGAAAAAAAGTGTGTCCATGTAGGATACAGAAGTCATAAAATGTGGAAGGAGACCTTGCAGAATAGATGACTAATGTTTTCTGGAGCCGTCTAGTCATTAAACAAAAGTGTAAGGTTGTAATCTTAGTGAAGCTAATGTAGTTCATTGAAAGCATCAGTTTTAATGTGGAATGTATTCATTAAAGTGTTGCACCAAATTATAGAAATGTTACTGTTATAAATACTACACTCCAATGAGACCGATGACCTCGCTGTTTGGTCTCTTCCCCCAAACAACCCAGTCCAACCCACTTGTTTGTCAATAGTTCCCAGTATTCAGGTTGATCATCTGTTCTAAATTGAACAGTAGTGCACCCCTTGCAAGAAAGGTCACATGGGCAATTTCATCTCAAAGCATACAGGTCAACAGTGAATGTGTCACATCATTATTTCAGTTTTCTGAATAAAAGTATGTTGAAATGTCAAGACAGCTCCCAAAAACTAGAATATTTTAATTTTTTGATGATTTGTTAAACATTATAAATGTCACTAAATGAGTGTGTTTGTGAAAATGTGTTAACAAATGGAAAATAAAAAAACTGTAATAAGCAAGAAGTGCTACAGGCATGGAATTATTTTTAATAAAAACCTTTTTCACAATACTATTAGACATGGTTAACACATGCACACTTCTGAGCCTTTTCTCATCTTTGATGGGAAAAATAAGCTATGAAAACTTGCAACTTTTAGCAAAATTCAAAATTATCTTTTGAAAATATGAATAGTCATAGAATGTTAACTGTCTTGGGAAATGATAAAATGGAAGGACTGCTAATTATCAGCTATGACATTAGTGCCTGAAATTCTTAATCCATCAAAATATTTTTATATAAAGATGAGAGAACCTGAAATTTTTTGATTCTTTGTAAATTATTTTCTCTAAAACCCCTATCCTGAATATTCTAAAAATTGCCTGGTATGTTTGTTGCTCATTGTACTTGTGGGC
Source organism: Schistocerca piceifrons (assembly GCF_021461385.2). Classification (NCBI taxonomy): domain Eukaryota; kingdom Metazoa; phylum Arthropoda; class Insecta; order Orthoptera; family Acrididae; genus Schistocerca; species Schistocerca piceifrons. The sequence continues at coordinate 149,241,924 of NC_060149.1, read as the reverse complement.
GGCACAATCAGAATGGACAGTATTTCACAGTGCAAAATTTATGAAACTTTTATGTTAGACTTAGCTACTCTCAAGATAAAAAACCTTGACACTTAAAAATTTAAATTGAGTGCTGATGTTGAGTAAATGTAATGTGAAATTGGTATAGCCTAGTTAAAGTAATTACTCTGTGTTGTCTGAACAAGACACAGCTAGGGAGAAAGCACAACAGGCACAAAGATGCGAGTGCCATAGACACTCGCTTTTTGTGTGAGTTCCACCAGCGCCACGGGCAGTGCTGAGGATGAAGGTATCGACTTCGCCTTGGCCAATTGCTGACTGAGTACAACCCATCAATGACTGGATGACAATGGACAGAAGCCTGCTTGGAAGATAGACGAGCAGCTCTCACCCGCTTGGCTATAGATCATTGTCCAGGGCTGACCTAGACAGGGAATGTCATTTAGTGGACTCTTCGAAGTGAACAGATGGCTGTTGTAAATTGCATTTGCAGGGCTGACCCTGGGGCATAGCTGTGTAATAGTGGCAGGGAGAAATTGTCTTAGCAGTGTACTGCACCAGAAGCCATTTCATGAATCCAGAAGCTTGGCCTACCGTAACAACAGTGGCAACTCAGCCTCCACGGCAGTAGGGATGACAGTTTACAAAACTGGTGACGAGGGTTTACAAAAAAATTAGATATAGAAAACAGCTTCGTCTATACATTTTTCTGTTTCTGGTATTATTCAAAAACTGTTATTGTCTTCTGTCACGATTTTACTTCTTTATTACATCCCATGAATTGCAATTGCGTACACTATAATGATCAACACTCCCAACACTGCACTTTTCAAAAGAATTCTCTCTTTTTTTTTTCACATGGACAAGGATGGTCTAACAAGAGCAGCGCTTTGGAAATGGGAACTGCATACTGATCTGTTGATGATGACCATATGAAGGAATTTGCCGGAGGTGTCATAAAGGAGACGGTTACATCTTGCAGCTTATTGGAGACACTAATTATTTGTCCCACCCACCACTGATTGTCATACACACAAGAGATGAAGTTGTTCACAACAAAGTCTTATGAAGTATGCTGAGGTCTCTAAATTTCACAGACAGTAACAGGCTGCAGTTCGTGGAGAACTGTTCTTGCTATGTATGTGCCCCTCCAGGATGTTACTCAGTAGTGACTTGTCTGAATTCCTGCCACTGGCTTCATAGCAGACCAATCCTCTCTCTTTTTTTTTAAATGGAATTCCTGTCATGTACTTTCATTTAGAAGCAAGTTTCATGTTTTGTAGTAATTTTGATGTGGTCTGTACAAATTCAATACAATCTCTTATAGCATCAACAACTTCATGCAGGAGATTAACTCTTGATGCAAGATGTTTACGGAGACCTCCTACCCCATTGGATGCACTTACTCTATGGTCTGTTGCTGAAAATATCCATTTTGTCTTTATTCCTGTACGATGTTTTCCAGACTCATAAAGCTGAAAGCAGTTTTTAAAATGAGCTACTGCACCATCAGTCACATACACATGTTTAGGAAATGTATAGTCTCTAGATGCTATGTCATCATGTAATGGAACTGACAGCATAGCATGCATGTACACTGTTAGGAATGAGATCATCAATAGCAAAACAGTGTGATGCTCCAAGCAAGTTCGCAGCACATGTGAATATTGACACCTGCGATGGCTGCCAGTGGTAACTTCAAATTTCATTCTGCAAAGCAAAAGACCCGCTCTCAACAGAGAAGAAATGAAGAAGTAATGTCATATTCTGGGATGTGGCTGATTTTGCTTCTGCTATGGCCTATCTCTGAATTCTGCGTATATGATGTGCTCCTTTCATGACTCAATTCATAACCTCTGTAAGAAACTTCCCTAGCTCCACAGTCTTCTTCACCAACTTTTCACCCTCTCACAGTGCATACATTGTCATTGTCACTATCCTGAAGGTGTAATGTTTCAGTGGTCATCTCTTCAGCACCTCCCCCTGTGGGTCCGAGGGTTAGAATAGGCTTGAGGTGTCCCTGCTTGTTGTAAGAGGTAACTAAAAGGGGTCTCTCACTTTTCGACCCTATAAGTTCAGGTCCCATTTTATAGTTTGACCTGCCACTTTCCAAATTCTACAGAAGTGTGGGCCATACGGGGAAGGACGCCTTATGTGGTGCATGAGTTATTCATAGTGCCCTTAGATTGGATCTCCTGAACCTATTGTCATGGCTTTCCATCTCCAACTGCAATTCAACTATTAGGGTGAGGACACTTTCCGGGGTATGTCATCTTCTGTTGTCTCCTGTCCTCTTTCGCTCCCATGACAGTATTGCATTTCTCTGCGCCCAATATCCAGCATGGTAGCCAGTCCATTGCAGTGGGGCCGTCATGTACCCATTTGGTGGTAGCCCCCTGACAACACAGGGATCGCACTGCTGATGCCTGAGCTGTAAACTCCCCATGTATGCCAAGGGCATCAGGACTCCCGGCAACTGCCATCATGCCAGTTGGCCTTTGCTGTGGCTGGGTGGTGCCTGTGGGGAGAGCCCCTGATCAGAGTGGGTGGCATCAGGGTGGATGACCTGCAATGAAGCGGACTAAGTCATCTCTTGCTGGTGACCGTATGGCACCAGCAGTCTCTAAGAAGGGCAAGATCGAGTACAGTGCTGACAGATATGACCGTAAATAGTTTCCATCCCTCACTACGTCATGGGAGGAATGTATGGCTACAGAAAGAAGAGAGCCATATTCGCCTAGGTATTTGGTATGTAGTAGAATGGACGTGGACTCCTTTCTAGCTATGAGGCCTCAATTTTTTGTTGTAACGTCTTGAGGAGAAGTTTGGGGAAGTGACAGCACTGTCTAAGATGAAAAGCGGTGCATCTTGATTCAGACCACATCCCCAGCCCAATCCTGGGCGTTATTCGCTTGTGACCGGCTGTGTGATATTCCAGTTTCTGTCACTCCCCATAAAAGCCTCCACGTGGTCCAGGGGATTATTTTCCATCGTGACCTCCTCTTGCAGTCTGACGACGAGCTCTTCGCCAATCTAGAACGGCGGTGTGCTCATTTCATCCAGTGTGTTTACAGGGGACCCAAAGACAACAGGGTTGCTACCGGTGCCTTCATCTTGGCCTTTTAGTGTGATTAATTGCCTGAAAAGGGCAAGGTGATGATCTACCGATGTAACGTTAAACCATACGGCCCTCCTCCTATGCGGTGCTTTAAGTGATGGAAATTCGGGCACGTCTTCCCGCTGCACTTCCAATGCCACATGTTGAGACTGCAGACGTCCACTGTATCCAATACTCCATGTGCACCTCCTCCCCCTTGTACCAACTGCGTAGAGCAGCACTCCCCCTGCTCGTCAGACTGCACAGTACTCGAAAAGGAGTGGAAAATCATGCAGTACAAGACACTGGACCAGTTGACCTACCAAGAGACTAAATGTAAATGTGAACAATTACACCCTGTTCGGTTGACATCCACATACGCTGCAGTTACATTACCATCGCCATCACAAGTACCAGTCGTACCATACTCTGTGCCATGAACACTGGGCCCTCCAGGCCTCTAGGATACATCTGCCCCAATGGTGGTAGAGGGAAAATCTGCTTCCGTTGCTCCCAAAGTACCTACTTCAGGAGCAAAGCCCCCCAAATGCAGGGGACATCGGTCCTCCCCAGCCAGAGAAGCAACAGCCTCCTCCGGCTCCTCTTGTGTGGAAGGGTTCCCTTGAGACCCTCTCTCCCAAGGTTTCCACAATTGCCACAGTGGATACTCGTCAGTGGCTAAAGTAGCCAAAAGCTGCTGGACGAAGAGCTTCACAGTCTTCCTCCGTACCCGAAGCTACATCAGAGAAGTCCTCTCAGCAAGCCCCTAAAGAGAAGCAAGAGGGCAAGCAAACAAAGAAGTCTGCTAAGAAAAAGAACCCTCCGGTAGCCCCAACACCATCACTCCCTACCAATTCTGCACCTGCGGATGAGGTGGAGATCTCAGCATCCCCTGAGGACCTGGATCTCACTGATGCCTCATCCACAATGGGAATGGATACAAATACTCAATTGGTGGCAGAGGGTGACCCTGAGGCGTAACCTGCCTCCTTGCATGCTTCATGCCTTCCCCGACTTACGATGATGTCATCTTCCATTGGAATTGCGGCGGTTTTTTTCCACCACCTGGCTGAGCTACAGCAGCTGTTAAGCTTTACACATGCTTTCCACATTGCCCCACATGAAACCTGGTTCCCTGCAATGTGGACCCCTGGCCTTCGCGGCTGTAGGGGATATTACAAGAATCGTAGCGACTATAATAGAGTGTCAGGTGGAGTTTGTGTCTGTGTCCTGAACTCAGTATGCAGTGCACCTGTGCCCTGTCAAAAACCTCTTGAAGCTGTGGCTTTCAGGATGAGTCTGGAAGTAACTGTCTGCAACGTATATCTTCCTCCAGATGGTGCAGTACCCCTGAATGCATTGGCTGCACTGATTCATCAATTCCCTAAACCTTTCCTACTTTTGGGAGATTTTAATGCCCATAACCCCTTGTGGCATGGCACTGCTTACTGGCCGAGGTAGAGTTGTCGATACTTTCCTGTCACAACTCAACCTCCGCCTCTTAAATACTGGGCCCCCACACATTTCAGCGTGGCTCATGGCACTTATTCGGCCATTGATTTATCCCTCTGCAGCTCAGGACTTCTCCCATCTGTCCACTGGGGAGCCCACAATGACTTGTGTGTTAGTGACCACTTTCCCATCTTCCTGTTGCTCCCCCAGCACCATTCCCACAGATGTCTACCAAGATGGGCTTTAAACAAGGCAGACTGGGAAGCTTTCACCTCTGCTGTCACCTTTGAATCTCCCCCACATGGTAGTTGAGCAGGTCACTAGAACGATTGTTTCTGCGGCGGAAAACACGATCCCTTGGTCTTTAGGGTGTCTTCAGCAAAAGTCAGTACCTTGGTGGTCCCCGGAAACAGCTGACGCTATTAAAGAGTGTCGGCAAGCTCTACAGTGACATAAGTGGCACCCTTCCCTAGAACACCTAATAGCTTTTAAACGGCCCTGTGTCCCTATTCGCCAGCTTATAAAAAGACAGAAACAGGCGTGTTGGGAGAGGTATGTCTTGACCATTGGGTACCAAGTCTGGTCAAAGATCAGACGTATTTGTGGGTACCAGACCTGACAGGTGTGACTAGCATAAACATCAATGGCGTGTTATCTGCTGACACAAACGCAGTTGCCGAGCACTTTGCTGAGCACTGTGCTCGAGCCTTCGCGTCAGAGAATTATCCCCCAGCATTTCGCACCCTCAAATGGCAGATGGAAAGGAAAGCCCTCTCTTTCACTGAATGTCACAGTGAACCCTATAATGCTCCATTTGCAGAGTGGGAGCTCCTCAGTGTCCTTGCACATTGCCCTGACACATCCTGGGCCAGATCGGATCCCCAATCAGATGATCAAATATCTCTCATCTGACTACAGGTGACATCTCGTCATCATCTTCAACCAGATTTGGTGTGATGGTGTCTTTCCATCGCAATGGTGAGAGAGCATCATCATTCCAATGCTCAAATCCGTTTGACATGGATAGCTATCGACCCATCAGCCTCACCAATGTTCTTTGTAAGCTGTTAGAACGTATGGAAAGTCGGTGGTTGTGTTGGGTATTGGAGTCACGTGGCCTACTGGTTCCACATCATGGTGGTTTCTGCCAGGGTCGCTCTACTGTTGATAACATAGTTTCCTTCGAGTCTGCCATCCGAATAGCCTTTTCCAGATGCCAACACCTGGTTGCCATCTTTTTTGGTTTACGAAAATCTTATGACACGACCTGGCGACATCATATCCTGGCCACAATATATGAGTGGGGTCTCCGGGGCCTGCTCTCGATTTTTATCCAAAATTTCCTATCGCTCCATACTTTCCGTGTCAATGTTGGTGCCTCCCATAGTTCCCCCCCCCCTTTCCCATATCCAGCAGAATGGGATCCCACAGGGCTCGGTATTGAGTGTATCTCTATTTTTAGTGGCCATTAACAGTCTAGCAGCAGCTGTCGGGCCGTCGGTCTCACCTTCTCTGTATGCAGACGACTTCTGCATTTCATACTGCTCCTCCAGTACTGGTGTTGCCGAGCGGCACCTACAGGGAGCCATCCACAAAGTGCAGTCACAGGCTGTAGCCCACGGCTTCCAGTTTTCACGTGCAAAGTCATGTGTCATGCACTTCTGTTGGCGTCATACCATTCATCCGGAACCAGAACTTTACCTTAATGATGATACACTCACTCTAGTGGAGACATATCGATTCTTATGACTGGTTTTCGACACCCAATTGACGTGGCTTCCTCATCTTCGTCAGCTGAAGCAGAAGTGCTGGCAGTACCTCAATGCCCTCTGCTGCCTGGGCAATGCCAACTGGTGTGCAGCTCACTCTACACTGCTGCAGCTCTACCAAGCTCTTGTTCAATCCCGCCTTGATCATGAGAGTCTGGTTTATGGTTTGGTGGCGCCCTCAACGTTGTGTTTACTTGACCCAGTGCACCACTGTGGCGTTCGACTGGCAACAGGAGCTTTCAGGACCAGCATCCTGGTGGAGGCTGGAGTCCCTCCATTGAAGGTTAGGCATGCACAACTGCTCGCCAGTTACAATGCACACATTCATAGTTCTCCTGAGCATCCATATTACCGTCTCCTTTTCCCATCCACAGCTGTTCATCTCCTGCATCGGAGGCCCAGGTCAGGGCTTAAGATTGTGGTTCGCCTCCAATCTCTTCTGCCTGAAGTGGAGTCCTTCCCTTCACCACCTATACTCGATGTCCATTCACATACACCTCCATGGTTTACATCCAGGCTGAAGCTTCGCCTGGACCTTTCACATGGTCCTAAGGACTCAGTTAACTCCGCAGCTCTCTGCTGTCACTTCCATTCGATTCTTGACATGTACCAGGACCATGAAGTGGTTTACACTGACAGCTCGATGGCTGATGGTCACGTTGGCTTTGCTGATGTTCATGGAGGACATACTGAACAGCACTCCTTGCCAGATGGCTGCAGTGTTTTCACTGCATAGCTGGCGGCCATTTCTTGTGCTCTTGAGCGCATCTGCTCATGCCCTGGTGAGCCATTTCTTCTCTGCACTGACTCCTTGAGCAGCCCACAAGCTATCGACCAATGCTATCCCTGCCATCCTTTGGTAGCAAACATCCAAGAGTCCGTCTATGCCCTGTAACAATCCAGTCATTCTGTGGTGTTTGTGTGGACGCCAGGCCATGTCGGAATCCCAGGAAGTGAACTTGCTGACAGGCTAACCAAACAGGCTACAAAGAAGCCACTTCTGGAGATCAGCAGCCCTGTTACTGACCTGCGATCATTATTATGCCACAAGGTTTTTCAGTTTTGAGAGACGGAATGTCATAATCTCAGTACGGACAACAAACTGCGTGCCGTTAAGGAGACTACGAATGTGTGGAAGAGCTCCATGCAGGCTTCTCGCAGGGACTCTGTGGCTCTCTGCTGGCTCTGCATTGGCCATACATGGCTAACACGTGGCTACCTCCTCCGTTGCGAGGACCCACCTCAGTGTCACTGTGGGTCACATATGACTGTCGTCCACATCTTGCTGGACTGCCCACTTTTAGCCGCTCTGCGGCAGACTTTTAACCTTCCCAGCACCCTACCTTTGGTGTTGGGTGACAATGCCTCAACAGCAGATTTAGTTTTACATTTTATTCGTAGGGGAGGTTTTTACTACACCATCTAAGGGTGAGCATTTGGCCTTCTGTCTGAGGTCACCACCCTCCCTCCATTTTAACTCTGTTGCACTTTCTTTGCATTTGTTTGTCTTGGTGGTCATCTTTACCCTACACGTGTTCATCTTGACTTGTCTTTTTGGGGTTTACATTTTAATGTGTTGCAGAGTGGCTGGCTTATCCTCTTTTTATTATTATGATCAGCCAGCCCAGATCATGTGCTCTATGGTTTTAATACCTTATTCTACTTTTCATTGTGGTGTATGTTTTGCCCCTTTTTTTTGTTCGTTCCATTTGTTTTCTTTTTAGGTGTGGTGTTGGGTGTTTTTTTTTTTTGTACCTTGAACCTTGCTTACGTCACGAAAAATGGACTGATGACCCTGTAGTTTGGTCTCTTTATACCCCAAACCAACCAACCAATCTTCAGCACCAGGACACACCGCACACTCCTCCAAACAAGATTTATCTTGCGGCTCTTGACATATACACAAAAGCATTCTTCCCTGTAACCCTACTTATGGGGAAACAAATAAATTTCAAATTAGTGCAGTAAATATATGTGCATACTTCCTTCACTGGCTGGCATTTTACCTATTTTGGTCATAAGGAGTAGAATTTTAGAGACCAATTTTTAAATTTGTCTTCTCCTTTTTCATTATGAGATATGCTTATCTTACTGATCTTATCATATATATTTTTACCTTTTTAACTTTTTCGCCATTTTCACTAACAGAAATCGCATCAGCCTGATTAGGACTTTGCATGCTGTGATCTTTGTCACCATTTAGGTAATATTCCAGAGCAACATTAAGCATATCATCTTGCAATGGCTACCCACAGTAGGAATCTGGGCATGTCCAAATACCTTTTTCATTCTTTATTTTATGAGCTTTTGAAATTATATAACACAAGGAAGTGGGTATGTATTTCTGTATCTGCTGCTTGGAGTAACTATCTTTTATCAGTGTCAGTATAGATGGCTACCTAGATAGCAGTGTATAGATTTTGAAACCACACATCACATTGGGTTGCGTGTCACACTATCTTCAGGTTCTGTATCAAGGACATCTACATTACACACTTCACAAAGTTTGGAAGATGTTTCTTATGTAAAACTTGTTTCCAGTTCTTCCATTTTTCTTTGTACATACTGTTTTCTTCTTGTGCTTCTTATCTTGTCTGGGCGTTTAAGGTGGGTATGTTAGGGGCTACAACAGAAATGCTAACATTCAACTCATCGACAGCTTCACACCCAGGAATACAAACATCTGCACGGTTTTCTGCAATTTCACATTTCAGTGACGGTGATTGTTCAGGTGGGTTATCACTAAATTCTGTGTTGTTGCGTGTATAGCAGTTCCTGCGCAATGGATGTGAAGGTATCAGTTACTTGAGGACCAAGATGTTTCTGCAATATCTCTGAAAGTGTTTTTTAAATTTCTTAAAAAAACCACATTTTGTGTCTTTTTTTTATAGTCCTCACACCCCTGACTACTGTATTTACTCAATGATACTATATCCAACAAGAAATTTAAACCAGACACAAAACGCAATGTAGAATGATTCACGTTATTGACAGAAGAGAGCTGTTATAAACATAAGAGAGTTGGAAACAGTGTTGCCGACATGCATATTTTATTTTAGAAATTCAATGATGCAAAATATGCAGAATATTGAAAAATTTCTAACACTTTAAACAGAAAAATATTTTCAACTTTGATAGCAGTAACTACTAAGACATTAGACAAACAATATATTGTACACTTTTCATAAGTCTTATGATGGGGGTTAGTGAGTAAACAATTCATAAAAGTGCCATTTTTTAAAATTTTAAGTAATAAATATTTACATAATACAAAATTTTAAGTAATAAATATTTACATAATACACATACCCAAAATTTACATTTTTCAAAGGATTGTACCATTTACAAAAGCCAAGATGAAATGAAAATTTTTATTTCTTAACACATAGGCCTATGATATAGAGATCTAATGTTCGTTTTTTCCAGAGAAATTCATGATCATGAATTTACATGTACTGTTTGATTTGAAATGAAATTGCCCACACAGCATGGTACACTTCCCAATAAAATTGCAACTTCATCTTAATCAAACCTGCCGCCATAGCCGAGGTCGCTAGCCTCTGCCGTAGCACTCAACACTGAGGTGAACTGGTTTGTACCCTTGTAGTGGGTGAAATTTTTACTGCCAGTATTTAGATGCCAAGGGGAAGAGATATGGTGGCATTAAGTTCTATATCACCAGTCTTTGTGCCAAAGTCCTAGATTAAATTTCAAATCTGACCGCAGTGTCCGTGAAGTGAGGGGATGTGACATTGTTGATGGTGATCCAACTGTCGGATGGGGACATTAAGCTCAGCGACCCCCTTGGTGGTGTTATTCGAGAGCAATAGCTTCTGTGGCATCTCTGAGTTTTACCCCAACTCCACCGAGTAAGGTGGCACCGTTGTTAACACACTGGACTCGCATTCAGGAGGACAACAGTTCAAACGCATGTCTGGCCATACTGATTTAGGTTTTCCATGATTTCCATAAATTGCTTTGGCAAATGTTGGGATGGTTCCTTTGAAAGGGCATTGATGACTTCCTTCCCTAATCCGATGGGACTGATGACCTCACTGTTTGGTCCTCTTACTCCAATTTGACCAACCAACCAACCACCCAACCCACTCCTAGAGGGCTCACATTTCTTCTGTGAGTTTGTCTGTCCACTAAGGGACCCCAAACCTTGGAGTGCTACTTTCCTCTCCGTGCTGCAAGTCTGCCTTTGTGCTATTCTTTATTTCTCTCTGCCTTTCCATTGGATGGTCTTCTTGGTGACAATTGTTCTTGGATCTGGTTTGTGTTTTCGACATTAGTTTTCTTCCCTTCTGGCATTCTGCAACTTTAATTTAGTTATATGGTCCCCTTTTTGCAGTTTAGTTGCTACTTCCTTTCTAAATTTTAAAGATTTGTGATTGTACAGGAGAGATCACATGGTGCTGTGTATATTCCACCTTTGTGCCTTTCTTTCTTGCAGTTGTGCTACATCCAAAACTCATCACGGCAGCCATTCTGTGTGTGCATGTGCATATGCATGTGCACGTGTTTGTGTGGGGAGGGGGGGGGGGGGGGGGGGAGGTCGGGGGTCGTCACGTACCTGCAGAGTGATGGCCCCTGCCCATTAGTGCCTGAGCTGGAAACTCTGCATGCAGGCCAAGGTGTATGTACTCATCATGGGAAGGGGTTGGGGATACCAGACAATGGTTTATTGGCCAAGTAACTGTTGCAGAGTGGTATCTGTGGGGAGAGCCCCCATTTTCTGTGGGTAATACCACGGTGGAAGACATGCATATGAAGCAAATTAAACTTTATCCCAATGGTGGCTGCACAGCCCCAGCAGTCTTTTGTGAAACAAAGACATGTTACAACTTGGAGGAAAATGTTCCTTTCCCTGGCTATGCCATGAGATGAATATAGGGCTCAGAGGCAAGGTGAGAAATACTCCTCTCCCACCCCCCACCCCCATTACTTGGTTTGTTCCAGGAGAGATGGGGATTCCTTTTTGACTACAAAGCCACTGTTCTTTGTTGACCACATTGAGAGCAGGTTTGGGGAAGTGGCAGCGATTTCAAAAATGAAAAGTGGCTCTTTTCAGCTTAAAATGGCCTACACCGCTCAGTTATGGGTGCTGCTCATCGAAGACAAGCTGAGTTATATTCCTGTCACTATAACTGCTGATAACTCTGATTATGGTACAGGTTATCATTTTTCCACTGACGTCACCCTTTAACAGACTGATGGGAAGTGTGATAATTTTGAGTGACATGGTGTGAATTTTGTCCGTCGTGTTGAGTGAGGGCCAAAAGACAACAGACTGGATGCTAGAGCCTTCTTCTTGACCATTAAAGGTGACACTTTGCCGGAGAAGATCAAGATGACAGTGTATCACTGTGATGTGTCAAGCCTTATATTCCTCCTCTTGTGCAGCACTACGCTATGAATACATGCAATTTGGCTATACGTCTTCGCATTACAACACCAGGCTCATCTGTAGGAATTGTGGCCGTCAGTTGCACACAAGTGCTCCTTGTTCGCCCTCTCCCCATCTGTGTCAACTGTGGGGAGCTCCATTCCCCCTGTTCAGCACACTGCACCATTTTCAAATGAGAAAAGAAAATCCAGGAATACAAGACCCTTGACTGCCTCACATATCATGAAGCCAAGAATAAAATACAATCGGCTTCATCTTACACATGTGATGATGACATATGTCACTGCTACAACTTTCTCTTTAGTGACTGTGCCATTGCCCTCTCTGTGTCTTCTACATCTGGCCCTTGGGGTCACTCATGTACTCCCGCTCCTCTGGTGGTTGGGGGTCTTCCTCCTCCTGCTTCTCTACACCCTCTTTGGGAGCATCAACTCCCTACTATATTCCGGGGACATCAGTCTCCAATCCCAGCTGGAGGAGGATTGCTCTCCTCCAGCACCCCTCATCATTAAGGGATCCCTCAGGATGTTCCCTTTCCAGGACTCTGCTCACCTACAACTGGATACCAGCTGTTGGCTGTAGGTCATAGGACTTCGTGTTCCTCCTCTGTCACAGAATCTGGGGCTGACAAACCCTCACAGAAGTGTAAATCATCTAAGGACAAGATACTTCTTGTCCTTTATTGATTAAGACTCCAAAAAGAGGGAGATTCTGATGGCCACTGTGCTGCCAGGCCCCGCATGTTCTGCCTCTGCATCTGAGGCAGTGTTGCTGGTGGCCACTGTGGCCCAGGACCACACCACACACCATGATTGGGAACAAATGTGTGTTGATGGTGTGTCTTCATACCAGTGGCAGCAGATGGCAGTAAGATGTGGCTTATTCCTTGGTCCCTTCAGGACCACACAGGATACTGATAGCGTGATCTTCCTGTAGAACTGAAGCAATTTTCTCCACCACTCGGCTGAGCTCTGACGTCTTTTGTGCACTTCTCCTGTTTTTGTGTCTTCCTCCAGGAAACTTGTTTCCCAGCAATGCAGATCCCTACCCTCAGTAGCTGTCATGGCTGTTTTAAGAATTACACTCACTATGAAGGAGCAACCCGCCAGGTTAGCCGAGAGCGCTAATGTACTGCTTCCTGGACTTGAGTAGGCGCACCAGTCCTGGATCGAATCCGCCTGGCAGATTAATGACGAGGGCCAGTGTGCTGTCCAGCCTGGAAGTGGTTTTTAGGCCGTTTTCCACATCCCACTAGGTGAGTAGCACGCTGGTCCCCACGTCCTACCTCAGTTACACGACTCGCAGATATTGAAACACGTTCACACTATTTCATGATTTACACTAGACGCAGACAGTTGGGGTACACTGATTCTGTCAGTATGATGATATGGGGTGGCATCAGGAAGGGCATCTGGCCACCACTTCAAATTAACCTTGCCAAATCCAGTTGTAACGATGCTGACCCTGCGCAAACTGCAGGACGAAGGTGAAAGAAGAAGAAGAAGAAGAAGAAGAAGAAGAAGAAGAAGAAGAAGAAGACGACAACTCACTATGAAGGAGCATCGGGTGGTGTTTGCATGTATGTTCTGGACTTTATCTACAGTAAACACATGCTACTCAATATTTCTTTGGAGACTGTGGCTGTTTGTGTGGGAATTTATCATCTGTGATTTTTATCTCCCTCCTGACCATGAATTGTACCAGAATGCGTTGTCTGCGCTATTTCCTCAGCTCTCCCCACCCTTCCTAATACAGGGTAACTTCAATGCCTGCAACCCTTTGTGGGGTGGAACTACAATCACTGACTGCAGTAAAGCTGTCAAAAACTTGCTTGCAGAGCTCGATCTTTGTCTCCTGAATACTGGTGTTTCTACAAACTTCAATGAGGCATATGAGTCTTATTTGGTCACTGATGTTCCCATTTGCAGCCCAGGTCTATGTGACAGTGATGATTTCCAAATTGTTTTGACCCTCCCTGGGCATCCACCCAGATGGGATCTCTCCAAAGCTGATTGGGATGCCTTCACCACTGCTGTCACTCTTCACACCCAGCCAGATGGAGGTATCTATGTAGTTGTCAAGAGCAAAAATGCAGCCATTCTATTGGCAGCTGCCCCAGCGATGCCCTCAAAGACAGTGAATCAGTGTACCCTCGAAATCACTGTGGCCCTTAGAGATTGCAGGTGGACTGCCCAATGCCATAAGTGAGAATGACATCCATTGATGGAGCACCTCTTGCCTTTAAACTGCAACGTGCATATGTCCGCCACCTCATAAAATGACAGAAACAATATTGCTGGGAGCAGTATGTTGCTCTTGTTGGACCATGTGCCCCTCCTTTGCAGGCTTGGGTGAAGGTTCAACACCTCTCTGGACACTGGTACCCTGGGGGTATACGTAGTATCTTTGTGAATGGTGATGTCTACACTGATCCAGATGCTGTTGCCGAACATTTTGGTTTTCGTTATGCTCAAGCCTCTGTGTCTGAGAATTATCAGCCTGCATTTTGCATTTTCACACTGTGGGTAGAGTGACTTCCTTTATCATTTACTACACATCACATGGAACTTTATAATGCTCCATTCAGTGTTCGGAACTCCTCAGTGGCGTAGCCCTTTGCCCTGTCACAGCTCCAGGGCCACACCACATCTGAATTCAAATACTCAGACACTTACCAGTGGATTGCCTATGTTACATTCTTGCCAGTTTCAACTGTGTCTGGAGCAAGGATGAGTTCCCATCTCAGCGGCGAGAAAGTGTGTTTGTCCCAGTACTGAAACTGGTTAAACTTGCCCTTGAGATAGACAGCTATCGCCCAATTAGCCTCACAAATGTACTTTGCAAGTTGCACAAATGTATGGTTAACCAATGGCTGTGTTGGTACCTTGAGTCTCATGATCTTTTGGCTGCATCCCAGTTTTCGCTCAGGTCATTCCACTGGTGACAGTTTGGTTCACCTGGAGCCCACCATCTGGATGGCCGTTGCATGTTGTCAGCACCTCATTGCTGTCTTTTTCGACCTACAGAAGCCTTATGACATGGCATGGCATCACCAAACCCTTACTATATTACGTGAGTGGGGTCTCCATATGTTGCAGGTTGAAGTGGGCACTTCACTCAGTTCCCCTCATATGCAAGAGAACATGGTCCCACAGGGCTCCGTATTGAGCATCCCCTTCTTTCTGGTGGCCATCAATGGTCTAGTGGTAGCTGTAGGGTCTTTGGTATCGCCCTCCTTATATGCTGACAAGTTTTGCTTTTATTATTGCCCCTCTGGTATGGTTGTTGCTGAGCATCACCTATAGGGCGTTATACGAAAGGTGGCGTCATGGGCTCTCACCCATGGATTTCGGTTTTCAGCCACCAAGACACATGTCAAACACTTCTGTCGCCATTGTACTGCCCACCTACACCCAGAGTTTTACCTAGATGAACAGTTACTTCTTGTAGTTGAGACGCACAGCTTTCTGGACTAGTTTTTGATTCTCAGCTGACTTGACTTCCATACCTTCGCCAAGTTAAGCGAAAGTCCTGGCAACATCTCAATACACTTCACTGCCTCAGTAGCTGGGGTGCAGATCGCTCTACCCTTTTGCGGCTCTACAAAGCTCTGATTCTGTCCTGCCTTGATTATGGGAGTCTTGCACATGGTTCAGCATCACTCTCAGCATTGCAGATACTGAACCTCATTCATCATTGAGGGGTTCAACTTGACAGGAGCCTTCTGAATTAGTACTGTGAACTGCATACTAGTCAAGGTTATAGTCCCTCCATTACCTATCAGGTGCCAACAACAGCTGCTGAATTATGCTATACACATTTGTAGCTTCCCTGAACTTCCCAACTACCATGTCCTTTTCCCAAGAATAGAGTGCCACCTCCCACAGCAGCAACCCATAACTGGATTTACAATTGGTGCATGCCTCCACTGCCTCTGTTCGGAACTGCAACTTCCTTCACTGTCGCCTCTGGTCAGGGAGACATCGCATCTGCCCCCATGGCTTGTGCCCTGACCTTGGATTTGCCTTGACGTCACCTTTTGTTAGAAACATCCATTGACCCCACAATTTTTCACTGCCTGTTCATGGCTGTCCTTGAGAAGTATCTGGGTTTGGAAGTGGTATTCACTGATGGCTCAACAGTCAACAGACAAACTGGCTTTGCGTACACATATGTACAGTGTAGAGAACTCCACTCTCTGCCAAGTGGGTGCAGTGGCTTCACTGCTGAATTGATGGCCATTAAATTAGCCCTTAGCCATATTCGTTCTTGCACCGGCAAGAGTATCCTACTCTCTAATTACTCCCCTAGCAGCCTTCAGTCTATAGACCAGTGCTACTCTCCTCAGCCACTGGTTATGGCTGTCCAGGATCTTGTCTCGGACCTCCTTTAAGCTGGCGACCAGTAGTTTTCATTTGGACCCCCAGTCATGTTGGGATTTCAGGAAATGAAGAAGTTGGCCAACTGGCCACCAGGATCCTCCCCCCCCCCCCCCTCCACCCCCTCTTGTCAACCAACCAACCCAGCAGTTTCCTAGACCATTTTCCTGGCCCCACTTCATACTGTTTTCGCTTCAAACCTTCAAGCTCTTTACAGTGCTACTTTAATTCAAAGCACATCTTTAATGACACATTGAAAGTTTTCTGTTCATTTTTATATTACTAGTATCCAGTAAAAATATTACTTATAGCAGGCAGTTTCATAGATAGAAACAAAACTAATATTTTATAGCTCTTTTAAACAACTACTTCAGCTGATTACAGGACAGTCACATCTGGAGGACACACTAAATAATTATCCTAATAATTTATCCAGAAAGTATAGTGAATTAAATATATGAAACTTATGGGAAATCTAATCATGTCTGTTGAATAAAAAGTTAGCCTTGTGTCATGAACACTTTTGGAAAAAACAGCACCTCACAGAAATTTGAGTAACCACAGAAGACATTGCAATGTTGCTACTCAACACTGTCACTGTGGTTACCTCACAGACCAACATTGGCTCCATAACAATGGGAATAGATATACACACGGCAATATACTCAGTACTTGACTGGCACAGGTGGCTGATAACTAAGCACGCAACACTTGGCACGAAGCACAAAATAAGGTCAACGGTGGTTTAATCCCACATGAGCAGTGGCAGCTCCATTTACTGCTGCTCGCAAGTCAACACTTTTGTCAGAGGATCTGCCCATACTACGCAATGTGTGTGACCTCCATGGCAGACTTTCTAACTACTCCACTGCTCTACCCATGCCAGCTATTTCGAGTTCTCTGGCGGGGGTGCTAAATATGTCCCTCCCCATCCCCTCCCCCCTCTCGGCCCCCAAAAAGGTCATCCAGGGCTGAAAATAGTAGGGTTTGGGCTGTGATCTCCAGCACAGAAAGCGTTGGAGGACCCGGCAGTGGATAGACAACTGAAGGAAGCAACATCAATGCTGCTGGCTGTACTAGAAGCGTGTAAGTACAAGGAGGCTATGCTAGTGGTGGGTACAACAGTGGCAGTAGGAATGAGGGCATCTCCATATCAACAAAGGGGAGAGGTGCTGGATCGAAATCAATGATGGAGGCGCGAGCCTCACTGGGGCCCAAGGGTGCAGATGATGGGAGGATGGCAAAGGGCATGTAGGAGGTGGCAACAGTGAGACATCTGCTGCAAGTGGGAGCCCACCCCTGGAGTGATGATGTGATCTACCCTGCCTTTCTAGTGACTAGAAGGCCGCAGTGGTGACGCTCCAATAGGATGTGGGTGCAGCTGATTTGCATGTCGGGTCACTTGTTCCCCACTGCCATCCACCACCGACTGTTGCCAACATTTGTGGCCCACCATGATATCTGGCAGCCACTCTGACTGCTGGCAGGAGGACAAGGCCCAAAAGGCAGCCCCAGGAGGAAAATGCAGAGGGCAAGGTGGTTCGTGGCACGTGGCACAGGGTGCAACAACTCCCGGAGGTCTCCATGGCTGGCACCCATGGAAATGCTCCACCAGACTACATCCTTTGACGGGCATTGCCCAGTATGTAGCCAGAGAACTCAAAATAGCATTTATGGCGAAAAGAATCAGACACAGACTTCTTCATTTGGCTCTTGAATGTAAGCACAAAGTGCTCCACCACCAACTTAGAATCCGGGCAAAACGTGGTGGTAGTTAGATGCTCAACTCCAACTATACAAATTGCCTACAGTGTGACACAGCAACTGGAGTCTGTGAGGAAACCATGGCAGGAGACAGTCGCTCAACAGATTACTCCTCTACAGTAAATGTGACTACGCCTCGGACAGTGTTGAGTCGATCGCAGTGGGGAAAAACTTATATCATGCTGGATCTGCATCTGAAGAGATGTATTCCAACCAACCCATCAGGGTCACTGAAATGATTTTCTGGAGAAGTGGGTCAGAAGCCATGGCAGTCACGACCTCTGGTGCTGTCAACAGGAAATCTGATATGGTTTGTTGCAAGGCATTATCCAATGGCAAATGTGGATCAGGCCCCACCAATATCTGTGATAGTGCATCAGTAGTGGCATGCTAGGCAGTGGCGTGGTAACGAATGCCATAACAATAGTTGCTGAGAAAGAGGGCTCATCATTGCAACCAAAGGGCAGTCCAATCCAGCAGACTGGAATGACGGCCAAAAAATGGAAACCAACAGCTTGTAGTTGGTGATGAGAAGAAACCTTGTCTCCATACAGAATGTCATGAAATTTTTCAACCCTGAAAACAATAGCTAGCGCCTCATTTTCCACTTGTGAATAATCACATTGCACAGCGGAAGGTGTCTTCGATGCGTAAGTTATGAGCTGTTCGGTTCTGTTTGTGTCCCAATGAGACAGGGCAGCATCAGTTTCATACTGGGACTGTCGGAGGCCAGGATTAAAGGTATTCCAGGGGTAAAGGAAGCCAGAAAGGGAGCAGAGCACGAATTATACCTGAGAGACTGAAAAGTTTGTTGACTATCCACAGGTGAGACAAACTGGCGGTGCCAGTTGAGAGGTTGGTGCCCTTCATGTAGTCTTCCATGGGGACAAGACCATCTTTACTAAGCACATGACCCAAAAAATGCAATTTCAGGGAGAAACAACTGCACTTTTCCAACTTGCAGGGGCATTCACCAGGACGTGCTGTAAAACCGACTAAAGGTTTTGTAAATGTTCCACTCGAGTAGGGCCTGTGACCCAGATGCCATCAAGGTAATTGATACAACAGGGAATGCCTTTAATCAGCTGCTCCAAATATCTTTGGTAAATTCCCAGCTGTGACAAGATTCCAAAATGCAAGCAACTGAAGTGATGAAGCCCAAGGGAGGTGTTAAGGAACAGGAAAGTCCAAGAAACTGCATCCAATGGCAACTGCAGGTAAGCATCATATATGTCAATTTGGGAATTACACTGTCCCCCTCCTCCCTCCCACGGATACTTCGTCAAAAAGACTGCCTACTGCAGAATGAGATACCAGTCTGTGACACATTGTGTGTTGACCGTCTGTTTAAAAGCACCACAAAGGCACATGGGGCTGTAAGATTTCTGAATCTCCAACAAAGGGTGGGCCACTGACTCGACAAAATAGGGGAAATGATGTCATGATCCTGCCAAGACTGCAACTTAGCCTTTACCTTATTGAGCATAGTGAAGGGAATGTGGTGGGGGCAACAAAATTTAGATGCTGCCGATGGCTTGAAAGAGAAATATGTGCCTCGAAATTTTCTGCCCAGACCAAGCACGAACAGCATCAACGTAGATCACCACACACTACACAATAGTTTAGGATGGTAAGGGGCAACTGATTTTTAGGTGTACCTGTAGGGCAGTTTCAGTGTCCTTCCTGGAAAGGCCACTTCCCCCACCAGGAATGCAGCATGCTCATGAGTTTGCTGACAGACTGTAGCACATTTGGGACACTCAAAACAACTCTTGTGTGAAAGGCCTTGCAGATCAGTGATCCAGGCCACATGCAACTGTCCGAGGTTCTTGTGGCACTGGTTAAACTGCAACCCTGATGCCACCACATGTGTTTCACGAGCAAAATACTGCATAGAGCAACCAATGGAACTCATTAAAGGGAAACTTCTTGGGCTCAGTGGAGGCCTTCCAGTTTTGGACAACTTTGTATAAACCCACACTGCTGGATGACGGGGCAGCCTTATCAACTGAATCGACGATACACTTTACCTGACAGTACAGTGACAACTAAGCACATGACAGCACTCGGCACGAAGCGCAAGGCGAGGTATGCAGCAATTTAACTCTGCATGAGCACTGCCCTGCTCCATGTGCTGCCACTCACAGGTAAACAATTCCACCAGTGGATCTGCCCTGCGTGGCAGGTTTATGAACTACTCCAGTGCTCTACCTGTGCCAGCTCAATTGCCTCCATTATGCTGTCCGCTGATGGGGATACTAAAGAAATCATTCTGACTCTTATGTTACTGCAACATTTGCTGAGGCAGGCTGTCAAGTAACGCACATTCCGTCTCCAGGAAATGAGAGGCTGTTTGCCATGGTCTGGCATCTGCAAGCTGAACAAGAAAACTTTTGAGTTCTTAAATTTAAATGACAACTCTGTTTCATCCATAATTTAACAGAATAATCAATTATTCTAGTCAACTTGCATCTCTGACAACAACCATTAGCAGAAAGGTTCTGTGAATTACATAGACATAGTCACATAGTAAGATAGTAGAAAGTAGTTTCCTTTTTTCCTTCCTGTTTTGTTCATTTTTAGTAGCATATTTCTTTGTGATATTAAACTGTGGAAATTACTAATAATTATTATATAAGTTTCGTTACATTTAAATATGTGGATTCCATAGCCTGTTTCAGCTCTCCAAATAATAGGCTGTAATTCTTAAGAAGAAATGATTGAATGAATAAATGACAGAATATCTACTAACAAGCTGTAATTTTTTTGAATGGTTGGTCACCTTCCGCATAAAGCTGGTGAGAATGTATCACACTAGGTACAAAACCGCCTCTGTGTTAGTTTTAAAATGCATCTTTCTATGTCGATCATGCTCTGAGAAAAATCTCTAAAAATAGCTGCTCCAGTACGACACACCAGTTAAATCACTTTCCTAGCATGTACCTAAAACAGATACTGTATCTTAAGTTTTCATAATATTTGACAAGTAACATTCATCCAAAAGGACAAGATAGAGTGTTAAACTTTAATTATCTCTAAAATTAGAATGGTAGCTAAATTTGGTTTTTAATGTAAACTTTTTGTTGAATTAATAGCAGACAGCATAATTTCACATCTAATGCTACTGAACTGAGTAATTTTAAAAAGATTACAAAATTTCCAGTTCTGGCATATTTGATCAAATTTTCTGGAACTCTGTATTTTACATCTTTTATGGTGTAGATAGACTAAGATGTTCTGTATCATTCATTTTATTGGAGGTGATTGCACAACATTTCTGTGTGCTGCATTTAGGTAGCAACATGAGTGTGGAAAGATGTGTAATGTGTGGAGCACCATAACGCATAGTGATGCGTTAACTTAACAATACACAACGTTCTTCGTCATTGTTCGATTGTTGTATCATTGCATTGCAGATGTATGCTGACCATCGAGAAAGTGGGATACAAGATGATACCCTCATACTTAATGGAATGGAAAACCGGACTGAGAAAATGGAACAAAATAAACATCTCTTGGTTGTGTATAGAGATCTTCAATTACAGTGCATGACAGCTCTTCAGAATCTGAATGATCAAATAACAATGTGCGTATTCTCTGTTTATAAGCTTAATTAGCATAATATTCTTTAATCAATTATTTAATTACTATATTGAACTATTTACTATATGTACTGTATTAGGATATTATAAAGTTTATTTCAGTTGTTCTGACTGGTTTAGTAAATTTTGCATGCTATAAGTTTTGGAGTCCTCAAAATTTGATTTTAACTCCCAGTTGATAATATTTGGGGATAGTTTCTCAGAGTTGATTGAAATTGTAGAGGCTTAAAATAAATCACTAACAAGCTTTTGCACTTTTTAAGAAAAAGTGGAGAAATGTATGCAGTCTCTAAATTTATCAAATCATTTAACATAGCGACTGGAATCTGACATGATCGGGAATGACTCACGAATCTGCAGAGACTGCTCAACAGGCCAAGGGCATCAGAACAGTGAATTTCCACAAAGTAAACATGTGAATAACAATGAGAGAAAGACAAACAACGAAGATGATGCGGTGGAGTAACAAGTCCAGCAAGTAACTCAAGATCAAAACCCTAAGAGAAAGCAATTCAGAACCAAAACTATGGTGTGTAACGAGATCAGTACAATAGTGCAGTAGGGCAGCTGCATGTGCTGATAGGCCGGCAGTACAGACATGTTTCCATAGCCAGCACTGCATTGGCAACAACAGTGCCACAGATTATAGCAGCACTGTTTAACGGCCGTCATCAATGTCCACAACTGCTGGCAAACTCTCAGACTTGCTAGGTGGAGATACCAGATCCCTCTCCCCTGAAATGGTGGCCAGGCGAACTGTTGGCACCCTAGGAGTCCTGACACTGAAGCCCACTGACTGGTAGGAAGAACCTGACACATCATTCGATGGTTTGGCATGGATGAGCATTCGTGGTCCAACAGTAATGCTGCTGGCAGGTGTGGACAGAATCGATTTGTATGACAGTGCTCCAAACCTATCGGATTGTCAACTATTGTAAGGTGCCACTCATGAGTGGCAAGCACAAGGATTGAGAGGGCCCATACTTCCAAGCCTGACAGGCAGCACCCAGTGTGCCATGTCTGGGGCTCCTTGGCTTTGGGGCCAGGAGATTTGGGAGTGTACGCAGCTGCTGTCCATGGAGAAGTTCCGCTGAGCTATGGTCATAACATGTAGGTGCTCAGATATAATGTGAACGCAGCTGTAGAGGTGGAAGTGCTCACTACTGTCAACATTTGTTGTTTAAATGTTCACACCCTGTGCTTCACTTTTCTGTTGGAGGACAGGTGAAATGATGTAGCAAACAGGTGCTTGATGCAATTGGAGGTGCAGAACTGTTCAAAAGCCATTGCTGTGAACTGGGGTCCACTGTCACATGATGGTGCACAGAAGCCCATCTATGGCTAGCGTCTGTATGAGTGAATTGAGGGTGGTGTTAGTGGTAGTGGTTGCCATGCTGACGATGTATGGGTAATTAAAATAAGTGTCTATGACAACGAGCCACATAGAGCCTAGAAAGGGGCCTGAAAAGTCCATGTCAATGTGGTTCCAGGGGTGTTGGGGTGATGGGGGTGGGCCATGGAAGAGCAGACTGCACACCATGGCCTCCACATCATTTTTTAGTCCTCACTAGTGGGCATGTTGCCTTGCATGGGCATTCATTTGCTACATACCCCAATGCCCATGATGGAGTAGTTGCAAAACCTGAGGGCTCGTGGTAGACAAGATGACAACATGATAAGTATCTGCCTGCGAATCAAGCAGGAGAACATCGGAGATGAGTGGCAAATGGTGGGAAAGACATGCCCAGACCCAGAGTTTGTGGTCGTTGGACTTTGTAAAATATGTGAGCTACCCATGGAGCTCACAGTGCAGAACATACTGTAGGACAGGGTGTGTGTCTGTAGTGATGAGAGTAGCTGTAATGGGAAAACCTCCAAAGCGTGCTGCCATTCCACATTGAGGTGGAAACAGATTTTTTGTTGGCCTAATGCTGGGTTGGGTCCTAAGGTTAGATGAGAGAGGGCATCCATATTTGTTTGTTGTGCCGTCAGCTTTTATTTAATGGTATAATGGCCGGAGCTGAGGAAAAGTGCCCAATACCATCTGCTTTGGAAGCCAGGAGTGTGGGCCAAAGAGTGCTACTTGTGGTTTGTGATAGTAGTTAGGTTAAACTGGGTCCCTAATACGTAAACA
Source organism: Schistocerca piceifrons (assembly GCF_021461385.2). NCBI lineage: Eukaryota > Metazoa > Arthropoda > Insecta > Orthoptera > Acrididae > Schistocerca > Schistocerca piceifrons. The sequence continues at coordinate 149,218,317 of NC_060149.1, read as the reverse complement.
TGGCACTTTCTGAATGGCAAAGATTATCGCCATAGCCTCCTCCTTGATCTGTGAGTAGTTCTTTTGAGCAGGTGTCAGCGCTTGGGAGGCATAGGCAATTGGTTGTTCAGTACCTTCATTCCTCATATGTGCCAGCACTGCATCAGTGCTCATGGGAGAAACACCAGTGGCAAAAACCTCTGTGCATGATGGAGAAAAGGGTGTAAGGCAGTGCGCTGAGCACAGTGTGTGTGCTTCATCTGTGTGAAAGCATGCTCACAGGCAGCCATTCACCTGTACTGAAACCATTCTTCTGCAATTGGTTGAGCAGCTGCATAAATTGGGATGCTTGTGAAAGGAACACAGAATAATAATTCACCTTACACAAAAAGGCCTTGAAGCTTCTGTAGGTTTTGGGAGTGGAGTAAAGATTCAATAGAAGAAATGTTGCACTCAGTGTGCTGGATCCCAGCTTTAGTAATTCAAATGGTTCAAATGGCTCTGAGCATTATGGGACTTAACATCTCAGGCCATCAGTCCCCTAGAACTTAGAACTACTTAAACCTAACTAACCTAAGGACATCACACATATCCATGCCTGAGGCAGGATTCGAACCTGCGACCGTAGCGGTCGCGCAGTTCCAGACTGAAGCGCCTAGAACCGCTTGGCCACCAGCGGCCGGCCCAGCTTTAGTGAGCAAGTGTCTGAGGCATTCCACCTGCTCCTGCAAAAACTAGCATTTGTCTAAGTGGCATTTGAAACCTGCATCACACAACCTAGTAAAGAGGGTGCAAAGGTTGTGCAGTGGTCCTGATGTGTAGCACCCATGACAGTTACGTCATTGAGATAGCTGGTACAAGTGGGAATGGACACGGTTAACTGCTCCAGGTATCTCTGGAAGATTTCTGGAGCTGAAAAGATCTCAAAGGACAAGGACTTGTATATGTATAAGCCAAAGGGTTGTTGATGACCATAATGCACACAGGTCATTCAGCTCGTGGAAGGGAACTGTGTGTGAGATGACCTGAAACTCATCAGTGATTGAGGATCCAAACAGCAAGAAGGTATTGAAACTGAAAATGTTGCCAGCCCAGTGACTATTGATAATGCACAGAGTTATTAGTCGTGTAACTGTTTTATACAGATAGCCGTACTGTAAGTGCAACCACAATGGAGGGATATGTGTTGAGAGGTCAGAAAAACATGTGGTTGCTGAAGAGGGGAAGCAGCCTTTTCAGTAGTTGGAGGGACAACAGTCTGGATGACTGACTGATCTGGCCTTGTAACATTAACAAAAATGCCTTGATGTGCTGGCACTGAAAATGGCTGAAAGCAAGGAAAAACTGCAACCATAATTTTTCCTGAGGACATGCACATTTACTGTATGGTTAAATGATGGTGTCCTTTTGGGTAAAATATTCCAGAGGTAAAATAGTCCCCCATTTGTATCTCCGGGCGGGGACTACTCAGGAGAAACTTCATTATCAGGAGAAACAAAACTGGTATTCTACGTATCGGAGTGTGGAATGTCAGATCCCTTAATTGGGCAGGTAGGTTAGAAAATTTAAAAAGGGGAATGGATAGGTTAAAGTTAGATATAGTGGGAATTAGTGAAGTTCGGTGGCAGGAGGAACAAGACTTCTGGTCAGGTGAATATAGGGTTATAAATACAAAATAAATAGGTGTAATGCAGGAGTAGGTTTAATAATGAATAAAAAAAATAGGACTGCAGGTAAGCTACTACAAACAGCAGAGTGAACGCATTATTGTAGCTAAGACAGACACAAAGCGTACGTCTACCACAGCAGCAGAAGTTTATATGCCAACTAGCTCTGCAGATGAGGAAGGGATGGGTGAAATGTATGATGAGATAAAAGAAATAATTCAGATAGTGACGGTAGACAAAAATTTAATAGTCATGGGGGACTGGAATTCAATAGTAGGAAAAGGAAGAGAAGAAAAAGTAGTAGGTGATTATGGAATGGGGGTAAGGAATGAGAGAAGAAGCAGCCTGGTAGAATTTTGCGCAGAGCATAACTTTAATCATAGTTAACCGTTGGTTCAAGAATCATGAAAGGAGGTTGTATACATGGAAGAGGCCTGGAGACACTGGAAGGTTTCAGATAGATTATATAATGGTAAGACAGAGATTTAGGAACCAGGCTTTACATTGTAAGACATTTCCAGGGGCAGATGTGGAATCTGACCACAATCTGTTGGTTATGAACTATAGATTAAAACTGAAGAAACTGCAAGAAGGTGGGAATTTAAGCAGATGGGACCTGGATAAACTGAAAGAACCAAAGGTTGTAGAGAGTTTCAGAGAGAGCATTAGGGAACGATTGACAAGAACAGGAGACAGAAATACAGTAGAAGAGGAATGGGTGACTTTGAGAGATGGAATAGTGAAGGCAGCAGAGGATCAAGTAGGTAAAAAGACGAGGGCTAGTACAAATCCATGGGTAACAGAAGAAATATTGAATGTAATTGATGAAAGAAAAAAATATAAAAATGCAGTAAATGGAGCAGGCAAAAAGGAATACAAACACCTCAACAATGAAATCAACAGGAAGTGCAAAATGGATCAGCAGGGATGGCAAGAGGACAGATGTAAGGATGTAGAGGCATATATCACTTGGGATAAGATAGATACTGCCTACAGGAAAATTAAAGAAACCTTTGGAGAAAAGAGAACTACTTGTATGAATATCAAGAGCTCATATGGAAACCCAGTTCTAAGCAAAGAAGGGAAAGCAGAAAGGTGGAATGAGTACATAGAAGGTCTATACAAGTGCGATGTTCTCGAGGACAATATTATGAAAATGGAAAAGGATGTCGATGAAGATGAAAAGGGAGATATGATATTGCGTGAAGAGTTTGACAGAGCACTGAAAGACCTGAGTCGAAACAAGGCCCCGGGAATAGACAACATTCCCTTAGAACTACTGACAGCCTTGGGAGAGCCAGCTCTGACAAAACTCTACCATCTGGTGAGCAAGATGTATGAGACAGGTGAAATACACTCAGATTTCGAGAAAAATATAATAATTCCAATCCCAAAGAAAGCAGGTGTTCACAGGTGTGAAAATTACTGAACTATCAGGTTAATTAGTCATGGCTGCAAAATACTAACATGAATTCTTTACAGACGAATGGAAAAACTGGTAGAAGCCATCCTTGGGGAAGATCAGTTTGGATTTCGTAGAAATGTTGGAACACATGAGGCAATACAGACCCTACGATTTATCTTAGAAGATAGATGAAGGAAAGAGAAACCTACATTTCTAGCATTTGTAGACTTAGGAAAGCTTTTGACAATGTTGACTGGAATACTCTCTTTCAAATTCTGAAGGTGGCAGGGGTCAAATACAGACTATTTACAATTTGTGCAGAAAGTAGATGGCATTTATAAAAGCCCAGGGCATGAAAGGGAAGCAGAAGTTGGGAAGGGAGCGAGACAGGGTTGAGCAAGCAGTAAAGGAAACAAAAGAAAAATTTGGAGTAGGTATTAAAATCCATGGAGAAGAAATAAAAACACTGATGTTTGCCGATGACACTGTAATTCTGTCAGAGACAGCAAAGGACATGGAAGAGCAGTTGAACGGAATGGACACTGTCTTGAAAGGAGGATATAAGATGAACATCAACAAAAGTGAAACGAGGATAATGGAATGTAGTTGCATTAAATCGGGTGATGCTGAAGGAATTAGATTAGGAAATGAGACACTTAAAGTAGTAGATGAGTTTTGCTATTTGGGGAGCAAAATAACTGATGGTGGTTGAAGTAGAGAGGATATAAAATGTAGAAGGCAATGGCAAGGAAAGTGTTTCTGAAAAAGAGACATTTGTTAACATTGAGTATAGATTTAGGTGTCGGGAAGTCGTTTCTGAAAGTATTTGTATGTAGTGTAGCCGTGTATGGAAGTGAAACATTGGACAATAAATAGTTTAAACAAGAAGAGAATAGAAGCTTTCAAAGTGTGGTGCTACAGAAGAATGCTGAAGATTAGATAGATAGATCACGTAACTAATGAGGAGGTACTGAATAGAATTGGGGAGAAGAGAAAGTTGTGGCACAACTGGACTAGAACAAAGGTTTGGTTGGTAGGACATGTTCTAAGGCATCAAGGGATCTCCAGTTTAGTATTGAGAGCAGTGTGGAGGGAAAAAAATCATAGAGGGAGACCAAGAGATGAATACACTAAGCAGATTCAGAAGGCTGTAGGTTGCAGTAGGTACTGGGAGATGAAGAAGCTTGCACTGGATAGAGTAGCATGGAGAGGTGCATCAGGCCAGTCTCTGGACTGAAGACCACCACCACAACAACAACAACAACAACTGTTTTACATGCAGTTTAAATTGTGGATTGACCCCCAAGAGGAATCAGACTCTCACCATGTGCGACCAGCTTACGGGAGGGTGGGGCTAAGAGAGGGGAACCCAGATGAGCATGCATTGGGAGTTTAATCAAAGAAACAGTAGCTCCTGCACCCACCTGGAAATGGACATCCTGGTTTGCAAGCATGTTGTTGATATACAAGGATCGCCTTGAGGAATACCTGCCTTAAGTTCATGCAGAATCCCATGATCCATGATGGGAGTGGGATCTGACTGTCCTGACAGTTTGCAACAGACAAATTGGAGATGCCCATCATTCTCACAACAGGTGCAGGGCTTCCAGCGATCTGGACAAATGAGCACATGGGTGCACTGTGAAGCAGTCAGTATGCGACTGGTTGTTGAGAGGGTACTGACACATTCAAAATCGATGAATCACACTGCTGCCGAGAAAAAGATGTACAAGTTTAATGCCACTGAGGCAATGGCTGGACCCTGCCTCTTACAGTTGAGTCATGAGGTGTCCATTTTCTGTCTGCGTGATCTCAAAAGAGCACACAGTTTTCAAAATACCATCCAAGGATTGTCTAGTTTGAGAGCTGTGGTGCATAGTTCTGGATTGGGAGTGAATTGGACCACTATGCCGCAGGTCAAGGACTCTGCATAATAAATTTTGCAAGTTTCGTTCATAGAAGTAAAATTACATCACCAAAGCAACCCTTGCAAATCCTTCACTCACGAGTGGTAAGACTGATCAGGTTGCTTGTGGTATTGATGGGACTTGAGTGATGATGCGATCACAGGGAAACATTGTGAGTAATAATTTGACAATGAACACATCACCTTGAACACGATCATGACAAATTCGAGAGTGGAGCCAATTTCTTTAGTAAGAAAAACGTCTGCAGGTTAGCCCAAGGAATGAAGAGCGACTCTTGGAGAACATCATCAGAAACCTGAAAAGCATCAAAGTGCTGTTTGAGCCACAACAAATACGTGTCCCAAACCTCTTTGGCATTGTTAAATGGTGGAAACGCAGGTGGACAGCTCCCCACAAGGGGAGTGACCACAGCTTGGATGGTGTGGGAACCCTGAATCTGCAGTTGGTTCATCAAAAGTTGAATTTCTTGCTGTTGCTGTTGAAATCGTAGGCACTGCTGTCACTGATGTTGAAACTGCTGCCACTGATATTGAAACTGCTGCTTTTCATCCATGGATGCTGCAAAACTTCTAATTAGTCACCAATTATAGTGACTGCTATGTGACAAGTTCTGGAATGACTTGAGAATCTCACTGACAGGCCAAGGGCATCAGAACAGTGAGTCACTAGAAAGCAAACGGGTGGATAGCAATGAGAGAAAGACAAATGATAGAGTCAGCAAGGTGCAATAAGTTCAGTACAACAATTTGTAGCAAGATCAGTACAATATCACAGTGAAATCACAACTAACTGACTGAATGAGTGGCTATGCTGCTGGCTTTATAGGGCAGCTGTGAGAGCTGACAGACTGGCAGACGTGTGTCTCTGTAGCCAGTACTGCAGCAGTGCCCACAGCTTATAGAAGCACAGTCTAGCAGTTGTCGTTGGTCCCTGCCTTCCGGTGGCCTTTCAAACTCACCAGGTGAGGATACCAGATTACATGATGTGTATTCAGTAATAAAATAATTTTAAAAAACTTGTCAGTAACATGCACTGTGAATAAGATAATACTGATGATAAACTTTTCCCTTGGTGACTAGGCAGAAGTTTATATGCCACAGGTTGGAGAGGCACACTTCTACACTAACATTAGTGACTGAAGCTATGTAGTCATTGGCTTAAGTTGTGTCAAACATTCTTGCTTCTATTAACATATGACATGTAGTAAAATAGTTGATGTGGTACATGGACACTAAAAAGGCCATAGCTCTTCTGCTGGATCATTAATTAAACCTTTTTTAAATCTATGTAGAAAAAAATCTGAATTCACTTGTGTGATATACTACATCTTATAGAAGAATTTTCAGCATGATGGTATCTGAATTCCAGGCAGCCAGCTGACTGGGATGGTTTGTGATGCTCCGTCCATGGTTGTGTGCAGCTGGACTAACATGTTGGTAATTGAGAAGACCTGGTTCATAATTGCAGCTGGTAACAGTTAACTTCTCCCAAACTTCTAGACAACTGAGCTGAGTGTAAAGTTTTTGATCATATTTAGATGTGCTCAAAGGATGAACAAGCAAATGGGTAGTGGGCAAGGATTGGACAGTGACCTCAGGTTAAGTAATTAACAGAAATTTAATAAAGAGCACTGGTTTACTAATGTAAGTTGCTGACAGCAATTAAAGACTCTTAAGCCGGAATTGGGAAGCAAAATAACTGATGATGGTCAAAGTAGAGTGGATATAAAATGTAGACTGGCAATGGCAAGGAAAGCGTTTCGGAAGGAGAGAAATTTGTTGACATCGAGCATAGATTTAAGTGTCAAGAAGTCTTTTCTGAAAGTATTTGTATGGAATGTAGCCATGTATGGAAGTGAAACGTGGACAGTAAATAGTTTAGACAAAAAGAGAACAGAAGCTAACGAAATGTGGTGCTACAGAAGGATGCTGAAGATTAGATGGGTAGATCACATAACTAATGAAGAGGTATTGAATAGAATTGGGGAGAAGAGAAATTTGTGGCACAGCTTGACTAGAAGAAGGGATCAGTTGGTTGGACATATTCTGAGACATCAAGAGATCACCAATTTAGTATTGGAGGGTAGTGCGGAGGGTAAAAATCGTAGAGAGAGACCAAGAGATGAACACACTAAGCAGATTCAGAAGGATGTAGGTTGCCGTAGATACTGGGAGACGAAGAAGCTTGCACAGGATAGAGTAGCATTCAGAGCTGCATCAAACTAGACTCTGGATTGAAGACCACAACAACAGACAAGCCAGAGTTAAGAACTGAACCCATAGTCAATTTCATGTGGAGGAGACAGCTAATAGAAATAAGCTGGAGAGCTGTACATGGCCCCATGTCCAACACCTCAAATTCCAACACCATAAAGTGGGGATGGAGAAAATTCTTTCAGAAAGCAACCATTCTGGCCAAGATCAAGAAACCAAGAGAGAGCTCTTGACTAGGTTGGCTTCTCGGGACGGTGTGGCCCTGTCATACAACTTTGGTCTCTCTTTCCAATTGGTTTTTTGGAAAAACTGAATATTAGTGCTAGGTGTGACAGAAGTGACCTTGGTCAGTAACCAACATGCCTTAATGAAACTGGAAAATGGCACCTTCCACTCAAAAGATGGAAAGTTTCTCTTGTTCGAAGACAGATGTCAGAAGAAAATAGCGTGATGGACAAAAATGGGATGAGGGTATGTGCATTTATCTGGTCCTACAAGGTCTTACAGGTGTGACCACTAGTGCTCACATCTGCTCTGTTCTCCATCTGTGAGTGTGTGGTATGCACTTTCTTTACCTTCACATTGACCCCACTGCTGCTACAAAAATGAATAAGGTATTAAAAAAACAAAACAAAAGCTCTGGAAGGCAGAATAACATGTAAAGGAAAAAAGTTGTCTTCTTGTTGGCCATGACATTCTCAATGATCTCCACTGGCAGATCGGCAGCAGCTCAGCTGTAAGTGTTACATGGTGGCACTTACATTGGGTGCTATGAATTGACACATGGTGAAGTGGAGAAACCACGCTCCCTATGATTGCACAGCAATGTGATGTGGACTGCAATGAACTGAAGGTACCTCAGCTTTGAAGCAAGGACTTCAGCGATGGCAGTGGACACTGCAGAACCGACATCTGGCTGCTACATGACATGGGAGGACTGGCTGCTGACATCCCAGTGAGGACTGCAAATGGGGTGATGCTGTTGGGTGGTGGCATGCTGTAATGAGGCAAAACTCAGGATTGCGTGCATTACCACCAGGCTGGTAGGCCACGTGGCATGTTAGACCAGGCCACGTGATAGCACAAACTAATAGCATGACAGCACTAGCTCAGCTACACCAGTGCAGTCAGAATTTGCTCGAAACACAATTAGAATGACCCAGGGGACACACAAAGCTTATAGAGAATATGATGGATGCAGTGAGCATTATTCCTCTGCTGTTGAACTGCACCTGTTGTGACCATGTGAGACTGGATTTCAAATACACTGCCCCATTGGAATTTAAAATGAATACCACCCTGAAACTTTTTTTATTGTATCTTTTGAAATTTTCATTTTTTTTAAATATCATGATATGTTGCTGCATCTACCCAATGCTATCGAGGACTTGCTAATTCATTCATTAAATCAATTTATGAAGCACAAAATGTATTAAGTCAATTTAGATCATGTGTCTCATAAGCTGTCTTTTAGTCACAACTGTGACTGCAGAAAAGTTCATAAGTCGGTTTTCCTTATTGGATATTGTCAATGGAAGTGAGGACATTGTCACTGTTTCTGTGTGATATCTCCTGTGGATCATATGCTTCCTTCATAAGCAAAAGAAAATTATGGTGAATCTTAACATGCTTATAATACATGTGCCTTGTAATTTTTTGTCGTGTTCATACTAACTTTGTATTGCATAATTAAGGTTATTGTCATTAAGCACGTTATTTTTGCATGCAACTGAAGAGCTACATGAATTGTTAACAACTACCTACTTACTATTGTGTCAGTCGGTTGATTGTGTGGTTAAAATCTCACAAGTCTGTATATGATGAAACCATAGGAGCTCATTACCCTCTATTGAAAGTACAGAGCTCAATTTAATATTTCATTCTAAGAGGACCAAGAAGTTAATTGTGATTCGTTAACTGAACTTGCATTTTAGTAGTACACATGGTATCTTTGTATCAGTTATCCAATCAAAAAATTTCTAATTTCCATCTCAATAGCGTAAATTGATAGATTACATCAGCTTTCAGCTCTCCGTTTTGACCCTGTGATGTTATGACTTTTGTTACACATCACAAATATCCACTCATGATCGTTGCCCAAGTTCCAGGCACTACTGTACTCTTGTAAGGACCTGCATTCAATCAAGGCTGTGGACCATTACTCTTGGCTGTGAAGGAAGGAAGGAAGGAAGGAAGGAAAGAAAGAAGAAGAAGAAGAAGAAGAAGAAGATTGGAATTCAGTGTCCTATCAACAATGAGCTCATTAGAGATAGAGCACAAGCTCAGATTAGGAAATGAAAGAGGACAGGAGTCAGCAGACTGCTTTTGTGCTTTTCAGATTCCTTTTGTAGTGTCAATGTGTTTGAGGCATCCAGCTGCTTCCCATCGGTATGTACATGATGTCCCACAATGCTGACAGTACGGCATGGCCGAACAGTGATGCAACACGACTGTTTCTGTCAGTGACATCCTCCGGACTCAGCAACTATGACAGCATCAGCTAAAGTACAACTGCCATCTCCAGCACTGCAGCAGCCTTGACTGACTGTGTAAGCACTGTGGCTGGTTTTCTATGTCCTAGGGCTCAGTTAGCCCCACAGCAGCATCTCTGATTCTCATGTCTCAGGGCAGTTTGCACTGATAGACAGTGGCAGTTGAAGCACAACTGACATCTCCAGCACTGCAGCCACTGTGACCCACTGTAGAAGTGCTGTGGCTAGCATGCTATGTCCCAGGGCTTGGCTGGTCCCATGGCAGCAGCTCTGCATCTAGTGTCTCAGAGCAGGCTCTCCAGATAATAGGTTGAACTGCGGACCCTGTACTGCATTCCAAATAACGCCCCAAGTCTCATGGCCCAATGGTGGTAGTGCTGCGATACTAACACAAGATGATTTCAGTATAACAGTGGCTAGGTATTTATGTGCTCGCAGGCTGTGCCTACTTGAGTTTTACTATGCCTTATGGCACATATACTAAAGACTTCCATGGTTGCTGGTGTGGAAATGCTTCTGCCTTTTTCCACTTAAGTGCTGCTGTGTTAACTATTTCCACACCTTGCATGGCTGCCTTGCCTTACAATGTGCTATGGCTGTGTTCTGTTTTGTAAGGCATAACATTTGTACTCACTTGCAGCTGGCTCTGCCGTAACCTGCTTCATACTTTGCGCATTTCTGCTGAAGTATGATTGGTATGCTACAGAAAGGAAGGAGAAGGAAATCAGTTGTGTCCTTATCAAAGGGTGCACTTTTTGCACAGCTTAAAAATCTGTACCAGGTCTACCAGGTTGTATCTCACTGGGTGTGTGATGAAGCAAGCTGGGATTTTTTTTCTTCCTTTCTTGTTTTGCTATCTGCCTCCTTAAATTCATTTTTTCACTTCTGACTAATTACCATTAACATATGCGAGTATGATCTGCATTTTCATAAAATTCAGTTTTAAAGAATATAACACAAGATCTACTTTTTTGCTTAGTTTTATGTATGTAATTGGTTTTCTGATTTATTTTGACTATTCCTAGTTAGTATCTTCCATTATAAGGCGAAATCTTTAATTGTTTCATAACTAAAATTCTATTGTTGACATATAAACAAGTATAAATTATGTACTAATTATAAACATTTGGAGGAATGGTCAACAGTATTCTTAAAGATTCTATTTGGCTCTATTTGAAAACATGCTAGCAAAGCCAGCCCTTAATTAATTCCATAGTAATAAACAGTTTTGTCAAAAGTATTGTTGCTTAACAATATCCAGTAATTTCATCATTTAAACAAATAATTTGGCCTAACTGTTGTAGTAGAGGAAACTGTTACAAAGAATCAATTTTTTGATGTATACAGTTAATCGAATGAATTAAGTTTTCATTGCAATTTCTGTAAATTAAACATCAAACAATGTGTAGTTTCTGTACCTATTATTGTGAGGATATATAAGGGCCCAAATTTTGGTCCCGAGACAGTCAGTCCACGGCAAAGTTTTAGACGAGGAACCCATATTGGTTAGATCAACAACAATGCATCCACTTAGCTGTGAAATAAGTGTTGCACCAATACGCTGTGTGTTAAAGCAATGACAGTGTCTGTTCCACACTTACATTTTTATTCTACAATAACAGTGAACTGTTTGGTTAGGCTTTTACTGCTCATAGATGTTCAACATTAAACTATTTTAGCAGTATGTGGATGTTCACCTACAATCTATTAATGAGGCTTATCGGAAGTTAAACAATAGAGCACTGGCCATATATAACTGTGTATTATTGAGAGGGGGGGCTGTGAACAGTGAAAGTAAATAGCTGTGAAATGCAACATTATTTACTCAGTGTTGAAATTAAAAACCCCATTTTTCAACCAGTGTAGCAATGCAGTACGTCGACACCGAGGACAATCAATGAAGAAATAAAACAAGTGAACGTCACATGTGGTGCTTGGTGTTATAGCGCTCTTGTGCTCTTGGTCTTTCTCCTGGGCGTGCAGGGACTGTTTGTGAGGCAGCTGTCTTGCTTCTGTGGTCCTGGTGATGAGATGTTTCATGAAGTAATCCTGAGTATTGTCCATTTGAAATGTGAACAAAGTATCCATTGTCATTTTAGCCTTGCAACTGTGGGTCATAAAAACAGTGTGAAGCCTGTGGTGTCCTGCTTCACTGTGTTATGTGTATATGTCACAATGAACAGTTTTATATCCCAGTTTCTGTGTTTAACATCATCATACAATGAAAGCATATCTGCCAGCATCTTATTAAAGTGTTCTGTGAGGTCATTTGTCTGGGGGTGATAGGCAGCTTGTCATCCACTGGGTGATGCTGCGACATGATACTAGTCTGTGCTGGAAAACTTTTCCATGATCAGAGGTCATCACACCAGGTGCCCCATGCTTCAAAACAATGTCTTCTACAAGGAACCTCATAATTTATATAGCTGCGGCAGTCTGCACAGCTTTGGTGGCAGCTTGGCAGGTGAGGTAATCAGTGCATACTATTATCCAAGGATTCCCATTTGTTGACTTCAGGAACCTGTCAAAGAGGTCGATTCCTATCTGGTGGAATGGTGCTGCTGCAGGCATAGTTGGTATCAGTGCCTCAGATGTATCTGTGACACATACTTCCCTTGCTGACATTCCTTTCATAGGCTCAGATAGAGTGTAATGGACTGATATAGACCTAGTCATTGATACCTGTTTCTGATTCTGTCTAGCATCTTTATGAATCCCAGGAGACCAGACGTTAGCGTGTTGCGGAAATACAGCAGGAGAACTGGCCATAGATGAGCTGGTATGACAAGCAACCATTTTCATTTGATTAGATCATATTTCCAATTATACAGTGTTCCATTTATTAAGTGGAATTCTCCTTTGGTCCGTTCCTCCACAAGGCCAGCCAATTGGATACTCACAGTGAAGCCCTTTTCAGACTCTGTGAGGTGCTGAAATGCTGTCACACGTAAGTGTGCAGCGTCTTTATGTCCTTCACAGTGACTGTTTAACATCTGACACTGTTTACACCCCCTTATATACCCTACTAGGCCCAGTAACAACACTAAACATAAACAACACTACTCCACTCTGTTGATCGGTCTACTGGCCACAGAGAATTTCAACTGTAATCATTTACATACCTGCCAATGGTGTGTGTATATGTATGAAGTTATACTGCCATCCAACCATTTTGTCTGGGTGCATAACTTTTTTTATCAGTGTATTTCATTGTAATATTCTTACACAAACTCATGGTTACACGAATCATGAAGCATAGCAATACAGTTATGTGTTTGTAGATCAGCATTACTGAAGGTATTCTTCCTAAATTGAGGTATTCATCATTTCTTTATTATATTTAGTTTACTTTGTGCTAAGGACCAAAGCAATTATTTTGTTGTTGACAAATGTGAACACACTTACTGTAATGATTTCACTGGCGACAGGAAATTTAATCTTAAAAACATCATATAGAATGAATATTCTTCATGTCTACCTCTACATACACACCCTGCAAACCATCATATGATGTATGATGGAGGGTGCCTTGTATCACTGCAAGTCATACCCTTTCCTATTCCACTCACAAATCGAGTGAGGAAGAAACAACTGTTTATATGCTGCCCTAATTTGTCTTATCTTGTCTTTGCAGTCCTTACGTGAGATGTGCATTAATGGCAGAAGAACCATTCTGGAGTCAGTCACAAGTGCTGGTTATCTAAACTTTCTCCATAATGTTTCATGAAAGGAATGTTGTCTTGCCTTCAGAGGTTCCCATTTGAGTTCACATTTCTTTAAACCTCATGTGTTTAACAAAAATACTGATAACAAATCTGTCAACACACCTCTGACCACTTTGGAGTCTTATTTTAATCCAACATTGTGAAAATGTGAAACACTTGAGCAGCACTCATGAATGGGTTGCACAAGTGTTCTATACATGGTTTCCTTTATTGGAGCTTCACATTCCAAGAATACTCCCTGTAATCCAAAGTCAACTATTCACTTTCCCTACAAATGAGCTGGTTTGCTTGTTCTGTTTCATGTCCCTTTGCAGCAGATATTTAATGGACATGGCTGTATCAAGCAGCATGCCACTAATATTATATCTGAACCTAACCAGATTGTTTTTCCTACTCATATGCATTAGTTTACATTTTCGTACATTTAGGGCAGACTGCCATTCATCACACTGAAGAGAAATTCTGTTAAAGTCATCCTGTATCCCCTACAGTCTCTCAACAATAACCCTTTCCCGTACACTACAGCATCAACACTTCTACCAAACGGTGGTCCTATAAGCAATTTTATAAGTAAATAAAGTAAATTATTGAAATATGTCAACAGTCCTTGAATTATATAGTGAGACATGAATGATGAAGGAGTCCATACATAGATCAAGCCGTGATGTGTACTCAGTACATAGGTTCCTTCACTTGCATCCTTAGATGCCCATAACTAAGATCAGATAAACAATCTGAAGTATGTCTCATGAATAAAATCACACCACATGCCCTCCTGTCCTGTGGCAGAAAACTAGATTCTCTCTTTCTTGCTCAATATCCTGAACTGTTCTTCCTTCTTCTCTGTCCCTCCTGCTGCCAAAAGCACCTCTTCCCCACCAGCATCCACCAATGTCATAACACTCCAGTCAGTGAGAGCTCAAGCAGCTCCCCACCAAGTTACACACTTTGACATACAGTATATGCAAATACATCAGCGTTCCTACACTAATGATTCTACAACTACAATAGGTATTCTAATCAAGAGGTCATATCATGACGTTTCTGCTGACACCCAATTCATATTACACATCTCATAAATATCTGTGGCACTTCTAGGATACCATCATTTACACTGAAGTGCCAAAGAAACTGGTATACGCATGCATATTGAAATACAGGGATACGTAAATTGGCTGAATACGGTGCTGTGCTCGCCCATCCCTTTATAAGACAACAAGTGTTTGGCGCAGTTGTTAGATTGGTTACTGATTCTACAAAGCTTGGTTATCAAGATTTTAGTGAGTCTGACGTGGTGTTACAGTCGGCACATGAGCAATGGGACACAGCATCTCCAAGGTGCCAATGAAGCGGGTATTTTCCAAAATTGCTGTGTCCGCAAAAAGATCCTGCAAAAATGGGACCAGCAACAACCGAAGAGAATTGTTCAATGTGACAGAAGTGCAACCCTTCTGCAAATTGCTGCAGATTTCAATGCTGGGCCATCGACAAGTGTCAGCATGTAAACCATTCAATGAAACATCATCAATATGGGCTTTCGGAGCTGAAGGCCCACTCATGTACCCTTGATGACTGCATAACACAAAGCTTTGTGTCTCGCCTGGACCTGTTGGCACCGACATTGGACTGTTGTTGACTGGAAACATGTTGCCTGTCAGATGAGTCATGTTTCAAATTGTATAGAGCAGATGGATGTGTATGGGTATGGAAACAACCTGATGAATCCATGGACCCTGCAAGTCTGCAGGAGACTCTTCAAGCTGGTGGAGGCTCTGTAATGGTGTGGGGTGTGTGCAGTTGGAACAATACGGGATGCCTGATACGTCTAGATATGGCTCTGACAGGTGACACATACACAAGCATCCTGTCTGATCCCCCCCCCCCCTGCGGGCCTGGAGGTTAGAATAGGCTCAAGGTGTTCCTGCCCGTCATAAGAGGCAACTAAAAAGAGTCTCACACCTTTTGGCCTTTATGTGATGGTCTCCTGTATCGTTTGATCTCCATTTTTCAAAATTTACCCAAAGAGTAAGCCAATTAGGGAAGGGCACCTTACATGGTGCATCACGTCCATCATGCATTGAGATCTTTAGCCCACTTTCTCATCGTGACATTACAGTCCTGCTCATCCTCAATCTTTTGAATGAGGACACCTTCCTGGGTGCGTTTTCCTCCACCCACTATGCAGTGTCATTTTCTGTGCGGACGAGGACCATGGAATTCTTTGCACCTCATATCCAGCGTGGTAGCCACTCCATTGTGGTGGGGCCATGCTCTGCTGATGCCTGCTCCGTTAACTACCCACGTGTTCCAAGGAGTGCATGCCCATCACCCTGGAGCATTGGGACACCTGGCAATGGCCATCCTGCCAGGTGGCCTTTGCTGTGGCTGGGTGGCGCCCATGGGGAGGGCCCCTGGTCGGAGTGGGTGGCATCAGGGCGGATGACGCGCGATGAAGTGTACCACATCATCACTTGCTGGTGATCAAACACCAGCAGTCTCTAAGTATTCCAAGTCTCAGTACAATGCAAGGAAGTATGATCTTAAATCATTCCCCTCCCGAGCCACACCATGGGAGGAATGCCAGGCTAAGGATGGCAGCCAACCTCAGTACCTCATATGTACGAGAGCTGATGGGGACTCCTTTGTCTCGATGAAGCCTCAGTTTTTTTGTAGAGCATTTAAAGAACAAGTTTGGGGAGGTGCAGGGATTGTCCCAAATGCGGTCAGGGTCCATCTTGATAAAAACGGCTACCTCTGCACAGTCACAGGCATTACTCACTTGTGACAAGCTGGGGAATATTTCTGTTACCATCACACCTCATAAGAGCTTAAATATGGTCCAGGGTATTATATTCCACAGGGACCTTGTTTAGCATGTCTGATGATTAGCTGTGTTCCAATTTAGAGTGGCGAGGAGTTAATGTTGTCTGGCGTTTCCATCGGGGTCCGAGGGATAATCAAGTTGCCACCAGTGCCTTCATCTTGGCCTTCAAGAGTGACACATTACCCAAGAAGGTCAAAGTGATGGTCTACCACTGATGTCAGGCCATATATCCCTCCCTCAATGTGGTGCTGTAAGTGCTGAAAGTTCTGCCTTATGTCTTCCCGCTGTACTTTCAGCATCAAATGTCGAGATTGTGGACATCCATCCCATCCCAATACTCCATGTGCCCCGCCTCCCAGCTTTGTCAACTGCAAAGAGCATCATTCCTGTTGCTCACCAGACTGCTGGATTTTACAGCGAGAAAGGAAAATTACGGAATAAAAGACCCTGGACTGCCTGACCTACACCGAGGCCAAGAGGAAATTTGAGTGCCTACATTTTGTGGCTATGACCTCTTCTTATGCCGCCGCCCCATCAGTTGCACAAGTTCCAGTCAGCTCTCAGAGCCAGAGTACTACACCTGCCCCCTTGATGGTGGGGGGCACTTCCCTCCCTGTTGATCCCACACAACCTACCTCGGGAGCCCTGTCCCCCCAACCGTTGGGGACGCCTGTCCCCACATCTCAGCCAGAGAAGCATAAGTCTTCTTCGGCTCCTCTTGCTAGGAAGGGGTCCCTTGGGTCACTCCCTTCTCACGTTTCTGCTAGTGGCTGAAGTGTCCAAAAGCAGCTGGTCGTAGGGCTTCACGCTCATCCTCAGTCCTGGAAACTGAATCAGTGAAGCTCTCCCAGCCAGAGAAACCCAAGGATCAGTGAGAGAAATCCAGAAAGAAGACCCCCAAGACCAAGGGAATTGCTGTGGCACCCATACCACTGCTGCCTACAAGCTCTGCATCTGAGGATGAGGTGAAGATTCTGGCATCTGCAGAGGACCTAGATCTCGCCAGTCCTTCAGACACAATCGATATAGCCTGTTCAGGAAATAAGTCGGTGGCAGCAGGTGACCCTGAGGTGTAGACTACCTCATTGAGTGTTTCATTCCATCCCATTCTCACAATCACGTCATCCTCCAGTGGAATTGCGGCGGTTTTTTCTACCACCTGGCTGAGCTATGGCAACTGTTAAACTTTACACCTGCTTTCTACATTGTCCTCCATAAAAACTGGTTCCCGGCCAAGCAGACCCCTGCGCTTCGTGGCTACAGGGGATATTACAAGAACTGTAGTGACTATTATAGTGTGTCAAGTGGAGTTTGTGTTTATGTCCTGAACTCGGTAAGTAGTGAACCTGTGCCCCTTCAAACTCCTTTTTAAGCTTTGGCTGTCAGGATACGGACAACACAGGAAATAACTGTCTCCATCGTATACCTCCCTCCAGATGGTGTGGTACCCCTGAATGTATTGGCTGCACTGATTGATTAACTCCCTAAACCTTTCCTACTTTTGGGAGATTTTAATGCCCATAACCCCTTGTGGGGTAGCACCATGCTTACTGGCCATGGCAGAAATTTCAAAAATTAACTGTCCGAGCTCGAGCTCTGCCTCCTAAATACTGGGGCTGCCACACATTTCAGTGTGGCTCATGGTAGTTACTCGGCCATTGATTTATCAATTTCCAGCCCAGGACTCCTCCCATCTATCCACTGGAGAGCACATGATGACCTCTGTGGTAGTGACCACTTCCCCATCTTCCTGTCACTCCCCCCGCCGTCATGCTCATGTATGCCTACCCAGATGGGCTTTAAACAAGATAGACTGGGTAGCCTTCACCTCTGTTGTCATCGTTTAATCTCCCCCACATGGTGCCATCGACGTTGTGACTGAGCAGGTCATTACAACGATAATTTCTGCGGTGGTACACACAATCCCTCATTCTATAGGGTGCCCCCAGCAAAAGTCAGTACCTTGGTGGTCGCCAGAAGTTGCTGAGGCAATTAAAGAGTGTCGGCGAGCTCTAGAGTGACATAAGCGGCACCCTTCCCTTGAGCACCTAACAGCCTTTAAGTAGCTCCGTGCCTGCAGTTGCCTACTTATAAAACGACAGAAACAGGAGTGTTGGGAGAGGTACATGTTGACCATTGGTTGCCATATGTCACTTTCCCAATTCTGGACGAAGATCAGACGTGTTTTTGGGTACCAGACCCCAACAGGTGTTCCTGGCGTTAACATCAATGGTGTGCTCTCTACCAACACAAATGCGATTGCCGAGCACTTTGCTGAGCACAATGCTTGAGCCTCTGTGTCGGAGAACTACCCTCCAACCTTTTGCACCCTCAAACAGTGGATGGAAAGGAAAGCCCTCTCGTTCGCTACACACCACAGTGAACCGTATAACGCCCCATTTACAGAGTGGGAGCTCCTCAGCGCCCTTGCACATTGCCCTGACACATCTCCAGGGCCAGATTAGATCTACAGTCAGATGATTAAACATCTCTCGTCTAACTACAAGTGACATCTCCTCATGATCTTCAACCAGATCTTGTGCGATGGCATCTTTCCATCGCACTGGTGGGAGAGCGCCATCATTCTGGTGCTAAAACCTGGTAAAAATCCTCTTAATGTGGATAGCTATCGTGTCATCGGCCTCACCAACATTCTCTGTATGCTGCTGGAATGTATGGTGTGTCAGTGGTTGGGTAGGGTCATGGAGTCACTTGGCCTACTGGCTCCATGTCAGGGTGGGTTCCACCAGGGTCACTCTACCACTGATAATCTTGTGTCCCTCGAGTCTGCCATCTGAACAGCCTTTTCCAGACGCCAACATCTGGTTGCCATCTTTTTTGACTTGTGTGAAGCATACGACATGACATGGCGACATCATATCCTTGCCACATTGTATGAGTGGGGTCTCCAGGGCCTACTCCCGATTTTTATCCAAAACTGCCTGTCACTCCATACTTTCCATGTCCAAGTTGGTGTCTCCCATAGTTCCCTGGATTCAGGAGAATGGCATTCCGCAGAGTTCTGTATTGAGTGTATCTCTAGTTTTTGTGGCTATCAATGGCCTAGCAGCAGCTGTAGGGCCATCAGTCTCCCTTTCTCTGTATGTGGATGACTTCTGCATTTCGTATTGCTCCTCCAGTACTAAAGTTGCTGAACAGCGCCTATAGGGAGCCATTCACAAGGTGCAGTCACGGGCTCTAGCC
Organism: Schistocerca piceifrons; assembly: GCF_021461385.2. NCBI lineage: Eukaryota > Metazoa > Arthropoda > Insecta > Orthoptera > Acrididae > Schistocerca > Schistocerca piceifrons. The sequence goes on along the minus strand of NC_060149.1, from coordinate 149,198,880 downwards.
CACGGCTTCCAGTTTTCAGCCGCGAAGTCGTGTGTTATGTATTTCTGTTGGTGTGGTACTGTTTCATCTGGAACCAGAACTTTACCTTAATGATGATTCACTCACTGTAGTGGAGATGTATCGATTCGTAGGACTGGTTTTCGACACCCAATTGACTTAGTTACCTCACCTTCGTCAGCTTAAGCGGGAGTGCTGGCAGCACCTCAGTGCTCTCCGCTGCCTTAGCAACACCAACTGGGGTGGAGATCGCTCCATGCTGCTGCAGCTCTACAGAGCCCTTGCGCAATTCTACCTTTACTGTGGGGGTCTGGTTTACGGTTCAGCAGCACCTTCAGCGGTGCGTTTCCTTGACCCAGTGCGCCACAGTGGCATTCGCCTAGTGACGGGAGCATTTAGAATGGGTCCAGTCACCAGTGTCCTGGTGGAAGTCGGAGTCCCTCCATTGCAGATCTGACATACACAACTGCTCGCCAGTTATGTTGCACCATGCATTCATAGTTCTTTTTAGCATCTGAATTACCGTTTTGTTTTCCCACCCACGGCAGTTCATCTCCCGCATCGACGGCCCAGGTCAGGGCTCATGATTGCAGTTTGCATGTGATTCCTTCTCTCCAAACTGGAGTCCTTTCCGTTACCACCTCTACTTGAGGTCCATTCACGAACACCTCCATGGTGTACACCTCAGCCGAAGCTTTGTTGGACCTTTGGCATGGTCCTAAGGACTCCGTTAACCCCACCGCTCTCCGCTGTCACTTCCTCTCGATTCTCGACGTGTTCTCAGGCTCTGTTGTTGTTTACACCGATGGCTCGATGGTTGATGGTAATATTGGCTTTGCCTATATCCACAGAGGCCATATTGAACAGCATTCCTTGCTCGCTGGCTGCAGTGTATTCACTGCAGAGCTTGTGACCATATCTCGTGTACTTCAGTACATCCGTTCCTGTTCTGGTGAGTTGTTTCTTCTCTGTTCTGACTCCCTGAGCAGCTTACAAACTATCGACCAGTGCTACTCTCGCCATCCTGTGGTAGCGAACATCCAGGAGTCCATCTCTGCCTTGGACAGGTCCAGTCATTCAGTGGTGTTTGTGTGATCTCCAGGACACGTCGGTATCCCAGGCAATGAACTTGTTGACAGACTGTCCAAACAGGCTCTGCAGAAACCGCTCCTGGAGATGGGCGTCTCTGAAACTGAGGTGCGTTCTGTCTTACGCCGCAAGGTTTTTTGGCTTTGGGAGACGGAGTGGCATAACAGTATGCACAACAAACTGCATATCATTAAGGAGACTGCGAATGTGTGGAAGTGTTCCCTGTGGGCTTCTCGCAGGCAATAAGTTATCTTTCGTTGACTCTGCTTTGGCCATACATGGCTCACACATGGTTACCTCCTCCGTTGTGAGGACCCACCTCAGTGTTGCTGGCTCGCAAATGACAGTTGTCCACCTCTTGCTGGACTGTCCACTTTTAGCCGCTCTGCGACGGATGTTTAACTTTCCCAGCACCCTACCTTCAGTGTTGGGCGACAATGCCTCAATAATAGCTTTAGTTTTACATTTTATTCATGAGGGTGGGTTTGATCATTTGATCTGAGTTTTAGCGCATGTCCTTTGTCCCTCTGTATCCTCGACCCTAGGGATTTTAGGGTGGGGGTTTTAATGTTTGCAGAGTGGCTGGCTTCTCCGTTTTTATTCTCTTGCTCAGCCAGCCATGGTAATCTGCTTTCTTGTTTTTAATGTCCTTTCCCTGTTTCTTGGATCTCTCTGTGATTTTCTTGTCCTGCTTTGTCCATTTTAGTGTTGGTTGTCCTCCTGTCAATCTTCTGGTTCTTCCTTTCTCCTATTATTGTGCTGTACATCTTCTTTGTTTTCTTCTTTCCCTTGGGTAATTGTTCTACTGGGAACAAGGGACCGATGACCTAGCAGTTTGGTCCCTTTCCGCCCTTTTTAAACCAACCAACCAACCTACCTGTCTGATCACCTGCATCCAGTCTTGTCCATTGTGCATTCCAATGGACTTGGGCAATTCCAATAAGACAATGGGACACCCTACAAGTCCAGAATTGCTACAGAGTGGCTCCAGGAACACTCTTCAAAGCTTAAACACTTCCACTGGCCACCAAACTCCCCAGACATGAACATCCTTGAGCATATCTGGGATGCCTTGCAACGTGCTGTTCAGAAGAGGTCTGCAACCCCTCATACTCTTACAGATTTATGGACAGCCAGGCAGGATTCATGGTGTCAATTCCCTCCAGTACTACTTCAGATATTAATTGAGTCCATGCTGCATAATGTTGCAGCACATTTGCGTGCTCGCGGGGGCCCTACACGATATTAGGCAGGTGTACCAGTTTCTTTGGCTCTTCAGTGTATGTTATAATCAGCACTGATTGTAGATTAGTAAATTGATTCACTAGTAACAATTTTATCAGTTTAAGTTTGGAGGATGGTCTGGTTTGACACCCTCAGGTATATAAACTTAATATTTTAGAATATTTAACAGCAATGGAATATTCATTGTATCACAATGACAGCTACTGTGTGATGCCATTATTGGACATGTGGTTTATTATGTATTATAAAGTTATTTATCACTCAGTAAGTGTAAACATTTGTGGCAGAATGAATGGTTTGATTGTAAACGTTTATGATTGCAGCTGGTAATTTTTTATACGATGTATTGTCTTCTGTTCATTGAGTGAGTGCTCTTGCATTTACTATACTAGTCTTCCTGGCCTCATTTCAGGTTATTTAAGTATGTACTATGCCTGTTGTTATGCAGTGATATATGCTATTTAGGGTCCATCTGTCTGCGGTCCAGCACGGCTGACCTACAGCCACCTGTAAATGACATTCCGGCAAAGCCTGGTAGCTTGCTCAAGCTAATCCTCTCCTTGTCCCTAAGTACTCTGAGTATGTGCTCAGCAGACACTTTACTGAGACACAAAATCCACATAACTATTTGTTATATTCCACTGCAGTCTCAGGATTTTCCAAAGACTCGTTAAGTTACTGTCTTCTATTGTAAGTGCATCCTGATCGCACTTGCTGAACAGAAACAATTCCATGATTGCTGAACAAATATGAACTATACAGCCTGTCAGTTACCTTACAATGAGAGTGGCTCCCCCACGTTGAGTATGCTTGAAGGTGCTTCAGCAGCAGAGCCTATGGGAAACAAACAACGCTTTGAGGCACCTCTTGTAACATGCTAGTCTCTCCTCTGCCACTCTACCCTGAGGCTGCAGCCTGCAGACAGCTTCCTGTGCCAACAATGTCTCCAGGTTTTTGTTAACTGTGGCCAGCACTTTCTGCATCATGCACACAGCAGGCACACCCCCTATCCATTCTACTACTACAATTTGAGTGAAAACAATTAGTAAAAAACAGTAAATAAAGAGGAGCCCTGTTGTCTTTTATAGAGAAGGATATGCACTACCAAACTCGTTAAAACAGAAAACAAACTACTACACTAAGACTGCCATTGACACCACTTTGCTGCAAACTGAGAGACAAGGAAATATTTAATTATTGTTTCACAACTTTACATTTTCAGTTTTGAAACTTACTGTTGGATTAAAACTGCATGCAATACCAGTGCTTGAACTTGATCTGTGCTGCAAATTGAAAAATTAATCTTGGATTTTTAATATTGTTAAATCTGTTTTATGGTATAAGAAATTTTTATGTTTGTAGGTGGTGGGAAGAGTGTGAGAAACATCCAAACTTAATACAAGAACTGAATAATCAGTCTTTGGAAATACAGAAAATAAAAGAAGCTGTGCATGTGGATAAAACGTTATTGTCACAATATGACCATAAAGCAAAGACACTTTTAAGGGACTACATAGGACTGATGGTAAGAATTTTTAAAAAAATATTTTCCATAAATAATAAGGGTAATTAGACTTCTTCCTCAATTAGTTCCTATTTACATAAATGCAGGTTGAAGATAACGTTGATGTTTTCTGCATATCTCATTTGAGCCAGTAAAATCACGTTTAAGTGAATAAAATGAGAGAATTTCCACATTAGGGTATACAGGTAATGTGTACAATGGTGAAGAAGAGAATTTCTCAACAAAAAGGTAATAGATCATATAGCAGCTAAAAAGATGCGCTAACAGAAACTTCCATGAATGCAAAAACTGTCTGAAGAGACAATAAGAGCTATTCTGATAATAATCAGTCATAAAAATTATTCATCTGAATTTATACTGTCTGTTGTCTTCTTTAATGTTCTTATATTATGTCCCATTATTAATGTTCAATAGAGAGACACTTTGAAAGACAAAAGCAGGAAATTTTATTTACATTAAATGGAGTTATGATTAATATGAGGATAGGCTTACAAAGGGAGACAGTGATTATCAATAATCAATCACACATGGAGATTGGCAGGCTCTGCACTCATTACCATCTAACAAAAATTCTGTCATTGGTCTTAGTAATGACTCTTCATGTCTGTTGCTTTCTTTCACCCACATATGACCCCTGTGTAATGCTATGTGTGGTATCTGTTGTGACAGTGCCACGACATTTAAGAGTGCCGCCACGTCAGTACGGCGATAGTGGCGCTCCGCAACTCGGCTGAGTGTGGGAGCGCCACCTAGCTACGAACGGTGCTGGCCGCATGTCACGGCACGGCAGTCGAATGACCGATACGGAATTGGTAGCATGTAACCAGCTATTGTTTCTACGTTTGTATATCCACGCAATTTATTAGTGATTAAAGGTTATAACACTTTTTGGCGATGAGGTCGGATATTTCTGTTCCTGCGTTGTGGATTTGTGTGTTCGTGTCAGGGCAGACATGGAACAGCTTATGCAAGCGCTCATTGAACAACAAACACAGCTGACAGCTGCTATTCAGGCGTTGTTGACGTCACTTACTCATCGTCTGTCTTCCTCTTCTCCGCCTCCGTTCCCTCCTTACGACGAGGCCGCTGAAGACTGGGAGGATTATGAGAAGCGTTTGTGGCAACACTTCTTGGCTTTCGGCATTGTCGACGCTCCTGTGTGTAAGTCGTTATTTCTATCTTGGATTTCCCCACGGATCTATCAACTGCTATCTCAGTTAGCCCTGCTGCGGGAACCTGCCTCTCTGTCCTTCCAAGAAATGTGTGACTTATTGTCTACCTATTACCAAAAAAACACCCACGTTGTTGCCGCCCGCGTGGCGTTCTACTGGTGTCGTAAACAGCCGCATCAATCTTACCAGGCTTGGGCGGCGGAACTACACGGTCTGAGTAGGAAATGTCAGTTTGTCACGGACACTCATCATGAGTCTTACGTTGATTCAATGGTTAGGGATGCTATTCTACGGCTTGCTCCTGATAAAGAAGTTCGGCAACATGCCTTGCAACTGCCAAACCCGTCATTGTCGGAAGTTCTAAGCATCGCTCAATCTTTTGAAATGTCTCACGCTGCTGGTGTGCAAATAGACGCATGGTGTGATGTAGGCACTATACAGACCACTTTCGACACGGACAATTTGCCTGTTTCCCAGGGGACCGACGATGTGGCGGCGGTTCACTCGCGTCAACGACGTCGCGTTGGGCCGCCACGCTCGCAGCGAAAACAGCAACCACAGAAGCAGGTTCGTTCCGCACTTCCTACTTGTCCACGTTGTTTCGTACAGCATGACAGGGCTGCGTGTCCAAAACATTGGGCCACGTGTAATTCATGTAGGAAAAAAGGCCACATTGCTTCTGTGTGTCAGTCCCCTAAAGTTCCTGTCAATGAGGACGAGGCATCGGACATGGATGTTAACTGTGTGCTTTCTCAAACAAATAAGTTGTTTGTTACTGTTCGTGTTCTGGATAAAGACATTCGAATGCAAGTGGACACTGGCTCTGCAGTAACTCTCATTAATTCTCGCACGTATTTGGAGTTGGGCTCTCCTCCCTTGTCTCCAGTTACGCGAAATCTGAGAACTTATAATAAGCAGAAAATTCCTTTCATTGGCCAGTTTGATGCTTCCACTGCCTACAAGTCTGTTGTTAGGCCCCTCACATTTTATGTGGTGGATCATGCGGGCACTGAAAACCTGTTCGGTTATGATGCTTTCCAGTTGTTCGGGTTCTCCATTGATGATGATATTCAGTATCAACAGCTGGATGGATTGTGTTCTGAATTCTCGTCCATGTTCTCTGCTGGTCTGGGTCGTGCCAAGGATTTTGAAGCCCACATTACTCTTAAACCTACAGCTCGCCCTAAGTTTTTCCGGGCACGCCCTATTCCGGTGGCGTTGCGTGCACCTGTCAAGGCTGAGATAGACAGGTTAACAGCTTCAGGGATTCTCCCTCCTGTTACCTCCAGCGAATGGGCATCGCCAATCATGGTGGTTTCTAAACCAAACGGGAGTCTGCGATTGTTTGGTGATTTTAAAGCCACTGTCAACGCTCAGAGCTTCATTGACACTTATCCTCTTCCCCGTCCTGAGGAGTTATTTACCAAGCTCGCTGGGGGCCAGTTCTTTTGCAAACTTGACTTATCGGAGGCGTACCATCAGTTGCTGTCGGATGCGTCTTCCAAGGAATTTCTCGTCATCAACACTCCTTGTGGGTTGTATCAGTACCAGCGGTTACCGTTTGGCGTCGCTAGCGCGCCGGCCATTTTTCAGCGGTTTTTGGAACAGCTCACGGCTTCCGTTCCCGGCTGAATAAACTATCTGGATGACATTATTGTCACGGGGGCCTCCACTGAGGAGCACCTTCGCAATTTGCGTTCACTGTTTCGGGTTCTGCATTCGGCTGGGTTGAAGTGCAATCTGGACAAGTCACAGTTCTTCCAACCCTCCATCGTGTATCTTGGTTTCCACTTGTCCCATGAGGGTATACGTCCTCTATGTCAGCATGGTGCGGCCATTACCGCTCTACCCAGGCCGTCTACGGTAAAAGAACTTCAGGCGTTTCTAGGCAAGATTGCTTATTATCACAAATTCATTCCATCCACGGCAGCGGTAGCTCATCCTCTGCATCAGCTGTTACGCAAAAACGTTCCTTTCTGTTGGTCCGACGAGTGTGAGCAGGCTTTTGTCCACCTGAAGGCTCATTTGCAGTCGGCGCCTTGTCTTGCCACATTCCGTCCGTGTCAGCACGTGGTTCTGGCGACTGATGCGTCCCAATATGGCCTAGGAGCTGTTCTCACCCATGGGTATGAGGATGGGTCAGAACAACCCATCGCCTATGCTTCCAAGACACTCAACGATGCGCAACGGTGTTATTCTCAAATCGAAAAGGAGGCGCTTGCTATCATTTATGCTCTAAAAAAGTTCGGCGTTTTTTTGTATGGTTCTAAGTTTCACCTCATCACCGACCACAAGCCGCTGGTCTCTCTGTTCAGCCCATTGGCGTTGCTTCCGGATAAGGCAGCTCACCGCCTGCAACGTTGGGCCTTATACTTGTCTCGTTTTCACTGTGAGATTCACTATCGCCCCACGGCCCAGCACGCCAACGCTGACGCATTGTCGCGTTTGCCGATGGGCCCCGACCCGGTTTTCGATCGAGATGAACTACTCTGTTTCCACATTGATGAGGCAGAATGTCGTGCGGTCGAGGGTTTCCCGCTTACAGGTTCGCAGGTCGCGTCGGCTACTGCGCGGGATCCGGTCCTGCGTCAGGTGATCAGTTTTATTCAACGGGGTTGGCCGGACAGGACCAAGGGCCGGGCATCGAATCCCCTTCGCGACTACCATGCCTTGCGCCTTCGTCTGTCTGTTAGTGATGGTGTTGTTCTTCTGGCCACGGATGGCGCATCTCCACGGGTCGTGGTGCCAGCCCGCAGGCACATTTATTGGCCCAGTATTGATTCGGACATCGCCCACATGGTTGCTGCGTGTGGTCAGTGTGCTCAACAACTGGCTGCACCCCGTACAATGCCCTCTCCGTGGCCTGACCCGGCGCAGCCATGGGAACGGGTGCACGCTGACTTTGCCGGCCCCTTCCTCGGCACTTATTGGCTGCTGTTGATTGACGCCTTCTCGGAGTTTCCGTTTGTTGTCGATGTCCGTCGCCCACCACTGTGGCGACGACGCTGGCTTTGTCCAAAATCTTTGCTCTAGAAGGTCTTCCATCCACGATCGTCACGGACAATCGCCCTCAGTTCTCTTCGCAGGCCTTCCATGATTTTTGTACTGGACACGGGATTCATCATGTTACAGCACCGCCCTTCCATCCGCAATCGAATGGGGAGGTCGAGCGCCTTGTCCGCACTTTCAAAAGCCAGATGAAAAAATTCCTTAGTGATTTTTCCACAGATGACGCTCTGTTGCATTTTCTGAGTTCTTATTGCTTCACGCCTCTGGGTGATCGCAGCCCTGCTGAACTCTTGCATGGCCGCCAACCGCGCACTCTACTGCACCTGCTTCACCTTGTCTGGCCTTGTCCTGTGTCCCCTCGTGCGGGAAAATACTCGGTGGGTGCCGACGTGTGGGCACGAGGGTATGGATCTCGCCCTAAATGGACTCCAGGGGTGGTCAAGGCTCTTCGCGGCCGCCGGCTTTGTGAAATACGTACGGACGATGACATGGTGTTCACCATTATGATCAGATGCGCCCACGAGTGATGGCCACGCCGGTGCCACCACCCCTTCCTTGGCCTCCACCAGCCCGAGAAGCCAGTCTTGTCACTGCTGCCGATCTCCCGTGTGTGTTGCTGCGGCCGACATCGCTACCACTTCCGAGTACACCGGAACCGGCCCCAGTCGCGACGCTGCCTTCTCCGGGACCCATCTCGCTGGAGCACACCCTCAGGTCCACGACACCTATGGATGCTGCTCCGGAGTTTTCACCCATCATCTCGTCCAGGAGGCACGTTCCACGCACGGGCTTCCGTCCTGGACATTTTCGACTGTACTCTCGTGTTTCTCCGCGGGATCTTCTCGGGGCCTCCCAAGAGGCCATGGATGTCTCCGCGCTGTCCGTGTCTCCCAGGAAGTGAGTGTTTTTTTTTCAAGGGGGGAAAAGTGTTGTGACTGTGCCACAACACTTAAGAGTGCCGCCACGTCAGTATGTGCAAACGGCGATAGAGGCGCTCCGCAACTCGGCTGAGCGCGGGAGCGCCACCTAGCTACGAACGGCGCCGGCCACATGTCACGGCATGGCAGTCGAAAGACTGATACGGAATTGGTAGCATGTAACCAGCTATTGTTCCTATGTTTGTATATCCACACAATTTATTAGTGATTAAAGGTTATAACAATATCTGTCACTGACACAGTGTTAAACTTATTATCACTAGATATTGTGTAAAATTAGTTTTTTCTGGTGAGCTCTCAGATTTTCTTGACATGAGTGATTAATGGTGCACTTCCAGATGTTCAGCTGATTTGTTGTTTTCATTTCATGTCTGGCATCTTGGCAGCGAGTGCATAAAATAGCACAACTCACAGCCCATGAATATGATGACTGGGTCAGTCATCAAAATATCAGGCATAGAATGGAACTCAGCTGAAAATTGGGAAGCACACCATTGATCACTTTACTCTTGTAAGGTAATGAATGTCACCCGATACACCAAGAGCTCTGTCATCAATGCCCTCTTGGGTTTTACCACCACATAGTCTAGTGGCTACTCTTTGTCTTATGTCAAACATACAAAATGAACTCTACACTCCGGGTGCCTGTGTACCAAGCCACACCATTGTATTGTTCATCAACCATCAGAACAATCTTTTAATAGTTGTCTGTGAACAGTGAAGCCACTCGGGATGTGTTCATACGCCTGTCTTCTAGAAATATTTAAGTGTGAAGTCCCTTTTACGGCTGTGAGAGGTGTTATTCCACTGAATATTGGGCAGATTGGAATAAAGGTGATACAAATAAACTAATATAGCAGTCAGCAAGCTATGGGAACATGTCATCATTGAGTTACTGTAGGAGGATACAAGATGACTTGGATGAAATTTATAGTTGGTGTGATGAATGGCAGCTAGCTTTAAATGTAGAAAAATTTAAGGTAATACAGATGAGTGGGGAAAACAAACTCATAATGTTGAAATACAGTATTAGTAGTATGCTGCTCAATGCAGTCACATCAATTAAGTATCTAGATGCAATGCTGCAAAGCAATTGCAACTGAATGAGCATGTAAGAACTATAGTAAAGAAGGTGAATAGTCGGCTTCAGTTTATTCGAAGAATTTTAGGAAAGTGTGGTTCATCTGTAAAGGAGACCACATGTAGGATACTAGTGTGATACATTGTTGGGTACTGTTAGGATTTGGGACCCACATCAGATCGAATTAAACCAAGACATCAAAGCAGTTCAGAGGCAGGCTGCTAGATTTGTTACCAATATGTTCGAACAACACACAAGTGTTATGGAGATGCTTCATAAAATCATATGGGCATCACTAGAGGAAAGGTGATATTCTTTTTGAGAAGGACTGCTGAGAAAATGTAGAGAACCAGAATTTGAGGCTGGCTGCAGAACTATTCTACTGCTGCCGACGTACATTTTGCATAATAGCCATGAAGATAAGATTGGATGGACTAGAGTTCGTATGGAGGCATATTGATAGTCACTTTTCCTTTGCTCTATTTGTGAGTGTAACAGGAAAGGGAATGACTAGTAGTGGTACAGGGTACCCTCCACTACACACCAGAGTACATATGTAAGTGTAGACACACCTGCAGGTGATACAGAGATAAATATGTGCCGTTCCACTGTGTGCTAACATCTCAGTGCTAAACCAGAAGGACTAGCATCAATGTAAGGAAGAGCACATGAAGTAAGTGCCAACCAACTGGAGCCAGTGGAAGCCATTGTCTTGTACCTCTCTTTGTTTCCTGAGACAGGTTAAAGTAGCATTCACTGATGTACAATGTAAAGAATTTTACTTATGTTTCATTTTATGTAATTCTCATGCAAATTTGGAGTGGTTCACTTCCCTTGTATATGTAGTTCATGTAGAGGCCGCCATGTAACCAAACAATATGTTCTCCATACAGCCTGCTTTTTGCAAACAGTAGTATTCAATGAACTGTGGGTGAAGCCCGACGAACAGGGACTTACATGCTTTGAGCAAAAATAATAGTGGTATGTAATATACAAACAATATGAGTTAAGCCATTACTTGTAACTTTTTATGACATCATCTGACTATGTACTTCTTGTATTCTTAGCATTGAGAATGGATAGCCTCTAGCCGAAATCTAGACCTGCATAATAAAATTTAAAAAGGACAACTGATTGCTGCAATCTATAATTTACAAGACAACAGGAATTCTCAAGATAGGAGAGTGCTGAAGGATTGCAAGTAGAATATCGGAGATGGGTGTACGAAATCAATTTAATGAATTTGTAGAAAAGAAATAAATGTAGAACTATATAGAAAGACATAATGTGGTTTTCTATCAAACACATCTGCAAATATTTTTACTGATTAGCCCAATATAATATGAGATCCTTTTGGTATGTGGCTTCTTGCATACTTTCTGCCAAGACAATGTTCCAGTCAGTTTAAGAAAGAAACCACACAGCAAATTTTTCAAGTTGATAGAATCATTTGTATGTCTCTGTTTGTTTCCCAAGTATGGATGTGAGTTCTCAATAGGGTGGTCTCTATATTCATGGAAACGTGGTAGCCTCTGCACCAAACACAAATTGCTCTTGTTTAACCTGCAACTATGCTTCAAAATATGTGAATATCTGATAAACAGTGACGCATTGTGTGTAAGGAAACACGGTTTACACAAACTGCAGAGGTGTGAAAAGGCAATATAAAAAAGATGAACTGGAGCAAATTATGAGCAGCACTGTCAGAGCGCCACACAACCATCAGTTTGTAATACTAAGAAAGTAAATGAACCCACTGGCGATGATGTAACTTCACCAAAAAATCTTTTGGTGTTAACCAATAAGGATTTGTGTTTGTTCAAAACAGAATCACATTTCCATATTTATATACTAGGCAGTAAATATGGACATTGGTAAATACTATATCTGTTACTTTTCAAAGGTTGAACATGTGAACAGGCTTGTGTGCATGGTTATTATTCACAGTACGTAGCCATTAATGTAATTTCTGCACACAAATAAATAGGTTAATAAGTGTTTAAGAAGTTGATTCAAATGGTTTTTAACTGATGGACATTGTCACAAATTTCCAGTAAAACAGAATTCAAACAGTTGCTAAAATTTGGCTAGGTTCCTGTTTTTCTTCATGAACCCCTAAGGGAATTTTGTACTCCCAGAGATATATGTGTTAATTGAATCTGGACCAAGTCAATCAAGAGTAATATATTAGTTAACTGTGAATGATGAAACGACAAATTTGTCTATTTAGTACATAATTTAATGAATATGTATTATACTTAACTTTGGCATACCCTCTGAGATGTCTTCACGTACTAACAGGGGATAGGGCTACCTTCCAGTGGTACATGCATCTTTGTTGTATACTTGTTAGTCGAACTTATAAAAGTACCCACTGAAGACATGAAGTCTGTATACGAGTCTGTGATCATGGTGGGCAGTTTATTTATAATTCTCCAACTTGATCACATATGTTGTGGAACTCTCATTACCAGTTCTAGCGTACTGCCATCATCAGATAATTGAATCAGACACAAAATCATTATGGAATATCTGTACACATCTGTAATGAAAGTAGTAAATACTGGTTTTGCGGGGAAGAATGAATGCTCAGTCAAATAAAACAGTTTCAATTGAAAGAATGAAAACATGTTCCGAATGACAGAAAAAATTACAGACTGGTTTCACTTGAAAAGAAGAAATGAATAATTCTGTCAATTTACAAAACTACAATGGACTATGTTGATGGTTTCATTGAGTTGCTCTGACAGACTGATTTCAGTCAAAAGAATAAATGATCAATTCATATTATGCATAAAACTACAATCGAATGAGTCCATTGTTTTCCAACAACCGACTGAATTGATTTTCATTCAGTTATTCCCACTGGTACATGTGTCTCATTGCTTGTCACTCAATGTCGGTGGGCATGTTGCCTAAGAGCATAACACAGCAGAGCTATTAATGAACAGGCTGCACCATGAGTAATCACAATGCGCAGCCCACTGGGCTGGGAATGCTGCCGGCTGCTGGGCCATGAAAGCTTGGTGGCTCTGGACTGGCGGTCTGAGCTCAGCTTACCAACCCGGTCGGCTGGCCCATGGCCCATACGGCTTGGCTATGAAACATGGTCTGGGCAGGCTGAAACCATCACTGTGCACGACTCTAAACAAATACTGGCCATGAAAATTACTTCCTTCATGATGAAACTAGCAACATATTTTTAATCGATTGTGTTCCACAGCATTCATAAGTTGTAGAGATGACATTATGTAACACCTTGAGCTGCTATTCAGTTCATTCCTTGTTTTGTGACAACTTATAGTCAAAGACCACTCTCCAGCACCTGTTGTACACGTGCCATGAATGTAGGAAAATTTCGGGTGCAAAGGATATTTGAAAATTATAGCAAAAATACAACCAATGTTTAAAGATTTTTGCTAACATCAATACATACACATGACTTCTATTAGAGACAAAATGTTCACTGACACTTCCTGGCAATGCTAGGCATCTTTTTATTGACTCAGCCTGCCTTGGGACTAGACGGTCTCACTGAACTAGTAGGGTCTTTGCTAGCCAGGTGTGCTGCATGTGCAGACTACCTACCCCAGTAAATTGATGGTGTGTTTTAAGAAGAAAACCTTAAGAATGAGTGTCTGTAAGAGGAGAAATATATTTTAGAAGCCAATAAGGAACTGTTATTTTACTGGGCCTACCACCTTCAAACGGAGCAGATGACTGGATTATAGGTGACACACATTGCATATACATGCCACAAAGTGCATATGCCGTGCTACCTGCCAGTGGCATAATCAATAATAAGACACCTTGCATCACCAGGGAGCCTCAATGAACATTTCGTCTCTAACAAAAGTTGTTGCCAATAATGTGATCTATCACCCCTAGACATTTAATGCAGATGCTTTATAATATTTATAAATAATATTTGGTCATGCCGAGGAAGATTCTTTGAGTGTTGACTGTCTGTAATTGACACTCCATACATCCACCTCTGCATGACCAAACATCATAACATTGTCTTGCTATTAACAAAAATCCGTAGGTATTGCTTATATTTCTGCAAAAATTTTCAAACATCCTTTTTGCCTAAACTTTTCCTGTATTTATGAGCAATTATCTGCTCCTGAAATCTTGATAATGCCATGAAAGTGCCAGAAGGAAAAATATTAGCTTCCTGATTTCCTGCCCATTAATTAGTAATTTGAAATTAACATTTTATCTTCATTAGTCATTTGTCATTGGCTGCCTGATAACGGTCTCCTCCAGGGATTAACATGCACTATGGTCTTCAGCTGTAGGCATCCATGTTGTTATTGCTTGTTTTCTGATGTTGTTTACCTTTCTTCCATTAGGTCATTGTCTTTTCTTAGTTCTTTGAATCTGCCATAGTACGTCTTTGGCCTAGCTACCATCTGTACATGTGGCTACATGTCCCAACCATCTCTACATAATTTTCATTATATTTTCCACTCTACTTTGTAATGTGTAATATTCATTTACCAAAAGCGTTTGTGGCTACTTTTACTCTTCTCTGGACTTCTTTTGCTGTCCCTCCAGCTGTTGTCTTCAACTCCCTGCCACGCTGGATTAGCCGAGCGGTCTAAGGCGCTGCAGTCATGGACTGTGCGGCTGATCCCGGCAGAGGTTCGAGTCCTCCTTCAGGCATGGGTGTGTGTGTTTGTCCTTAGGATAATTTAGGTTATGTAGTGTGTAAGCTTAGGGACTGATGACCTTAGCAGTTAAGTCCCATAAGATTTCACACACATTTTTTTTTCTTTTTTTCTGCTCCCCTAGATGCAAAAACTCTTAAACTGCTTCTGTGAGAATTGGTACTATTTTGTTAATGAAGCACAGCATTGAGGATTGGGATCATGTTGGGTATTGTGGGCAAGAGGAGAAAGTAGACTGGGATTTTTTTTTGGGCGGGGGGGGGGGGGGGGGGGTAGTTGGTGGGAAAAGATGGCTCATTGTAGTTGCAGTGAAGGGGACTCGTATGATGTGGAGGAATTGATTGGGAAGGGGAAATACAACAAAGGAAGAGGGGAAACTGCAGAGAGGAGAGTCTGAGTGCAAGATGAGTGAAGTTAGGGTTAAGACACAGGAGTGGAGGTGCATTTGGGACAGGGTCTAGTGGAGGTTGAGGCCAGGAGGTTTACTGCAGCAAAGGGCCAATTCCCATCAACGTAGTTCGGGGAATTTGGTGTTGGGGAAAGGATCCAGATGGCATAGGTTTTGAAGCAGCTATTGAAATCAAATGTTTTTCTCGGCAGCATATTCCATGACCGGATGATGGTCAGCTCTGCTCTTGGCCACAGTCTGGTTGTGGCCATTCATTCATAAAGTTAGACCATTATTACATATCATCATGCCTGCAAATGAGGAATACTCCATCCACAATCCTTCTCATCCCTCATAATGTGTTACCCACCACCTACCCAATCTACAAAATAGCCTAGTCTATCCTTACACCACATATATTACCAACCCTTTGCTACATGGGTGATTTTGGAGTTTTGTAGGTTTTGGTCCAACAAAATCAATCATAGTCAACAAAAATCTAACCTTTAACCACACATCTTCCAGTTCACACGTCTGTCCTACTGCGACCCTCTCCTTCTCACACCAAACTACACCCTGGTTTCCTTCCAGGAATTCCTTATCTTCATCTTGGCATTATCCTCCTTTCCTGTGTTCCTTCCAGCAACACAAACTTCCCAATGGAAGAAAGAGCAAACATCCACAACCTTAAGAAATACCTCTATTTATGTGTCTCCTCTGCAGACAAAGGCTCCACCACCGTTGTGATAAACCACAGTGAATACCTGCCAGAGTATCTTCCGACAATCTCTCTTCCACCTACAAGCTCTGCTATAGTGATCCTATCCCAGAAGTCCAGGATTATCTTCAATTCTTACTCAAATCCTTCTGCTCATTCCATGATCTAGCACTGAATCCCTCCACCCTCTACCACCTCATCCCAGCAGCTCAACCACTTCTCCCTGGCCCCTGTGCATGTTTTATGCATTTTTCTCCATTGTAACTGGTTATGTTCTCCTGTGGGAAGAATGTTGGCTCTAGTTGTTAACATCTCCAACCCATTGCTTGCAGCCTAAATCCTCATATCAAAGATACAAACACAGCTTCATTAACCATCTCTCAACCATTCTAATTTGGATCCGTTCTCATCGCTGTTGATGTCAACTCCTTATACACCACCACCCCTATGCCCATGACCTTGCTGCTACCGAACACTACTTTCTTCAAAATACTACCAACTCCAAATCCACCATCTTATACCTTAAGCTGGGTCCACACGGAGATTGCAACATGTTTCCAACAACGTTTGCAGCTACTATTTGATAGCAGATGTTTGCAACCTGTTGTAAACATGCATCAAAAGATAGATACAGATATACATGGCAATGTTGGTACATATCAAAGGAAAAAAATATTTCTGGTCAGTCCCTACATATCACCATTGCATGGTACTAGCTTATGTTTATATTTCCTGTTGTGATTTTGTGTCCATCTATTGAGCTTGTTTTGCAAATAAGTGGACAAGGCAGCAGACTGTGAAGTTAGTGTCACTGTATCAGGCAGAGGCAGAGGAGTGCATGTGGAATGTCCAAAGTGAAAGGGAGAGAAAAAGAGAGAGAGAGAGAGAGAGAGAGAGAGAGAGAGAATAGCAACAGAAAGATCAGTGCTGTGAACACCATATACAAATGTACATGGTTCAGTTAATCACCTGGTGTTCATGGGCCACAAGAAACAAGACACCATAGGCAAAGAGGTACAAAAATTATGCTTCTTATCTTTATACTGTACAGTAACATTCAACCATAGTTAATTTGCCATGGGGCAGTTTCCTGTGGGCTTAAAAAATAATTTTCAAACTCTTCACAAATTTTTGTTCAAGTTGGAATCTCTTTGTGGTTTGTTCTGGGGCACAGTAAAAATCAATGCAATGTCAGCTCATCTCCATGTGCCGGGAATCATCTCACCTGTCTGTAAAATCATATTAATCAAAGCTTCCTTGTGGGGTATTTTGGTTGCTTGCTTCAGCATTTCACCTTGAGAAATTGTGGAGACAAACAGCTGCAAGGCTAACAGTTTGTGCCTTGTGTGTGTGTGTTTTTGGAAGACAGGAAAAACCAAAACTATAATACTTGATGTGTTTTCTACAACCATTCTAGCCCTACACAGTTGGTAATTAAAAATTCTTTCTTTTGAAACTTGAATGTGCCTTCCCTCATAATGTTTTCCTGTAATGGAAAAGATACATCTGCCAAGAAAACATATAGTAGGGCCTTTGGCCTTTGTCCCTCTAGGTATGCATTCACTTTGTGGCCTTTGAATGAGCATACTTATGATCATATTCTTGAATACACCTATGTTTGAAATTCTTTTTTGGCAGCCAATATCAGCATACAAAAAGTTGTAGGAGGTGTCAACAGTAGCAAGCAGCACAATGTTAAATGACCATTTGTAATTGTAAAATTCACTCCCGCTAATGACACAGTTCTACAGGACTCTATGCTTTCTGTCAGTTGCTCCCAGACAATAGGGGAAGTGAACAGTCATGCTGTTTCATGTGAGTCATTTTCAGTTGCCGTACATGAAAGAGATAAATTTGATTATATGTTCCAGAAGATTTGACAGTAGAAAGAGGTGATGAAGGAGAGGAAGTTGCTGACCTTCCTGCTTCATTGTCTCCTCCACAGAAAAAATTAAAATGATAAGTGGTGAGCAAGGCAGTTACAGTGTCACTTCCCAATTGCCGATGAAAGTTTTGAAGATGCAGGAAAATAAGGATACAGACAAATGCAGCACCAATGACAAGTATGTGGCATACATGCTAAGGAACCTACTGTATATACAGAGAGCAGTGACAGAACAAAAATTGAACAATTTCTTGCTTGGAGCAGAATTAGACATCTACGAGAGTATGGAGTCATTGGTGTGTGTGGGTGTGCCAAGTGCATCAACAAGTAGTGCTGATTCCCTTGTCAGTTTCATAAACAACACAAATACTGATGATGTAAACAAGAAAGTCATGCTTTCTGGTGATATATGTTCAGTTTTTTTTAAATAAAATGAATAAAAATGTGTTAAAATACATATTTAACAGT
This sequence comes from Schistocerca piceifrons, assembly GCF_021461385.2. NCBI lineage: Eukaryota > Metazoa > Arthropoda > Insecta > Orthoptera > Acrididae > Schistocerca > Schistocerca piceifrons. The sequence continues at coordinate 149,180,692 of NC_060149.1, read as the reverse complement.
ATTTTTCACTAAGCTACGTTTACGTAATTGATCAGGAATTCTACCAGAGATCCACAAACTTGAAGTACAATTTGAGGCTTGTTTCAAAATGTGAAGTAAGTATCAAGTCCTTGGTTAATTGAAACTGTGTTCCTGCAATTTGTGTCCTTTTATTAAATCTTGGTGTACCACTTCCTAGACATTGACTTCTATATCTTCGATGGCTCCATACAAACCTCTGTGTGAATCAAGTCACTCACCATAAATAGTACCTTCATTTTGGTAGCTGCCATCCTTTCCACACTTTAAAATGTCTCCTACACACAAAATCTGGCCACATGTGGGCAGCATGTGCCCAATGATGAGCAGTACCTTTTCCAGTGTCCTAAAGGTCTTATTAAGGCCTTCACAGATAGGTATTACCCCAAAATGTAGTACGTAAACAAATTTCCCATGCCATTTCCGCACATGCCCATAATCCTCTGGACAAACCTTGTGACACAGCTGCAAAGAAACACTTACCCCCTCCTCCCTTGTCACCCTGAATTGGAAAAACTGAATTGTGTAACTTCCAAGGCACTGAAAACTGGGGATGTCAATTGTGAAATACTTTGTTATGTAGAACAAAGATTATTCTATTACTGCTTCTCTGCTCAGCTGCGTTTATTGTTATTAACTTAGTTGCGAGCAATTTTGAAATGACTATGGCTACATTATCAAGCACTTTAGCACTGTTACCAGTGTGATATACAGCCCAAGGTATGTCCTGTCAATGTACTCCCAATGTGTCTTTGCTTGGTAAGTGTAAGATCTTAGTTAATAAGATGAACTTTAGACTTTTGTAGGTCCCACTGTAGACGATGCGGAGGGTATATTAACAAGATGTACTTGCCATGATATTTCACATAGCTAACAGTGCCAAAGTACCTGAATATGAAGCCATAGTTGCTTCAAACTAGATTAAAAGTAAATTAAAACAATAAACACAGTTGATTGGAAACACCATGTGACATGTTGTATAATTTGCTAACAGACTGTAACCTCACTCTTGAGATATCAGTTCAACATCTGCAGTGGCTGTTAAGTATAAGACAATAAAATGTGTTCAACAAGACAACTATTGTGTATCTATTTCCAGCCGCTATGAAAGGTCATTTCTTTCTAAGGTAATGACATTTAAGGGGAAATGTAGTTTGCTCAAAGATTGTAATTAGCAATAGCGTGATAGAGCAGGTTAGCAAATTTTAACTGTTTAAAATGCATTATTTTGTGTGATCAATAAAATGAGCTGAGAAAAAAGTCAGATAAATTCCAATTGATATGTGGAACAATAAACATAATGATTATTGACAAAATAAGAAAGGATATACAAGTGAATTTTTATTAAGTGATGGCAGTTCCTAAGCTGTTGTATGGTTGTGAGAATTAGGCTTTGAAGAGTGAGGAGAAGATAGCCATTGAAATAGCAGAAATGAATTCCCTAGAATGGCTGAGTATATCCTTAGAGATGAAATAAGAAGTGAAAACACCAGACAGGAATTAAAGATATTTCATATGAATGAAAAGACAGAACAACATAAATGCAACTGTTCCAAGCACCTCTTATGAATGAAAGACAAAAGATGTGAGAGAGAAGGCTTTGCTGTAAAAACTGACTAGTCAGAGAGATGTTGGGTGCATATGCAATAGATGAGGGGATGATCTTGAAACCTTATTTGAATGGAGCAGTCTGTCATGAAGATCATGATGATGATGATGATGATTGGGATGTATTTCATTTGTTGATAAAAATGTTGCATTTTGATTGGTTGGAGATGTGTCCCCAGTTTTAAGTGATGTGAGAAGAATAATGTGTATCTTAAGACTTGGTGCAGTTTTGAACACCTTTCTAGACGGATTTTAATATACTAGATAGGCTGCCTTATCCAATAACTCTACAAGGAAGAATGACCATGCTCTTACACAACAACCACATCAGTGTTTCTTAAGCATGTGCAACATCTTTGCTATCATTGTCTATGAATTAGGTAATGAATAGAAATGCTTATTAAAGTTGTGTTACCAGTACATGAAGGGGGTTGTGTTGTTGGTTGACATTTTGAGTGATGTTATTGTTCTACTTCACTCATAATCAATCAGTACCTGGAAGGAATTATCTATAAACTTTGTGTTGTGTTCTTAGAAACTTGTATTCTTTGCTCCTATATTCTCTACTAAATTATTGAATCTCTTAAAAGTTAATTGTCTGTGCTGCATCATTTACTAAATTTTCATTCTTTATTTTTAGCATAAATGGAGACCTGAAATGGATAACAAAGAGCCATATTTCTTCAAATTTTCATATCACAGTGATGGCTTGATGACAGGTATTAAACTAGTTCTTCTAAATTAATAATTTTTATTATTAAGACATACCTGAAGCATTACTTTGTAAATAGTGAAGCTGGCCAAAAGCTGTTGGGAAATCTTATTTATATTGAATAGTAAAAAAAAAGGTACTTCCTATAATCCATAATTTAATATGTAACCTTTAAATTTCCACAATGGTCACATACTTCTAGCTCTTCTCATAGTACAGCAGCATTCATGATTCCTCATCCAAGAGTTGTACTTCTCCCCAGGGGGTTCACAACTTTTTTGTGAGTTCTTGTGTGGTAAGCATGATACCCTTAGCCTCTGCAGTACTACTTCTTTCCTGTGCTCTATTTTACTCTCCAACTACATCTTTTCTCTGACTTATTCCTTAGGACAGATTCCCTGCTGACAATGTAACTCACTTGTGGGACGTTGATTTTGACTTCTCCCACTTTGTTCCATTCTTTTACACCATATATTTTGGTTAATGTGTGATCTGTTCTCAACATTTAGGTGTGACATCCACATTTTCAAAATTATTTACAGATTGTGCTATGTGGACGTCATCTGGGACCCGTTTGGTGGTAGCCCTCTGACTAGGCAGAGATCACACAGTTTATACCCTTGCTGTCACCCACTATATGTGTTGAGGAATATGTACCTGTCTGGTTGGGGGCACTGGCACTCCAGGCACTGGTCCTCTTGCCATGTGAACTTTGTTCTGACTGGGTGGTGCCCTTGAAGAGAGCCCTCTTCAGGACTAGGCAGCATTATGTCAAATAATTGCTATCATGAAATATCCAAAGTTATCAGCTGGTGGCTGTGAGGCCTTGACTGGAGTTTAGTACGATCATTACTACCCTAGCAACTTTCCCTCCCTAGCTATGAAATGGGAGGAAAACTGATCCAAATGACTTGCAGACAGTTACTATCCTTTGTTCCTGGGTTGTACCTGTACAGCTGGAGGGTCCTTCTTCTTTACTAAGTAAATGTTCTTTGTGGAAAATATTGAAAATGTATTTGGCAAACTCTAGTCTTTTAGCAAATTACACAATACCTTCCCATAAGAACCTCAAAATGGAACAAGGATTAATTTGTTACCTGGACGTAATGCTGCAGACAGATGAAGAACTATGTGAATACTTGGAAATGCGAGGAATCCACTTCATATGTTAAGGCCCACCAAACAATAAGGTCGATACCAGCACATTCAGTCAGGTCAAAATAATGTGTTACGACTGGGATGTGAAGCGATTTGTTCCTCTCTCCAAGCAGTGTTTTAAACACCAGCTCTTCAGCGATATGTACATACAATTTCATCTGTGCAGACAATGGCTGATGACTTCACAGATATTCAACATGTGTATTACCACCTGTCTGTGCCAACTGCAAGAATGACAACGCTTTCCAATTCCCGAAGTGAGATAACCTACGCAAAGAACGCACAGTCCAGGAACTGCTGGTCTCAGATTGCCTTTTGTTTTATGAAGCTTGAAAGAACTATGATTGATTGTATCCGGTGTCTCAGTGATGTCAACCATCACCACTACTGTGTCCAAGTCTTCCATAGTACTTGGTGTATTTACTTCCTCAACATGGACATCTGGGAGTCACACAAATAAAACTGACCATAGGAACGGTAGGCCCTCCTGTCTCATGGTTTCTGTGGCACCATTTCAGAAACCAAATTCCACATCCAGCCAGTCCCTTTCAGGAACCCTCTCCCTGTAAATCTATGGATCAGAGTCCCAACACTAGCCAGTGGCTGAATGGGTTATGGGCAGTGGGTCCCAGGGCTGTCTGCTCTTCTTCCATTCCTACAGCCACAGTGGATAATCCCTCAGAAGATTCTTGACCCCCAAAAGTTGTGAAACAGGAGAGCGAATCAAAATTTACAGGGTATCTGCAACTAACTTTAGGCTCTTTTTGGTTCAAATAGAATTATTGTTATCTGATTTATTTTCTGATTTTAATGTAGAGTTTTTAACTGAAAACAACAACAAAGTAGAGCTCCAACATCTGATGAATTCATATAATCTTATTCCAGCAGTTGACTTTCCTGCCAGGATCACACCTGAGAGTCAGACTTTGATAGACAATATATTTGTAGGTTTAAGTTGGTACCATAGCTTTGCTGTCACCCCTGTCATGAATGGACTGTTTGACCATGATGGACATCTCCTCACTCTGCATGACAGTACACCCCTCAAAAAATTAATCTCCACTTGGAAATCTATTAGGTCAATGACTAGCAATGAACTAGAAGTCTTTAAACACAAACTGCAACAGATGGGCTGGAGCCCATTGTATAGGGTGGATGAGAGTAATGCTAAATTTAATACACACATCAAAAAAAGTTTTACATCATCTCAGTTCTGAGAGTTCCAGAACCTGTACAGAAAATTGGAATAGAGATCAAAATAAACATAATTTCTGCCCTTTTTATTGTTCATGAACACCACACATTGCATGTTGTACCACCATATAGCGAGACCTTCAGAGGTGGTGGTCCAGATTGCTGTACGCACCAGTACCTCTAATACCCAGTAGCACATCCTCTTCCTTTGCTGCATGCCTGTATTCGTCGTGGCATACTATCCACAATTTCATCAAGGCACTGTTGGTCCAAATTGTCCCATTCCTCAACAACATTTAAGTGTAGATCCCTCAGAGTGGTTGGTGGATCACATCGTCCATAAACAGCCCTTTTCAATCTATCCCACGCACGTTCAATAGGGTTCTTGTCTGGAGAACATGCTGGCAACTCTAGTCCAGCAATGTCGTTATCCCAAAGGAAGTCATTTACAAGATGTGCATGATGGGGGAGTGAATTGTCGTCCATGAAGACGAATGCCTCGCCAATATGCTGCCGATATGGTTGCACTATTGGTGGGAGCTTGGCATTCAGCCGTTACAGTGTCTTCCATGACCATCAGCATCATACGTCGGCCCCATATAATGCCACACCAAAACGGCAAGGAACCTCCACCTTGCTGCACTCGCTGGACAGTGTATCTAAGGCATTCAGCCTGACAGGGTTGCCTCCAAACACATCTCCAATGATTGTCTGGTTGAAGGCTTATGTGAAGCTCATCGGTGAAGAGAATGTGATGCCAATCCTGAGCGGTCCATTTGGCATGTTGTTGGGCTCATCTGTACCGTGCTGCATGGTGTCGTGGTTGCAAAGGTGGACCTCGGCATGAACGTTGGGAGTGAAGTTGCTTATCATGCAGCCTATTGCGCATAGTTTGAGTCATAACACGATGACCTGTGGCCACACAAAAAGCATTATTCATCATGGTGGAATTGCTGTCAGGGCTCCTCCAAGCCATAATCCGTAGGTAGTGGTCATCCACTGCAGTAGTAGCCCTTGGGCGGCCTGAGCGAGGCATGTCATCAACAGTTCCTGTCTCTCTGTATCTTCTCCATGTCCAAACAACATCGCTTTGGTTCACTCTGAGACACCTGGACACTTCCCTTGTTGAGAGCCCTTCCTGGCACAAAGTAACAATGTGGATGTGATCGAACTGCGGTATTGATCGACGAGGCATGGTTCAACTGCAGACAACATGAGCCGTGTACCTGTTTCCAGGTGGAATGACTGGAACTGATCGGCTGTTGGACCCCCTCCGTCTAATAGGTGCTGCTCATGAATGGCTGTTTACATCTTTGAGTGAGTTCAGTGACATCTCTGAACAGTCAAAGGGACTGTGTCTGTGGTAAAATATCCACAGTCAACGTCTGTCTTGAGGAGTTCTGGGAACCGGGCTGATGCAAAACATTTTTTTGTTTTGTGTATATCTGTAAATGAGTTCTCAGCCATTTTTGAAGAGTTATTCCCAAAAAAGTTTATTATAAACAATAGTGATACATCACCGAACAAACCCTGTAAAACAAAGAGGGAACTTTACTGTATAGTTAGAAATTCTAAGGACTCGATGAAAACTGGCCATTATAAAATGTATGTAAGAAAATTAAAGAAGGTAATACAAAAATCAAAAGCATTGTATTATGAGAAAGAAATTGATAACTCTCATAACAAAATAAAGACTATTTGGAACATTGTTATAAGACAGACAGGGAAAACCATAAGAACTTTTCAAGAACACAAAATACAACATGAAGGAAATCTAGTTCATGATCCTGAAAACATAGCCAATATTTTCAACAACTACTTCTTGTCAGTTTCAGAACAGTCTCTTGCCATTGTTTCGCTAATCAGACGATTCCTCTCTTTTGTTTTTTAATTGTAAGCAGCAGTAGCGTGCACAAAAGCAAGCCATGCCGCGAGCAGCGACAGGTCGTAAACACACATTATCAGAATGTGACAAACAATGCATGACATAGTAGAATAATGCATTTTCAGCTTAGAGGGACGTAAACACATAAAACAAAGAGAACAGCACTTATCAGATCAAAGAAAATAAGCAATCAATTCAAACCAGACAAAGCACATGAAAAAGGAAGGGTACCCGTATAAATACAGACAAGCGCCTGACACATAGCAATGGCTACCTGGTAAAGCTTAACTGCTAAGCCTATGACTCGAACCAAACTACTGTAGCTGTATTGTCATTCATTCGACCTAAATTGTGTCTCATATTACAATGGACCAACTTTGTTTCGATTTGGAGGTGCGGCCTAAAACTTTTCTCTCCCCTTGAATTTCGAGTCTCAAATTTCAGGTGCGACTTAGATTTGGGAACATTTTTTTCCTTGATTTCGAGTCTCATTTTTCAGGTGCAGCTTAGATTCGAGTGTGGCTTAGATTCGAGTAAATACGGTACCTCAATGTACAAAGCTACAGTGCTTTTTTACCATTTTTGCAGATGACAGCATCATTATGGCTGATTGTTGCACATTTGAAGATCTTCATGGATTTGTTAAGAATATTCTTATTGATTTAATAAAATGGTTTAGCATCAATGGACTCTTGTTGAACTTTAATAAGACTAACTATATTCATTTCACTGCAACAGCTGAAACAGAGGATGGGTTAACTGTGAAGTGTGGTGCAGAGTCTATATAAAGAGTTGAAACAATGAAGTTTTCAGGTGTTTAATTGAGTCCAGAGTAAACTGGTCTCATCATATAATAGATCTTTGGAAGAGACTCAGCTCATCGATTTTTTTGCCTACACATTCTCTCCATGGGTGGAAATATAGACATAATGAAAGTAGCATACTATGAATATTTCCATTCCCTTATAACATTTGGTATTATATTTTGGGAAACCAAACACTAGCAAAGAAAATACTCTTGGTCCAATAATGTGTTGGAAGAATAATGAGTGGCATAGGCTCTATATTTAGTAGTAGAAATCTTTTCCAAGAACTAAACATTCTTACTGTTACTTCCCAGTACATATTTTCTCTTGTGTGTTTCATTGGCAAAAATACAGATTTTTATATATTAAATAGTGAATACAATGGATATGATACTAGGAGAAAGCACAATTTCCACAATGATTGTAAAAACCTGACTATGGTGTGCAGTTCTCTGGTGCAAAACTTTTTAATGCTCTCCCTCCACATATTAAAAGCAAATTTGATAACCATTCCTCTTTTAGGGAGCATCTAAAGCAATTTTTACTGGAAAGGTAATTTTATAGTTTAGAAGAGTTTTTTTAGCCCAAGTGAAAAAAACCTAATAGATCTGTGGACCAGAAATTTTGAGTGTGATATACCATAGTGTAAGTTTGAGCAATGATTTAGGTAATGTGCTCATGTAATATTCATAGCTATTTTTACTGTTTTTGTGTTTGTTTTTCACTTTCTCTATCTAATGTTTGCTGTAATCTGTCATTCTTACCACATGTGTGTAATGCAAACATGGAGTATTACTTTTGTATGATTGACTGCTTTAATACTACCTATGTATAGATTGTATACTGACTCACACCATATTCTTGTGAGTTTGACAGTTGGATTGATGGAGTAAGAAATAAATAAATAAATGATCCTGGAGTGGGACCTGTCCTGGCCCCTTCATACCTACTGGCAACATCCTCAATGTTATGATCCACTGGAACTGCAGTGGATTTTACTGTTACCTGCTGGAACAACAACAACGACAAAATTTGTCTTGTTCTGCAATCTGTGTTGTTACCCAAGAAACATACTTCTTAGATGGCCATTCCCCATCTCTTTGGAGTTAGCATGCATTTTGTGGGAATCTATTGGCTCCGGCAGAGCTGCACAGTGAATGAAGTGGAGCCTGGTCAGGATGGATGAGGAAGGGTGTGGGAAGTTCATTATATAGGTTCATTTTTTTTTTACATTTTTGAAATAAAAGAGTTGAATATACTATATTCTGATATACTCTAGTTACTTGAGGTACAGAGGGGCTCACCTAGGCCAGATAGCGAGTCCACCCGCCAGTCTAGGTTAGACATAGTGGGTGTAGAAATAGGGAGAAGCGATTCATGTTTAAATGAGCTGGTGGCTGATCAAGAGGAAAAGAACCAGAAGCAAATGACCTAACCCATCTGCTCTGTAAGAAGTCTGTCACACAATTGAATCAGAGACATACAGCATAAAGCCAACTGCTCTGGTAGATGACCAGATCAAAAGAGACAACCAATCTGTGCTCAGAGGTCCACAATGTGGCAGCATTCATTACATGCCACCTTTCTCCCACATCTGATTGGCTAGGCTGGTTTTTGCAGCAAAGTATCGCAAATGGTGGTGTGATGCTGATGCCACTGTCCTACGTGGCACCTAGGCACTGTAGGAACTCATGCTGGTAGTGGGTTCCAGCTTCAAATGCAAAAGAAAATTAGGTTCTTAATCAAGTACTGTATTAATTAATTACTCCCAATGACTCAGACTGGCTAGGCATCCTGTACAAGTGTTCCCATTTCCACCAGGCCCACATTCAGTGGGAGGGTTGCCCCTGTGGGGAGTGTGAACTTTGGGAGGACACATATTATGTTATATCTCAAAATAATCATGGGAGGGGGGGCTTCAATTCTAGGGATTGGAGTTGGTCAAATACTTAAACCACAAGAAAGTGCTAAATGTTCATATTAACCCTCTTTTTGAGTGAGATGGTTCAAAGTTACTGCAATTTTTCAGTATAGATCCTGCATAAAAGTCCTGGTAAACTTCATAATGTCAATGTAGCACTTAAACATCACTGATAAAATTCCAAGTCTAAGTACACTAATATTTCTCTAGCCATAAAACATCTACATACTGACTCCATTAACAAAATTCCTGTTATATTGCAGAAGCCAAATGAACTTGTGTGCTTAATGTTTTGTCACATGTAGTTTCTAGTTAAGTACACAACTATTCACATTGAATCAATCATTCTGTAACTGATAACTTACAACTACACAAATGAGAAAATAAATGAGGTAAATATTATTCTCTGTACAAACTGCTATGTCTACTGAGTAATGTAGAAACTAGATGGTTCTTTCTTTCTTTCTTTTTTGAATTTTCATAAAATACCCTCTGCAGGCCAATAAGACTGTGTTGTTTGGATACAGCAGCAATAAAAAATGGAATCTTATAAATAATAGTAGTAGTCATTCTCTCAAGAAAGGGTCAGCACTGTATTCATATTGGTGGCTTGATGTATCTCCAGGTTCTAAGAACTAACTTAAAACTATAGGGGGCAGTCAAGTGAAAATGAGAAGATGGAAAAAAGTAAGTAAACTGTTTATTATTTCAGAAGTAATTGCCATAACAGTTAATAAATTTGTCCCACGGTGAGACAAGATGACCAATGCCTTCATGGAAAAATGTTAGCAGTTGCCTGCAGGACTATGATTGTACCCAGATATGCATCTCTTCATCTAAAGTAAATTGGTGGTCTTGAATGTCTTTCTTATGGCTTCCAAAGATATGGAAATGGCATGGGGAGAGATTAGGACTATAAGGAGGATGTGTAAAGGCTTCCCAGAGAAACTTCTGCAGTGTAGTCGAAACAATCTTGGCAACATGAAAGTGGGCCCATGTGTTGTTAAGGTTGCTTCGGCTATGCTCCAGATGTTTTCATGGGGAAACTTACACATCCTACAGACAGTCCCCATCTCTTCCCATGTGATTTTCATATTTTGGCACCCATAAGACAGACATTTGTGACAGCCAATTTGGTCCGGATGAAGAGGTGTGCGCCTGGATACAATCATGGTCATATAGGCAACTGCAAACATTTTTTCCATCGAAGCATTGATAATCTTGTTTCATGTAGGTATAAATGTGTTAACAGTTATGGCAATTATTTTTGAAATATTAAACAGTTAACTTACTTTTTTCCATCTATCTCATTTTCATTTGATTGCTCCTTATACAAAACGTCAGGTGGCAAAACAAGAAATGGTGCACCAGTAACAAAGTAAGTATAATAATTATTACCCTATGTAAACACAACAAACAAAATTCCATTTATATTGATCCATGTTAATACAAATTTGCTGTCTCAAGTTGCCCTAAAATAGAGGTACAAAGTTCCACAAGAGTTGAACAGCGCAATGTCATCCATAAAACTTAAACAAAATAATATACCCGCAAACTCGACGCCCACTCAAGATGGCCGCCGAGTAAGTGACGCCAGAAACCATTTCCAGAAAGTTAAGTGATTTAGACAGGAATATAATTTAGTTTAACGCTGACAACAAATTAAATACGTGCATTAGTGTATCGTTTAGTCTTGCCGTTAAAGGTTTGACTTTTTTTTGCGTATTTTTTCAGAAAACACGAAAAGATCGTAACTTCGCGAAGTCGCGCTTAGGCTTAAATTTTGTAAACGTGTTTGTTTCTTGTTTCAAGGTAATTTAACTAGTTTCTCGGTAACAAATAAGTAAACTACCGTAAATAGCGTATAACTTCATTATTTTCTACATCTACATCTACATCTACATCTACATCTACATTGATACTCCGCAAGCCACCCAACGGTGTGTGGCAGAGGGCACTTTACGTGCCACTGTCATTACCTCCCTTTCCTGTTCCAGTTGCGTATGGTTCGCGGGAAGAACGACTGTCTGAAAGCCTCCGTGCGCGCTCTAATCTCTCTAATTTTACATTCGTGATCTCCTCGGGAAGTATAAGTAGGGGGAAGCAATATATTCGATACCTCATCCAGAAACGCACCCTCTCGAAACCTGGCGAGCAAGCTACACCGCGATGCAGAGCGCCTCTCTTGCAGAGTCTGCCACTTGAGTTTATTAAACATCTCTGTAACGCTATCACGGTTACCAAATAACCCAGTGACGAAACGCGCCGCTCTTCTTTGGATCTTCTCTATCTCCTCCGTCAACCCGACCTGGTACGGATCCCACACTGATGAGCAATACTCAAGTATAGGTCGAACGAGTGTTTTGTAAGCCACCTCCTTTGTTGATGGACTACATTTTCTAAGCACTCTCCCAATGAATCTCAACCTGGTACCCGCCTTACCAACAATTAGTTTTATATGATCATTCCACTTCAAATCGTTCCGTACGCATACTCCCAGATATTTTACAGAAGTAACTGCTACCAGTGTTTGTTCCGCTATCATATAATCATACAATAAAGGATCCTTCTTTCTATGTATTCGCAATACATTACATTTGTCTATGTTAAGGGTCAGTTGCCACTCCCTGCACCAAGTGCCTATCCGCTGCAGATCTTCCTGTATTTCACTACAATTTTCTAATGCAGCAACTTCTCTGTATACTACAGCATCATCCGCGAAAAGCCGCATGGAACTTCCAACACTATCTACTAAGTCATTTATATATATATTGTGAAAAGCAATGGTCCCATAACACTCCCCTGTGGCACGCCAGAGGTTACTTTAACGTCTGTAGACGTCTCTCCATTGATAACAACATGCTGTGTTCTGTTTGCTAAAAACTCTTCAATCCAGCCACACAGCTGGTCTGATATTCCGTAGGCTCTTACTTTGTTTATCAGGCGACAGTGCGGAACTGTATCGAACGCCTTCCGGAAGTCAAGAAAAATAGCATCTACCTGGGAGCCTGTATCTAATATTTTCTGGGTCTCATGAACAAATAAGGCGAGTTGGGTCTCACACGATCTCTGTTTCCGGAATCCATGTTGATTCCTACATAGTAGATTCTGGGTTTCCAGAAATGACATGATACGCGAGCAAAAAACATGTTCTAAAATTCTACAAGAGATCGACGTAAGAAATATAGGTCTATAGTTTTGCGCATCTGCTCGACGACCCTTCTTGAAGACTGGGACTATCTGTGCTCTTTTCCAATCATTTGGAACCCTCCGTTCCTCTAGAGACTTGCGGTACACGGCTGTTAGAAGGGGGGCAAGTTCTTTCGCGTACTCTGTGTAGAATCGAATTGGTATCCCGTCAGGTCCAGTGGACTTTCCTCTATTGAGTGATTCCAGTTGCTTTTCTATTCTTTGGACACTTATTTCGATGTCAGCCATTTTTTCGTTTGTGCGAGGATTTAGAGAAGGAACTGCAGTGCGGTCTTCCTCTGTGAAACAGCTTTGGAAAAAGGTGTTTAGTATTTCAGCTTTACGCGTGTCATCCTCTGTTTCAATGCCATCATCATCCCGTAGTGTCTGGATATGCTGTTTCGAGCCACTTACTGATTTAACGTAAGACCAGAACTTCCTAGGATTTTCCTTCAAGTCGGTACATAGAATTTTACTTTCGAATTCAATGAACGCTTCACGCATAGCCCTCCTTACGCTAACTTTGACATCGTTTAGCTTCAGTTTGTCTGAGAGGTTTTGGCTGCGTTTAAACTTGGAGTGGAGCTCTCTTTGCTTTCGCAGTAGTTTCCTAACTTTGTTGTTGTACCACGGTGGGTTTTTCCCGTCCCTCACAGTTTTACTCGGCACGTACCTGTCTAAAACGCATTTTACGATTGCCTTGAACTTTTTCCATAAACACTCAGCATTGTCAGTGTCGGAACAGAAATTTTCGTTTTGATCTGTTAGGTAGTCTGAAATCTGCCTTCTATTACTCTTGCTAAACAGATAAACCTTCCTCCCTTTTTTTATATTCCTATTAACTTCCATATTCAGGGATGCTGCAACGGCCTTATGATCACTGATTCCCTGTTCTGTACATACAGATTCGAAAAGTTCGGGTCTGTTTGTTATCAGTAGGTCCAAGATGTTATCTCCACGAGTCGGTTCTCTGTTTAATTGCTCGAGGTAATTTTCGGATAGTGCACTCAGTATAATGTCACTCGATGCTCTGTCCCTACCACCCGTCCTAAACATCTGAGTGTGCCAGTCTATATCTGGTAAATTGAAATCTCCACCTAAGACTATAACATGCTGAGAAAATTTATGTGAAATGTATTCCAAATTTTCTCTCAGTTGTTCTGCCACTAATGCTGCTGAGTCGGGAGGACGGTAAAAGGAGCCAATTATTAACCTAGTTCGGTTGTTTAGTGTAACCTCCACCCATAATAATTCACAGGAACTATCCACTTCTACTTCACTACAGGATAAACTACTACTAACAGCGATGAACACTCCACCACCAGTTGCATGCAATCTATCCTTTCTAAACACCGTGTGTACCTTTGTAAAAATTTCGGCAGAATTTATCTCTGGCTTAAGCCAGCTTTCTGTACCTATAACGATTTCAGCTTCGGTGCTTTCTATCAGCGCTTGAAGTTCCGGTACTTTACCAACGCAGCTTCGACAGTTGACAATTACAATACCGATTGCTGCTTGGTCCCCGCATGTCCTGACTTTGCCCCGCACCCGTTGAGGCTGTTGCCCTTTCTGTACTTGCCCAAGGCCATCTAACCTAAAAAACCGCCCAGCCCACGCCACACAACCCCTGCTACCCGTGTAGCCGCTTGTTGCGTGTAGTGGACTCCTGACCTATCCAGCGGAACCCGAAACCCCACCACCCTATGGCGCAAGTCGAGGAATCTGCAGCCCACACGGTCGCAGAACCGTCTCCGCCTCTGATTCAGACCCTCCACTCGGCTCTGTACCAAAGGTCCGCAGTCAGTCCTGTCGACGATGCTGCAGATGGTGAGCTCTGCTTTCATCCCGCTAGCGAGACTGGCAGTCTTCACCAAATCAGATAGCCGCCGGAAGCCAGAGAGGATTTCCTCCGATCCATAGCGACACACATCATTGGTGCCGACATGAGCGACCACCTGCAGATGGGTGCACCCTGTACCCTTCATGGCATCCGGAAGGACCCTTTCCACATCTGGAATGACTCCCCCCGGTATGCACACGGAGTGCACGTTGGTTTTCTTCCCCTCTCTTGCTGCCATTTCCCTAAGGGGCCCCATTACGCGCCTGACGTTGGAGCTCCCAACTACCAGTAAGCCCACCCTCTGCGACTGCCCGGATCTTGCAGACTGAGGGGCAACCTCTGGAACAGGACAAGCAGCCATGTCAGGCCGAAGATCAGTATCAGCCTGAGACAGAGCCTGAAACCGGTTCGTCAGACAAACTGGAGAGGCTTTCCGTTCAGCCCTCCGGAATGTCTTTCGCCCCCTGCCACACTTTGAAACGACCTCCCACTCTACCACAGGTGAGGGATCAGCCTCAATGCGGGCAGTATCCCGGGCAACCACAGTCGTAGTCTGATCAGGGGATGCGTGGGACGAGCTGGCCGTCCCCAACAAACCCCCATCCCGACCCCCACAGTGATGCCCATTGGCAACAGCCTCAAGCTGTGTGACCGAAGCCAACACTGCCTGAAGCTGGGAGCGAAGGGATGCCAACTCAGCCTGCATCCGAACACAGCAGTTGCAGTCCCTATCCATGCTGAAAACTGTTTTGCTAAGAACGTCTGAACTAATCTACAGAGAGCGCAAACAAATCGACAAAATTTAAACGGTTATTAAAATACAAGATTGCCTAGTAAATGCAGTAATGCTGCTACTTGCGCACTGCTGACACTGCTCGGCGGCGGAAGGAGACTAAGCGAAATTACACTATTCAGGTACTAAAACACGATGCTACACTCTCAAATACTATAATACGCCCGAAATTTATGAATTAAACAATGCAAGAACCAAAAACACGCAAAGAAATTAAGAATTAAACTATGTAACAAATGAGTGAGCTAGGAGTATACGACTTGCTGCTCAGCTGCTTATCCAACGGCGGCAGGGAGCACACTGACTGCGACCAACCGACACTGGCCGTTCAAAACAAAACAGTAGACAAACGACTACGCGAATTTACACTATTCAAGTACTAAAACGCGATGCTACAACTCTCAAATACTATAATACGCTCGAAATTTATGAATTAAACAATGCAAGTACCAAAAACACGCAAAGAAATTAAGAATTAAACTATGTAACAAATGAGTGAGCTAGGAGTATACGACTTGCTGCTGCAGCTGCTTATCCAACGGCGACAGGGAGCCTATTCTCGTAACGTTTTTGGAGAATCAAAGTTAAAGTATCTCGTTTAATTTCATTCCATCGAGTGAAATATATAAAAAATAGCGTATACCTTCGTTGTTTTAATACAGATCTCAGAAAAATAGCGGAATTTTAAATCAGAAACTTGCTTATATACATTTGTGAATAGGCTTAATTCTTGTAACGTCTTTTTTGATTTTCGGTAATTTAATTGATGTATTCTAGCTAAAGTATTATTTTTGCCATGAGTGAGAAGTGCCTGACTTGCCGTAGAATTGTTAGTCCCGGGGTATGGTGTGATGGATGCAGTAGTTTTTTTCACTGGGGGGGGACTGCAGTGGCGTGGGTGTTGGGAAAGTGGATCAGGCTCATCAGTGGTTATGTAGGATTTGCAGCAGAGATAGGAAGATAGTGGAACATGAGGGGAAAATTGCTGCCCTTCAGGCTGAGCTAGATCAGGCTAGGGAAGATCTGGACAGGTTAAGGAGGGAGAAGGGCAAAGAGAGGTGGGAAGTGGCAACAGGTAGCAGAAGGAACAGGCCTAGAACTAAGTCTGACAGTTTTGTGGTGAATGTCAAAAATAAGTTTGACCTGTTGCTTCAGTTAGAAACTGATGAGCCTCAAGCAGAGGTAGGTGTAGACAGGACACAACAAACTTTCAATAGGAAATTGAAAAAGAATGTAGGAAAGTCATCGAAAAGGAAGAAAGTTTTGTTGTTAGGCAGTTCTCATGCCAGAGGTGTAGGCCAACTTCTGCAGGAGGAATTAGGACCAGAATACCAGGTCACAAATTTTTTCAAACCAAGTGCTAGTCTGGATCAGGTGACAGAGGATTTAGGTTCACTCTGTAAAGGATTTACCAGGGAAGACACCGTGGTTATTGTGGGAGGGCCAGGGAACAGCATCGACAGAGATCCTGGGCACTGTATAGAGTGTGACCTGGCAAAGATTGCGTCGGCATCGAGACACACCAATGTTGAATTTGTATCTGTCCTGAGACGCCATGACCGGCCTCATTTGAACTCTTCTGTTGGGAGAGTTAATTTGGAGTTGGAACGGCTGCTTGGGTCGGGTGCGGGGGCTCATATTGGTGTGGTTCCTGTTGATTATCTCAGTAGGTGGGACTATACCAGGCACGGCCTACATCTCAACAGGAAAGGGAAGGGGAAACTGGCTGGGGTAATAGCAGGAAATTTAAGGGGGGGAGGCACTGCCATGAATGGTAAAATACCAGTGGTTACAGGTGTTGGAGCAGCACCTTTTTTAGGATAGGTAAGACAGAAAGATGTCAAGTTCTACGAGAGGTCAGGATTGAAACAAATCTTCAGTTTAGGAAAGAAATTAAACAGCACAATTCTAGCACATTGGATCACCAATCACAGCTATCAATTATAAATTTTCACCAATCACGAGAAATTTTATCTCCACCAAGTTGTATCTCAGTCCTAGGTAATTGCATTCATGAATTAAAGTCACCCAACCCAATTGACATAATCTGCCTCTCTGAACACCATGTGACCACTGGTATAGGAACTAGGCCTAAGCACAATGAGGAACTCAGACAGGAGAGTGCTGCAAATGTTAGAATAAGGAAAGGTTCTCATAAAAGTATAATTAAAAATAATGTAAGTATATTTCATCAAAATATTGGGAGTTTAAAGAATAAAGTAGATGAGCTTCTGGTTTGTTTAGAAGATTTAGAAGCTGAGAATGAAATACACTCCTGGAAATTGAAATAAGAACACCGTGAATTCATTGTCCCAGGAAGGGGAAACTTTATTGACACATTCCTGGGGTCAGATACATCACATGATCACACTGACAGAACCACAGGCACATAGACACAGGCAACAGAGCATGCACAATGTCGGCACTAGTACAGTGTATATCCACCTTTCGCAGCAATGCAGGCTGCTATTCTCCCATGGAGACGATCGTAGAGATGCTGGATGTAGTCCTGTGGAACAGCTTGCCATGCCATTTCCACCTGGCGCCTCAGTTGGACCAGCGTTCGTGCTGGACGTGCAGACCGCGTGAGACGACGCTTCATCCAGTCCCAAACATGCTCAATGGGGGACAGATCCGGAGATCTTGCTGGCCAGGGTAGTTGACTTACACCTTCTAGAGCACGTTGGGTGGCACAGGATACATGCGGACGTGCATTGTCCTGTTGGAACAGCAAGTTCCCTTGCCGGTCTAGGAATGGTAGAACGATGGGTTCGATGACGGTTTGGATGTACCGTGCACTATTCAGTGTCCCCTCGACGATCACCAGTGGTGTACGGCTAGTGTAGGAGATCGCTCCCCACACCATGATGCCGGGTGTTGGCCCTGTGTGCCTCGGTCGTATGCAGTCCTGATTGTGGCGCTCACCTGCACGGCGCCAAACACACATACGACCATCATTGGCACCAAGGCAGAAGCGACTCTCGTTGCTGAAGACGACACGTCTCCATTCATCCCTCCATTCACGCCTGTCGCGACACCACTGGAGGCGGGCTGCACGATGTTGGGGCGTGAGCGGAAGACGGCCTAACGGTGTGCGGGACCGTAGCCCAGCTTCATGGAGACGGTTGCGAATGGTCCTCGCCGATACCCCAGGAGCAACATTGTCCCTAATTTGCTGGGAAGTGGCGGTGCGGCCCCTACGGCACTGCGTAGGATCCTACGGTCTTGGCGTGCATCCGTGCGTCGCTGCGGTCCGGTCCCAGGTCGACGGGCACGTGCACCTTCCGCCGACCACTGGCGACAACATCGATGTACTGTGGAGACCTCACGCCCCACGTGTTGAGCAATTCGGCGGTACGTCCACCCGGCCTCCCGCATGCCCACTATACGCCCTCGCTCAAAGTCCGTCAACTGCACATACGGTTCACGTCCACGCTGTCGCGGCATGCTACCAGTGTTAAAGACTGCGATGGAGCTCCGTATGCCACGGCAAACTGGCTGACACTGACGGCGGCGGTGCACAAATGCTGCGCAGCTAGCGCCATTCGACGGCCAACACCGCGGTTCCTGGTGTGTCCGCTGTGCCGTGCGTGTGATCATTGCTTGTACAGCCCTCTCGCAGTGTCCGGAGCAAGTATGGTGGGTCTGACACACCGGTGTCAATGTGTTCTTTTTTCCATTTCCAGGAGTGTAGATATACTATGCCTGTCTGAGCATCACATTGTTACTGATATGAATAAGGTAAATGTAAGTGGTTATAAGCTCTCTGCACATGTAATGAGAGAAAATATGGAGAAAGGAGGAGTTGCCATATATGTCAAAAGTTATCATTGTGCAAAAAGTATAGAAACAAAAAAGTTTTGTGTAGAGAAACATATAGAAGCATGTGCCTGTGAGATTAAATTAAATAAAGGCACATTTATAATTGTAACTGTATATAGGTCCCCATCAGGAAATTTTCATCCGTTTCTGAAAAATTTGGACTCCTTGTTGTGCTATCTGTCAGACAGGGGGAAGCAAATTATTATTTGTGGGGACTTCAATGTAGATTCTCTGAAAGAGGGTAATAGGAAAAATGACCTTGAAGTATTACTCGGTTCTTTCAATTTGACACCCGTTATTGATTTTCCTACTCGGGTGGTAAAGGATAGCAGCTCACTGATAGATAACTTCTTTATAGACCAAGATAAGTTTAACCAGATAAATGCTCAGCCTGTTCAGAATGGTCTTTCTGATCATGGTGCACAGCTAGTTACAATATATGACATAGCTCCATTCAGCAATACTAAACAGTCCTCCAAAGTAGTACGTTCAGTCAACGATTTAACAATTGCAAATTTCAGGGAAAGCCTACAGCAGTTAGACTGGGATGAGGTGTACCGTGAACCTGATGCCAATTTAAAATATAATTTATTTCATGACATTTTTGTAAATGCATTTGAAAACTGCTTCCCCAAGAAAATAGTTAAATATACTCATAAGAAACCTTGTAACAAACCATGGCTTACTAAGGGTATAAAAATATCTTGTAACCGGAAAAGGGAAATGTATCTGACAGCAAGAAAGAGTAGTGACCCAGAAACTATCAAAAATTATAAAAACTACTGTGTTATATTAAGAAAAGTTATTAAAAAATCCAGGAGTATGTGTATCATGTCTGAAATCAGCAACTCTGATAATAAAATTAAAACAATTTGGAATATTATTAAAAGAGAAACAGGTCAACCAAGAGCAGAGGAAGACAGTATTACCATCAAATTGAATGAAAACCTTACGAACAAAAAGTCAGAAGTTGAAAATATTTTTAATAATCATTTTCTAAATGTTGTGGATATAGTAGGATCCAGGTGTTCATTAGAAGGTGCAATTTGATACGATTGAAATCTCACCCACTTCTCCTTCTGAAATTAGGAAAATAATAAACTTGCTTAAAAGCAAAAACTCACATGGAATTGATGGCATTTCCAGCAAAATACCAAAAGCTTGTTCTCAACAGATAAGTAAGATTCTCAACCACCTGTGTAATAGCTCTCTGGAACAGGGCATTTTCCCTGATAGACTGAAATATGCTATTGTTATACCTTTGCATAAAAAGGGGGATAGATCTGATGTCAACAATTACCGTCCAATCTCCCTTCTAACAGCTTTATCCAAAATTTTGAGAAAGTAATGTATTCAAGAGTAGCTTCACATATCTGTAAAAATGAAGTACTAACAAAATGTCAGTTTGGTTTCCAGAAAGGTTTTTCAACAGAAAATGCCATATATGCTTTCACCAGTCAAATTTTGAATGATCGGAATAACCGAACACCATCCATTGGGATTTTTTGTGATCTCTCAAAGGCTTTTGATTGTGTAAATCATGAAATTCTGCTAGACAAGCTCAAGTATTGTGGCATGAGTGGGACAGTGCACAAATGGTTTAATTCGTACCTAACTGGAAGAGTGCAGAAAGTTGAAATAAGTAGTTCTAGTAACATGCAAAGATCAGCACATTCCTCAAACTGGGGAACTATCAAGAATGGGGTTCCACAAGGGTCAGTCTTGGGTCCTTTGTTGTTCTTATTATACACTCCTGGAAACTGAAATAAGAACACCGTGAATTCATTGTCCCAGGAAGGGAAAACTTTATTGACACATTCCTGGGGTCAGATACATCACATGATCACACTGACAGAACCACAGGCACATAGACACAGGCAACAGAGCATGCACAATGTCGGCACTAGTACAGTGTATATCCACCTTTCGCAGCAATGCAGGCTGCTATTCTCCCATGGAGACGATCGTAGAGATGCTGGATGTAGTCCTGTGGAACGGTTTGCCATGCCATTTCCACCTGGTGCCTCAGTTGGACCAGCGTTCGTGCTGGACGTGCAGACCACGTGAGACGACGCTTCATCCAGTCCCAAACATGCTCAATGGGGGACAGATCCGGAGATCTTGCTGGCCAGGGTAGTTGACTTACACCGTCTAGAGCACGTTGGGTGGCACAGGATACATGCGGACGTGCGTTGTCCTGTTGGAACAGCAAGTTCCCTTGCCGGTCTAGGAATGGTAGAACGATGGGTTCGATGACGGTTTGGATGTGCCGTGCACTATTCAGTGTCCCCTCGACGATCACCAGTGGTGTACGGCCAGTGTAGGAGATCGCTCCCCACACCATGATGCCGGGTGTTGGCCCTGTGTGCCTCGGTCGTATGCAGTCTTGATTGTGGCGCTCACCTGCATGGCGCCAAACACGCATACGACCATCATTGGCACCAAGGCAGAAGCGACTCTCATCGCTGAAGACGACACGTCTCCATTCGTCCCTCCATTCACGCCTGTCGCGACACCACTGGAGGCGGGCTGCACGATGTTGGGGCGTGAGCGGAAGACGGCCTAACGGTGTGCGAGACCGTAGCCCAGCTTCATGGAGACGGTTGCGAATGGTCCTCGTCGATACCCCAGGAGCAACAGTGTCCCTAATTTGCTGGGAAGTGGCGGTGCGGTCCCCTACGGCACTGCGTAGGATCCTACGGTCTTGGCGTGCATCCGTGCGTCGCTGCGGTCCGGTCCCAGGTCGACGGGCACGTGCACCTTCCGCCGACCACTGGCGACAACATCGATGTACTGTGGAGACCTCACGCCCCACGTGTTGAGCAATTCGGCGGTACGTCCACCCGGCCTCCCGCATGCCCACTATACGCCCTCGCTCAAAGTCCGTCAACTGCACATACGGTTCACGTCCACGCTGTCGCGGCATGCTACCAGTGTTAAAGACTGCGATGGAGCTCCATATGCCACGGCAAACTGGCTGACACTGACGGCGGCGGTGCACAAATGCTGCGCAGCTAGCGCCATTCGACGACCAACACCGCGGTTCCTGGTGTGTCCGCTGTGCCGTGCGTGTGATCATTGCTTGTACAGCCCTCTCGCAGTGTCCGGAGCAAGTATGGTGGGTCTGACATACCGGTGTCAATGTGTTCTTTTTTCCATTTCCAGGAGTGTATATTAATGACTTGCCATTCTATATTCATGAAGAGGCAAAGTTAGTTCTCTTCGCTGATGATACAAGTATAGTAATCACACCTGAGAAACAAGAATTAACTGATGAAATTGTCAATACTGTCTTTCAGAAAATTACTAAGTGGTTCCTTGTAAACGGACTCTCACTGAATTTTGATAAGACACAGTACATACAGTTCCGTACAGTGAATGGTATGATGCCATTAATAAATATAGACCTTAATCAGAAGCATATAGCTAAGGTAGAATATTCCAAATTTTTAGGTATGTCCATTGATGATCTGCTGAAACGTTTGAGTTCAGCTACTTATGCTATAAGGGTAATTGCAAATTTTGGTGATAAACATCTTAGTAAATTAGCTTACTACGCCTATTTTCACTCATTGCTTTCATATGGCATCATATTTTGGGGTAATTCATCACTGAGGAATAAAGTATTTATTGCACAAAAGCGTGTAATCAGAATAATAGCTGGAGTCCACCCAAGATCATCCTGCAGACATTTATTTAAGGATCTAGGGATATTCACAGTAGCTTCTCAGTATATATACTCTCTTATGAAATTTGTTATTAACAACCAAACCCAATTCAAAAGTAATAGCAGTGTGCATAACTACAATACTAGAAGAAAGGACGATCTTCACTATTCAAGATTAAATCTAACTGGCACAGAAAGGGGTGAATTATACTGGCACTAAAGTCTTTGGTCACTTACCAAATAGTATCAAAAGTCTGACAGATAACCAACAAGTATTTAAGAAGAAATTAAAAGAATTTCTGAATGACAACTCCTTCTACTCCATAGAGGAATTTTTAGATATAAATTAAGAAAAAAAGAAAAAAAAAACAAAAATATTAAAAAAAATAAAAAAAATAAAAATAAAAAATAAAGAAAAACAAAAAACAAAAAAATTGTTTTATTAACTTAAGTGTGTTGTTGAATTAACCTAATTATGTCATGTATTGGAAAATTCGACTCGTTCCACATCATTACAAAATATCGTATTCATGATCCATGGAACTAGTATTAATCTAATCTAATCTAATCTAATGATTCTATTACATCAAATATCCAGAACATCACTTTTCATGTAGCACATATAGCTGACGTAACTGAAGTTTCACATAATAAAATGACAAAAGAGAATGTGTATTTAGATTTACTAATGCATGAAGATAAGAGTTACGAGAAATTAATAGACATAATTTTAAATGTTACATGATGTATCGGAGTTCGTGTCACTAGGGCTGGTGGCAGTGACAGTTACAATCCTTATAGAATAGAGACAATCATTCACTACAGTTTCTACTGCAATGAGGCCAGAGGCATGACTCTGCAGTGTGTTCAGATAGTGCAGCTACCCCACTGTCATTAAAAACTTGGCAGTAGCAAACT
Organism: Schistocerca piceifrons; assembly: GCF_021461385.2. Lineage (NCBI taxonomy): Eukaryota > Metazoa > Arthropoda > Insecta > Orthoptera > Acrididae > Schistocerca > Schistocerca piceifrons. The sequence continues at coordinate 149,157,161 of NC_060149.1, read as the reverse complement.
ACATGTAGGAGGTGTGGACAGCGATGACACGCACCGGCAATGGCTGCCATGCATGCGGTGGTGCAAGAAAAGGAGAGTAATGGGTAGTGGAGGTGCGTTCTTGTGTGGCTGTGCAGTTTCACCATGGGGTCTGCTGCTTGTAGCACAGCATTCATAGATGACAGGAATCTTGAAGTGATTCAAAACTTTACTATCTTACTTGAAACTTGCTACATAGGACAATTTACTCAACCAATGCTTTCTTCTCTCTTGAGGTAACAGCAGCAAAAAATAAAAGTACACTTCATTTGCACATTATTAATCATATTATTGTTGGTAGACATCGTATATACTGTAAGGGGAAAAAGGTGGGATCACGAACCAAAGTTAATGGAATATATTCTGATTTAAGTCATGTATTCAAAAGACCAAATATGTCATTCACAGATAATACAGAAACAAAACAACAGAAAGTACTAAATACATTTGCCACCAAGGACACTGTTTTACAGAATTTAAGTAAAAATATAAACATCTAGAAACTAAATCAATAGGTATCATCTACAATACCAGATAAAACAATAATAGTATCTCATGAATGTTCAATAAATCCTAACTCTCTAATCAGATCAAACGAAACACTTTAAAGTCTCTAGCCACCATGTGGTATGCGAATCAGTGAAATTAGTATCATTTTGGCTTACAAGATGTTAAACACTGAAAGAGGTTCAACTTTAAGCTACTTTCCAAAATTGATAGTGATGACAAAAAATAAGAAGGGATATGAAAACCAAGTATGAGGTGAATTCTTCCTCTCGTATGCAAAAGTAGAATATCACCTGTGTATTACAGCCCCCCTGCAGACAGTCTGTGGCAGGCACCATCCCAGCAAACAGCACTTCCCTTGGCAGACAGGACACGGAGTAAACATGCCAACTGGTAGCCAGGCAGTGTCCCAGCGACCGGCCTCTACCTACACAGTCATTGGAACCGAATGCCCCAACTACCCACGACGCTGGCAAAACAGAGACCACCAACGAAGTTGGCATATAAATGTTACATCAACTGCAGAGGTAATGCTATCCCCTGGGGGCACTGCCAGATATCTCTGACCTGTCATCGGACATTTCACGATTATAGACAAGTGCAGATGGGAATATAAACTGGAATACAAGAGCTTTTCACCACTGGTTGGGCCCTTTCATCAACATGCATCTGTCGAAAACAAAATGCGCCAGATATATTCTGCCCACACATCGCAGAATTTTTGTCATTTAAGATTGGTTGTTACGTAATGCAGTGAAGATATTAAAATTCTTAGTAATAGACCAACAGACAAAAGGAACAAATCATAAAAAGAATCTTAGAATTCTGTCACAATGAATTTAAAATAATAGTACAAAACATGTAAATCACAATTAAACAGTGCAGTATGTGTCCATAAACACAAATGAATATTAAATATATTCAATAAAGAATGAACTGATGTAGTGTCACATGATAACAAAAAGTATAATAATGTGATTGAAATAATGACTATGAGAAACAGTGAATTTAAAATAAAATAGTGGAGTAGCAAATTAATTATAATAAAATAATAGTTCTGCATGTAGACATAAATTTGTTACAAAAAATTGAATAAAAATTCAACTATAATATCATGTCACATATCAACATAAAAAGTAATAATATGTCTCAGATAATGAGAAATATTGACTATTTTACAATTTTAACAAAAATATATGCACACACATTTCGGCAGAGTTTATGGGGGGCTTGGAACTAGCGGTGGTAAATGTTTTTTATGCGCTGAATGATGAGGCAGTGTCTAAAGTTTGTTAGACACACTAGATGTTGGCCAACAACTAAGGGTAAAACTGGCTAGTGTCCTTGCTATATTTATGGAACATAGTACTTTATAGAGAAACATGTAAGGAACAATGAACTACAGGTTGTGCACAGCACTGAACACATTAACTGGACAACAGTAATACAGATTGCAGAATAGGCAGAGCACTCATTTGCAATTGCTTAAATAATACCTGCTCCTGCAGGTGCTGTGGCATTGGCCAGGGAGAAAAAGGCTTCCGTGGGGCTGCCTTTTGCTGAACACAGTGAGGGAAAGTGGTGATAAGCTGCGTAATGTCCCCATTTATGACTGGCCAGTACACATGCCATTGGGCCAAAGCTTTGTTGCAAGAGGCCCCTCAAGGACCAACATGCAAAAGCTGCAGTACATTACAGTGTAAGGAAGCGGGAACCACAACCCGGGGACCAGTGTCCTCCGTAGCTAACAAAAGAAGCCTATGAAACACAGAAAGGCGATGCTGGGGGGAGTAGTTGTAATGCAAGCAATCTGAAGCATGGCCTGGGGTTTTTTCCGGCCAATCGTGCTGCACAAAAGAAAAGACCTGACTAAGTCCAGAATCCGTGGCGATGACCAATGCATTTGTCACACTAGTGATGGGAAAACCATCCACCACATTCAGGTTCTTAACATCTAAATAGAAACAAAGCAGCTCATCCTGATTGAATGTTGGGTCCAGCCCAGTCGTAAGACGAGATAAAGCATTGGCATTGGCATTGGCATTGGCATGTTTTGCCATCACCCAGTAGTGGATCTGTTAGTGATAATGGGAGAGGAAGAGAGCCCGCTGCTGCAAACAATGCACTGCCTTGCCTGGCATGGAAGCTGAACGGTTAAAAAGAACAACCAATGGCTTGTAATCTGTGATTAAATGAAACTTAGAGCCATACTAGAAGATGTGAAATTTCTTGAGGCCAAATGCAGTCGCTAAGGTCTCTTTTTTAATCTGAGAATACTGCTGCTGAATGGGTGTTAAAAGTCTTAGAGGCATGAACAACGGGTCATTCAAACCCGTCCATGTATTTGTGCACCAACACAGTGCCAAGACCGTGCTGAGAGGCATCTGTGGCCAACATGAGATGCCGACCCGGCTGGAAAGATTGACGCTGAAATTTAAGTGAAGCAAATGCTCAGTCACATGCTGGGGACCAGAAAAAGACACATTTTTATGCAAAAGCACTTGCCGGGGTTGAAGAACAGTAGATGCGTCCAATAAAAACTGTATACTACACAACATTACCTAGAAACGCCTGCAGTGCCTTAATGGAGGTCAGCTGCAGCAGAGCCACAGTTGAGTCAATATTGTGATGCAATGGTCTGACCCCTGTGTACAAAACCTCAAAACCTAGGTACTCAATTAACAGCTGAAAAAAAACTGAGATTTGACATGTCTGCACTTGAGACCTGCAGCCTGGAAAACAGAAAACAACGTTCAGAGATTTTTATGGTGTTATTCAATGAAAGAACCCGAAACAACAACACTGTCAGGGTATGTGTGTATTACGGACTGTGCGTTAATCATGAAACTGAAGTTGCCACACTAAATGTACCTGATGCTCAATGGAGGAATCGAAAGTGTGAAATGCATCTAACCCAAACAGGCCTGCAGTATCGAACAACAGATTTGTTAGGGACAGGAGTGGAGAACTGACCTAGGATTTGGAATCTGCTGTTTTTGTGGTTAACCAACTTCCGTGAAATCTGTGTGAGAGGAGGGGAGCCCAAGTCTACGTATGTTTGTGTATTTACTTAAGTCATTGGCATTTTCAGCAGTTTACTAAACACACACAAGTCAATAAACAATTTGCTCAAGGAAACAATCATTGTAGAGGTACAGTTTTTGTCCATCAGTACTACTGTGTCCATCACATTTGGAGAGGAGTTACACACCAATGCAATGTGGCCTTTCTCTTGACGCTTGTTGCAAACTCTCCAACACTTAGAGCATGCAGCATGCTCATGTTGGGCGAAGCAGTACGGGCAAGATAGAAGATGGAAAGGGGGGAGGGGGCGGCATGCAGCTGCTGCTGTGATGTGTCCTGTTGCTGCTATGGCCGTAACTGATGCTGCCCCTTGCAATGCTGAGTCAAAGTTTGTGCTGCTGCAGTGGCGTCCCTGTCACCCTGAACACTTGCAGCATGCCTAACCAGGGTGGACTGAGCATCTTCGAATACCTCCCCCCACACAGATATGTGATTGCCTGCAACCCTTGACACTTCAAAGGACTGTGCTATATTGCGCACATCTATAAACATCAGATTCTCACATTGAAGTGCTTTTTTGCATACTTCTCTATCTGTGGCGAGACAAATAGTAATATCATGTATCGTGTGATCAGCGTATGATATGTGATGGGTACTAGTGACAAATTTACAATGATGGCTCAACCCTCATAATTCTGCAGCCCAGGCTTTGTAAGATTGGTTTTGGCATTTCTAAATTCTACACTTGTTGCAATGACGTGTGACAGTAATATGTTCATCAAATGTTGAACTGGCTGTTTCTTGCAAAGGTGCAAGTTGGCACAACAACTAATAAATGCACACCAAAAGCTAGGAAAGAAAGAAAGCCCTACACAGGTTTGCATCATCCACGCAAAAAAACATGGAAATATTGGCGTAGCCGTGTCTTGTAGGAATCCCAATCTTCAGTCAATTCATCGTATGCTGGCAAGTGTGGCTGTTGCACTTCTGGGAGAGTGACCTGCCACGAACACACAGATGCCACTTGATTTAGAGCAGTGGCAAGAGCCTGCTGTTATTCCGCTAAAGGTTGCTGTTGGGCAGTGATAGGTGGGAGTATTTCTTTCATTGAGATGTTCATCGGGTGACTTACCACTGACACTAACATGCAGAGAAAATGTAATCCCATCCTCCTTGTCAAATTTGCTGCAGCAACAAGAACAACCACGATTTATGGAGCATAGTGCTTTATAGAGAAACACGTAAGATACAATGAAGTAAAGGTTATGCATAGCCCTGAACACATTGACTGTACGACAGAAATACAGGTTACAGAGAGGCTGAGCACTCATTTGTGATCGCTTAAATAATACATGTCTTTGTGGGTCAGCAGAGCACGCCAGGTGGCTGACCCAGGTGCCCTCTGTAAGTGGGCCTGTGAACTGTATGGACACACATTTTCTGAAGTTGCTTGCATCGTGAGTGAAGGTACATGAGTTCTGTCAAGCAGAATGAGCAAATCAAAGATTTATGATGTACTACATAAAGTATATCAGGTTTGTAGTTATCTTGAGCAGCATGGTATGGGTGTTGGCTATGAATGTGTACACTGAGATACTTTGTGTACATGCGCTTCCAGTCTCCAGTGGGAAGCCACACAGTGCTGGCCATTGATTAAGGTGTCCCCTAGACATGGTGGCAAGGTGGGTTGTGGGTTCCACCAGTTACATGTGGCGCAGATCAGCACCTGTCCTCTTTGCCACCATCATGGCTGATGCCTGGTAGACCAGCTTGTTTTCACAGTATCTCCTCTATGAGTCATCCCATTTACATACGCAGCTTGTCAGTTATTCTGCCACCCTTGGTGGGCTCTGTACAGTGCCTTGTCTCTTCTCTCTCCTCACTGTTGTGGCCAGTGCTAGTGGGAGCCCTCCATCAGACACCCATGGAGTACAATTAAATAACTAAGATAATTAGTAAACTATTGAATTGTATGTAGCTTTATGTGAGAAACATACATCATCTGATTCAAATAATCTATATGAAACCTAACCTTAGTTATGTACCCAGATGGATACAACATTTTACTTTTAAAATAATATTTACATTAAACAAATTATGAAGTCTTATTTAATTAAAAATGAATATGAGACAAATAATATACAAAGAACCCTTCTCATCTACACAAGAGAGATGTAATTTTATAATTGTATTTTAAGCATCAAATCTTACATTATTAAAATGAACATTCTCAAAAGTAAAATAGAGAAAGAGTCCTTGTCCTCTGGACAACAGGGATGTGATTTTATTGTACATCATGTTCTTTCTTGAAATAAGCATTGATGATAAAAAAAAATATTTATATCACAAACTTTTGCAGAGAGAAATTCCACTAAATCCTCCACTGACTCAAGTGACAGTAAGATGGTGTGGCTCAGTGGTCACAGTAACATGGGACTACATCAGTGCGTACATTGTGTAAAGTATAAGTACATTTGTCCATATGCAATAAAGCTTACAGTGGAAACATGACTTCAGTGCTCCTGAAAATTAATAAAATGTTATGACAGAGAGAGCTTCATACAAAAATCTAAGCATTTCTGAGGTTAACACCATTCTCAGTACTTTTCTGACTTTGCTCATCTCTGTATGTCCTCTTTTCATGACTGGCTAAAAGGTAATGACATGCTGTAGTTTTAGAGTCTTTACTAAAAGGAAATTCTCAATAATCCCACTCACTTTCTAATTGAGGATCAAAATCAGGACACTCAACCGATCCCAACAGATTCATCATCAAATCAGAATCACAGTAATATCATCATCATCATCATCATCATACTACTACTGCATCATATCACTCAACAAGGAATTCCACAATATGCCATGTATAATATATAGCTATAAACCAGTCAGTCAGATTTAATAAATTGAGTCAATAGATTATGAAAGTGCAAAAAAAGAAAAAAGAATGGTATACTCTTTTACAGGAGTCCACTTAACTCAAGATTTATTGTTGCAACATACATGAAATGATTACATTTACAGATCAATAGCACAAGCAGTTCTGAGGTACCAGGTATCGACCCATGCTGCAACACTCATATAAGTACGTGATGGAGCCTCCACGGGAGCTAATCCAGGCACTGACTCTGGCATTCAGTCAATCACACAGATGGCGAATACTGTCCTGGGATACATTAAACCACATCTGCTCAACCTGTTCATGTAGTTCTGTAAGAGTTGCTGGTTGATGAGTCATGCGAGTTGCTTCTCATCCTCTCATACCCAGCACTTGCACTGTTGGAGACAAATCTGGGGATCGTGCTAGCCAATGAAGTTGCTCTGTCTTCCAGAGCACATTGAACTTCATAGGCAGTTTGTGGGTGGGCATTTTCCTGCTGGAATAACACGTCATCTTCCTGTTGCAAGAACAGCAAAAGAACAGGTCTAACAACATTGTGCATGTACCAAGCGCTGGTTAGTGAAACCCTCAGAAACATCAAAGGTGTACAAGACTTTTAGTTTATCGCACCCCAGACTATAAGGCCTGGCGTGGCCAGTTGTCTTGGATGAATGAACTCTATGAGACAGTGCTCACCAGATCTACATCATATGGGAAAATGACCATCACTTGCATGCAGACAGAATCTGCTTTCATTGCTGAAGACAAGGCACACCATTCCATCGTCTGAGTGATCCTCTCATGGCACCAGTCTAGCCGTGCATGTTGATGCTGTGGTGCGAGTGGAAGACGGGCTAGAGATGTGCTTGCTTGTAGTCTCACTGTAACAACCAGTATACAACAGTTTGTGTTGACATGTCTGGGCTCAAAAGCCTTCTTATCTGTGCTATGGTAGCTGTACTAATTGCCATTGCAGCCCTTACAATATGATGATCCTGGCAGGCATCTCTACTGTGTGGACATCCAGAACCTCATGTACGGGTGTGAGAACAGTCACATGACTACTGATACCAGCATCATCACACAACTGATGCAGCATGTCTAACTTGGGTAGCAATTCTCTGAAAGCCCACTACTCAGAAGGCCACGATTTGACCCCTTTCTAAATCACTTGAATGGTTGTTAGAAGTACGAGTGCATCTCCGTGGCATGGTTGCCTGCTTACTCCACACTTTTGCATCACACTGAACCTTCTGGCTGTGAGCAATCCCTATTAAAGGGTAGACACAGATGGCACTCTGGCTGCTATGCCACTACACTATCTGATAGCGGACAACGTTGAAACCATTATCCCTCAGGTGACATATGCCATCATCAGATCAAATTTGACATCATCTTTCCGTGTGTACAAACTTTTCTTTCTGACAGTGTAGATAGGAGGGACATTCTGACGATTACCAATACTTAATGATCATATTGAAAGAATCTTCTCCACATTTCACACCAATCAAAAGATCAATACCTTAATCTTTTCAAACTAGGTTAAAAACCTTGTGACTTGAACTCCACATGAAATGAATCATCAAGCAGTACATGGGAAAAATTCATCATCATCAATTCACCAGTTCTCGAAGGTTCTGAGACTCCGCTGTTCTTTTCTCAGGAACACACGTCAGGTACGGGCTGTGGCTCCAAATTTTGAACAACTGACTTGTGATCTATCACTTGTTCTGGTTACACGTTTGAGTCTGTAACAGCCACAATTGTACTTATTTCCTGTAAACAGTCCCCCTCATTAGTTTTTTTTTATACCCTTCTACTTCATTTAAACTTTCTGATACCTATTTGTCAGTTACTCCTCTAGTTTTATATGATTCCGCGCGATCACCTTTGTTTGTTCTATTCTGACACAGATTCAGCCTCCAGTTTTTGCCTAATTTCTATACTCTGCTTGTCCAGCTTGATTGATGATGTATTAAGGTCAAGAAAAATCATCAGATTTAATCAAAAAATATGTTATGTCTTTACATTTTTCAATCTATGTAAGGAATGCTGTGAAACCTTACTGTTCCAATTAGTTTCGCCATTGTTTCTAGTTTATGTGGGTAACCAGAGCTTACTTTGTGTCTACTGAATACAAGTGACTGGTGATCTACTCATTTAAATAAAATGTCTGACAGACAGGGGAAGTTTTTTCAAATTTAAATAAAATTTAATTCTCCTTACCAACTCATTCCATACCATTAATAGAATAATTATCCAATTACAATCCTGTAGATAATACCTAAAAGTTTTCTCTGCAATCTTTCGTGCAACAAACGTGTTCCATATTATAATGTACCTCGTGAATATGATGTGTGGATCATGGAACTAACTAATGGACACTTCGGTGAGCTTCCAATCTCCTCAATGTACTTACTATTACTCTGTAGTAGTTTCACCTCCTTCGATTTGCTTAAAAAGCCTTGTATGAAATCTATGTAACTGATATTGTGCATGAAGTTTTGGTTAATTTTGCATATGTCAGTATTGCCAGTAACATATTTACTTTCTAATTTCAGTGACTTGATAACTGAACCTTTCTGTTGCTTCCCTTTCATCTTTTCCATTACATTCTATGCAGTTTTGATCTTAGAATAAATATAATGAAAGGAGTGAAGGTAACAACTCATTGTATAGTGAAGACATTGAGCACATTTAAAAAACTATTGCTCCGATCCTCTTTTGTACTATTTCTTAAGACCTCACAGTATTTTATGTAATGACCTACTGATTCTGATGCCTTGTGTTACCCCCACTGGTTGTTTGTCACTACTGGAATTGTGTTTTATGCATCTTAGTAGAAAGTAACTGCCATAAAACTCGATAAATGCATTGTATTTATCATTCAATCTGTGTGCACTGTTCACCATTTAGTAACTCCTTTTTTTTTTTTTTTTTTTTGTGTGTGTGTGTGTGTGTGTGTGTGTGTGTGTGTGTGTGTGTGTGTGTGTGTGTGTGTGTGTGTGTACGTACCTTTACGGTGGGAATTCTATATGGTGAACAGTGCACACAGATTGAATGATAAATACAACACGTTTATCAAGTATGATGGCAGTTACTTTCTACTAATATGCATAAAACACAATTCCAGTAGTGACAGTCAACTGGTGTGTGTAACAAAGCATAAGAATCAGGCATGTTTGTGTTTTATGGCTTTTACAAACACTATTTTCTCATTTTTCTGATTTTTTTCAAGGGAAAGTATATCCTGCTTCAGATAATTTATGACATAGTTTTAATTTCTCTGTGTGTTTGGTCATTACTGCCTTTGTGTCTACCATTACAGAGAAGTGAAATTTTGTTACAGGAAATTTTGATGGATGTTCCAAGGAAGGGAAAGACGAAATTGGGGCTATGTGCACAATCCTGCCTCTGGAATATGAGGACAAGTTGGCATACTATAAAGATCATATTGCCCAGTTACATGACATGAAGAACAAAATCAGAAGGGAAACATTAGCAGAAAGAAAAAAACTGTATGAACTTTTCACAGCAGAAGTTTCTCGGTACAAAATTACTCATTACTATTATTTTGTAATAATGTTCTTTTATGGTATTATATTTATACTTTGAAAATTTTTGTGCAACAATAAATATTATATCATTTGTCAACAATAGTCACTAGTTTTAAATTGAAAAAATACCATAGCAGCTGCATCAGTAAGAATACAAACTTATGGGACTATTACCTCAGTAGAAAAATATTCTGTTAAGCAGTAGAAATCTGAAGCGCTAACAAGAAACTCCTTGTGTGCAAGTTCACAAGTTCAGTCTTTAGTAAAGCTCATTTAAATTTTTGTGTTAACAATTGTGGCAGGAAAAATGTTAGCTGGTAATGACTCACCATATGCATCATGAGGGCAACAGAAAATTATTGTCCAGGATGTGCAGAAATCAACCTTCTATGGGATATATGTATTACACTTCACAAAATGGACATCATTGACATTCAAAAAATGTTCAAAACAAACAGTTAACTTGTACCATGTATACCGAATGGAAAATGGTGTCCCACAGTGACCACAAAGGTTCACACCATCAAGATCAAAGGCAAACGTCCTGGTAGCTACTCCCTCAGGATCTCGGCATTCATTTACTGTGTATAGGCTTGGTGGGCCTGGTGGCCATGGAGTTCCTGAGCTGGGGACTAGTAAGCACCGCCAGTCCCCTTCACCATGAGTTCTGGGCATGCTTCAGCAACCACTGTATGGTGTGGCAGTGGAACATTGTGTGTCACAGGGAACGGGGATCTTGGCTTAACTGCCCGGATTGCAAGGATGGTAAAAACCTCTATGAAAAACCCCTCAATCTGAAAGTGTGCTGCCCACTGATGAGGTGCATGTTGTTGAGGTGGAACAGTCATTAGCGGGCAACCTCTGGGGACCCTGCTGCACCTCAGTTGTATTAGGCTTACTTAGACTTAGGCACTTATTTCCCTAGCAGCTTGTGGGACCAAGCTGGAACCCTCAAAATTATCTCTTCCTCTATCTCCTCCTCCTCCCCCACCCCCACCCTCCCCACCTTCCCCTCCTCCTCCGCCCCCTCCCCCCTCCTCCTCTCAGTGAAAAGGGTGGGCCACTGGTAACTATTAACACCAAATCAAATATGAGGGCTGGTGTAGCCAGTCCTTCTGACTCAGGAGTAAAGTCTAAGAGTTTTGGGTCTACTAACAGAACACATGCTGGCAGTCAGAATGTGTTTTTAATAGTAAAAAGGAAAGAAGGCAGCTTCAAGAAAGTTTTGCCTTTCTATTCAAAAAGGGTTATAAGGCAATGCGGGCAGTTTAAAATCTGTTATGCGATTGCATGGCCTTGAGGTAGCGTTCTTGCTTCCCACACACGGGGTCCCGGGTTCGATTCTCGGCGGATTCAGGGATTTTTCCAGCCTCTAGAAGAGTGGGTGTCTTCATCATCATCATCATCATCATCATCAATAATCATCCTCATTATGGTCGGAGGAAGGCCATGGCAAACCACCTCCACTAGGACCTTGCCTAGTACAGCGGTGCGGGTCTCCCGCATCGTCCCCTATGCTCCTCTGAGTATGGGACCTCATCATCATCATCATCATCATCATCGTGCAATTGCCTAATGGGACACTTGGTGGAAACAGCTGACTCCAACAAGTTACGAACCTACAGAAAGTGCATTGCCTTGGGGAATATGCCATCAAAAGTGAGCTGCACACCACCTTGAATTACAGCAAAGGTGTTGTGACATGCAGGGATCTGGTGGATATTTCCAAGGAGGAACTGAATGATGAGTGGGCTCTCTAAGCTATACTGAGCATGCAAAATGTCATGAAGTGGGTGGATGGGGATCTTATAAAATCAAACTCCTTTATCTTGACATTTAATTGCATGAAACTTCCTGAGTATGTTAAGGCAGGTTTACTTCATCTAAGCACGCATCATGATGTACCCAACCCAATGAGGTGTTTCAAATGTCAGCATTTTGGGTATACTACTCTTGGGTTTCATGGAGAAGCTACTTGTGGCAAATGCGGTAAGGCCGCTGACATATGTGTCCCTTGTTCCTCTCCACTGAAGTATGTGAATTGCTCTGGAGCTCACTCTGTCTGGAGTTGAGACTGTAGCGTGTATCTGGAAGAATGGAAGATACAAGAACTTAAGACTATGAACTGCATCCCATATAAAGAGGCCAAATAAATGTATAAAGCCATGCTGCCCCCAACTTTAACTGCCTCCTGCACTGCGGTTCTTAAACAGCCACTGCAGAAAGCTGATGCTGCAACACGAAAAGAGGTTTCTAGTGTCAGCACTAATATCTGCATTTGTCTGTGCACTTGCGCTGCTGCTGTCCATCCCCCCAGAACTCCAGGAAACGCCATGAATGCCATCATTGTGGAGTGCCCCTCCAAAGGTTCAGCCTGATATGCTGGCCAGTGCTGCTGCAACCACAGCTGCAGTTGTGGCTGCAAAGCTTACACAGGGGAAAAAATCTATGGAAAAACATTCACCACAGATGCAATCAGAAAGTAATCAGTTTGATGACGATGTTACCCTCAATGATATCTATCTCAATTCTTCTTTAGAGGTGATGGCTCTTGATGTTGGTCTGGGGCAATCATCTTGGTCCAAGACTGAGCCTCCATCAATTGTGGGCTCCGCTCCATGGCAGAAAGTCAGGACGAAAATGCTACCCCTGTGATAGATGGCTCCCACCCTCCAGTGGAGTGTTAATGGGTTCAGGACACATGTCAAGGAACTGAAGCTTCTAGCACAGGAACACTTCCTGTGCATGTGTTTGCAGGAAACACATTTTAAAGCATCTGATGGGGCACTACACTCTATTGCAAGAATGACCTGACTGGAGAAGGGGCCAAGGGAGTGGTTGCTGTGTTCATAAGTAACATGCACCAATTCTCTGCTCTCCCCTATCTATTGACCTGCAAGCAGTTGCAGTTGAAATTCATGAACTTCGGAGGATTACAGTTTGCTCACTGGATTTACCTTTGCTAGATGCAGTAGACTCTTAGGCTCTCACAGATCTTATGGATCTTACAGAACAACTCCCCAAACCATTTCTCCTTCTGGGAGACTTCAATGCCAATCATATCCTGTGGGACTTGACCTCTACTTGCCCTTGGGGTTGGGTTTTGGAGAGCCTCCTGACACCTCAAGAGCTGTGCATCCTAAACGCTGGTACTCCCACTCATTTCTGTTTTGCTACTGGGTCATTCTCAGCCATTGGCCTTTCTCCCTGCTTTCCAGCCCTCACAGACTGTTCAGTGGGAAATTATTGATAATCTTCATTCCAGTCTCCATTTCCCACTCCGCATTTACCTACTGAATGGAGGATTGCTTGAACATATTCCACCAAAATGGATGGTCAGCAGGGCTAACTGGATGCTGTTCAGACAGCTGCCATTGTTCGAACACCATGACAGCATCCAGGAATGGGTGGACCACATCACACGAATGGCCCATTGTGCCGATGACTTATCCATCCCAAAGTCTTCCAATCATCTTGGTGGGCTAATAAGTGCCATTCAGCTATCTGGAACAGGTGGCTCTTCGGTGGTTTAAGTGCCGCCCAACAGCAGACAACCTCATAGCCTTTCGAGTTGTGAGAGCCAAGGCTCCACTCATAATTAAGGAGAGTAAGAAAAGGTCATGGCAAGAGATATTGGACTCCATCAACTCTTCCCTCCATCAACTATTCCACTTGTTCTACCAAAGTATGGGAAGCCATCTGGAGGACTTCTGGTAAACACAGTCATTTACCAATGACAGTGCTGAAACATGAGTGTCTCCAGACAATGCCCGGAGACATTGCTCAGACACTGGCAGAGAATTTTGTAAACACTGCTGTCAATACAAGCCAGGATCTGGAATTTTGTTGCTACTGTGCAACTATAGAGAGGGGAAAGTTGGACTTCAGATCCAACGGTTCTGAGTCTTACAACTCCCCTTTCTCCATGCGAGAGCTGGAATTGGTGCTGTATGAGGCATTTGACACTGCACCTGATCACGACCAAATCCGGTAGTGCATGCCAGCAGTATCAAATGAAATACTCTTTGAATGTTTTAATTTAATATGGCAGGAAAAGACCACTCATTTTCCAGTAATTATTGGAGTCTCACCTTAATGAGCTGTGTAGGAAAGACCCTGGAACGAATGGTTAACCATCATCTGATCTGCTTGTTACAGACCAGGCAGCTCCTCCGCCCCTCTCAGTGTGGATTCTGGAGATTTCAATCCACTGTCGACAACCTGACCCTGCTAGAAATGGCTATTCAGCAGGCTTTCCTACATAAACATCACTGTATCGACATATTCTTCGATATCAGTAATGCATATGTTACTACATGGAGAGACAGTTTTTTTTTTTTTTTTTTTTTTTTTTTTTTTTTTTTTTTTTTTTTTTTTTTTTTTTTTTTTTAGCAGGAGAATGGTGTCCCTCAGGGCATTGTTTTAAGTGTTACCCCGTTTGCCATAACCATAAACAGTATCACGTCTATGGTAAGGAGTCCTGTACGGTGCTCCTTATTTGTGGATGATTGTGCTGTTTTCTGTTCCCCCTCCACTGTTGCAACAGCAAGCCATCAATTGCAACCTATAGTGCGGAGGTTAGAGGAGTGGGCTGTAAAGACGGTATTTCAATTTTTGGCAGATAAGTGTTATATGTGTGTGTGGGGGGGGGGGGGCGGTCTTCTCATATTTTCAATGTATTTTATTTATTTATTTACACATCGAGTTCCATAGGACCAAATTGAGGAGCAAATCTCCAAGGTCATCGAACGTGTCAGTACATGAAATTACAACATAAAAGTAATGACAGATAAAAATAAATATTTATGAACTCGAAAAAAGTCAGTCCATATGTTTAAGTAAGTGCAATCAACAATACAATAAGAATCTGCTTAATTTTTCAAGGAACTCCTCGACATAATAGAAAGAGTGACCCATGAGGAAACTCTCCAGTTTCGATTTGAAAGCGCATGGAGTACTGCTAAGATTTTTGCATTTGAGAGGTAGCTTATTGAAAATGGATGCAGCAGTACACTACACACCTTTTTGCACAAGAGTTAAGGAAGTCCGATCCAAATGCAGGTTTGATTTCTGCCGAGTATTAACCGAGCGATAGCTGCTTATTCTTGGGAATAAGCTAATATTGTTAACAAGAAATGACAGTAAGGAATATATATATTGAGAGACAAATGTCAAAATACCCAGACTTGTGAACAGGGGTCAACAAGAGGTTCGTGAACTTACACCACTTATTGCCCGAACCGCCCGTTTCTGAGCCAAAAATATCCTTTTAGAATGGGAAGAGTTACCCCAAAATATAATACCATACAACGTAAGGGAATGAAAATAAGCAAAGTAGACTAATTTTCGTGTTGAACAATCACTCACTTCTGATACCATTCGAATAGTAAAAATGGCAGCATTAAGTCTTTGAACAAGAGCCTGAATGTGGGCTTTCCACGACAGCTTACTATCTATATGAACACCTAGTAATTTGAACTGTTCACTTTCACTAATCATATGCCCAGTCTGTGAAATTAAAACGTCAGGTTTTCTTGAATTGTGTGTGAGAAACTGTAAAAACTGAGTCTACCATGATTTAGCATTAGTTTATTTTCTACAAGCCATGAACTTATGTCATGTACTATACTATTTGAAACCGAGCCAGTGTTGCACACAACATCCTTTCCTACCAAGCTAGTGTCATCACCAAACAGATATATTTCGGAGTTACCCGTAATACTAGAGGGCATATCATTTATATAAATAAGGAACAGCAGTGGCCCCAACACTGATCCCTGGGGCACCCCTCACTTGACAGTACCCCACTCAGACCCCACTTCACAGCCGTTATCAACATGGTGAATAACAACCTTTTGCTGCCTGTTGCTAAAGTAAGAAGTGAACCAATTGTGAGCTACTCCCCGTATTCCGAAATGGTCCAACTTCTGGAACAATATTTTGTGATCAACACAATAAAATGCCTTAATTAAATCAAAAAATCTGCCAAGCATTCAAAACCTTTTGTTTAACCCATCCAGTACCTAACAGAGAAAAGAGAATATAGCAGTTTTAGTTGTTAAACGACTTCTAAAGCCGAACTGTACATTTGATAGCAAATCGTTTGATATAAAATGATCAATTATCTCTCCCTACACAGCCTTTTCAATAACTTTTGCAAACATTGATGGCATAAAAATAGGTCTAAAATTATCTACATTAACCCTTTCTCCCTTTTTATAAAACGGCTTTAACTGAGTACTTTAATCATTCAAGAAACTGACCATTCCTAAAGGAAAAATTACAAATAAGGCTAAATACAGGGCTAACATGTGCAGCATAGTACTTTAATATTCTGATAGACACTCCATCATAACCATGAGAGTCCTTAGTCTGCAGTGATTTAAATATTGACTCAATCTCCATGTTGTCTGTATCACAGAGGAGTATTTCAGATATCAATCTCAGAAAGGCATTTGCCATGAATGTTATATGATTTCCTGTAGAAACTAAATTTTTATTTAATCCACCAGCAAAGCTCAGAACATGATTGTTAAATACTGTACATATATCTGATTTATCAGTAACAGAAATATTTTACTATGAACTGACTTTATATCGTCGAACTTACACTGTTGACCAGACACTTCCTTCACAACTGACCATGTGGTTTTAATTTTATCCTGTGAATTAGCTGTTCTATTTGCATACCCCATACTCTTTGCCTTCCTAATAACATTTTTAAGCAACTTACAATACTGTTTGTAATGGGCTACTGTAGCTTGATTATGACTACTTCTAACATTTTGATATAATTCCTGCTTTGTTCTACAAGATATCCTTATCCCACTAGCCAGCCACTCAAGCTGCCTATTACTGTTAGTACCCCGTTTGGAATGTTCTCATGGAAAGCAACTCTCAAAGAGCATGAGCAATGTGTTAAGGAAAGCATTGTATTTATCATCTATGTTATTGGCACTATAAACATCCTGCCACTCTTGTTCCTTGACAACGTTTTAAAAACTCTCTATTGCTCTTGGATTAACTTTCCTACATAGTTTGTAATTAAATATGACATTGGTTTGAGTACAAAAGCCTTTTAGTGTTAAAGTTTGTGCATCATGGTCTGGAACGCCATTCACGCTTTTACTAACAGAATTCCCATCTAGTAATGAAGAATGAATAAAAATATTGTCTATGGCTGTGCTACTGTTCCCTTGCACCCTAGATAGAAAAACACAGTCTGCGTCAGATCATATGAATTTAGGAGATCTACCAACATCCTTTTTCCTGCTCCATCATATACCACCATTCACTACACTGTCACCTATAAGCTTTGCCAGCCTCCCCTTCCCATACCTATTGAGGTGCAGGCGATGCCTAGTGAAACCCGGTCTACTGATGGATCCAACTGGCACCACTGAAATGTGGCCCATGCTCTCTGCCATCAGCACCCTCTCCAGCCCCATGTTAATCTGCCTAACAGTCACATTAATATGAGGCCGATCATGACGCTGAAACAGTTGCACAAAATGCACGTTTGTGCCATCAGTTTGAGTAGCTATCTTTACCAGGTCACCACTTACATCATATTCCGCGTACTTATCAAGATTATTCCCTGCTCCACCCTCTATCACTATCTGATCCTCCTTCGTAAAATTCCTACGTAACTCCCCTATGCTGTAGGTCACCTGAGTCAACCCTGCGCTAGGCTTTACAAAGCTGGTGACCTGGTACTCACTCCCCAACACTTCCTGCAACTGCTGACCCACACCCCTACCATGCAAACTACCTAGAAGCAGAACCTTCTTCTTTCTGTTAGACATTGCAACTGACCTAGACCTCCTAACTGCTGAGGACTGCTGCATATTCCCTACATCTACAGCTACAAGAGGCTCCTCTCCACTCGACTGTGACAGTTGGTCAAATCTATTGCATATATGCAAAGTTAACTGTCTGAATACCTCCTCTTTCTCCTCCTAGCTGCCTTCTTGCCAACTGTCAGTTCCCATCCCCCACCACCCTTCACCCTCCTCAACCTATCTAGTTCCTTCTTTGCGCATTAAAACTGCACCTGAAGGGCACAGATGTTAGCTCCTGCTGCTCTATCAACTTATTTATACTACAGATTCTGCATTCCCAGGAGAGGATCTCACTAAAATACCCACTGGCTTCCCCACTGCATTTCCCCTAATGAAAATACTTTGAACAAATCCCTCACCATAACCAACTACTCACAAACCTATGACAGAGCCCACACTTCTTACTCGTGGTAAAATTGTTCAGTTGCTGAAAAAGACTATACGTCTACGTTACCTAAGTTCAGTTACACCAGTATAACTATTTATAGAACTAACAATAGTGGTCTGGAAATTCTCTGCCTACTAAGAGAGCGACTACTTGTATTAATACTACTACACCACAGCTAATACCAATACCAAGAAAACTTCACAAAATTATTAGCTAAAACCAAAAATTCAAGTGGCCACTTGGAACACGCAATGAAGTTAATACACTGAATGAAACTTTACTGAAATATTTCACTAGAAACAATAAGAAATGTCAGCTGAAAACTAAAGCACAAAATTTACTAAACAACTTCAACGCGCAGGAAACTCTAAGAGAACACAGTGAGTGAACGTTTCCAGAAGTTAAATAAATCATTATTTAGCCATAAACAGCTCGAAACACCACTGAAACCTGTTAAATTTAATATCTGTATAACAGTGCACAAATAACTTTGTCAGTACTTAGCTTGATTATGCTGTATATCATAACCAAGTGAAAGTATGTTAGCAATCCTGTCTGCAGATCAACACAGTGACACCTTATTAGTATGTTCATCCACATTTGAAACACAATCCGGCAGCATTTCTGCATGGCATGGATTTGACAAGTCCTCGGTAAGTTTACAGAGGTATGTGGCACTAGATGTCGACACACAGGTCATGCATTGCCTGTAAATTACTGGCCAGTTGTTAGTGGATGTGGAGCTGGCACCCAATAACATCCCAAATGTTTTCCATCAGGTTCAGAGCTGGCGAGTTTTGTGACCAAGGCATCAATGTGAGTTCTCAATCATGCTTCTCAAATCACTGTAACCTAATTCTGGCCTTATGATTCTGAAAGGTGTTCTGTGAGGTGCCATACCACTGGGGAAGACAGTAATACTGTTAGATGTCGAACCAATGGGGAAGATAATAATACTGCGAGATGCCATCACCTCCGGCGAAGACATAAAGTAGAAAAGATGTGGGTGGTTCGCAGTATTTTTTATGTGATCCACAGCTGTCAAGATGCATTTGATCACTACCACAGATCCCATAGAAGCCCTGGTGAATGCCTCCCGCTCCCCAAGCTTAATACAGCCCACGTAGATCCCAGTCTGGTAGAGTGCATGTTTTGAACAGCTGTTCGCATGGATGGTGGCGTATTCAGACACTACCATGTACCTGGTTCTAATGAATGACATTATTCCTCTGATCTGTGGTCCATTCTCAATTACTCCATTCCCATTGCAATCATAATTGATGACCTGGTTGGGTCAACATGGGAACCTGCAGGGGTCACCTGCTGGGATCCCATATGTTCAACATTGTGCACTGAATGGTGTGCTCTGGAACACTTGTGCCTACACCAGCACTGTACTCTTTTGTCATAACTGTCACAGATTACCACCTATTCTGCCTCACATGGTGAGCAAATCTCTGACCCCCACTTTCTGTGAAGAGGCTCAGGCATCCCAACACCTTGTTGCCTGCTCATGGTGTTAGTGTCCAACTATTTTCCGTAACTCGTGATATTAGCATGTGAACAGCTGACCAGCTTCACCATTTCTGTGATGCTCGTTTGCAAGTGCAGGGCCATAACAATCTGCCTTTGTCAAAGTCCAATATCACTGAATTCCTTGATTTCCAGCCCATATAATTGCTAGAATGATTTTTCATTTATCTCTGGTGCTCTTACATACTTTCCTTACCAGGTCACATGCCCACAACACTACCAGGTGGGCAATGGTTATGAAGTTTAGGCTCATTGGTGCATCTTCAAAGTGACAGTTGGGTATTAATAACCTCCTCCAATTACCTTGGGGTTCGCAGCTCGTGGTTTAGTGGCTAGCATTGATACCTCTGGATCACGGGGTCCCGGGTTCAATTCCCAGCCGAGTCAGGGATTTTCTCCACCCAGGGACTGGGTGTTTATGTTGTCCTCATAATTCCATCATTCACAAAGTGATGAGATTGGAACTGGAAAGAATGGGAACTTGTACAGGCACTGATGACCTTGATGTTGACTGCCCCACAAACCAACATAATCATCTCATCATTACCTTGGGATCATCACCAACTTGTAGGGATAAAAATGAACATAACTACTAAAATGGCCCCAGTAATTCAGTATAATATGAACAGATTCATTTAATTGTGAGGAACTGAATCATCTTTCATAGAGAAAATTGTTCTTGTGTTTGTAATGGACATACTTAAGAGCTGAAAATACTTGTGCTAAGAGGCTTTAATCTGAACAGAAACAATGGATTTGATAACTGGGCAGCAGATACCATTCTTCAGAAAGTTTACTTTCTACCAGATTAGAAGAGGTCACTGTTAGAATACGTGTGTGATTGAAAATAATGATGTGCTCTTTGTATCTGCTACAGTGTGATCGTCTAGGAAGATTGCACTGCAAGATAACTTTCATTGTTGTACTAATAACTGCATCATTGCTTCTGTATTACAGAATTATCAATTTGTTGGCCTATCACTTAAAATGTTCTGTTTTATTGGAGCAAAATAATAACACATAGATTTTAGGTTATGTTACATTACCTGCATGATGAACCTGTTTGACTGAGAGGTATAACTTTTCCTGCATTATTAACATATTCAGTTCCTTCAACTCTTGCCTTTTTAATCACATTAAATTTAAACTTCTCAGAGCTTTTGCTTTTTTTTTTTAATTTTTTGACATTGCTTCAAGTTGATGTCATATTAGCTAAGTTGAAAACAACTTTTGTTGTTTCACAATCAATAGTTCATGATTCTTCCATTAGGGCAGCACTAATGTTCATTATAGAGCAGTACACATGTCCAAGATGACATTGCTAAAATGAATTCAATAAAGGAACACAATTCTCTCACATAAGAAGTAAAGGATTATAGTCATTTCTGTGCTGACAAGATGCAGCTGCTTTATGTTGATATGAACCTGTATCTGACTAATGTTTGTATAAGATGGACATATCACCTTTGTAAAATACTTTGTCAAATACTGTAACATCATATTGTGGGTTACAGTAGACAGAGATAAGTATTATATTAATAACAAGAAAAAGATATAGCTGCAATTTCAAGAATTTCCTCTTTAGAAAACATTTCAACATTTAGTGTGTCATTTATAAAAGTAGCTACTCCTCCATGGCTAATTTTAGTTCTACAGAAAGAACTTGCTAGCATCCTACAGGAATGTACAAAGCAGATTCAACTTGTGTGAACCAGTGTTCATCTGTACAGAAGATATGACAGGGGTTTGTGTTTATGTTGTCTATTTCTTACGACTTACCGGTAAGTCTCTTCACATTTAGTGTTGGCAGTGGGCACCCACTCAAGAAGTTTAGATATCTACTTTGTCCTAAGTTCTAAAGATTATTTTTTAAATGTTGATTATAGTCTAGGATGATTGGGTCCATGATTTTATTTACTTCATCTCAAAGTTCCACTTCCAGGACCACTCAAATGAGCTTTCCATTTCTGTTCAAGTGGAGTCCATGACTACTGCTCGTGCTCAGTAGGAGCACATGTTTTAATTTTCTACACAGTTTCTGTAGCTCAGTGTGGCAGTGCTCAATTTCTGTATTAACATACGACCACTGAGGGACATCGTATCACACTGGTATGTTTATTATAGTGACATTTGTGTTGTGTAGTTTTGGTAACATCTTCCTGTGATCTGTTGAGTGCTGGCTTGCTCTCATTTTTGTAAACGCCATTTCTGATACTTATTGTGGTGATTGCCTGCTTTATTTCCTCTTTGATTGTCCTTGGTGTCGACATACTGCACTGGCTGAAAAATGGGGGGTGGAAATTCAACACTGACTACTTTAAATGATGTAGCCAACAGGTGCACATATGCCGTTTTACAGTTCTTTATTTTTTTATTTTCACTGGTCACAACCCCCCCCCCCCCCCCCCATAATACATAATACACAGTTACATGGCCAGTGCACTATTGTTTAACTTCTGATAAGTCTCATTAATAGGCTGCAAGCAAACACCAACATACTGCTACAGTAGTTTACTGTTGAACAACTACAAGCAATAAAAACCTAACCACACAGTTCTTGCCACATAATATGGTATGTATCGAACAGACACTGTCATCGTTTTAGCATACGGCCTATTACACATATTTCACAATTAAGTGGATGCATTGTTGCTGTTCTAATCAATACAGGTTCCTCGTCTGAAACTAGGTCATGGACTGACTGTCTTGCCACAAAAATCGGGCCCTTATATATATTATCACAATAATAGGCACTGAAACTACACATTGTCTGATGTTTAATTTACAGAAATTACAATTAAAATGTAACTCAATATATTAACTGAATACATAAAAAATTGGTTATTTTTAACAGTTTCTTCTACTGCAAGGGTTAGGCTGAATTATTTGTTTAAATGATTAAATTAACATATATAGTTATGCAAACAATACTTTTGACAAAACGGGTGATTACTTTGGAATTAATGAAGGGCTGGCTTTGCTAACATGTTTTTGAATAGAGCCAAATAAATACTTTAAGATTACTAGTACTACTTCTTCCAAATGTTTACAATTAGTACAAGATTTATATTTGTTTGTAGGTCAACAATAGAATTTAAGTTACAAAACAATTACTGATTTCACCCTATAACAAAAGATACTAACTAGGAATAGTCAAAATAAATTAGAAAATCAATTACACACATGAAACTAGGCACAAAATTAGATCTGGTGTTATATTCTTTAAGACTGAGGGCTAACCTTTCTCTTTTATGGAAATGCATGTTATATTCACATATGTTAACAGTAATTAGTCAGGAATGAAAAAATGAATTTTAAGGAGGCAGACGGCAAAACAAGAGGGGAAGTAAAAATATCCCAGCATGTTTCATCACACTATGATTACAATGTCATTGTTTTTTTCCAAATTGTTTGTTTTTGTTGTTAGTTCTTCAACTGCAGCACTTAATATAGTCCCAGGATTACCTTATGTGAATACAGAATATTCTCTGTGTAAAGCATAATGAAGAGGACCAGAAAGGCTTTGCCTGTGGGCATGTGTGTACAGTAAAAACTTTTTTGTGCTTCCAGCATAAGAAACTTTTTGTTTCCACATTTATCTAAATATTAATTTTGTTTAATTTCGCCTATACTGCTCATTTTTTTGATAACTGAATCAAGTACTGCAATTTTATTCAGCGACACTGGTGCATCATTTCCAGTGTTTTGTTTACCACTTTCTTGGTTTCTTGCTTTGTTTTTGTGTTTTGCTGCTGTCCACTTATATTTATTTGTAGGCTCAACATATTTTGAGTTTATTATTACACCTGCTTCATAATCAAAATCAGTTTTTTTTGTTCACAAATCACTTTTAACAATTTCAATTCAACTGCTTTTGTGGCTATTTTCTGTCACTGTTTCACTGTTTTCATAAGGCCCTTCTTCAGCTTTTTAATGGAATTTGACTGATAGGAGTATTTCACAACTTGTGGAAAAGTTCCAAGTCCAAAAACACAATTTTTCAAGAGACCAGACTTAGGATAGTTGTTAGAATTTGAACTGAACTGTATCTAACTATGTAACTCACATAGTGAATATATCTGTGGCTTCTCAAACTTCATTCTAAAACATATAATTTATATTATAGTTTCTCCTTTGACTTACCTTATAAACTGTGAGCTTCAAACTGGAAAATTCGCTGATGTCTTGAAATCCACAATTGTTGATCCAGTTTATAAGATGGGAGATAGAAGCAATACTGACAGTTACAGGCCCTATATCCCTCATTCCCATAATATCAAAGGCCATAGAACTCTGCATAAAAGAGCACTTATTCAGATACTTTGAGTATACTAAGCTAATCTTTTCTTTACTTTATGGCTTTAGGGCTGGCCTATCCACCATTGAAGGTGTAAAATCTCTGGTAACAAATGTTCTATAATTCTTTGAAAACCATTGTTTTTTCTTGATCTGAGCAAAGAATTTGACACTGTATCACATGATGTCCTATTATCTAAATCTGAAAATAAGGGAATCAAGGATAATGAACCACCATTAATCAAATCATACCTCTTAGGCAGGAAACAAGCTACACTCCTGGAAATGGAAAAAAGAACGCATTGACACCGGTGTGTCAGACCCACCATACTTGCTCCGGACACTGCAAGAGGGCTGTACAAGCAATGATCACACGCACGGCACAGCGGGCACACCAGGAACCGCGGTGTTGGCCGTCGAATGGCGCTAGCTGCGCAGCATTTGTGCACTGCCGCCGTCAGTGTCAGCCAGTTTGCCGTGGCATACGGAGCTCCATCGCAGTCTTTAACACTGGTAGCATGCCGCGACAGCATGGACGTGAACCGTATGTGCAGTTGACGGACTTTGAGCGAGGGCGTATAGTGGGCATGCGGGAGGCCGGGTGGACGTACCGCCGAATTGCTCAACACGTGGGGCGTGAGGTCTCCACAGTACATCGATGTTGTCGCCAGTGGTCGGCGGAAGGTGCACGTGCCCGTCGACCTGGGACCGGACCACAGCGACGCACGGATGCACGCCAAGACCGTAGGATCCTACGCAGTGCCGTAGGGGACCGCACCGCCACTTCCCAGCAAATTAGGGACACTGTTGCTCCTGGGGTATCGGCGAGGACCATTCGCAACTGTCTCCATGAAGCTGGGCTATGGTCCCGCACACCGTTAGGCCGTCTTCCGCTCACGCACCAACATCGTGCAGCCCGCCTCCAGTGGTGTCGCGACAGGCGTGAATGGAGGGACGAATGGAGACGTGTCGTCTTCAGCGATGAGAGTCGCTTCTGCCTTGGTGCCAATGATGGTCGTATGCGTGTTTGGCGCCGTGCAGGTGAGCGCCACAATCAGGACTGCATACGACCGAGGCACACAGGGCCAACACCCGGCATCATGGTGTGGGGAGCGATCTCCTACACTGGCCGTACACCACTGGTGATCGTCGAGGGGACACTGAATAGTGCACGGTACATCCAAACCGTCATCGAACCCATCGTTCTACCATTCCTAGACCGGAAAGGGAACTTGCTGTTCCAACAGGACAATGCACGTCCGCATGTATCCCGTGCCACCCAACGTGCTCTAGAAGGTGTAAGTCAACTACCCTGGCCAGCAAGATCTCCGGATCTGTCCCCCATTGAGCATGTTTGGGACTGGATGAAGCGTCGTCTCACGCGGTCTGCACGTCCAGCACGAACGCTGGTCCAACTGAGGCGCCAGGTGGAAATTGCGTGGCAAGCCGTTCCACAGGACTACATCCAGCATCTCTACGATCGTCTCCATGAGAGAATAGCAGCCTGCATTGCTGCGAAAGGTGGATATACACTGTACTAGTGCCGACATTGTGCATGCTCTGTTGCCTGTGTCTATGTGCCTGTGGTTCTGTCAGTGTGATCATGTGATGTATCTGACCCCAGGAATGTGTCAATAAAGTTTCCCCTTCCTGGGACAATGAATTCACGGTGTTCTTATTTCAATTTCCAGGAGTGCATTACTCTAAATGATTGTAGATCAAATGCTCTGCCTGTTACTACAGGAGTACCACAAGGTTCTGTCCTGGGCCATTTTGTTTACTTTTCTTTATATGTATGATCTACCTAGCCTATGGTATATGCCGATGATACAACTCTTGTAGTGACCAGTCCTAATATAGATGAAGAAAAAGGAAAACACTGAAAAAATGAAATAATACTAAATAAAAACAAAACAGGAATGAGATAAAACTTCCTGGCAGATTAAAACTGTGTGCCAGGCTGGGACTCGAGCTCAGGAACTTTGCCTTTTGTGGACAAATGCTCTACCGACTGAACTACCCAATCACGACTCGCAACCCATCCTCACAGCTTCAATTCTGCCAGTACTTCATCTCCTACCTTCCAAACTTTACAGAAGCTCTTCTGTGAACCGTACCAAACCAGCACTCATGGAAGAAAGGGTATTTCGGAGACATGGTTTAGTCTTTGGCTGGGGGGCTGTTACCAGAATGATGTTTTCACTCTGCGGTGGAGTGTGCGCTTATATGAAACTTCCTGGCAGATTAAAACTGTATGCCAGACCGAGACTTGAACTCGGGACCTTTGCCTTTCACAGGCAAGTGCTGTACTGACTGAGCTACCCAAGCATGACTCGTGACCCATCCTCACACCTTAAATTCTGCCAGTACCTCATTCCCTATCTTCCGAACTTCACAGAATCTCTTCTGCAGAGTGAAAATTTCAAACACCCTCCCAGGCAGCGGCTAAGCCATTTCTCCGCAATATCCTTTCTTCCAGAAGTGCTAGTTCTACAAGGTTCACAGAAGAGCTTCTGTGAAGTTTGGAATGTAGGAGACAAGGTACTGGCAGAATTGAAGCTGTGAGGATGGTTCTTGATTTGGGCTTGGGTAGCTCAGTTGGTAGAGCACTTGCCTGCAAAAGGCAAAGATCCTGATTTCGAGTGTCAGCTTAGCCCACAGTTTTAATCTGCCAGGAAGTTTCATATCAGTGCACACTCCATTGCAGATTGAAAATTTCATTCTGGAATGAGATACTTATATCTCCACAAACTAGATGAAAAGGTAAATTAGTGTGAATCTGTCAGAGACTAGAAATTCGCCTGGACTCTCAACTGAAATGGGATGCACAAACAGACTAATTGTGCATTAAACTATCATGTGTGATTAATTTACTTTACAAATTAAAACCCTGAGCCAGTAAGGAAGAGCTTCAGTCTTCATATTATACTTTTTTCCACTCTCACTTAACTTGCAGAAATATCCTATGGGGCAGCTCTTCCGGTGCAAAAACAACATTGTATGTGGCAAGAAAGAGAAAACATAATTGATAACAGTTACAGGTATTGCAAACAGAGAGTCATGCTAGCCACATTTTAAGGACTAAATACACGGTGAAGGAAAAATGCTGCACTTGGCAGCCGGCACACAATTCCTCATCCCATTTCAAGACAGAAGTGCATCTAGCAAAGCCTAGTCCCACCAATAGGCTTAATAGAAATGTGATTTAAAAAATGAGAATTTGGCAATGCTGTAACTGCATGCAGCATGGCCAAGAACAGGTAACATGAACTATGCACTGTGCTGGAGCTGACCCATTAGCTCAGTGAGACAAGGCAGTGCCATGGGGAACAGATACACAGACTCACCAATGTTCGAGTCGCGTTAGTGTGAAACACCTTTATTAAAAAATTGAGACATAACATTAACTTCTTACAGATATAAATGACCACTTTGTTTTGTCTATGACACAAATAAAGCCAATAAAAGATAATAGTGGATACAGTAACATTGTTTGTATCTAGTGGGGTACAAAAAATCCAGTAGGTAGGGTACACTAGATTGCACATTATGCTACACACAAGCTTATCTTCACAGAACTGGTACATACACATACGAGGAATGTTCACTTTGGAAAATATGTTCAAGGTGACCACCTTGCATTTGCAAAAACTTTGACACTCGCAGGATCATCCTATGCTGGACCCTACACGACACACTTGCATCCACCATTGCCAAAGCTGCATGCATGTGAGCTATTGGGTCATGTATATTCTACATCTACATCTACATTTATACTTCGCAAGCCACCCAACGGTGTGTGGCGGAGGGCACTTCATGTGCCACTGTCATTACCTCCCTTTCCTGTTTCAGTCGCGTATGGTTCGCGGGAAGAACTACTGCTGGAAAGCCTCCTTGCACGCTCGAATCTCTCTAATTTTACATTCGTGATCTCCTCGGGAGGTATAAGTAGGGGGAAGCAATATATTCGATACCTCATCCAGAAACGCACCCTCTCAAAACCTGGACAGCAAGCTACACCGCAATGCAGAGCGCCTCTCTTGCAGAGTCTGCCACTTGAGTTTGCTAAACATCTCCGTAACGCTATCACACTTACCAAATAATACTTCTTTGGATCTTCTCTATCTCCTCTGTCAACCCGACCTGGTATGGATCCCACACTGATGAGCAATACTCAAGTATAGGTCAAACGAGTGTTTTGTAAGCCACTTCCTTTGTTGATGGACTACATTTTCTAAGGACTCTCCCAATGAATCTCAACCTGGTACCCACCTTACCAACAATTAATTTTATATGATCATTCCACTTCATGGGTGGAGTATTATAAACTTGTTTCTTTGAGTGTCCCTACAAATAAAAATTTACTGTATTAAGGTCCATAGAATGTGGAGGCCAGAGCATTGGACCTCCATGACCAATCCATTTCCCTGGAAATGCTTCATTTATATAGTTGCTCACATTCATTTCAAAGTGTAGCAATGAACCACCATGCTAAAACCATAGCTGTCCTGAACACCGAATATGGCAAAGAAACATATGATACAGGGGTGCATTCAACTTGTCTGGCAATAGGTAAAGGCCCAAAAGCACTTCCCCAATGATTCCAGCCGACAGGTCTTGTGCCAAAGCTTTGCTGAAAGCTACAGTTATGGGTGCCTTGCTGGGTTCTGTTCCAACCAATAATGTCTACTGTGGAGATTGAAAATACTTTCACGAGTCAAGCTAGATTCATCAGTCTATATCAAGTTATTTATAAAATGTTTGTTATCTTCTGCTTGGTGCAAAAGCCATTAACAAAACTGTAATTGTCATATGCACTCGTCTGGTCGCTGATGTTGAGTTAACAAGTAATGATACGGATGCAGTTCTTTATCGTGCAACACTTTAACTACTAGTCACTGGCATAAATAAATTAATAAATAAATAAATAAATTATAGTAAAAGGAATTTGCTAGAGGAGATGTCATTAATAGGTAATACCAAAGAGAAATTTGTAGCTGACATGAAAATGAAACTTCTTGTTTGCCCCTAAAATGTTGTGTAGAAAGACAATCATCAGGTTTTGTGCAAACTGCACTTTGTCATTTCAAGTGAAAAAAGTCACTTGAGCAGTCAGTGAATGCTATGACACATTCATATACAACAATGTCAGTGCAAGTATCAGTGGATTACTGTTTCCACAACTTTAAATTTATCTTCAGGAACATCAAGGCAAATTAGGACACAAATTTAAGGAAGCGACTGTTTACCTTACTCCATTCCAGATCTGTATAAATAAAACTAGTAATTTTTTTGAATGGTAGATGTTATGTATCCAGTAAAATGCTTAATCTGTCCAAAGTTTTTGTAATGTTACATATTATTTTTATTTTAATGTATCACTCTTGTAATGTTTGGTGCAGTCTATCCAGCCATGACTGGTGAACTATACAGAATTGGTAATAAATAATTAAAAATGTATTAATAACTAGCAAGGCTGGGGTTCTCAACATTCTCTGCCTGATGCTGGAATGATAGAAGTATGAACTTGGAGCCCAAACGACAGGCATCGTTTGTCCCACATGCACCACAGTCAGCAGTTGGTTGCATCCTGTTCCCTCAGTGGCTGCTGGAACAGCCTCTTCTTCATGTTGGATCAGGCCTTCAGGGATACACAATGAGTGCACACGAAGCTCTTTCCCATTCCTTGCTGCCATTACTGTAAGAAGTATCAACATTCACTGCACATTTGGACTGTTGATAGTTAATAGATCTCTTCACTTTTGTGCTTGTCTCCCCTTGACACGAGAGACAGAATATTTCCCAACTGGGGAAGAAAGTCTCAGTTTCAATGGAGGTAGCACCTCTGACTTGTTAATTAGGGGTATGAGTGCAACATCCTGAGTTCTCCCTGGTCCCTTTCTCCCCTATACATGGTCTCTAGACCTAACATTGACATGCCATTCACTTTAAAGTGGACAAGTAGTGATAGATCTTGTATTTCCTGCAGAAGAGATGCACAGGAGAGAGTAATAATTGAGGTACCTTTGGTATCTCTGTTACATGCCTCTTGGTACCCCTCCCAGCACACCCATTTGCAGAATATTACGGATTTGCTTTCAATTTGTGGTCATGATGTGCTACATGTATTACTAGTAGCCGTTGGAACTGAAGCAGTTAACAGCCAAAACCTTTTATGACAAACTTAATATAAAATTTACTGTTTCTCTGTAATGTTTTTGAGATTATGATCACTAATAAATTTGACAGTAATATTAATTTATGATAAATGCAGACAATACACACTCTTTTTAAAAGAGAAAACTAATGTGACATGATGTGTTGGTTATTTACTGTAAATGTAAATCACAAATACTTATTTACTATGACCGTGCATTCTAAAAAATGAACTTTTTCTCTCATGTCATTATGCAGTGAAATTAGGGAACAATTGTTTTTTTAATGAGGGTACCATTGCCAGAAGTTTGTAAAAAGCACAAATTAATTTTACAGTTACTAGCAATGTTAAAAGTTACACAATATATCTTGTTATGTATTAGTATTTACACAGTCAATTATTTTGTAGTATTTATTCAAAAGTAAAAACGCTAGAGATAGTACACTAGGTCAGTTAGGTAAGTGCTGGTTTTGTGAAAGTATCTTTCAAGACATTGAACAAAAATGATTAAGAGTGGTCACAGAATGTCCTCCTTAAATCAAGATAAACAGACTAGGGCATGAGTATGGCTATTCTCAAATATGAAAATGGTATTGCTCCTCATTACTTCACAGCTTGAATGTGAGTGTGGCATCATAAATGATGGTGGAACTGGGAGGCCTGTAAGCATTTAATTATCAGAGCATATGACTAAGATACCATATGAGTTGTGGGCAGCCCATAAAGTTTTAAGTGCGCTGCATGCTTGCCAGGCCACTAGAGATGCAGCAGGGGTAGATTATGGATGCTAATGAGGTTATGAATAGCCAATATAATATGAACAGGGAGGAAGGTAACAAGAAAACACTTTGATGGTCACTTTGCCTGCTTCAATGACTGCCTACAGGAAAATACTGTTACTGTACTTCCAGTTCACTGTTGAGTGCCAATCATTGGTATTTGTGTAATAGAATTCATAGGCTTCCAGATAACCAATCTCTCAGTTATCAATGAAATCATGGAACATTTCCAGTCATTACAAATGCCAACTAAATTGTGCACAATAATTATAGAAACTAGGGAACCAGCAGTCTAGACTCTGAGAAAAATATCACTTTGAAATAATCAAAGCACAATTTATTTCATCTTATCTTAATACAAAGCATTGCACCAAAAAGGAGATTATTCAGATCATTTCATTACTCACTACGGTGATCACACTGCAACTGATTATGCTGGAAAAATGACGTGATTCTCTTTTGGAATTTAATTGTTGTTTCATAATATTATGTACTTCCACAAATGGCATGTCACTATTTTTTTTTCTTTCCTTTTAGGGTAGGTGCAGCTGATAGTACATTCTGCAACCTTAGCCAACAGTTGGTGTCTACTTACAAAAATGTGTATGCAAAGAAAATGGATTGGTTAGAGGAGGAGGAAAGTCTACTTCAAACGGTCAACAAACTGTATTCAATAAGCCAGAGTGAAGCAGTTGAAAAAGCAGAGAACACAAAGCTCAAGAATTCACAAAGAGACCAAGAGCAAAATGCAAAGGTAACAGAGCATCAAAATGTAGTGTAACCAGCATGTAAAGCATTGCAAGCAGTTTCCATTTTTTTCTGCTAACAGAAACCACTTCAGCCTATCATAGTTTATGCAGTAGAAAATGTGTCTTAATTTGTGCACCAATATGAAAACTGTTTTTTGATAATACACAACTAATGCAGCCCCAAGTAACATCCTGTTGCTGCTAAATGGTGTGTTGGAAACTTTAGATAACTATTTACAATGGATTTTAATTTTCTGAAATTTATTCAGAAGTCTGAAAAAGTGGAGTTTACAGTGGTACTTGTCCATAAGGAAGTGTAAACATTATTGAACTAGTCTAATTTGAAGCACTGCTTCATAGCCTACAAAATCATGAGATGAATGCTTGACATGCTTGTTGTTTACTTATTTGGTGATGCTTGGGTTTTGGGTCACAGGCTGTGGTCTGAGGCATGATTTCCTCCTTAAAATATCAACTCTTACAATATTAGACAAAACACTAGACAGAAATTTATGTATAAGACGATTGTCTAAGACCCTTTAAACTATAAGCCACCAAGGAAATAATGATAATAATAATAATAATAATAATAATAATAATAATAAAATAATAATAATAATATATATATATATATATAAATATGGCTTTTGGAACAGACAAATGTAAGAAAAATAGCATAGTCAAGGGAAAACACACTAAACAAGAAGATTACATATTGGATAACCACAGCGACTGCATAGAAGCGATGGAAAAAACAGATGCCTATAAATATCTAGGATAGAGACAAAAAATAGGAATAGATAATACAAATATTAAAGAAGAACTAAAAGAAAAATATAGACAATGACTAACAAAAATACTGATAACAGAATTGACAGCAAGAAACAAGACAAAAGCTATAAATACTTATGCTATACCAATATTGACCTACTCATTTGGAGTAGTGAAGTGGAGTAACACAGACCTAGAAACACTCAATACACTTACACGATCACAATGCCACAAATATAGAATACATCACATACATTCAGCAACTGAAAGATTCACATTAAGCATGAAGGAAGGAGGAAGGGGATTTATCGACATAAAAAACCTACATTATGGACAGGTAGACAATTTAAGAAAATTCTTTATATAACGAGCAGAAACTAGCAAAATACACAAAGCAATCACTCATATTAATACATCGGCTACACCACTGCAATTTCATAACCACTTCTACAACCCTTTAGATCACATAACATCAACAGATACGAAGAAAGTAAATTGGAAAAAGAAAACACTACATGGCATGCACCCGTATCATCTAACACAGCCACACATCGATCAAGACACATCCAACACATGGCTAAGAAAAGGCAATATATACAGTGAGACAGAAGGATTCATGATTGCAATACAGGATGAAACAATAAACACCAGATATTACAGCAAACATATTATTAAAGATCCCAATACCACAACAGATAAATGCAGACTTTGCAAACAACAAATAGAAACAGTAGATCACATCACAAGTGGATATACAATACTAGCAAATACAGAATACACCAGAAGACATGACAATGTAGCAAAAATAATACATCAACAGCTTGCCTTACAACATAAACTTATAAAACAACATGTTCCCACATACAAGTATGCACCACAAAATGTACTGGAGAACGATGAATACAAATTATACTAGAACAGAACCATTATAACAGATAAAACAACACCACATAACAAACCTGACATCATACTCACCAATAAAAAGATGAAATTAACACAACTAATCGAAATATCCATACCCAATACAACAAATATACAGAAGAAAACAGGAGAAAAAATTGAAAAATACATCCAACTGGCTGAGGAAGTCAAGGACATGTGGCATCAGGATAAAGTTGACATTATACCAATTATACTATCAACTACAGGAGTCATACCACACAATATCCACCAGTACATCAATGCAATACAGCTACATCCAAACAACTACAGAAATCTGTAATTATTGATACATGTTCAATTACCCGAAAGTTCCTAAATGCAATATAACACATACCATACAGTTAAAAGGAAGTGACGCTTGATCAAGGTCCGCGTCACTTTCCATTTTTAACCAGACTTAACGCCTGAGAAAGTAAAGAAATAATAATAATAAACCCTGTGGAGGCCCGTGAAAAGAATAGACCTCCTGTATATTTTGCCAGTCATAAAAGGCGACGAAAAGAGCAAACCACTAATGGGGCTATCCCCGCTTTTAGTGTGATTAGTTGGTTCAGGACAGAACTAATGAAGCCTCGGACAAGCGCTGTCATGTTCGGGGACGACGCTTGAACCCTAAGCCCGTCCACAATGATAACAACACTGCTAGCCACACGGAAAATGATTTAAATCCAAGTAGAGGTGTTTTGCAGGATATGCTTCCTGCAACCACTCCAGAAGGAAAACAAAGACAAAGGATGAGATGCTCAGATGAAGTTAGCTGACACTTCATGTTCTGTTATTACCAAACAACAAACTTAGGAACCAACACAACTGGATACAGATCACAAGTATACACAACATTTATTGCCAGATACCCAGAACTAAAATTTTTAACAGAACAACGAGTAGCTGATCAGATCCGTGTAATAATAAAAAATAACAGGATACCCCAGTCAGAATTAGAAAACATCAAACAACAAGTACAACAAATACTGGAACAAAATAATGTGCAATCAGAAGAAGAAGAAAATACAGTAATGGAATCAAACATCCCAGATCAAACAAACAAAGAACAACATGCATCAATTAAACAATCAGAGGAAAACAAAATCTTAAGACAGCCACCAGAACAAGCACAAATAGAACACGAAGTGACACACGTGTTAGATATAGAAGAAAAATTTCAGCTTACATATATAGAATACAAAGACACAAATACAGACATTAGACCATTCTTGCATAGACCACCAAATAACCCACAAGCCAAAACAACAATAAAAACTATCAACACAATCATACACAACAAAATAAATGAAAATACAACTATGGAAGAGTTACAAGTACTGGTTTATATAGGAGCACTCACTACACTAAATATACACACTAGGCAGAGATCAGAACCAACCAAGACACAGAAGAAACCCACAAAACCAGCATGGCAACACAGGTTACAGATCAGAATAGAAAAACTGAGGAAAGACATCAGACAGCTAACACAATTTATAAGAACTGAAATATCAGACAAAAAACGAAAAAGGTTAGGTAAAATCTCACAACAAGAAGCAATAGAGCAATTAGAAGCATTGGCCAAATGACTTAGAAGATACAGAAAAAGTGAAAATAGAAGGAAACAAAACCAAACATTCAACACAAACCAAAAGAAATTTTACCAGACAATATATAACCCATACATTAAAATAGTCAATCCACCAAACGTAACAGACATGGAACACTTTTGGAGCAACATATGGTCAAATCCGGTGCAACATAACAGGCATGCATGGTGGATACAAGCAAAAACAGACACATACAAGATGATCCCACAAATGCCTGAAGTGATAATTTTGCAACATGAAGTCACACGAGCAATTAATTATACGCACGATTGGAAAGCCCCTGGAAAAGATAAAATAGCAAATTTCTGGCTAAAGAAGTTCACCTCACCTCATTCACATCTAACTAAATTATTTAACAGTTACATTGCAGACCCATACACAGTCCCTGATACACTTACACAAGGAATAACTTATCTGAAACCTAAAGATCAAGTAGACACAGCAAACACAGCAAAATATCGCCCCATAACATGCCTACCAACAATATACAAAATATTAACTTCAGTCATTAAACAGAAATTAATGACACATACAACACAGAACAAAATTATAAATGAAGAACAAAAAGGCTGTTGCAAAGGAGCACGAGGATGTAAAGAGCAACTGATAATAGATACAGAGGTGACATATCAAGCTAAAACTAAACAAAGGTCACTACACTACGCATACATTGATTACCAAAAAGCTTTTGATAGTGTACCCCACTCATGGTTACTACAAATATTGGAAATATACAAAGTAGATCCTAAATCGATACAGTTCCTAAACATAGTAATGAA
Source organism: Schistocerca piceifrons (assembly GCF_021461385.2). Taxonomy (NCBI): domain Eukaryota; kingdom Metazoa; phylum Arthropoda; class Insecta; order Orthoptera; family Acrididae; genus Schistocerca; species Schistocerca piceifrons. Next base: position 149,121,344 of record NC_060149.1, on the reverse strand, counting down.
AAATTGGAAAACCACACTTAATATCCAAACAAATTCAAATAATATCACATCACAGCCAATACAGATTAAGCGTGGAATATATCAAGGAGACTCATTAAATCCTTTCTGGTTCTGCCTTGCTCTGAACCCACTGTCCAACATGCTAAATAATACAAATTATGGATATAATATCACTGGAACATACCAACACAAAATCACACATTTGCTATACATGGATGATCTAAAACTACTGGCAGCAACAAATCAACAACTCAACCAATTACTAAAGGTAACAGAAGTATTCAGCAATGATATAAATATGGCTTTTGTAACAGACAAATGTAAGAAAAATAGCATAGTCAAGGGAAAACACACTAAACAAGAAGATTACATATTGGATAACCACAGCGACTGCATAGAAGTGATGTAAAAAACAGATGCCTATAAATATCTAGGATACAGACAAACGATAGGAATAGATAATACAAATATTAAAGAAGAGCTAAAAGAAAAATATAGACAAAGACTAACAAAAATACTGAAAACAGAATTGACAGCAAGAAACAAGACAAAAGCTATAAATACTTATGCTATACCAATATTGACCTACTCATTTGGATTAGTGAAATGGAGTAACACAGACCTAGAGGCACTCAATACTCTTACACGATCACAACGCCACAAATATGGAATACATCACATACATTCAGCAACAGAAAGATTCACATTAAGCAGAAAGGAAGGAGGAAGGGGATTTATCGACATAAAAAACCTACATTATGGACAGGTAGACAATTTAAGAAAATTCTTTATAGAACGAGCAGAAACTAGCAAAATACACAAAGCAATCACTCATATAAATACATCGGCTACACCATTGCATTTTCATAACCACTTCTACAACCCTTTAGATTACATAACATCAACAGACACGAAGAAAGTAAATTGGAAAAAGAAAACACTACATAGCAAGCACCCGTATCATCAAACACAGCCACCAGTATCATCTAACACAGCCACACATCGATCAAGACGCATCCAACACATGGCTAAGAAAAGGCAATATATACAGTGAGACGGAAGGATTCATGATTGAAATATAGGATCAAACAAGAAACACCAGATATTACAGAAGCATATTATTAAAGACCCCAATACCACAACAGACAAATGCAGACTTTGTAACAACAAACAGAAACAGTAGATCACATCACAAGTGGATGTACAATACTAGCAAATACAGAATACACCAGAAGACATGACAATGTAACAAAAATAATACATCAACAACTTGCCATACAACATAAACTAATAAAACAACACATTCCCACATACAAGTATGCACCGCAAAATGTACTGGAGAATGATGAATACAAATTATACTGGAACAGAACCATTATAACAGATAAAACAACACCACATAACAAACCTGACATCATACTCACCAATAAAAAAAAGAAATTAACACAACTAATCGAAATATCCGTACCCAATACAACAAATATACAGAAGAAAACAGGAGAAAAAATTGAAAAATACATCCAACTGGCTGAGGAAGTCAAGGACGTGTGGCATCAGTATAAAGTTGACATTATACCAATTACACTATCAACTACAGGAGTCATACTACACTATATCCACCAGTACATCAACGCAATATAGCTACATCCAAACGTATATATACAACTACAGAAATTTGTAATTATTGATACATGTTCAATCACCCAAAGGTTCCTAAATACAATGTAATGTGCACCATACATTTAAAAGAAAGTAATGCTTGATCAATGTCCACGTCACTTTCCATTTTTAACCAGATGTAACGTCCGAGAAAGGAAAAATAATAATAATAATAATAATAATAATAATGGTGGTGGGTGGTTGTGGTGAATATGACAGAGTGCGGTTTCATAACATTTAAACAAAGGTTTAAGATTGGTCTTAATTTTGCACCTTGTTTGCCCCAGAATGGTTTATATTATTTGCATTTGATTTTCTTGGTAGGACTTCACCTGGTCATGAATGAACACCCCGATACCTTTATATTCCAATTTAGAAAGCAATAGACTGTGAGCTATAAAAGTGAGAGCATTTTTCAGATTATGAAGAAATAGTGTGTGATGTGTTCCAGAAACAATGGAACTATTAACTAAATTACTCTGTTTCTATGCTTTTAAAGAATCTGATATAAATGATTTTTGTTTGTTTGTTTTTGAGAGCTGACACTGCAGAGATATTGGTCTCTTATATTTTATGTGAGTCTTGGCACCTTTCTTAGAGACTTTATGTTTGCCTTTTTCAATTTCTCTGAAAATATGACCTTTAATCATTGGTGAATTTCAAAGTTCAGTAAGGAGCATGATCAATTCTGTTGCAAATTTTTAATATCTGATCAGGAACATTGTCCTCAACAGCAAGATGCACAGTGACACACTTTTAGTCACCAAGTAACTAAGATCTGATATCCGAAAATGTAAGAGTAGTACACTTTAATATCTGATTCATGTACTGCATTGAACAACAGCAAAGTAACGGTCACATGCCAAGTTATGATACATCTCAATAACAAATACCTGGAAAAGCGATAGGAATTTGGTAGTGACAGCAGAATTAAAAATATTAAATAGCAGGCTGGAGAAAAATACTGGCTTTATATTCACATTCAATATCTTAAAGTTAACAGAGTACATAGTGGTCAGATTTATTTACCTAAAAGTCAAGCCATATGTACTGAATATAATACACTGTCTTAGACACCAGCAGTTTGGATAAACCACCACATATTGTACATTTCAACCTATTTGGGGGAGAGAGGGTTCAACAATACATACCATATTCTGTACCATCTCTGATAAGCCTGTCACTCGGAGCAAAGAGTGTTCAGTCTTTATTGAGCAAAAGAAGATTCAAGAGATAAAAGATACCCAGTGCATACCAATCATTGACAACAGTCATTTGGCAACCAACTCCAAACAATGACAAACATAAATATGCACTTGCAAATGCAGCTGCAGAACTGGATCCTTTAATAAAGAAACAAGTAAGCCTACATCAGAAAAAGCCATAGGTAACATGATTTAGATTCCAGAAAGAGATTTTCACTCTGCAGCGGAGTGTGCGCTGATATGAAACTTACTGGCAGATTAAAACTGTGTGCCCGACCGAGACTTGAACTCGGGACCTTTGCCTTTCAGAAGTACTGGCAGAAGTAAAGCTGTGAGTACCGGGCGTGAGTCTTGCTTCGGTAGCTCAGATGGTAGAGCACTTGCCTGCGAAAGGCAAAGGTCCCGAGTTCGAGTCTCGGTTGGGCACACAGTTTTAATCTGCCAGGAAGTTTCATGATTTAGATTGCTACACTGTCTCGGGAAACATAAACATGGGAAAATACAAAATCTCTAAAAGTACATTTGTACCATAACCCCCAAAAGGAAAACACTTAGATAGAGCACTGAGCAAAACTGCACAGATACCATGTTCAAAGTTATCATTGGTCATAACTGAATCAGAAGAAGACTAATTAATGGAGGACATTGTGTTTGAAGTATGCTCAAGGGATTCAACAAGGACCTCTACCAACCCTCTGACTAATACAATGTCCATATTTCCACAAAAAGGTTATAAGGGAGGAGGGGGTACAGAGAATAATTCAAACTGTTATTAGTAAAGTGGCTCCCACCCTATGGTAATGGATCATAAACAGTTTCAAGATACAAATGGAGGAGTTAAAACTATTAATACAGAGTACATATATGTCTTTGTGTCTACAAGAGATACGTTTTAAGGAGTTTGACTCCCCTGTGCTATGTGGTAATAACCTCCACAGAAAGAGTATCATCAGTGGGGAGAGAACTAAAAATTTCATAGATGATGTGTACCACTCCTAAGTTCCCTCTCTAACCACAAATTTACAAGCAATTGCTGTATCAATGGATGTGTGTCATAGGATCACTATATGCTCCCTCCATCTGTCCCTCAAGAACCAATAGCCTCTCACCAAACTCCTCTCTCTCTCTCTCTCTCTCTCTCTCTCTCTCTCTCTCTCACACACACACACACACACACACACACGCTTTTACACCTGCACATGTAGTTGCTGTACACTTTCAGTTGTCTAGCACACAAGAAGAGGGATGCATGTAGATACATTCCTGTTTCTCAAGACATGTAATGCCTCCAAATTTTTTATGTGAAAACTCTTAAAGCTTTTTAACTACAATAAACTTTATTAATGTGCTATATCTGTATTCTTCATGTCTGCATATTTATTTCTCAACATAGTCACCCTGGCAATGAACACATTCCTCCCAACAAGAGACCAGTTTATTGATACCATCACTGTAGAATGGAGGCAAGACCTCACCTCTACTTGCACCGCTTCGTCACTATCAAGGTGTTGTTTAAGTTATGGAAACAAATTAAACTTGGATGGGGTCAAGTCAGGACTGTCTGGAGGATGATTGATGAGGATGAACCCAAGGTGTCAGATTGCTGCAGATGTTGCAGTACTTGTGTGTGGTCTGCCATTGTCATGATGGAGAGGGTTCTCCATGTGTGGACTAAGTTTTCTGTGGTTAGAAATTTGATCACAGCAGACTGTTTATCACACACTGTCACAGTTACTTAAGACAGTGTGATGTTACATGCTACACTTTGGAGTTGTCTAGTGGCAGAGGATTACAACCTGTGTCAGCGAACCGTGAAAGGTGACCAAGTAATATGCATGACACTTAATATTTCCACTGATATTGAGAACAGAACAAAAAATTTGGAGGCATTACTTTTCAGTACACTTTGTAGTACAAAGCTTTGTGCTAGGTTGATTAATATCTTTTGTGTAATTATGCTTGTGTGAGAGTGATATAAGAGAGAGATATGCCAAATACCTAGTGGTTGTAATTAAAGTGCAGCTACTCACAGAGGTCCAGTGTGGGCTGTAATTATCAAATGGTAGATATTCTAATACGATAATGTGAAACTAATTTACACTAGAAAAAAATTAGTTCCAAATTTGGCCATCAGGTGCAAGTCTGGTGCTCTGAATGTGAGAAAGATGTATTGAAATGTTTGCGTATGTGATGGACTAAGAACAGGATGAAGGCAGAAATAATCAAACACGTGAGAAAGTTATAATGTTAATTTTATTATTAACTGTCTTGTTCAATGTGAGCACCGGAGACATCAACAACATGCTGTACAGTGCCAGATTTGCACCTGTTGGCCAAATTTGGAACTAATTTTTTTTTTTCCAGCGTAAATCGGTTCTGCATTAACACATTAGCATACTTACCAAGTTTTGCTGCTATACCGTAAGTACAGCCCACACTGGACATCTGTGGGTAGCTGCACTTTAATTATAACCATGCTGTAGTATGGAATTTAAACGATTTACCCAATGCCAGTGAGTGATTTTTGAGAACTACTTCATCTTGTTGGACCATCAGTTGTGCTAGATAATACAAAAGACAGAGGCAATATACTAATGGCAACAATATTAGCTCTAATGCTTCAATTTCCTGCTGTATCATTTCCAGGTATAAGTTTGTCAGGTGCTGGTGAAATCCCTAAGTTGATGGGCACTTAACATTTCTTTCTCTGGGAAACAAAACACTTGGTTGTTGCTTAATGTTTACATGCAAATATGGTATATTGTTCCATGAAGGTTCAAGTGCTGACCACCTGCCAGGAACCTGACAGCTTTTGAGATAACAAGGGCAAAAAGCCACTGTATGATAGTAAGAAAAGTTGGTGGTATGAATTCCTTAACTCCATAAATTATTTCAGCAAATCTTTGTTTGTGTGTGAGACCATGATGAGCATTTCAACCAAAGGTTACCTATTAGTGCTGTAATGAGAACAGTATTTTCCAGACCAACAAAGAAGACATTGACCAAACCATTGTGGAAGATATCTCTTGATGTACTGACACTGTCATTCAGGAACCAGCTTCTTCTGAGAATAAAGTTGATCTTACAAAAGAAGGTATGCCAGAATTAAACAAAAACTTACCTTGTTGGCATTCTTGAGAAGGTCTTCCTCTGGGTAGATGATAAATTTTTACATGTAAAGTAATATATTTTAATATTAACAGCCATCCCACTTGTGTGACTAGCGTCTTACCTCCGTAACAAAACAGTAAGTCTCATTAGCAGACTGTATCACAGGAGTAAAAGTAAATTATGATGGGGCACAAATGAAATATCACAATTAACAAAATTTGATTCTGGGTTCTTTCTTGCGAAATGTAGTTTGAGGAGGGCTATGTGAGAGACGTTCAATGAATTCTAAAGTAAAGTTCTATGTACTGACTTGGCAGAAAATCCTAAGAAATTTTGGTCTTATGTCAAAGTGGTAGGTGGATCAAAACTGTGACCAAAATGGTACTAAAACAGAGGATAACAGACTAAAGGCCAAAATACTAAATGTGTTTTTCCAAAGCTGTTTCACAGAGGAAGACTGCACTGTAGTTCCTTCTCTAGATTGTTGTACAGATGACAAAATAGTAGATATCGAAATAGACGACAGAGAGATAGAGAAACAATTAAAATCACTCAAAAGAGGAAAGACCGCTGGACCTGATGGGATACCAGTTTGATTTTACACAGAGTACGCGAAGGAACTTGCCCCCCTTCTTGCAGCGGTGTACCGTAGGTCTCTAGAAGAGCGTAGCATTCCAAAGGATTGGAAAAGGGCACAGGTCATCCCCGTTTTCAAGAAGGGACGCCGAACAGATGTGCAGAACTATAGACCTATATCTCTAACGTCTATCAGTTGTAGGATTTTGGAACACGTATTATGTTCGAGTATAATGACTTTTCTGGAGACTAGAAATCTACTCTGTAGGAATCAGCATGGGTTTCGAAAAAGACGGTCGTGTGAAACCCAGCTCGCTCTATTCGTCCACGAGACTCAGAGGGCCATGGACACGGGTTCCCAGGTAGATGCCGTGTTTTGTGACTTCCGCAAGGCATTCGATACAGTTCCCCACAGTCGTTTAATGAACAAAGTAAGAGCATATGGACTATCAGACCAATTGTGTGATTGGCTTGAAGAGTTCCTAGATAACAGAACGCAGCATGTCATTCTCAATGGAGAGAAGTCTTCCGAAGTAAGAGTGATTTCAGGCGTGCCGCAGTGGAGTGTCATAGGACTGTTGCTATTCGCAATATACATAAATGACCTTGTGGATGACATCGGAAGTTCACTGAGGCTTTTTGCAGATGATGCTGTGGTGTATCGAGAGGTTGTAACAATGGAAAATTGTACTGAAATGCAGGAGGATCTGCAGCGAATTGACGCATGGTGCAGGGAATGGCAGTTGAATCTCAATGTAGACAAGTGTAATGTGCTGTGAATACATAGAAAGATAGATCCCTTATCATTTAGCTACAAAATAGCAGATCAGCAACTGGAAGCAGTTAATTCCATAAATAATCTGGGAGTACGCATTAGGAGTGATTTAAAATGGAATGATCATATAAAGTTGATCGTCGCTAAAGCAGATGCCAGACTGAGATTCATTGGAAGAATCCTAAGGAAATGCAATTCGAAAACAAAGGAAGTATGTTACAGTACGCTTGTTCACCCACTGCTTGAATACTGCTCAGCAGTGTGGGATCCGTACCAGATAGGGTTGATAGAAGAGATAGAGAAGATCCAACGGAGAGCAGCACGCTTCATTACAGGATCATTTAGTAATCGCGAAAGCGTTACGGAGATGATAGATAAACTCCAGTGGAAGACTGCAGGAGAGATGCTCAGTAGCTCGGTACGGGCTTTTGTTAAAGTTTCGAGAACATACCTTCACCGAAGATTCCAGCAGTATATTGCTCCCTCCTACATGTATCTCACAAAGAGACCATGAGGAGAGATTAGAGCCCACACAGAAGCATACCGACAATCCTTCTTTCCACGAACAATACGAGACTGGAATAGAAGGGAGAACCGATAGAGGTACTCAGGGTACCCTCCGCCACACTCCGTCAGGTGGCTTGCGGAGTATGGATGTAGATGTAGATGTAGATGTAGATGTTTCTGTGTATATAAATGGACTACAAAAATCTCTAAGAGATTTTGGGAAATAGGTGCATACAACAGTCTTCTTTCAGCTCTCGCACATTATATTGATAAAATGCAGTATTGTGATGAGACGATGCTGATTGTTGAGTAAAGCTTTGAAACGTTGTTCATTATAGCCTGATACATTATCTACAAAAAAGTAGGCTACAAAATCCTTGTTTGAATGATTCTCGATTACTTGCTTCATAATTTGCTCTCCTTATTAGGTAGAATTAATAGAGAATAGTTATAAAACAAACATTACATGTGGAATTTTCTGGTAAATGGTACAACAGAGGCAAAGGTGTTGTGCATCACAAAAAGGCTTGTTGTTAAAATTCCAGGAATGTACATTCCTGGAAGGTTCAAGCAACATGCATCCTACTGGTCACTAGTGTACTTCATGAAATGAACGTGATGGTAAAATCTGATAAACTTGATCTAATACAGAGGTTCATCAACAGTCATTCTACATGTGCACCATTTGTACATGGAATAGGACAGGGAAAAATTATAATAGTACGCAATTTATGATTTGCCACACTCAATAATGTGGCTTTTGGAGTTTGTATATAAATGAAGAAGAATGCTTGAAATGACTGTAGAGCAGGTGTTAATATTTGAAACTGACTGAGGAGCAAAGAGACACACATTGGTAAAAAGATGAACATATGTCTGGAATTGTGTTAATATCATGAGTATTTAAAATGTGTTATTTCTTAAGAGGAAGTCGTTCATGTTTGTGAATTTTCTATGTACTTCATTTATGGATTGTACCACATATGCATAATTATAACTATTCATAAAAGTAGCTAACTGAAGTACACTTTGTTCCCATTAATAACTGGGTATCTGTAAGAAATTTTCTTTTGTGGAGTTGCTGTACGGCCAGTGTAGTATGATATGGGTCTGCCCTTCACTGAAAATAAAAAGGGACAGTTCTAAGTTCTCATAATATGTTTAGCAGGCGGTAGTCCAGTATCATACAACAAGTTTTGACATATGTGGTTTTAATTCATCAAACTATTGAATGACACTCAAACAGCAGATAAACAAAGCCACACTTCTTCTGTTAAATTTTGTTGTAAGATCACTGGGATTTTGCAACTATGGCTTAAATTCCACATTAGACTATAAGCTACATTATAACCTGCTGGGTAGGTTAGTTTACAAATTAGAGAAAAGCAAGAGCATATGTCCTCTTGTAGGACCATACCCTGGTGACTCACATTGATGTTCAAACTTCCCTTCAGTTTGGAGACAGCCTTACTTACAAAATGACAGTCTTGCCTGTTTGGTTTCATCACATATTAAGGCATAGACAGTCCTTATCTGTTTTTTTTTTTTTTTTTTTTTTTTTTTTTTTTTTTTTTTTTTTTTTTTTACCCTAGCTAAAGTTTGAAACCATAATTTGCTAGTGACTGTGATACCTGAAATTTGCTTGAAATTCCATAGACTGAATGACCTAAACTGTTGTGTTCCAGTTCTTAACTTTCTCAAGTGATTTCAGTGACAAGTCTTTTTTTGTTTAATGGTGTGGGGTAAGTATGGGAGATATTCATTAATTACAAGATAGTGCCTATTTCATTTTTATAAATAATTTTTTATGCAATATTGCAATTTGTAATGAGTAAAAGTGTATTTCATGTTATTACTTCTGTTCCTGCCAGTACTGCAATGAACTTGAAGTAATGCTTGAGAGTTACAAGAAGAAATGCCAAGCAATTGAAAGAACATCACAGACCGCTAGGAGAGAAACTGATAGACAGCAGAGTACACTGCAGGTAAATATATTCATCCATTTATATACCAGGAAGTTTGAGTGGTTTTAACAGTAATTCAAGTTGTGTCGTCTTTGGCAGGTAGCATGTTATGAAACTCATGGTGTTTTCACACAGACAGCTGCTAGTTGAATTCCTTTTATTTTACAACCAATTTTAGTCTTTCAGACCATCTTCAGGTACAAAAACATCACCACAATGTACATATTTCCACATTATGATCTATGTCATGTTTATAAAGCCAGTCTCTAATCTGAGTAGAAAGTAAAACATTCATGAGGACCGATAAAATATAAGCTTTCCATAACAACAAGCTAGGTGATATAACCTTTTGATAGTAATTGTTATTTGTGGAAGTTACATAGATCAAAGATAATTTTATTACAACTGTCTTGATAATGCTGAATACAGTGGAAAAGTATACTTGTTTTGGTTGCTAAACAGTCATCTTCAGAACTCCTGTCTTCCAAAAAAAGACAAAAAGGCAGTATCTATTGTTAAAATTGGAAGGTGTATGAATATGAAAAATAATATATCCGTCTGTCTTGTTACAAGGTCACATGTCACAGCCATGGTGTACATATTTCGGACACACAATACAAATGGCCATTCCTGCTTCTGCTGATTAATTAGGGACCTGAAGTCCCAAATGCTTAAAAGATGTTTCTTTTGATGATGTAAACTTGCCAGTGGAATGTCTGATTTAGACATTTTTCTTCATGTTGTTAGGAGAGTTTACTTGAAGAGGAAAAAGTACGTGAAAAAAGAAAATGTATATAAATCTAACTTTTTGTTATGTAGTGCTTGGAACATGGAAAGAGGTAATATATTCACTTATGGTGAGAAACAAAAGGTAAATTTCACTACAGAAGATGTGAGATTCTTAATTAAAGTGGAGTTAATAGTACACTGTAAAATGAAAGGCATGTGAATTGTTATGGGATTGTCAGCATTGATTGAGAAGAGAATCAATGAACTCATAGTCATAAGGTCATTTCTCTCTGGGTGAACAATGAAATGCTAAAAAGATGTGTTTCATTATTGAGAAATTGGTCTATGAAGGAACATTATTTGTGTATTTTAGCATAATTTATCAGTGAATTTCTCTCTGTAGCTTAAGTCTGTTAGTCATTAAAACTGCTAATACTTGCTGTAATTCTAATTTCAGGAAGACATAGAGAAACTAACATTTGTAGTAAAACAACTTAGTAAACAGCTAAAAGAACTGGATGTGAAAAGACAGGAGCAAGTTAAACGTTTTCACCATAATATGAACTCACTTTATAAACGCCTGAAAGTGGTGGAACAGAGTATACATAAGAATTTCACTGAAAGGTCCAAAGATCATGACTTACTTGACAAAGAAATTTCAGCAGCAGCTGAGATCATGTTGAAGAATGGACAGTTGCTACAAATGGAACTGGAAGACTTAATTCAAGATGTTCTTAGAATGCAATCTAATGTTGATAAAGCTAAAATATAAATTGGGACTTTATAATACTGTGGTGGAAATGTGAATGCAATTTTAGATGTATTAATTTTATTGACATTTTTATGTTTGTTACTATTTTAATCATCGTAATTTTTGGGTTGTTGCTTATAAGTTTCTGAAAAGTTGTTGTCAAATGATCATATCTGAAGAACCAGAGATGCACAAGACCATATAGTAGTACGTTATCTTCATTTCGCCTCCTCCTCCTCCTCCTCCTCCTCCTCCTCCTCTTTCCTTAATTGGCAGCTCATACTACTATTTAAGGAGGTGCAAGAGTTGGTGGTACGTAATTTGGGTCTTCAACTTTGCACTCAGTTTCCAGATTATTTGGAATCACATCATCAACAAGTGTCAAGAAAGTATCTAGCTTACAATCCAGTTCACATCCTGAAATTTTTAGTGCATATGGATCAAGGCTGGTTGAATTTCGAAGATATATCTGAAACAAGATGCAAAGAAACATCAATTACTTCCCTTTTGAGATTTATATATCATAATGGTACATTGTTATCCAAATAATAAATTGAACAGATATTAAGCTAGAGAAATAAGGATTACATTTTATTTATGATGTAGGCATATGGAATGACCCAAGAAAAACTGGTGTAAAGGTATCAACAGTTTTTGTTATGGCAGTAAGTGAAATAGAAAGGAAAAAAGTACTAGAGTAGCCAACATTTACCATATAAAAGATTACAAATACAACTGTATAAAATATTGAATTATGAAACATACAGACAAAGGAGTAGAAATTGGAGGAAGAAGAGTAGGGTGTTTGAGATTTGCTGATGACATGGTCTTTCTAGCCACAGGGGAAAAAGAACTACAGGATTTGGTGGGCACCATTGCAACTAACGGAAAAAAATATGGAATGAAAATTAACACAGATAAAACAAAAGTATTGGCACTAGGAGGAAATAAGGAAATAAAAATTATGCTGAATGCAGAAATACTAGAACAGGTGCAAAATTTTAAGTATCTTGGAAGCAGGATAGACACTGACTGGAAGTGCACCACAGAAATTAAAACAAGGATAGCAATGGCAAAAGAGGCGTTTCATAAGAAAAGGAGAATTTTCTGCAGCAGTCTGGACAGAGGACTCAGAAAGAGACTCATAAAATGTCTTGTATGGAGTGTCCTTCTATATGGCGCTGAAACATGGACTATGAGGAAAAAAGACAGAGAAAGGCTGGAGGCTTTTGAGATCTGTACATGGCGAAAGATGGAAAGAATAAGTTGGATGGATAGAGTAAAAAATGAAGAGGTACTGAGAAGAGTGGGAGATAAAAGACAGTTACTAGATGTAATAAAGAGAAGAAAAAGAAATTGGATTGGGTATGTATTAAAAAAGAAGGATGGACTGATAAAAACAGTTTCAGAAGGTTATGTAGAAGGGAAAACGAAGCAAGGAAGGAAGAGATTCCAGATACTGGATGACATGATGGATGGTACAACACACAGCAGCCTTAAGAAGGAAGCAATGGATCACAGAAAATGGAGAGGCAAAGGACCTGCTAATATAGCAGATAACTGATGATGATGATGACAGGTGGCAGCCAAATGAAAATGAGACAGATAGGAAGAAAAGTAGGTAAACTATTTATTATCTCAAAAGTAATCACCATAACTGTTAACACATTTATCCCACTGTGATACTAGACTGTCAGTGCCTTCATGGAAAAAAATGTTTGCAGTTGGCTACGGAGACATGATTGTACCCTTGTGTGCACCTCTTCATCCGAAACAAATCAATGTTCACAAATGCCTTTCTTCAATGCTCCAAAGATGTGGACACTGCATGAGGAGAGATCGTACTTTTTGGAGCATGTGTAGGAGCTTTCCAGCAAAACTTCTGCAGCGTTGTCGAAACAACCTTGGCAACCCATGTACCCACCAGCCCACACATTGCCAAGGTTGTTTCTACTGCATTGCAGAAGTTTTGCTGGAAATCTGTTACACATCCTGCATTCAGTCCTGATCTCTTCCCTTATGATTTCCATATCTTTGGAACCCCGAAGAAAGACACTTTTGGCTGTCAGTTTGCTTCTGATGAAGAGGTGCATGCCTGAGTACAATCATGGGTCCATGGAGAAGTGCAAACATTTTTCCGTGAAAGTACTGACCATCTTGTCTCACAATGTGATAGATGTATTAGCAGTTATGGTGATTAATTTTGAAGTAATGAACTGATTACTTACATTTTTTCTCATCTCTCTCGTTTTCATTTGACAACTCATTATACATAAAACTGCTGTTGATTACAAACAAAACATTATGTAAAACATGTACAATCATGGGCATAAGTTAAGGAATATTATAGATTCATAAAAATCATTGCATCATAGCAGTACTGTGCAGATTAAATTTTGCTGTGACAGAACAGAAAAATGTGCTATACATCAACATCTACATCCATATTCCGCAAGCCACCTGACGGTGTGTGGCGGAGGGTACCCTGAGTACCTCTATTAGTTCTCCCTTCTATTCCAGTCTCGTATTGTTCATGGAAAGAAGGATTGTCGGTATGCTTCTGTGTGGGCTCTAATCTCTCTGATATAGTCATAGTCATGGTCTCATGGTCTCTTCGCGAGATATACGTAGGAGGGAGCAATATACTGCTTGACTCTTCGGTGAAGGTATGTTCTTGAAACTTTAACAAAAGCCCGTACCGAGCTACTGAGCGTCTCTCCTGCAGAGTCTTCCACTGGAGTTTATCTATCATCTCCGTAACGCTTTTGCAATTACTAAATGATCCTGTAACGAAGTGCGTTGCTCTCCGTTGGATCTTCTCTATCTCTTCTATCAACCCTATCTAGTACAGATCCCACACTGTTGAGCAGTATTCAAGCAGTGGGTGAACAAGCGTACTGTAACCTACTTCCTTTGTTTTCGGATTGCATTTCCTTAGAATTCTTCCAATGAATCTCAGTCTGGCATCTGCTTTAGCGACGATCAACTTTATATGATCATTCCATTTTAAATCACTCCTAATGCGTACTCCCAGATTATTTATGGAATTAACTGCTTCCAGTTGCTGATCTGCTATTTTGTAGCTAAATAATAAGGGAACTATCTTTCTATGTATTCGCAGCACTTTACACTTGTCTACATTGAGATTCAATTGCCATTCCCTGCACCATGTGTCAATTCGCTGCAGATCCTCCTGCATTTCAGTACAATTTTCCATTGTTACAACCTCTCGATACACCACAGCATCATCTGCAAAAAGCCTCAGTGAACTTCCGATGTCATCCACAAGGTCATTTATGTATATTGTGAATAGCAACGGTCCTATGACACTCCCCTGCGGCACACCTGAAATCACTCTTACTTCAGAAGGCTTCTCTCCATTGAGAATGAAATGCTGTGTTCTGTTACCTAGGAACTCTTCAATCCAATCACACAATTGGTCTGATAGTCCATATGCTCTTACTTTGTTCATTAAACGACTGTGGGGAACTGTATCGAACGCTTTGCGGAAGTCAAGAAACACGGCATCTACCTGGGAACCCGTGTCTATGGCTCCCTGAGTCTCGTGGACGAATAGAACGAGCTGGGTTTCACATGACCGTCTTTTTCGAAACCCATGCTGATTCCTACATAGTAGATTTCTAGTCTCCAGAAAAGTCATTATACTCGAACATAATACGTGTTCAAAAATTCTACAACTGATCGACGTTAGGGATATAAGTCTATAGTTCTGCACATCTGTTCGACGTCCCTTCTTGAAAACAGGGATGACCTGTGCCCTTTTCCAATCCTTTGGAATGCTATGCTCTTCTAGAGACCTACGGTACACCGCTGCAAGAAGGGGGGCAAGTTCCTTCGCGTACTCTGTGTAAAATCAAACTGGTATCCCATCAGGTCCAGCGGTCTTTCCTCTTTTGAGCGATTTTAATTGATTCTCTACCCCTCTGTCGTCTATTTCGATATCTACCATTTTGTCATCTGTATGACAATCTAGAGAAGGAACTACAGTGCAGTCTTTCTCTGTGAAACAGCTCTGGAAAAAGACATTTAGTATTTCGGCCTTTAGTCTGTCATCCTCTGTTTCAGTACCATTTTGGTCACAGAGTGTCTGGACATTTTGTTTTGATCCACCTACCGCTTTGACATAAGACCAAAATTTCTTAGGATTTTCTGCCAAGTCAGTACGTAGAACTTTACTTTCGAATTCATTGAACGCCTCTCGCATAGCCCTCCTCACACTACATTTCGCTTCGCGTAATTTTTGTTTGTCTGCAAGGCTTTGGCTATGTTTATGTTTGCTGTGAAGTTCCCTTTGCTTCCGCAGCAGTTTTCTATCTCGGTTGTTGTACCACGGTGGCTCTTTTCATCTCTTACGATCTTGCTTGGCACATACTCATCTAACACATATTGTACGATGGTTTTGAACTTTGTCCACTGATCCTCAACACTATCTGTACTTGAGACAAAACTTTCATGCTGAGCCATCAGGTACTCTGTAATCTGCTTTTTGTCACTTTTGCTAAACAGAAAAATCTTCCTACCTTTTTTAATATTTCTATTTACGACTGAAATCATCGATGCAGTAATCGCTTTATGATCACTGATTCCCTGTTCTGCGTTAACTGTTTCAAATAGTTTGGGTCTGTTTGTCACCAGAAGGTCTAATATGTTATCACCACGATTCGGTTCTCTGTTTAACTGCTCAAGGTAGTTTTCAGATAAAGCACTTAAAAAAATTTCACTGGATACAAGACCTCTTCAGCTGATTGTCCACTGGAAGCATATTTACCTGACCAACTGATCAGCTGAAAATGGCCAAGTACAGCCAATTAATCCCAAGATGTGTAAAGGCATTGGTAAGTGTTTACTGCACATGACCAACTGAAGGGTGCATTCCAGTGAAATGAGATTGGTCAGACATAGTTAGTTCAAGCAGGCATTTGGTGCTGCTTGTGTCTCATTGTTTCATAGCTAATTATCTACTTTGAATGCTGAGAAATTTATAAGTAAAAAACATAATACTGTGTGATTATATGTATTGAATATGTAACAGTTTCACAACAAAAAGGTAATGCAAACCTGACAAAGTGTACATCTAGAAATGAAAGAAATTGTGGTAACTGTAGCTAAATACAGTGTTGAAAAATAGATTGTCAACTGCACATCCATGCTTTATACCTAGTAATCTACACTCCTGGAAATTGAAATAAGAACACCGTGAATTCATTGTCCCAGGAAGGGGAAACTTTATTGACACATTCCTGGGGTCAGATACATCACATGATCACACTGACAGAACCACAGGCACATAGACACAGGCAACAGAGCATGCACAATGTCGGCACTAGTACAGTGTATATCCATCTTTCGCAGCAATGCAGGCTGCTATTCTCCCATGGAGACGATCGTAGAGATGCTGGATGTAGTCCTGTGGAACGGCTTGCCATGCAATTTCCACCTGGCGCCTCAGTTGGACCAGCGTTCGTGCTGGACGTGCAGACCGCGTGAGACGACGCTTCATCCAGTCCCAAACATGCTCAATGGGGGACAGATCCGGAGATCTTGCTGGCCAGGGTAGTTGACTTACACCTTCTAGAGCACGTTGGGTGGCACGGGATACATGCGGACGTGCATTGTCCTGTTGGAACAGCAAGTTCCCTTGCCTGTCTAGGAATGGTAGAACGATGGGTTCGATGACGGTTTGGATGTACCGTGCACTATTCATTGTCCCCTCGACGATCACCAGTGGTGTACGGCCAGTGTAGGAGATCGCTCCCCACACCATGATGCCGGGTGTTGGCCCTGTGTGCCTCGGTCGTATGCAGTCCTGATTGTGGCGCTCACCTGCACGGCGCCAAACACGCATACGACCATCATTGGCACCAAGGCAGAAGCGACTCTCATCGCTGAAGACGACACATCTCCATTCGTCCCTCCATTCACGCCTGTCGCGACACCACTGGAGGCGGGCTGCACGATGTTGGGGCGTGAGCGGAAGACGGCCTAACAGTGTGCGGGACCGTAGCCCAGCTTCATGGAGACGGTTGCGAATGGTCCTCGTCGATACCCCAGGAGCAACAGTGTCCCTAATTTGCTGGGAAGTGGCGGTGCGGTCCCCTACGGCACTGCGTAGGATCCTACGGTCTTGGCGTGCATCCGTGCGTCGCTGCGGTCCGGTCCCAGGTCGACGGGCACGTGCACCTTCCGCCGACCACTGGCGACAACATCGATGTACTGTGGAGACCTCACTCCCCACGTGTTGAGCAATTCGGCGGTATGTCCACCCGGCCTCCCGCATGCCCACTATACGCCCTCGCTCAAAGTCCGTCAACTGCACATACGGTTCACGTCCACGCTGGCGCGGCATGCTACCAGTGTTAAAGACTGTGATGGAGCTCCGTATGCCACGGCAAACTGGCTGACACTGACGGCGGCGGTGCACAAATGCTGCGCAGCTAGCGCCATTTGACGGCCAACACCGCGGTTCCTGGTGTGTCCGCTGTGCTGTGCGTGTGATCATTGCTTGTACAGCCCTCTCGCAGTGTCCGGAGCAAGTATGGTGGGTCTGACACACCGGTGTCAATGTGTTCTTTTTTCCATTTCCAGGAGTGTATAAAGTACTCAAACCAAAAATATGGTGTCATTCCTGCAGTTCATCTGTGCTAAAAGACATCATAAATTTCTCTTGAATGGGATATGTTGCATTGACATTACAGTTTTTGCTGTCAGAGGCATATCTTTTTGTTGATAGTGTTAGCTGGCAAGTGAATGTAGCCACTTCATATTTCTCATTCTAAGTAACAATGTTTTGTAATGGGCCTATAAATTTGACTATTACATCAAGATCAATAGGTTTTTCAGTTTCATTGCTTCTTTGCAACGATCTCCACTATTCAAAATGGAAATTCTACCACTCATTGAGACTTAGAAAAGTACTTGTTAAAAGTCATTGGAACTTAACCAAGTTTTGACATTGGGGAGGGTCTCACCGAATAAGTCTTTATTGGATAGCCTTCCTAACCCAAGAGAATGTAAGGCACAACACTATTTGTTCTTGGTATCATCTAATGATTTGCTGCTCTCATAACTCCCTCTTGAAATTTCATAGAAAGTCTAGAACATGAAAAAACACAACCCTCAGTCACTTTTCCATTTGCCCCTATGTGTACAGTTAGAAACCTGTAATCTAAACCAGGTACAACTGGTAAGATGATTTGTGGGAGGAAGGGTTGGGAATATTTATAATTTCTAAACATGCCACTTGAATTTCATAGACTCTTTATCCTCAAGTGCATGCTATCTATGCACCTCAAACAATTTAATAAGTCTTATTTCTTCCAAGAACCATTTACTGTTACTTTGACATCATATTTGGGAAAATGTATTTGCGAAGCATTCTTCACCCCCATGAGGTATGCATTTTCTAGAAAGTAAAACTTTCTGTCCATATTCTAATGAAGTAATTCAGTTGCCTGGTGATGACCATGTGTTGGGCATTATTTGGTTGTAGTATACAAGCTTCAGTGATTGGCCATATTTGGCCGACAGTGTGATCGACAGGTATAGGCCCAGTGGATAGTTAGGCTCAGTGTTCCTGAACAGTCTGTGGGGGCAGTGGTCATGAGCATAGAGGTTCTGACTACATTTTGTGTCCATTTGGCATCTAGAGTTACAGGAGGTGGAATGGTGCAGTATACA
This sequence comes from Schistocerca piceifrons, assembly GCF_021461385.2. NCBI lineage: Eukaryota > Metazoa > Arthropoda > Insecta > Orthoptera > Acrididae > Schistocerca > Schistocerca piceifrons. The sequence continues at coordinate 149,102,369 of NC_060149.1, read as the reverse complement.
CATGTGCATGACATTACAAATGGCTGGATTGGAGGCCAGCTATAGTGGATCAGAAGCTGAATATCACCTGTTGCATGACTTTATGGCTGTGAAGATCATTTCAGTAGTGAATAAACATTTAATAGCCCTACAGGCAATGTCAACAGTGGGCTGAAACAAAGCACCAAGTTTGTTATCTTAAGTGCACAAAGTTTGTTATCTTAAGTACACCAATATTTTCAATCAGCAGAGCAATTACCCTGGTTAGAGATGTAGCAGAAACTTATGTGTCACGCTTCCCACATCAGACTGTCTGTCATTAGTTCTGAGAAGCTTTTCTGTATATATGCCCCTCACAAAAAGACAACATGTGCCTCAGGAATTTGCTGACTTTTCCACCATGTGTAGACGTATGAAGAGGGAAATAGTGTCCTGTCCAAGGACAGTTGCAGTTTAAACTAAAGATCGATTCCCACCATCTGTGGCAAGCCCCTGGAACATGTTATACAATCATGCCAATTCAATTTTGTGGAACATCCCAGTGTACTCATCTTGAGCATCATCATGCTATGAGCATCTAAGGCCACTGCATGTTTTTTTTCTGAGGGTGCTGTACATGTGGATGATCTTGCATTGGCATGTGTACCATTTTGAAAATCACATATTTAGAATAGCTACCGCACTTAATGCACTTCAGTTAAATTGAATATACATGGGCTTGTCCATCCTGTTTTGCCATGTAAGGACACCCCATTCAGTACTGACCTTCTGCACATAAGCAGCAATGGAACACTGCACACAGTAAGTGGCACTCATATGCCCTGGCCAGTTATCAGGTATACCATAACTGTGCCAAAACTCGAAATGTTGCTGGTGCACCTATTTGAGAACCTGGAAAATTCCCTAATAAATGGATAGGTCAGTAAAATATTGCCACAGATTAAAAAATAGTTCAACATTCTAATTATGAAGCTTGTCACTAAGAATGCCTGATGCTATAGAAAACTTTATCTTTTACCAGTATTAGTCAAAATGAGTATAAGAGAAATGCACCTTCAATCTTCGGAAACCACAAATGTTTGTAAAGAATACAGTATTGAGTTTTTGCTACTACTATGAGCTGCACATTCTATGAAATAACTGAGTTCAACTTTTGCTAATATTAAGAGCTGCACCTTCTATGAAATAACTGAGTTCAATAGTTGTATGCTAAATTCAATGAAAATTGTAAAACAGTCAAACTCAATAGTGAATACTCACTAAATATAATTACCAACAACCTGTAACTGTTATGTACATTATTCTGATGAGAATAAGCTTATGTCACTATACATCTCAATGCTGTACTGCAGTGTTTCCTCTACTATTTAAATTATTCTGGTCATTTTACCAGCATTATATCATTTGCCTCCATATACCCTCTTTATTTAGGAGTTCATCAGTCCCAATTTGTTCTTCGTATATGTGGTTACTTGCTGTTCTTTTTGTTTCTGTATAGCCCTCCTGACATCAAACAGCCCTTGCAGTGCTCCCTTTTATAAAATTTTGCCATCTTCAGTGTTGTAACTACAGGTTTGACAACTTTCTACAGTGTGTTTTTAATATGAAATTAGCAGATTACAGACTTCACTTCAGGTCACATAAGAGGGCAAAGTGAGAAAATATAAATTTCACATGTGCTCACCTGGACACTGTGCTCTCCACTCGTTTTGTCTTGATGTAGTTCTATCATAATTAGTGCACCATATGCAGGGATTTGTTCATCCCATACTTTCAGTGCAAGGAGTAAATTTGATATAGTTGAGTCATGCCCAGCATACATATAAAATTTTCTTTGTGATGGTGTTAAAGTCCCATCGGCTTTTCCTTTCATGTCATTGACTATTTTTCTTAATAGTGGACCTGAAGAAGAAGAAGAATTTCTGAAAAATTGTTAGTTGAATACATATGCAGCCACTGCAAAGCATCTGAATCATGTACAACTGAAGAAAATTCCATTTTTTGAACTCATAAAAATCAGTGAATTTGTTCACTTCCTTCAATTTTTAAAAATTGTTATGTGGAAGAATTTTGTGAAAATTTACCTACTTCCATGTACTTCTAGTTGTACAATTGCTAGGAACTATGTATGACATGAAATGACTGTGCTGATGACTTGGGAGTATATGCATGGAATATTACAAGGAATACTTATATGCAAACAATTTAGTATAATGTGTCCCTACACTGTGAACCCAAAATCCTGGGCACCTGTTGCTGTTCATTACAATGGTAAAAACTATGCTTAGAGGATGTAATGTCTGGGAAAGGATTTTGAACTAATTTATGATACATTAAAGGCTGGATGAGCTCTTCATTCCCTTTCTTCCTGAAGCATGGTGAACACTTTTTTAGTGACTTTCACCTGGACTGCAACAGATGCTCTTTATTAACTGTATAATTCCTTCCTTCCTTCATTCATTCATTCACACACTGTGTTCTGTACATTTCACCATAAAGGTGAGCCTCTAGAAATATGGAATTTATTCATTCATCATATTTTGTAGATCCCATCAAGAAGAACCATCCTCAGGGATGTGGGATGAGTCAATCTATACATTTACAAAAGACAAGGAAATCATGAAAACTTATCTGTATGCTGTATTAACAATAAACTATCACTATACTGCTTCATGTTATTCATGCGTATGTCATGTAAATTTAATTGAGTAAATTAGTAAAAAACTGTTGCTTTTGAAAAGAATCTGCTGCCGCCTCAGTTTTACTATACAGGTGGTGTTTATCTGTTATTATCAGCTTAGTATTTGCTTGATTACAGTGGTATTTTTCAAAGAAAATATTTTCTTACATTTGTAAATACTGAGTTCTATTTACGGTACATTGCAACTTGTTGTGCAGCTTTAAAACAAACGCTGCTACTTGCTATATAGCTAACAGTTTCAATACTTGAATCTAGATATTCACATAATTTGTAGATAGAGTGGCCAGTGATGTATTTTTTAATTTTCTTTTGAATTGGTAGGGTTTCCCAGTTTCTTTCTTTATGTTAGATAGGAGGTTTTTAAATATCTTTCCACTGGAATGCATGACTCCATTGTGAGCCCTAGACAAGGAGGCAAAGTCTGTATGAAAATTATTTTTATATCTTTTATTGTGACTGTGTAAATTACTGTTCACCTAAAACCAATTTTTATTATTAGCAACAAAAGCCATGCAAGATTATAAGTATTGGGAAAGAAGTGTAAGAATAGAAGGGGGGTCAGCAGAAGAAAGTGCTATCCCACCAGAGCACATTTTGCATTACTGTATGTTATATGTTTGATCAAATCAAGGAGGACCACATAAATATAATAATATGATGCAATTTATGTAGTGAAGAACATTTTCTAATGGTACACAAGGAATTACTTGCTTCCAGCTTGTGGTGTACTTGAAAACACAACAGATTATGTGATCAGACTAGTCCTTAATAAACAGCACTTCCTTCCACTGACCCCTTCAGTTCCAATAGCCTTAAAAAGGCTTCTGCAACATGTATGGTTGTTTACTTTGTACAACATTCTTATTGTTCATTTCTGCTGAATGAACACTATACTTACTTTAGGTGCCTGTCCCAGAAGATAATTCCATTAAACAGCAGTGACTAAAAAATGTGATATAAGCCAACACACTTGTCTTTGTGTCAACACAGTGAGAGATGCTTCTATTGGCTTAAAAATGAACTGATACATGGAAATCAAGGCTTTCTCTATGCATTTCAGTGATGAAGTCTTCTTGGGTTATCAGGCGAGTCAAGGTGTCATTCTGTGACAACATTTCAACAAGTTTCCTACTCGTCACCTTCAGACAATGTATGAAGATGATGAATAGGAAACTTGTTGAAACATTGCCAGAGAATGACTTGGTTGATAACCCAAGAAGTCTTTTTGATCAACCTGAACTGAGTTTCTTGATTAGTTTATTTATGTGATGACTCTATTTTAACTTGTTATCTAGCTGGATCCTAAGGAATTTTACCCAATGTGTATGGTCATTAGTGTCTACTTCTGGTACTAACAAGCATTTTGATAGTGTGAAATGGCATAATATGATCCTTTGTGACATTTAGACTTGACTGTGAGCTGTGAACCACTTGTAAGCACGACCTGCTATCATATGAGTTATTTCTGCTATGACTGAGTTTATATCATTGATTCATATGCTTGTGTTATCAGCAAATATTAGAGTTTTTAAATATCTCATTGAAGTAATCTGAACATCATTTATGCAGATCAGAAACAAGAGTTAGCCCAGCACCAATTCTTGTGACACTCCTATTGTGTTCCCCATTCTAGTGTTTGTTTCATGCTGGGAACAAAATCTGTTAATGAGACCAGGACGGATGCCATTAATGCCATAATACTTCAGGTTACAGAATATACCAACAGGATAAATGCTCTTGTTTAGTGCTGCTAGGTATTGTATGGCTTTTGCAGTAGACAGCCCCTAGCAAAAGCCAAACTAAGAGGCAGTTAACAAGTTTTGCTTAGTTAAATGAGGCAGAATTTTCTTGTTCAGCACTGCTAGTAATTCATTTATGAGGTATTGTGTTGCTCTTTCACTGTGGGTAATCCCTTGCAAAACCCAAACTAAGAGGCCATTAACAAGCTCTGCTCAGTTAAATGAGTCAGTATTCTGTCATAGGCCACTTTCTCTAACACATTTCAAAATATTGGAATGAGTGTATAGGTGTGTAATTATAAGTGGTTTGCTTGTGCCTTGCCTTAGTAGATGGGAACTGCAACAAGAACAATGTCATCATCACATAAAATCTAAGTAAATACTTCCCTCCCCCACTCCCACTCCCCCTCCACCCCGCACACACATACCTTGCCATGGTGGGGTGGCTTGCATGCCTCAGCAATACTGATAGCCATACCGTTTTTGCAACCACAATGGATGGGTATCTGTTGATATGCCAACCAAATGTGTGGTTGCTGAAGAGGGGCAGCAACCTTTTTAGTAGTTGCAGGAGCATCAGTCTTGATGATTGGGTGACCTGGCTTTGTAACTTCAAACTGTACTTGGTGAGCACCCAGACTGAGAAGAAAACCCAAGAATTTGGGAATTTTTCTTTCAAAATTTTATCACTTTATATTTTGTGATTTCAGTACTGTGTTCTATGGCTAGGCAGTAGCTGGATCTGGGTGTGTCATACCAGATGTTACTTGGTGTGCCTTGGTCCATGGCTGGTTTACGTGAGTAATGGTCCAACTGTGGGTACTGCGGACAGGGGACACTTATTTCAAGCCATTGCTGACAGTAGGACATCTTCAGGCACCACACTGCCAGCCAGTAGGAAAGCTGGAAATCGTCATATGAGGGACCTGGAGCAGGCCAGCTAGAGGCATTCAGGACACACAGTTGTTCTCACCTACCACCTCTCCTCCCAGCTAGATGGTATGCTGGCTCCTATTTTAGGACATCACGCCCTCAGAATGGCTGCGGCAGCCCCATAACACCACAGCACATGCCTTTTGCTGTATTTCTTTGTAATATGGCTTGGAGCAAATGTGGCACTGAAGTTCTTGTTATGTTTCTCATTTTGAGAAATTTCCTAGCACACCCAGGCATCCACATCCCACCTCCATCCTAACTTGGCTGTCTCTGCACAAACATACGTGACCTTGCTGTGCTGGTACTGCGAATGGAAGAAATCAAGTGGAAACTACAGCCATTATTTTTCCCAAGGGGATGCAAATCTACTGTGTGGTTAAATGATGATGGAATCTTCTTGAAATTCTGAGAGTAGCAGGGTCAAATACAGGGAGGAAAATGTTATAAACCACTTGTACAGAAACCAGATGGCAGTTATAAAAGTTGAGGGGCAGGAAAGGGGAGCAGCAGTTGAGAAGAGAGTGAAATAGTGTAACCTATTCCAGATGTTATTCAATCAGAGCACTGACCAAGCGATAAAGGAAACCAAAGAAAAATTTGAAGAAGGGATTAAAGTGCAGGAAGAAGAAATAAAAACGGTGAGGTTTGCCAATGGCATTGTAATTCTGTCAGAGACAGCAAAGAACTTGGAAGAGCAGTTGTATGGAATAAACAGTATCTTGAAAGGAGGATATAAGATTAACATCAACGAAAGCAAAACAAAGCTAACGGAATTTAGTTGAATTAAATCAGGCAATGCTGAGGCAATTAGATTAGGTTCAAATGGCTCTGAGTACTATGGGACTTAACATCTGAGGTCATCAGTCCCCTAGAACTTAGAACTACTTAAACATAACTAATCTAAGGACATCACACACATCCATGCCCGAGGCAGGATTCGGACCTGCGACTTTAGCAGTTGCGCGGTTCCAGACTGAAGCGCCTAGAACTGCTAGGCCACAGTGGCCAGCAATTAGATTAGGAAATGAGACACTAAAAGTAGCACAGGGTGGTTATACTTAAACTTCCGATACTTCAACCAGTGTAGATGGAAAACTATTAACCATATGGGTACCCAACTTTATAGGAATGATGTTCAGACTGTGTGGTGCAGGATTTGCATTGTTAGTAATGTTAGTGTCATGAATTGGCATTTGGGGTGGGTACTGGTATGGAGACATGGGGTTAAAACACAAGCATCAATATGCATTACAGTTGAAGGCAGTCAACATGGCTCTGGACAAAGTGAGCAGGACTTTACTCATAAAATTTTGTTATCAAAACAACAGCAATAGTGCTGCTGCTGTTCATAAGTATCTACGCACTAAAGAAATAAAGAGAGGTCCTCTTTCCATGTAGTGGGGTTGAAGAACATGGTTCGGAAGTTTGAATTAACTGGTGATTTGGAAATTGTTCCTGGGAGAGGCCAACAGCCATTTGTACCACAATTTTTTTAAAGTTATTGTTGCAATGGCTGAGATACGCAACACTAATGCACATTGCAGGTTGAAGATGAGTTTGACTACACACGTGACTGGGCTATAGCTGCATAGCACAAATCATTTGAGGCTGCAGAAGACACTTTGAGCTCTGACTTATAGATGCTGAGAGACTACTTTCACAAATGAAGACAGCACTGAACCCAGCTAAGGATGACGTATCGTGCTTCCACATTTGTGACTGCTCAGCAAGAAGAGAGCTTAATTGCAACTTCAGAGGGAAGTGACTCAACCGTAACAACTACCCTAAATACCTAGGAGTGGATAGGACACTTTTCTTACAAGGGGCATCTGGCAAAGATCACAGGTCAAATGAGGACAAGGAATAACGTCCATAAACTGTGTGGCAGCTCTTGGGGGCTCCACAGCAAATACACTTCATACATCAAGAGATGGGCTTATCTGTTGGATGGTGGAATTCTGTGTTCCTGAATGGGTTAATAGCTCACATATGAACGAGATTGATGTACCAAATGACAGTATGCGGATTATCAGCAGCACAATAAAATTGCCCCTACTTCATGGCTGTCCTCTTTGACTCAGTACCACTACTGCACTCAAACTTCAACATTCACAATGTCTGGGAACAACACTGCAAAGAGCACTGCCCACTACCCACCACAATGTTGAAGTTTCACAATCATATAGAAGCCTCCTGGTTTCAACTAATCACGCAAAGTGTGGGCAGCATTAAACCAAATACACACTGGCCATGGCAGAAGGTTCGATACCCCCCATAAATTGTAAAAACACAATTTCCAAAATGTGACTGTGGAGCTGAAAAGCAAACAACCCAACACATAGATGAAAAATGTCTATCTCCGAGGTGGTTATGAAGTGGGGATTTCCCCGTACTACTATTTCAAGAGTGTACCGTGAATATCAGGAATCTGGTAAAACACCAAATCTCCAATGTTGCTACAGCCAGAAAAAGATCCTGCAAGAATGGGTGCAATGACAACTGAAGAGAATTGTTCAGCACGACAGAAGTGCAACCTTTTCACAAATTGCTGTAGATTTCAATGCTGGGCCATCAACAAGTGTCAACGTATGAACCATTCAACGAAATATAATTGATATGGGCTATCGGAGCAAAGAGCCTACTTGTGTACCCTTGATGACTGCATGACACAAAACTTTACCGACATTGGACTGTTGATGACTGGAAACATGATTCCTGGTCAGACGAGTCTCATTTCAAATTGTATAGAGTGGATGGACATGTATGGGTATTGAGACAACCTCATGAATCCATGGACCCTGTATGTCAGCAGGGGACTGTTCAAGCTGGTGGAGGCTCTGTAATGGTGTGGAGTGTGTGCAGTTGGTTTGATATGGGACCCCGATATGTCTAGGTATGACTCTGACAGGTGACAGGTATGTAAGCATCTATTCATGTCCATTGTGCATTCCGACAGACTTGGGCAATTCCGGCAGGACAATGTGACACCCCACATGTCCAGAATTGCTACAGAGTGGCTCCAGGGACACACTTCTGAGTTTAAACACTTCCGCTGGCCACCAAACTCCCCGGACATGAACATTATTGAGCATGTCTCGGATGCCTTGCAACGTGCTGTTCAGAAGAGATCTCCATCTCCTCATACTCTTATGGATTTATGGACAGGACTGCGGGATTCATGGTGTCAATTCCCTCCATTAGTTGATTCCAGGCCATGTCATGTTATGGCACTTCTGCATGCTAACAGGGCCCTACACAATATCAGGCAGGTGTACCAGTTTCTCTGGCTCTTGAGAGAAAGAGAGAGTCTATGATGTATGCCATATGAGAAATAAATAAATGTAGATATGTGTAAGCACAGCATATTTAAGTCTGTCAGGAAGTATGTCATGAGGCATTGACTGATTACAAAGACAGCTTAAGGGTAATCTCATATCCTATAAAATCACCAAGATTTCATTCTGCACAAAATACCATTATAGCCGCCAGAATTACTAGTTTTTAGTAACCTGGTGAATTCTGTAATCTCCTTAGAAGTAGTAGTTTTGAAACTAATGTCTATTGGAGGTGTATGCAGTGTCTACACAAGTAAATCTAATGCATCAGTATTTGATTATTTAATACTAAGTGCCATGTTTGCTGTCTCTGTGAAGAAGCTGTCACTGGATTTGGTCTCCAATGACTTGAAAGTGTTACCATTTTTTCCCAGAGTTATTTTCTGGCCACATAATTACATTTGGATCACTATTTTGTTTGTTTCTTGTTTAATAATGATCCAAAACGTTTTGCTTTATTCTTCACCTGTTTTAGTTTTTCAGCATAGTATATGAGTTTCACTTTTTTAATGACAGATTAGAGGATTTCACAATACTTGTGATAATTGAGTTCAGTATCTTGGCTACTGTTTTTTTCTCTGAATTACAAAATACTTTAATCCCAGGAATTATCTACCCCTTATCCTTGCCACAGTTCAGTTGTGACTTTCATTTGTTTCAGGGGAAAATGACACAAAGTACTGTAGGAATATGTTTAAGAAAGAGTTACATTTTCTGTCAACACTATCTGTTTTTCTGTTATAAAAATTTCTCCTCATCATTGTTCCTTTAATTTCTCTCTGACTAGTGGTATAAGGAAATCTTGTGCTAGAAAATGGTACCTTCACAATATTGCAAGAAGCTAAAACACAACTCAGGAGTTTGATAGTTACTTTAAAAAATATAAATCTATCTTAAATAAAATAATAAAGGAGACAAAGAAACGAGACAATGACAAATACATAGAAGATGCTTCAAACAGCACCAAAGCAATCTGGCAAGTTGTAAAAAAAGAAACCAAATCTTTCAAAAGTAGAGTTAATAATATAGTATTAAAAGCTGGCTTGGAAAACATTAATAACCCACAGGAAGTAGCTAATATGTTTAATAACTATTTTCTAAATGTAACAGAGAAACTACTACAACAGACTTCTAATAGAAAACAGCATACAGAAACAGGGAAAAAAGTCTCAAGTAGATCAATGTTTCTGTACCCAACAAATGTAGAAGAAGTACAGGTTACAATAAAAAGTCTCAAAATGAAACACTCTGCAGGTGTAGATGATATACCTGATTTCATTATAAAGAAGTGTGGGGACTTGATTACTGAGACCTTAACCCACCTATGTAACCTATCTTTTGCTACAGGAACTTTTCCTTCATGTTTGAAAATAGCAAAAGTAAAGCCATTATACAAGAAAGGAAACAAAGATGATATTTCCAACTACAGACCACTGGCACTTCTCTCTGTTTTCTCAAAAATATTAGAAAGGCTTTTCAATAAGAGGCTAAGAGACTTCTTGAGAGGTAAATGGCATTCTGTCAGAATCTCAATGTGGATTTAGAGCAAACCACTCAACCGAATCTGCAGTTCACTCCTTTCTATTAGAGGCACTGATAGCATTAGACAACAAAAAAATTACCATGGGCATATTTTTAGATTTGTCAAAGGCATTTGACACCATAAATCATGACAAATTGCTACACAAGCTAGAAAATCTTGGCATTAGGGGAACAGCTAACAACTGGCTCAGCTCTTATCTTAAGAACAGGGAACAATATGTGGAAATAGATCAAGAAAGGGACAATGCCATTAGGAAATACAATTCCAAGCTACTGACTGTTAAATATGGAGTGCCACAAGGATCAGTAATGGGTCCTGTTCTGTTCTTACTCCATGTAAATGACCTAAACATAAGCAATGACAGCAGTAAAATATTTCAATTTGCTGATGATACAAGTGTTCTAATTACAGGAAACTCAGAAGAAACTCTTGTAAAAAACATAAAAAAAGCCACTGACAGGCTAACATGTTACTTTGATGACAATTACTTAATAATAAACACTGAAAAAACTGTAGCTATGGATGTATTACACACAGCACAAACAAAAAATTTGATATCACCCAATCTAGAGCTATACGGACAGACAATTGCCAAAACAGCCCATACCAAATTTCTTGGACTTCATCTACAAGACAACTTGAAATGGAAAGTACATATTGAGCAAATGAACAAAAAATTAACTACTTCTTGTTTTGTGCTGTGTACATTAAAAAATTGTACCAGCTACAACACCCTTCAGTGTCTATATTATGCAGTTGTACACTCTCACCTCTGGTATGGGATTATGTTCTGGGGAAATTCTGGAGATGCCATCAAAACATTAAAAAGTAAAAAAAAATTATAAGAATAATGGAAGGGGTAGACAATCGCAAATCATGTAGACCATATATATATATATATGACTGTAATAGAGGGAAACATTCCACATAGGAAAAATATATCTAAAAACAAAGATGATGTGACTTACCAAATGAAAGTACTGGCAGGTCGACAGACACACAAACAAGCACAAACATACACACAAAATTCAAGCTTTTGCAACAAACTGTTGCCTCATCAGGAAAGAGGGAAGGAGAGGGAAAGACGAAAAAAGGACGGGTGCACACACACACACACACATATCCATCCACACATATACAGACACAAGCAGACATATATTATTTTTTTTCCCCCTAAGGTAAGTCTTTCCGCTCCCGGGATTGGAATGACTCCTTACCCTCTCCCTTAAAACCCACTTCCTTTCGTCTTCCCCTCACCTTCCCTCTTTCCTGATGAGGCAACAGTTTGTTGCGAAAGCTTGAATTTTGTGTGTATGTTTGTGTTTGTTTGTGTGTCTATCGACCTGCCAGCGCTTTCGTTCGGTAAGTCACCTCATCTTTGTTTCTTTTATATATATATATATATACACTTGAAAATATAATGTATTTAAAGCAAAACTTACATACAAAAAGACCACTTATCACTCAAAATCACACAATACACACCTATGATACAAGACAAAAATTAGATGTACATGTTCAAAGTGCCAACACAAAGTTATTTCAAAACAGCCTTATCCAACTATACAATGCCTTACCAGATACCATTAAACACATACACATACACATACAAAACATTGGTCACTTCAAATCTAAACTGAAGTCTTACTTGGTTGATCACTGCTTATACACAGTAAATGAATACCTACAAAACTAAATTTTTGTGTGTTTTCCCAATTTAGTCTCATTCAGAAGAACATTTGTATTTTATCTCTCTGTATATAGTGTAAAAACATTTATTTAAGTATCCATCATTAATTGATATATTAATGTGTGTTATTATGTACAAAGGTATATTATATGTAAAACTGTTAATATTAACAAAAAAAATCCAAATATCTCTTGCACATTGTGCGGCTGTAGATGAAAATGGGTCAATAAATCAATCTGAACACTGTGATGGAGCCGATGTTTATGATCTTAAAGCACACTATTTTTCTTCTATAAGTGTCTGACTGGTCAATAAAGATTATTTTTCATATTTGATCATCATGGTCAGATAAATAGTTGACTATTGTTTCAACTACAAAGAATGATTCTCTAGCTAAGTGCGCATAACCTTATTAACACTTTCTAGCTGTTTTATGAAGTATATGGCATTTACTGCTGATGGCCTTTAAACTGTCAGTCCTACAGTCTCGTACGTTTCCAAATCCACTATTATGGAACAGGATTCAAAAAGCTGTTGAGCACAATAATTGTTAACCTGAAAGGCCTGGGACTTAACTCCATTTTTGCATATGTAGCCACTCTCCTTTCCTTCTTAAGGGTTGTAAAATAGTATAACATTAGCTTGTATCCATCAAGATGAATCTGTTCAGTTTCGTAACTCTGTTTATTCAGATTTCTAGTTTCTTATTTGATGGCTGCTGGAAACCAATTATAGACTTTTGCACCAGAATATAAAACACTATTCTGGACCCTAGACATGGATACACAGTTTATATGAATATTATTTTCATTTTCAGTATTGTGGTTGTGACTTTTACACTTCATTCTAAATTCAGTGATATTTTACCATTAGGAAGCAAATGTATTGGCACAGGAGTATAAGAATCTGAAGATTAGTAATGAGGCTTCTGCAATATGTTTGGTTATCAATTTTACCCAATATTCTTAATGCACATTGGTGATTGGCACATCAAGCAACGTGCTGGCCTAGCCCTTGTTCATGAATGGATCCGTTACACTCATCGACAGTTGTATTTTGTTCCCAAGGAATTGTTTCAACTTCAGTTAATGACTGCTTCCAAACTTTCGGCTTTTTCTTGGGATTGGCTGGATGGTGCTTAATGGTCACAGTCTGACTGGGAATTTCTTTCTGTAACTGCCTGACATTTGGCGAAGTTTGGATGTTTATGTGGCTTGGAGTCTAATATTATATCCCAACATTGTGTGATATAGCTTTTGATTATGAGGCTTTATCCATGCTAGGGAAAGGTTTAAACTTTGCACCAACTCCCAAACATTTGTCGGTGGTTGATTTTATTAGTACTGCTGTTTTTAAACTACCTCCTCGTGTTGCAGAGGAGGCTAGGAGGCATGTATGTCGTATGTAGATCAGGGCACTTCACCCAAAAGTGATATCACACCAGCTGAGGGGGCTGCTTCTCGTTCACTTAGAGTTTATCTGGGTATTGTTACTTTGTCTGTGGACAAGGGCAATGATACCATTGTTTTGGGCAAGCAGGATTATGTTCAAAAGATGCAGCATTTACTGTCCGATTCAGCATATTGCAGGATCGGTGCTCACCCCACAAAAAGTGTTGAGAGAAAGACTTACAGCCTCCTGAAGAAAAATTCCTTATTGCAGTAGACTATTAAGAGTCTTAATTCTTATTGTGCTGTTCCGTCTAGGTTATATGGCCTCCCTAAGGTCCACAAGGAAGGGGTTCCTCTTCATCCAGTTGTGAGTAACATTGTGCTCTGACATATTGCTTGCGACTCTGATGAACCATGTAGTAGGTAGGTGTGGTCACCAAATGAAGAATTTGGCAGATTTCTTATGTCAATTTGAGGGAATGTGTTTGAATGATTCCAATATTCTAGTAAGTTTTGATGTGGTCTCTCTCTTCACCTGTCTTACTCTGTCTGATTTGTTGCAGTTAATTAAGATTATGTTTGGTGCTGAAGTAATGAACCTACTTTGACATGTGTTGACTTCCACTTACCTTTTATTCAATGACCAGTACTATGAGCAGACAGATGGAGTTGTGATGGGAAGTCCATTGTCACTTATTATTGCCAATTTATTTATGGAAGATTTTAAGTAACATGCCTTGGAGTTGGTGGCTTTGAAACCTGCGTGTTTTTTTTTTTTTTCAGATATGTAGATTATACTTTCATTGTTTGACCACTTGGCAGTGAGAATTTGAACAACTTGTATTTGTTTCATGATGGAGATGCAAAAGGATGACTGTCTTCCCTTTCTTGATGTGTTTGTCAGTAGGAAGGGTGATGGTATGTTGGGACATGCCATTTATAAGAAGCCTATTCACACTGATCTGTATTTGCACGCTGATAGCTGTCTCCATCCAACTCAACATGAAGGGGTGCTTGTTTACTTGGTCCACAGGAAACTCATCATTTCAAACCCTGTTAGTTTTTCAGCTGAGTTAGTCCATCTTGAAGTCACCTTTGATCAGAATGCAGAATGGTTATAGTGAAAGATCAGGCATGTGTTGCACTATCAACCAACTGTGCACCTGCTGAGTGATGAAAATACTGAGTTGGCTTCACATTCTACAGCCTTTTTGCCTCACACAGGGAGCATTTCATACAGGGTTGATTGTACTTTGTGGAAATATGATGTAAAGTGTGTTTTTCAACCACTGTCTAAGATCAGAATCCTTTTAGGCTCTGTAAAGAATGATCTTGGTTTGTGTAATGTGGATGTCTCCTGTATTCCTTATAGTTGTGGCATGATATATATTGGTCAGACTATATGGACTGTCAGGGACTGGTGTACTGAGCATAAGCAACTAACAACATGGAGATTCTGGCATGCCCTTCCAGCTACTGGGGTAGTGCTATTAAGGAAGATGTTGAAATTAAATTAGCAAGTAACCTTATAAATAGTGATGGTAGTTTTTGTTTAAATTCTGCATGGAATCCTGCTCTCTCCCTTGTCAAAAAACAGAGGAACAGAGTTTATGCTACCTCACCTATTGATTACGAATTTCACTATCAATAATTTCTGACAGCGGTCATCTCTGGTTGTGATGGCGCTAATGTTTACAATGTGTGTCAGTGTTATCTTTCTCAAATTATCTGAAAACTGAGGTTTTAAATTCCCTTGCACAGTGCTTACTTTCTGCAGTTTTGACTTGAAAATGGTAGGATGTGCTCCTGTTGAAATATTGGTAGTTGTTGACATCACCTGGCTGCATTTCCATACGTTATTTGAACAAATATTTGCTGTAATTGCATAATATGAGTTCCTGTATGATTAACAATTAAGCTGTTTGCTGTGAACCAGTTTATGCCTGTTCCATTAATCTCTCCACTGTGTTCTGAACAGATGTGTTTGGGTCCTTTACTAGTTAACTTGTATGTTCACCAGATACTACAGTTTTTTTTAAGTGATCCAGTATCTTTGTCAATATATTTATGTAGATCAAAGGAAGTGGTGTGGCCCACATACTGAATCATGTGGAACATCATATTTAATGTTTACCTCACTCTGAATTTAATTCATTTCCTGTGATATCATTTATTAAAGTTGTTGTAATCCGGACTTTAGGGCCAAGAATATTTCAGCAGATTAAAATTGTCTATTAGTTCAGAAAGTCAAAGAATAATAGTTCTTGGTGGAAATTAATATAAACTATAGTTCTAGACAGGAATCAATGTGCAGTATTTCCCAACTGAAAGTGATATAAGTCCAAGCACTACTGTTCTACTGTGCACATGTATAATAAGTATAGTGTTAAGCAAAGTTTGATTAAACTGGGCTATGGTGGAACCCACATGCTCATCAGTTGAAGCAAGGAAAACATCAGCGGCAGTGGTAGTTCAGTTGTAGAGGCCAAGTCAAATAACAGCAACTGAGAGAGTCCACTGCCAGGCAGCCTTATATTTGCCCACTACTGAAAATCAGGAACCCTTTCCAGAGGTAGGTGATATTACTTACAGTCTGTCAGTACATTCATATCTCTCATTTGCATTTTTAGCAGGGTTACTAGAAATGTAGCCCTCTGTTTTCCATTTTTAAGATATTAGCTCATCCATACAAAGAGATGCTTTTAATACTATACCATTTTAATTTAAGTTGTAAAATTTTGTGCTCTTCACAATCAAAGTTTATGTCATGGTAATGGAAAATGTCAACAGGGTATTTTTTTCTTATTCAGTTTTACCAGAACTAAATTTTTGAGATCACATTTTGTGTGGCAGCTGAATTGAACAGTTGTTAATCAGAAAAGTGATGCAATATTCTAGGTTAAAAAACCTCCATAAAAATTTTGAGAGTACACCGAGTTGAGTTTTGGCTCTACAATTAGAGATAGCCTGGTTATTCTCATTTAACTGCATATTTACATCTTTCAGGAAATAAACCTTAATGTATTAACTAATTGCAAAGGTAATTCATGACAAGAACTGTCAAGTGAGCACAAGGTTCAGTACTTTGTGTGAAATATCATCACAGTCAGAGGAGTTACTGTCTTTCAGTGCCTTAATGATTTTTGTGACTTCTAACAGTTTGAACCTGCTGATGGAGAATACAATGCCTGCCTAAGGAAATATAATACACCTGTTTTGATGATCCATTTTTGCCCCATGTTTTCTCTACTGTTAAGAAGAACTGATTGAATGTAGCAGACACTGTCATCATTTTTCTTTCAGCTACTGTTATCAGCTAATTGAATACTATTTGCATTACTGAGTTCATTAATTTTATGCCTGTTGTTGTTGTTGTTGTTGTTGTTGTTGTTGTTGTGGTCTTCAGTCCTGAGACTGGTTTGATGCCGCTCTCCATGCTACTCTTTCCTGTGCAAGCTTCTTCATCTCCCAGTACCTACTGCAACCTACATCCTTCTGAATCTGCTTAGTGTATTCATCTCTTGGTCTCCCTCTATGATTTTTACCCTCCACACTGCCCTCCAATACTAAATTGGTGATCTCTTGATGCCTTAGAACTTGTCCTACCAACCAATCCCTTCTTCTAGTCAAGTTGTGCCACAAACTCCTCTTCTCCCCAAGTCTATTCAATACCTCCTCATTAGTTATGTGATCTACCCATCTAATCTTCAGCCTTCTTCTGTAGCACCACATTTTGAAATCTTCTATTCACTTCTTGTCCAAACGATTTATCGTCCATGTTTCACTTCCATACATGGCAACACTCCATACAAATACTTTCAGAAACGACTTCCTGACCCTTAAATCTATACTCAATGTTAACAAATTTCTCTTCTTCAGAAACACTTTCCTTGCCATTGCCAGTCTACATTTTATATCCTCTCTACTTCGACCATCATCAGTTATTTTGTTCCCCAAATAGCAAAACTCCTTTACTATTTTAAGTGTCTCATTTCCTAATCTAATTCCCTCAGCATCACCCGACTTAATTCGACTACATTCCATTATCCTCATTTTGCTTTTGTTGATGTTCATCTTATATCCTCCTTTCAAGACACTGTCCATTCCGTTCAACTGCTCTTCCAAGTCCTTTGCTGTCTCTAACAGAATTACAATGTCATCGGCGAACCTCAAAGTTTTTATTTCTTCTCCATGGATTTTAATTCCTACTCCAAATTTTTCTTTTGTTTCCTTTACTGCTTGCTCAATATACAGATTGAATAACATTGGGCTCGCATTCGGGAAGACGACGGTTAAATCCTGCGTCCGGCCATCCTGATTTAGGTTTTCCGTGATTTCCCTAAATCGCTCCAGGCAAATGCCGGGATGGTTCCTTTCAAAGGGCACGGTCGACTTCCTTCCCCGTCCTTCCCTAATCCGATGAGACCGATGACCTCGCTTTCTGGTCTCCTTCCCTAAAACAACCAACCAATAACATTGGGGATAGGCTACAACCCTGTCTCACTCCCTTCCCAACCACTGCTTCCCTTTTATGTCCCTCGACTCTTATCACTGCCATCTGATTTCTGTATAAATTGTAAATAGCCTTTTCCTCCCTGTATTTTACCCCTGCCACCTTCAGAATTTGAAAGAGTGCATTCCATCAACATTGTCAAAAGCTTTCTGTAAGTCTACAAATGCTAGAAATGTAGGTTTGCCTTTCCTTAATCTATCTTCAAAGATAAGTCGTAGGGTCAGTATTGATTGCCTCACGTGTTCCAATATTTCTATGGAATCCATACTGATCTTCTCTGAGGTTGGCTTCTACCAGTTTTTTCCATTCATCCGTAAAGAATTCATGTTAGTTCAGTAATTTTCACGTCTGTCAACACCTGCTTTCTTCGGGGTTGGAATTATTATATTCTTCTTGAAGTCTGAGGGTATTTCGCCTGTCTCATACATCTTGCTCACCAGATGGTAGAGTTTTGTCAGGACTGGCTCTCCCAAGGCTGTCAGTAGCTGTAATGGAATGTTGTCTACTCCCGGGACCTTGTTTCAACTTAGGTCTTTCAGTGCTCTGTCAAACTCTTCACGCAGTATCATATCTCCCATTTCACCTTCATCTACATCCTCTTCCATTTCCATAATATTGTCCTCCAGTACATCGCCCTTGTATAGACCTCTATATACTCCTTCCACCTCTCTGCTTTCCCTTCTTTGCTAAGAACTGGGTTTTCCTGTGAGCTCTTGATATTCATACAAGTGGTTCTCTTTTCTCAAAGGTCTCTTTAATTTTCCTGTAGGCAGTATCTATCTTACCCCTAATGAGATAAGCCTCTACATCCTTACATTTGTCCTCTAGCCATCCCTGCTTAGCACATTTTGCACTTCCTATCAATCTCATTTTTGAGACGTTTGTATTCCTTTTTGCCTGTTTCATTTACTGCATTTTTATATTTTCTCCTTTCATCAATTAAATTCAATATTTCTTCTGTTACCCAAGGATTTCTGCTAGCCCTCGTCTTTCTACCTACTTGATCCTCTGCTGCCTTCACTACTTCATCCCTCAAAGCTACCCATTCTTCTTCTATTGTATTTCTTTCCTCCATTCCTGTCAATTGTTCCCTTATGCTCTCCCTGAAACTCTGTACAACCTCTGGTTTAGTCAGTTTATCCAGGTCCCATCTTAACTTCCCACCTTTTTGCAGTTTCTTCAGTTTGCCTAAGATGTTACAAATTGCCTTTGCTTTGTTCTCAGAATTTTGTATTTCTTCTGCGTAGTGTGTGTGTCTTGATGTTTTTTATGGCATCATGAATTTTACATTATTCTTTGACACAAATCTTTAAGTACTGATAAGTATTTAAGAATTGCATTCATCACAGATATGTCCAGCGGTGTAAAACAAGTAATGATGAGTCAGACAGAGAAGGTTTGATTCCAAATCATTGTGTGTGTGTGTGTGTGTGTGTGGGGGGGGGGGGGGGGGGGGGGAGATGTACGTGCATGATCACAAGTTCATCACAGGTTAATTTAAGTGCCACATAAGCCATTGAAATGTGAAATGCTACTTCATTAGTAACCAGTGTAACAGCCAGAATGTTGAATGCAAGCATGCATTGTGTTGTACCGTTGCTGGATTTCAGTTTATGGAATGAAGTTCCATGCATGTTGCAGTTGGTCAGTTCATACAGGGGGATGGTTGATGCTGTTTGTGAATGACACTGGAGTTGTCATCTTATGATGTCCCATATGTTCTCGATTGGAGACAGATCTGGAGATTGGGCAAGACCAAGGCAATATGTCGACACACTGTAGAACATGTTAGGTCACAACAGTGGTATATTTGCAAGCTTTATCCTGCTGGAAAATGCTCCCCCCTGAAATGCTGCTTGTGAATGGCCGCACAAGAAGTCAAATCACCAGATTGACATACAATTTTGCAGTCAGGGTGTGTGGGATAACCATAAGAGTGCTCCTGCTGTCATACAAAATCGCAACCCAGACCATAACTCCAGGTTATGTCTAGTGTGTCTAGCATGCAGACAGGATGGGTGCAGGTCCTCAACTGGCCTCCTCTTAACCTACATGGCCATAATTGGCACTGAGGCAGAACCAGCTTTAATCAGAAAACACAACAGACCTTCACTCTGCCTTCCAATGAGCTCCCAATTGACACCACTGAAATCAAAAATGGTGGTGGTTCGGTGTCAGTGGAATGCATGCTGCAGGGTGTCTGGCTTGGAGCTGTCCTTGAAGTAACTGATTTGTAACAGCTCGTTGTGTCATTGTGGTGTCAAATTTTGCTCAAATTGCTGCTGCAGATGCAGTAAGATGTGGCAGAGCTATACATTGTACATGGTGGTCTTCCCTCTTGGTAATGCCATATGGCCATGTGGAGCCTGGTCTTCTTGTGACCATGACCACCACCGCCAGCAGTGGCTACATTCTTGCCAAGTCTTTTTGCAGTATCACAGAAGGAACATCCAACTTGTCATAGCCCTATTACATGACCTCATTCAAACTCAGTGTGGCGTTGATAACGGTGTCTTTGTCACTTCAAACACAAGTTGACTAACATAAACTCAGTCTCAAAGGTAATTAATGTTCACAACAGTTACAGCATGTATTGAAAGCAAACCCGATTTGCATCCTCACAGTTGCACTACTGGCACCACACGCAACTGGTGCGAAATTTGAACAGACATCATTTTTCAGACATAGAAACATGCCTACCAACTTTCATTTATGTTGCACACCTCCTCCTAGGTGCTGTGATTCTTTACTGTCTGTTTATTTTCTCTGCTGGATTAGATTGCTCTATTTATGGCACATCATTACCTTCTTATCTGAGAGTTGTGTTTCATGTTAACAGAAAGTGAAATGGACTTTCAGCATGTTCAAAAGTTTGGGAGACATTGGACTTCATTTATATGAAGCATGATTTACTAAATCAAACAATGGGAAATCCAGGATGGAATGTAACAATATTATGAAGAGGATAGTTGCTGTTCACCATATAGCAGAGGTGCTGAGTTGCAGACAGGCACAACGAAAAGACTGTCACAGAATAAGCTTTTATCCAACAAGGCCTTTGTCAAAAATAGACCACACACACACACACACACACACACACACGCACACACACACACACACACACACACACACACACACACACACATGACCACAGTCTCTGGCAGCTGAAGCCAGTAGTGCAACTGAAGCCAGCTGCCAGAGACTGTGGTGATCATGTGTGTGTGTGTGTGTGTGTGTGTGTGTGTGTGTGTGTGTGTGTGTGTGTGAAAGTAGATAAAAATAAATCTTACCTGCTCTGAGTTTCTGTAAAACTCTGTTGTAGCCATTGAGGGTGAAACTGTATGCTGTTATAGGGACCATCTTGTGAGGATAATATTCTTTTGTCCATTCTGGTAATTGTAATGAAAATTCTTCCTGAAATTAATAACAATAAAGCAGTCACTGAAATATTATTAAAATATTGGCTAAACTTACAATGTTACCCATTTCAAAAATGCAGTGATATTAAAGTGAATAATGCAAAGTAGACCTTTCCACATTAAAAAAAAAAAACTGTTTGTGAAAACAATGGGTATGTACCCTAGCATTGTGTAAATAAATGCATGTTATAAGAGCTTACCTGATTCGATCAACACATGAGTATTACGGATACTTCATGAACTCAAGTAGGAAACCCAGGAGGGAAGGTGATATTTCTTACATGGAACACTATTGAGAAAATTTAGAGAACTGGCATTGGATTACTGAAAAATTCTACTGCAGCCAATGTATAGTATTTTTCCCCTCACTCAGTTTGTGAGTGAAACAGTAAAGAAAAAGACTAATATTGGTACAAGGTACCCTCCACCACACACTATGAAATGGCTTGCGGAGTATGTATGTAGGTGTAGATTCAGTGTGATAGAGATAATGTGAATGGACATTCTGTGGCAAATTCAATTTCACTAGAGACATCATATAACATTTTAAAGGGATAGCCCTCTTTAAAAATTTCAAAAAATCAATTTTTTTGCTTGAAATGTTCTGTGGGGTATCTACTTTATTGTAATGTTCATCTTAAGTTCACAAGAAACAGAAACTCCATTACATGCAGACTCATGAAGATGATATGTGAAAAAAATTATAGACATTGTGGCCAGTGTGACAGCATGTAACACCAGGACAACTTAACAGGCATTATGGAAATTATGAACATGCTTGAACTTGAGATCAGACCGGACTGATACATCTTCCGCACAGAAGTGGACGAAAAGCATAGTGAGCAAACAGAGCAGCAGATGACAGAAGTTGCCAAAGAGGCCTGCAGCACCGCATGGCCAAGAAAAAGACAGAGAAAGATCTCTTTCTGCATCTGGATGGAATACTGTATGGACCAGTGATCACTGACTAAGGGTATGTTTAAATTAA
The DNA here is from genome assembly GCF_021461385.2 of Schistocerca piceifrons. Classification (NCBI taxonomy): domain Eukaryota; kingdom Metazoa; phylum Arthropoda; class Insecta; order Orthoptera; family Acrididae; genus Schistocerca; species Schistocerca piceifrons. Next base: position 149,080,135 of record NC_060149.1, on the reverse strand, counting down.
CTGCAAAAAATATAACTCAAAACTTTTAACATATTTTTCTCAAAACAGATTCTTGCAAATCAATGGGAGGCATAACTTGAGAAAGATACATACAATTTTGATCAGAATACGATGCCAGCAGTGGCATTCTAAATTGAATTTTCTGTGAATGTGCTTAGCCATTTTGTGATATCTTCAAAAGTCTGTTTTTGATGTAAACTTTTGTCTTGATATTCTGAGCAAAGAAAGTTTCAATAATTACGATTCTGTTAAAACTTAATATTTTTCAAGTGACTTTTGTTTTAACACATTACCATTTTGTTCAAACTTAATATTTTTCAGTTATCCTATTTATACTGACAGAAAGTATATTGAGAATGAATTTTAGAAAATTATTTTGTTACAGGTCCAATAGGAGGGCTTTGGGAATTCCCATTGATGACTAATGTTCCAGCTGCAAGGAGTCCTTCCATCTGGTTGCAGGGAGCATCCAATGTGGACACAAAAATGTGTGAGGAATAAAATTATATTATCAGATATAGCATTACTTGTTATTAAAAAAAAATTACCTATTTTTCTTATGTTCAAAGAGGACTACCCCTTTAAGGCAAATGCCAGGATAGTTCCTTCCAGAGTTGAGTCCCACATATTGTTCCCGTGTTGTCACCTAGCTCATGGAATCCCTCACAATGGCCTGACCATCAAATCACCTATTTCCAACTGCAACCCCCCCTCCCCCTTCATAATGACCTCTATCTGTTCAAATTGTCAATCCATAGCCCTCACCAACCTAGTCCTGAAAAACTTTATAACTCAGGGACAAACCCCCTTGCAATACCTCCTCTCTAGCCATAAAATTCTCCTGCTCTGCAATCCCAAATCTGTGCCTGTCATATATTGAAGACACTAACCATTTCCTCTACCCCCACAGCGGTCACCAATTTTTGGAGCGTACATGCTTGGCTACCACAGGGCCCCAGCCATTGCAGTACTGTTTCGTCTTTCTGTGCTGCGAACCTACACTTTGTCTATCTCTTACCTCCTTTGACTCTTGACCGAAGAGTCCTTTTAGTGCAGACCCTATTTGGGGGTCTGGGGCATGGGGACTCCCAGCAATAGTTTACTGGCCAGGTAGCTGTTGCTGTGGCTGAGTGGTACCCATGGGGAGACCCCCATTCAGAGTGAGTGGCACTATGGCGGATAGTTTGCACATGAAGCCACTTAAACTTTCTCCCACTGGAGGTCACACAGCCCCTGCAGTCTCTTCAAATAGGAAGGTCTTGTATGATGCAACAAAATATGAAAGTATGATTCCAACACATACCCTTTCCTTGCCACTCCATGGGAACAACGCAGGACTAAACGACAAGGAGCGTAATCAACCCCTTTCCCCCACCCCCAAATCAGGACCAATTGGGACGCCTTTTTGGCCACAAAGTCTTTATTTTCTTGTGGAAAACATTGAAGACAAATATGGGGACTCATAGCCATCCCTAAGATGAAGGGTGGTTCCCTCCTCATGAAAACGTCATCTCCTGCCCAGTCACATGTGCTGCTGTCTTGTGAAAAGTTGGGTGACATTCACATGACTGTCATTCCCCACAAGAGTCTCAATATGATCCAGAGCATCATATTTCACCCTGATCTTCTACAACCTGATGATGAGCTGTGGGCCACCTTAGAGCGAAGGGGTGTGCACCTCATCCATTGTGTCCATAGGGGACCAAAGAAAAAGAGAGTTGCTACTGGAGCTTTCCTCTTGGCTTTTGATGATGATACATTGCCTGAGAAGGTCAAGATGATGGTCTACCGGTGTGATGTGAAACCCGATGTTCCTCCTCCTATGAGGTAATTCAGGTGTATGAAGTTCAAACATGTGTCTTTTTGTTGCACTGCTACCTCCGCCTGCAGGGATTGTGAATGTCTGCTGCACATGAACGTTCCTTGTGAGCTCTGTGTCAACTGTGGTGAGCTCCACTCTCCCTGCTCAACATATTGCTCATTTTTTAAGCATGAGAAGAAAATCGAGAAGTATACGGCGTTGGACAAGCTCACATATCAAGAGGCCACAGAAAGGTATGAACGTCTTAATCCCAGACAAATGACACAATCTTACATTACGGCTGCAATGTCATTGCCTTCTCTGTCATGGTGCCTTCCTCTGTTGTGCCTCTTACACCGCTTACAGTGGGTGCTCAGAGCCACCTGCTGATACTTGCTCCCCAGGTGGTTGGGGGTCCTTCTAGTGCATCCACCACACCCACTTCTGGTGCATTGGCTCCCCACGTGCGGGGGGCACCAGTCCCCATCCCCCATGCGGAGGCACCTTATCCTCCTCCAGCTTCTCTAGCAAGGAAGATGTCCCTTGGGGCTCTTCCCTCCACGGTTCCTGCTGGTCGACAGCCAGACTGCAGGCAGTGGATGAAGAAACAACAGGCTGCTGGCTGTCAGATTTATTCTTCATCTGTCACTGAAACCAATTCAGGAAAACCTTCTCAGTCCTCATCTTCTAAGGAAAAGTAGGACAAAAATAAGTCCTCAAAGCTGAAGGAAACTCCAGTGGTCCCCGTGCCACTGGACTCTGCATGTGTAGTGCCAAGTGGAGATCCTGGTGGCTCCTGAGGCACCAGATGTCCCGAGGCAATGTGCCACAGAAAACAAAACCTATGTCAATGGATCCCCTGATGGCTCAACTAGTGGACTCTGGGTCATAACCTGCCCCCCCCCCCCCCCTCCGGTTGCTTCACGACCCCAAAGTAATCAGACAGTCGTATCCTCAAGTGGAATTGTAAGAGATTTCTCCACCACCTGGTTGAGCTACGGCAGCTTTAAAGCACATACTCTGCATTCTGTATTACCATCGAGGAAACATTGTTTCCAGCAACTCGGACCCTTGCCCTTTGTGGATACCGAGGTTATTTTAAGAACTGTACTGACTATGAGAGGGTGTTGCATGGAGTTTGTACATATGTGCTGACTCTATATGACCTATGTGACCTTGTGCCTCTTGATACACCATTGGAAGCTCTGGCTGTTTGGGTATGTGGACATCAGAATTTTATCCTCTGTAATATTTATCTTCCTCCCAGTGATGTCATGTGCAGGATGGACTGTCTGTATTACTCTCTCAGCTCTTCTCACCTTCCCTATTCGTGGGTGACTTCAGTGCACATAACCCTTTGTGGGGTGGAACAGTGATCATTGGCTGTGGTAAAGACATTGAAACATTACTGGCACAGCTTGATCTTTGCCTCTTGAACTCTAGTGCTCCCATACACTTTAATGTGCCACATGCAATTTATTTGTCCATTTATATCTCCTTTTGCAGCCCTGGTCTTCTATCATCTGTCCACTGGAGAGTCCATGATGACCTGTGTGGTAGTAACCACTTCCTGATCTTCGTGTCCCTACTTCAGTGTTGCTCCCCTGGATGCCTGTCCAGATGGGTTCTGTGTAATGCTGACTGGGATGGGTTCACCTCTGTTGTCCTTAGCTTCCCACTGTAAGCCAGTGTTGATGCAGCTGTTCTGCATATGGTGGCAACCATTCTTTTAGCAGCCAACCAAGCCACCCCCTCTTCCTTGGGATCACCCCATTGGAAGACGGCACCCTGGTGGACCCCAGAGATTGCTGTGGCAATCAGAGATCATAGGCAGGCTCTCCAATGACCTAAGTGGCATCCTTCATTGGAGCACATCATTGCCTTTAAACAGATCAGTGCCTGTGTCCACTATCTCATCAAATGATGAAAGCAAGAATCCTGGGAATGGTGTGTTTCCACCACTGGATCATGTGCCTCTCCATCACAGATATGAGCAAAGATCAGATGACTCTACAGCTTCCAGTCCCCTCCAGGTGTACCAAGTATTTCCTTAGATGGTGCCATTTATACTGATCCAGACACTGTTGCTGAGCATTTTGCTGAGTATTACGCTCAGGTATCTGCATCTGATAACTAAGACTCCACCTTTTGTTTCATAAAACAATGACAGAGGTGAATGCGCTTATCTTTTACTACCCGCCACTTGGAGCCATATAATGCTCGATTCAGTGAATGGGAAATCTCCAGTGCCCTAGCCCATTGCCTTGATACGCTCCCAGGATGCAACTTCATCCACAACTAAATGCTGAAACGTCTCTCAGTGGACTGTGAGCATCACATCCTCTCCCTCTTCAATTGGATCTGAAATGAAGGTGAATTCATTTCTCAATGGCGAGACAGTGTGATAGTTCTGGTACTGAAACTGGGTAAGAGCCCCCTCAAGATGGACAGTTATCACCCAATCAGCTCTACTGACATTCTCTGTAAGTTGTTGAATGCATGATGAGCTAGCTGCTGTGTTGGATGCTTGGCTCCTGGGAACTTTTGACTGCATCTCAGAGTGATTTTTGAAAAGGCTGCTCCTCTGCTGATAATTTGGTTCACTTTGAATCCACCATCCAGATGGCCTTTGCACATCGCCATGAACTCATTGCTGTCTTTTTTTACCTACAGAAGGCTTATGACAAGACAAGGCATCCCCACATCCTTACTATGTTACACGAGTGTGGTCTGCAGGGTCCACTCCCAGTTTTCTTCAAGAACTTCCTGTCACACTCTATGTTCTGGGTTCAAGTGGGTTCTTCACTCAGTACCCCCAATATCCAAGAGGACGGGCTCATGCAGGGCTCTGTACTGAGTGTCCCCCTCTTTCTGGTGGCCATCAATAGTCTAGAGGCACCTGTGGGGTTTTCGGTATCGCCCTCCTTATACGCTGATGATCTTTGTTTTATTATTGCTTCTCTAGTATGGTTGTTGCTGAGGGTCAGCTGCAGGGTCACATACAAAAGGTGCACTCATGGGTTCTCACCCAAGGCTTTCCATTTTCAGCCGCCAAGAGTCATGTCATGTGCTTCTGTCACCAAGTGGATGTTGAACCCTAATGTTTCTAAGACACCCATACAGAAGCTCAGAAATTTACCCTTGCAAATCCACACACCAGAAAGTAACTGGCACTATCCCTCTGGTCGCTGTTGGATCATGTAATGTACATAGAAATGAAGAAGCCTTATGGGCTTCAGTGCATGATGGCCTTGCCTTTCTGTCAATCCACAATCTGTCACAGGCTGCCCTCATCCATTCAAAGAAAAGAGGAAGACAAAAGAAAAATATGCAAATAGTCTTCATAGTCCAGTGAAACATGTATGGATTCAGGATGTATGTGAAAGAAATTCACTTTTTTGTTCTGGGAAGATCCACCTGCCTTTATTTACCAACAAGCAATTTTAGACTTATTGAAACCCTTGTACTAGATGGATAAAGCATCCACTGAAATGCTGATCACCCCAAGGAAACACAAAGGATATGCCTATCAACAATAGTACATACTAAATGCTCCAGTCACATTAATGTGATGATAATGATGATGATGATGATGATGTTTGGTTTGTGGAGCACTCAACTGTGGGGTCATCAGCACCCGTACGAAGTCCCAATTTTCACACAGTCCAATTTTTACTCAATTCAATCTAGCAACTGTCATGAATGATGATGATGGTGATGATGATATGATGAGGACAACACAAACACCCAGTCTCCAGGCAGAGAAAATCCCCATCCTGGCTGAAAATCGAACCCGGGAGCCCGTGATCCAGAGGCAGCAGTGCTAGCCACTAGACTACGAGCTGTGGACGTCACATTAATGTGGCCACCATCTATGTTTGACATCAATATGAAATAACCACTCACATATGGCAGATGACAGCACTAGCAGTGAGGGCTATATGAAGCGTGTTTGGGGGGGGGGGGGGGGGGGACAGAAAACAGTGCACTCATTGTTGTAATGTGAAAATGAAGTAATTTATCTGACATCCAAAAGGGCATTATGACTGGCTTTTGGACCAAGATCAGAAGCATTTCTGAAAAGTCTAAGTTTTTAAACTGTTGTGTGCTACCACGGCTAAAGTATACCTTGCATGGCAAAATGGTGCTAACTATAACTGGTGCACAACAAGCAATAGATGACAGGGCTGAATGACAGCTGTGGAGATGTGTATGAGTGAATAGACATGCAACTGTTGAGCAACTGACCACCCAGGTGAATCAAGATGCTACCAACAGTGTCTCCTCAATGACTGTTCAGTGAACATTGCTGTGTATGGGCCTCTGCAGCAGGCACCTGGTTCAGGCACCCATGCTGACTGCTGTACATTGGCAATGAAGTCTGGAATTTGCACGCGAGTACTGTAACTGAACATCCACTGAGTGGTGGCAGGTGCCCTCTCCAGATAAATCACATTTTTATGGTCCATTGGGACAGAAAGCAAACACCCTGCAACAATTGACAGAAGGATCCAGGCTAGAGGAGGGAGTGTTATGGTCTGGAGAATGTTTTCATGGCATACCCTGAGTAATTCTGGAAGGCACAATGGGCAAAATAGTATGCACCTATCCTTGAGGACCATGTCCACCACTACATGAAGTTTGTTTTCTCTCAGCACAGTGGCATCTACCAGAAGGACACTGCAAAGTGTCACACAGCTCGCAGTGTACATGTGTGGCTCAAAGAGCACCATGATGAGTTTACCATACTTCCCTGCTCACCAAAACCCCTTGGATTAAAACCCAATCGAGAATCTGTGGGACCACCTTGATAGGGCTGTTTGCACTATGGATCTGCAACCAAGAAACTTAGCTGGCCACAGCACTGGTGTCAGCATAGCTCCACATTCCTGTCAGTACCTTACAGATCCTCACTGACTTTCTTCCTGCCTATCTCATTGCAGTACACTCTGCAAAAGGTGTTTATTCAGGCTTTTGATAGGTGCTCACATTAATATGACCAGACAATGTACTTCCTCCCTAAAATCGACTTGTGATAGTGTAAAAATATGCTTCTTTTATCTGCCCCCTACCCCCCTCACCATCATTCACTGAGACGCAGCTAGGTTGTTGATTTCAGTAATATTATCTGCATACTTGTCATCCCATGAGGCATTGCTGCTGCGTGGCAAAAGATTGCTTGCTAGTCTCAATACATGGTTCTGATATTGAGTGTGTTCTGTAAGCTCATTGGCACTCATGCCCATAAAATAACCCCCATCCCCTCTTCCCCCCCCCCCCCTGTCCCCACACACACACACACACACACAATACTCTTTCACATTCATACTGACTTTTTTCTGCCCATTCTTTCAGCTTCATTGTAGCAACTGCCATGACAATTAATATTAGTGAGACAAGATAAAAAAACTAAAACTACAAAATTATTCGCAGATAAAGAGCATCAAACTAGCATTTATACTGTAGACATCGTACTGTTAACAGCAACAGCAAACAAAATTATGCTTGAAAAGCTCCCCAGTTGTGTGCTAGCCAAGGTGAGCCAAGGTGACTGATGGTCAAGCACTTGCTCCATCCTTCCAAACCCACGGACCGCACCACAGTGCATATGGCCGCAGATACACAAGGTGCCAGAGACATTGATCAGCCACCGATCAATGTCTCTGGCACCTAGTGTATCTGTAGCTGCATGCGTTGTGGTGCAGTCCGGGGGTTGAAAAGGACAGAGCAAGTTCTGGATCATCAGTCACCTCGGCTCACACTGAAGATGGCTGAATGGTATACAGCAGAAATATTAGAAGAAGACGTTGAATTTATGTGGCTGCACACCCAAAATTTTATGGAACAATTTTTGTGCCACAAAAATATGAAGATGCACATCTCGTATATGATGTCCCTCAAAGCAGTTCTTGTAGCACACTGGATTCTTCAGAAGATGCAATCAGGATAACTGTAATTATAAGTGAACGCATGGATAGCTAATTTACTTCAAATAAGTCCTGGGATGCCTTTATTATATCTTTGTTAGCAAGTGCTGTAAAACAATATCAGTTTAATGGTATGAAATGAGTCATTGTAAAAAGTTAATACATTTTGAGAGCTTAAGCATGGTAAAGCTAACTATCCCAAAAGAAGAGGCTCCAACTAAATCCTGTCCCTGACTGGCAAGACTGGGGTGCAGCCAAAATCTCTTGCGTACCTCATTAAACTCTGTAGCTCTTCATACATTTTCAGTAACTTAACAATATTCATTTACCTTCTGAATTAACCGGTTTAATGTATAGCAACATTATCATATTAAGGCGCTGATGACCCCTAGGCTCCTCCTAGTATTTTCTGTGTCCTAAGTGGACTTTAATAGTTAGTACTTAATAAAGGAAATTCTGAGTTTTGCTACACAACACTTGTGGTTCCCCTATGTATTGACTGCCAAGCAAGATTACCTCTCAGGGCTTGCATATGTCTCCCCTCTGCTATGATTCACTACCATGCCATATAGTCCACTCACCACCACTACCTCCTTGGAAACCAGCTTTCTACTCACTGCCATCATATTCTGCAGTGCTACTAAAGGCAGTGAATTACTTATGTCATAAGCCAAGTTGTAGCAAACATAAAATTTAGAAAATGAAATACATTCCAAAACAGGATGAACCTCCCACATCCCCTCTGATGTTTTCTTTTCAAAATTCATATTTTTTGAAACAAAATTTCAATTTTGAAAATGACATGAGTCATGGTATTATGGCTTGTGGGGGGTAGCCTCTACAATTGGTTCTTACTTCTTCCTGTGCAGTAAACTTAGGCTTTCGCCAGACGTCAAAAACAGATATAGAATCTCATAATGATCTACCATAAACAATTTTTTTTCATTAAATGGTCTCATTGGAGATTTACCAAAAAGAAACTGATTTTACAAGTTCATATAAACCACACTGATTTTCAGTTCCTTATTATCCATATGAATTCTCATTCTATTTCTGATGCTCTTGTACTATCTACTATCTACACCCATTACCATTTTTAATATGATAAACAACGAACACAAAGTAATATAGAAAATGCCATACTTTACATTCAGCTTTAAAGACAATGAAGACAAAATTGAAATATTCAGAGTTTTTTGATGGTAATCATTAGTGAGCTATCTCTTCATACACTAATTTGTACATAGAAAATTAAACATTTCACTCACATTGTTTGACTGCTTGGTTACCTTTCTATAGAAATCCTTAACTGCATTCTTTAACACTTAAGTGTTACATAAATGGAAATATAAAAGTATTTCACGTGCAAAAGATGGAAATTTTCTTATCGTTATGATAAAACATAACTGAAGATGTTATTAGCAACTGAGGAAAACGGCTGCAAATATTAACATTAATAAAGACAGGTGCCTTTATAAACAACACATAATGGCCCCAGATGTTCAATTACACTACACACAGTATATTTATTCTACTTTTACTCTATAACAGCACCTGGCTGTCCATCAGAACACTTTTAACAAACATTTATGACATGAGTGTCATTCTTTTATAGCATGCACCACTGAGACATTCTATTTGTTTAAACAGTGAAACAATGTTTCACTTGTTATTGAATCTGCATATCCTGAGTGCTGTGGTCCCATTATGCTTCATTATTCCCAACTGTCATGCATTTTCCAACTGTGTCTTTTTCCTTGCTGTCTGGGCTCTGGTTTTGCCTTTCAGCTCTACATCTACATCTACATCTACATCCATACTCTGCAAGCCACCTGACGGTGTGTTGCGGAGGGTACCTTGAGTACCTCTATCGGTTCTGCCTTCTATTCCAGTCTCGTATTGTTCATGGAAAGAAGGATTGTCGGTACACCTCTGTATGGGCTCTAATCTCTCTGATTTTATCCTCATGGTCTCTTCGCGAGACATACGTAGGAGGGAGCAATATACTGCTTGACTCCTCGATGAAGGTATGTTCTCGAAGCTTCAACAAAAGCCCGTACCGAGCTACTGAGTGTCTCTCCTGCAGAGTCATCCACTGGAGTTTATCTATCATCTCCGTAATGCTTTCACGATTATTAAATGATCCTGTAACAAAGCGTGCTGCTCTCCGTTGGATCATCTCTATCTCTTCTATCAACCCTATCTGGTATGGATCCCACACTGCTGAGCAGTATTCAAGCAGTGGGTGAACAAGCGTACTGTAACCTACTTCCTTTGTTTTCGGATTGCATTTCCTTAGGATTCTTCCAATGAATCTCAGTCTGGCATTTGCTTTACCGACGATCAACTTTATATGATCATTCCATTTTAAATCACTCCTAATGCGTACTCCCAGATAATTTATGGAATTAACTGCTTCCACTTGCTGACTTGCTATATTGTAGCTAAATGATAAGGGATCTTTCTTTCTATGTATTCACAGCACATTACACTTGTCTACATTGAGATTCAGTTGCCATTCCATGCTCCATGCGTCAATTCGTTGCAGATCCTCCTGCATTTCAGTACAATTTTCCATTGTTACAACCTCTCGATATACCACAGCATCATCCGCAAAAAGCCTCAATGAACTTCCGATGTCATCCAAAAGGTCATTTATGTATATTGTGAATAGCAAAGGTCCTACGACACTCCCCTGCAGCACACCTGAAACCACTCTTACTTCGGAAGACTTCTCTCCATTGAGAATGACATGCTGCGTTCTGTTACCTAGGAACTCTTCAATCCAATCACACAATTGGTCTGTTAGTCCATATGCTCTTACTTTGTTCATTAAATGACTGTGGGGAACTGTATCGAATGCCTTGTGGAAGTCAAGAAACACGGCATCTACCTGGGAACCCGTGTCTATGGCCCTCTGAGTCTCGTGGACGAATAGCGCGAGCTGGGTTTCACACGATCGTCTTTTTCGAAACCCATGTTGATTCCTACAGAGTAGATTTCCAGTCTCCAGAAAAGTCATTATACTCAAACATAATGTTGTTGTCGTTGTGGTCTTCAGTCCTGAGACTGGTTTGATGCAGCTCTCCATGCTACTCTATCCTGTGCAAGCTTCTTCATCTCCCAGTACCTACTGCAGCCTACATCCTTCTGAATTTGCTTAGTGTATTCATCTCTTGGTCTCCCTCTATGATTTTTAACCTCCACGCTGCCCTCCAATACTAAATTGAGGCTCCCTTGATGCCTCAGAATGTGTCCTAACAACGGATCCCCTGCTCTAGTCAAGTTGTGCCATAAAATCCTCTTCTCCCCATTATTCTATTCAGTACCACCTCATTAGTCATATGATCTACCCATCTAATCTTCAGCATTCTTCTGTAGCACCACATGTCGAAAGCTTCTACTCTCTTTCTGTCTAAGCTATTTATCGTCCACGTTTCACTTCCATACATGGCTACACTCCGTACAAATACTTTCAGAAACGACTTCCTGACATTTAAATCTATACCCGATGTTAACAAATTTTTATTCTTCAGAAACGCTTTCCTTGCCATTGCCATTCTACATTTTATATCCTCTCTACTTTGACCATCATCAGTTATTTTGCTCCCCAAATAGCAAAACTCCTTTACTACTTTATGTGTCTCATTTCCTAATCTAATTCCCTCAGCATCACCCGATTTAATTCGACTACATTCCATTATCCTCGATTTACTTCTGTTGATGTTCATCTTATACCCTCCTTTCAAGACAGTGTCCATTCTGTTCAGCTGCTCTTCCAAGTCCTTTGCTGTCTCTGACAGAATTACAATGTCATCGGCGAACCTCAAAGTTTTTATTTCTTCTCCGTGGATTTTAATACCTACTCCGAACTTTTCTTTTGATAATACGTGTTCCAAAATTCTGCAACTGATCGACGTTAGAGATATAGGTCTATAGTTCTGCACATCTGTTCAATGTACCTTCTTGAAAATGGGGATGACCTGTGCCTTTTTCCAATCCTTGGGAACGCTATGCTCTTCTAGAGACCTACGGTACGCCGCTGCAAGAAGGGGGGTAAGTTCCTTTGCGTACTCTGTGTAAAATCGAACTGGTATCCCATCAGGTCCAGCAGCCTTTCCTCTTTTGAGTGATTTTAGTTGTTTCTCTATCCCTCTGTCATCTATTTCGATATCTAACATTTTGTCATCTGTGCGACAATCTAGAGAAGGAACTATAGTGCAGTCTTCCTCTGTGAAACAGCTCTGGAAAAAGACATTTAGTATTTTGGCCTTTAGTCTGTCATCCTCTGTTTCAGTACCATTTTGGTCACAGAGTGTCTGGACATTTTGTTTTGATCCACCTACCGCTTTGACGTAAGACCAAAATTTCTTAGGATTTTCTGCCAAGTCAGTACATAGAACTTTACTTTCGAATTCATTGAACGCCTCTTGCATAGCCCTCCTCACACTACATTTCGCTTCGCGTAATTTTTGTTTGTCTGCAAGGCTTTGGCTATGTTTATGTTTGCTGTGAAGTTCCCTTTGCTTCCGCAGCAGTTTTCTATCTCGGTTGTTGTACCATGGTGGCTCTTTTCCATCTCTTACGATCTTGCTTGGCACATACTCATCTAATGCATATTGTACGATGACTTTGAACTTTGTCCACTGATCCTCAACACTATCTGTACTTGAGACAAAACTTTTGTGTTGAGCTGTCAGGTACTCTGAAACTGCTTTTTGTCACTTTTGCTAAACAGAAAAATCTTCCTACCTTTTTTAACATTTCTATTTACGGCTGAAATCATCGATGCAGTAACCGCTTTATGATCACTGATTCCATGTTCTGCGTAAACTGTTTCAAATAGTTTGGGTCTGTTTGTCACCAGAAGGTCTAATATGTTATGGCCACGAGTCGGTTCTCTGTTTAACTGCTCAAGGTAGTTTTCAGATAAAGCACTTAAAAAAAAAATTTGACGGAATCTTTGCCCCTGCCACCCATTATGAACGTTTGAGTCTCCCAGTCTATATCCGGCAAATTAAAATCTTCACCCAGAACTATAACATGGTGGGGAAATCTACTCGAAATATTTTCCAAATTATCCTTCAGGTGCTCAGATACAACAGCTGCTGAGCCAGGGGGCCTATAGAGACATCCAATTACCATGTCTGAGCCTGCTTTAACCGTGACCTTCACACAAATTATTTCACATTTCGGATCTCCATCAATTTCCTTTGATACTATTGCACTTCTTATCGCTATAAACATGCCTCCCCCTTCACTGTCCAGCCTGTCTCTGTGGTTTACATTCCAATCTGAGTTCAGAATTTCGTTTCTGTTTACATCTGATTTCAGCCAACTTTCTGTCCCTAGTACTATGTGGGCCTTGTGACCGTGTATTAATGAGAGCAGTTCTGGGACCTTTCTATAGACACTCCTGCAATTATTGTTATTCCCTGTTGCATTTTGCCTACTCCTACCTTGCCGCATCTCAGGAGGCATCTTGCTGGGCCTAGGGAGGGAATTCTCTAACCTAAAAAACCCACATGTGCACTCCACACGTACTCCGCTACCCTTGTAGCCACTTCCTGTGTGTAGTGCATGCCTGACCTGTTCAGGGGGATCCTACATTTTTACACCCAATAGCGGAGGTCGAGAAATTTGCACCCCAGATCTCCCTGGTTACAACATCTTAGCATTTCTTTGCATGTCAGCCTTGACATCTGGATGCCACCTTCTGAGTAGCCATTAGCACCAGACTGGGCTTGACATCTGGATGCTACCCTCTGAGAGGCCATTAGCACCGGACTGCCCATCTGCCGTTGCACTTTAAAAACCACACCAGACATTAGCTTCCACTTGATTCTGTATCTACATGGCCGTTCAACTCAGGTGGGCCTCTTGTATGTTGACCAAACATTTCATAAATCACATTACGCACAAGTTCTCGACATTAGTTGCCTGCTGCCAATAACATACCCCATTCTACGAGGGTGGTCCCATAAGTACCCGACCTGACCAAGAGATGGCAGTCGTTGTTGAAAAATATCTCTGGATTAGAAAGTATACAATCTATGAAGCATATGTTTCAAGTTTGAATACACAACATTGTTTAATATTTGTTTGGCAGCCAACAGTAGTCAACGTTGTGAGTCAACTTGTGAAAATGAAGAAAATTGGTCATTGATATGTGATACAATTTTTTTAAATTTTTATTTTATTTTATTTTATTTTATTTATTTATTAATTGAAGAACTCAGTGCAACCAATATTAAAGCTGACCTAGATTCTACTTTGGAAGAGTCTGTTCTTTCATTGACAACAGTTAGATATTGGGTAGCTGAGTTTAAACGAGGCCATATGAGCTGCCAGGATGAGCATCGCAGTGGTCGACCAAATGAGGTGACAACTTCAGAAATGGTAAAAGAATTCACAAACTGGTACTGGATGATCATTGACTGAAAGTGCACAAGGTAGCAGACACAGCAGGCATTTCAAAAAGTGTGGTACATTGCATATTATCTGAAAATTTGGGTATGAGATTATTGTGTGCCACATTTGCTCACACTACAGCAAAAACACTGCTGCAAAGATGTTTAAATTGAGTGTTTAGTGAAGTTTCGCAGCAACAAAGCTGATTTTTTGTGCTGTTTCATAACCATGGGTGGAACATGGGTCCACCACTTCACTCACAAGACAAAAGAACAATCAAAAGCACGACCGCTACGGTCGCAGGTTCGAATCCTGCCTCGGGCATGGATGTGTGTGATGTCCTTAGGTTAGTTAGGTTTAAGTAGTTCTAAGTTCTAGGGGACTTATGACCACAGCAGTTGAGTCCCATAGTGCTCAGAGCCATTTGAACCATTTGAACAATCAAAATAATGGACACAAATTTGAGAACCGGCTCCAAAGAAGATGAAGACCGTTTCATTTTCAGGCCAGATCATGGTGTATTTTTTTTGTCATGTGCATGGGATAATTTTCATTGACTACCTTGAAAAAGGAAAAACTACCAACAGTGAGTATTATGCGAACTTATTGCAATGTTTGGGCAAAGAAATCAAGCAAAAATGGTCGCATTTAGCCAGGAAGAAAGTGTTCTTTCTTCAGGACAATGCACCAGCTCAGAAGCCCATGATTGCAATGGCCAAAATTAATGAATTAAAGTTTGAATTGCTACCTCATGCAGCCTGTTTGCCAGATTTAGTCCCCTCGGATTATTTTCTGTTGCCAAACTTGAAGAAATGGCTCAGTGGTCAAAGATTTTCAACAAATGAAGAGGTATCAAACTTATTGAACATCGCTGGGAAAAGTGTATAGAGCTGAAAGGAGATTATGTTGAAAAATAAATACTTTTTTTCCCAAATTTTTGTGTTTTCTTTTTTGGGTCAGGTACTTATGGGACCTTTGTTTAATACTTCATTCTTAAACCATCTTTCATTTATTCACAAAGGAGATGCTTCTTTCAGTACCCTGTATTCAGGATTGTCATAGCCAAACAGCCTTTCCCTAATTACCGAGGTATTTTTTAACATTGAACATGTAATATATGCCTTTTACTCACTGGAATTCAGGATGTGATTCTTCTACTGCATTTGAATGGGATGCTCTGGTCACCACACACTGCTGTTCAAAATTCTTGTAATATATCTTTACCTGGTTCCTAACAAGGAATGATTTTTCATCATTTTCCATTAAGCTTGTACATTTTGAATACACATTCTGTTGCTTCCAAAGCCAGTTCTTTAACCATCCGTTTACAGCTACATAATTTGCTTTTATTTTTTAAGTAATCTAGCGTACCTTCTTATCATTTTTCATTGCATTTGTATTGTTTGAAAACACTTTCTGGTAATTCAGAATCAAATTCTTTAACCCTTCATTCATAACTTTGTTACTTTTATTAATTCCCTTTACTTTAACTCTCAATTCACAATTTGCTAGTATTGTTTCAACATTGCTTCGAATACTATTTGCTTTCTGTGATTTTACTGATCTTTACTGGATTTGTATTGAAAAAAATTCACTCATCATTGTCTCGCAGAATTGATGTAGCACTTCTTTGCAAGGACCATTAATGTTTACTAACTTTTTTATTACTCTCTGTACCATTTGCCTTAATGATCATACTACTCTTTTCAAAACTCAAGCCGTCAGTGTGCTGTACCAACAGATCCTTTCCTTTAATAAAACTGATACATTGGTCTGCCACCACCTTGTCAATTCTTCTCACTACTTTTTCTTTATTCACACTACTTGCTAACTTATTCCCCGTAGCCTTACCAAGAATTGGCATTGTTAGTTTTTGGAATGACTTTCCCTATGTCGTCAAACTTTTGCTTAGTTTTCCCAAAAAGTTCTTCCATTTTATTGTTAGTTGCCTCATTAATTTTTTTCATGTTAACAAATTCATCCCTACATATTTGGTTGGTCCCTAGAACACTTGTTACACCTTCATCTACATGCATAATCCACAAGCCACCACATGGTGTATGGCAGTGGGTATCCTGCACCACTGTTATAACGTCAAGTTTAACACATATATTTCAGAACAACACAACACATATAAGTCACAGAGTAAGTTGACAAGCAAGACATGTGTACACGTTAGCATTCGAATGAGCACTGAGTCCCAGTCTAGCGGCCTCTGCTTGGCAGGCCGCTTAGGTGGCGCAGCTGCTGCATGGCTGGCAGACAGCGCGGCACGTAGAGGACGCGCGTAATTGCGCGGCGGCGCTTTGAATGATCAGCAAGTCACAACACTTTTCCCCCCCTTTGAAATTGTTTCACTGGTCTTGATGGAGGTGTCCTGGAGATGGCTAATGTCCATAGGCATTGTTTGACTCGCCGTAAAGTCTCGAGGAGGAGGCTTCCCATACGGACGGAAGTGTCCCCGATGATAACGTGTCGAGATGACAGGAGACGTAGGGGTCGAATCTGCTGGGGCCCCATGCACCAATCTGCCCGTTGTGGCAAGTCCAGTTGATATCACAGGAGGCATGGGCGATGTGTCGGCGTCCGTTGGAGGAGGAGGCGAGTAGATTTGCTCTAACAGAGGATGGTCATCTGGTTCCTGCATGGGCACGTCTCCTGGTGGCGTCCGTTCTTGTGCTGGCATCATGATGACGGTGAGAGGGCTGCGTTGTGAGTATTGAGAGATGCCAAGATCCCGAGCGTCAGGTAGAGCCAAAGGGGGTGTAGCAGCATTCGGAACAGGCGTTGCTGGCACACAAGGCCGAAGCTGGTCCGAATGACGCACTGCAACACCCGTGTCCGTCTAGATTTCATACAGGCGTCTGCCACGGTGTCTTAAGATGCAGCCCGGGCTCCATTTTGGCCACCTGCCATATCCCCGTACCCAGACGAGGTCATCGGCGGTGAACCGGCCAAGTGAAGGCACCCGCGGCCGGGAGGTGGAAGGACGCAGAAGATGAAGTAGCATGCGGGGCTGTCGGCCATGTAAGAGCTCAGCCGGGCTGTGGTCGCCCATGGGGGTGAAACGGTAAGACGCCAGAAACTGGAGAAGCGCATCATCAGCAGCAGAAGAAGTCAGAATTTTCCGAATCTGAGCCTTAAATGTGCGGACCAGTCGTTCAGCCTCACCGTTGGATTGTGGATGGAATGGCGGGGCTGTGACATGAATAACGCCGTGACGAGCACAAAAATCTGCAAATTTGGAAGAGGCAAATTGCGGACCATTATCAGTAACAAGAGTAGAGGGGAGGCCTTCCAAAGAAAAAATGCGGGCGAGAGCACTGGTGGTTGCCGCGGTGGTAGGCGACGTGCAACGGACAATGAAAGGAAAGTTAGAGTAGGCGTCAATTACGAGGAGCCAATAAGTACCTAAAAAGGGTCCCGCAAAATCAGCATGAATGCGCTCCCAGGGCTTCTCAGGCAAAGGCCACGGTGACAAAGATGACTTTGGGGCAGCGGCCTGTGATGCACAAGGGCCACAGGCAGCGACGATGTGTGCTATTTCAGAGTCGATGCCGGGCCTGTACGCATGACGGCACGCCAGAGATTTTGTGCGAGACACACCCCAGTGCCCTTGGTGAAGGAGGCGCAAGACCGAAGCATGCAAAGACGCAGGTACCACAACACGTGGCGAAGCATTGTCAGTGGAGAGGAGGATAACACCATCCCGAGCCGTGAGGTGGTAGCGCAAAGTCTAGTAGTTCCGCAACAGATCAGAAGTCTTAGTGGACGGGCGATCTGGCCAACCCTTCTGAATGCAGCGTAAAACCCGGGAGAAGGTAGGGTCAGAAACCGTAGCAGCCACCAGCCTGTCCCCAGTGATGGGGAACCCGTCCACAACCCGCTGCTCGGCAACATCCAGGTGGAAATGCAAAAGTTCGTCCCTATCGAATGCCTGATCAGGACCCATGGGAAGGCGAGACAGAGCATCAGCATTTGTATGTTGAGCCATTGGCCAGAAATGAATCCCATAATTGAAACGATACAAGTAAAGAGCCCAACGCTGGAGGCGGTGTGCAGCCTTCTCGGGAAGTGACGTTGATGGATGAAACAAGGAAACAAGTGGTTTGTGATCCGTAACAAGATGAAATTTTGAGCCATAGAGAAAAACACCAAACTTATGAAGAGCATAAATAATGGCCAAAGCTTCTTTCTCTATTTGAGAATACTTTTGTTGGGCATTCGTCAGCGTTTTGGAGGCATAAGCAATGGGTTGTTCCGAACCGTCAGAAAAACGGTGCGCAAGGACTGCTCCGACCCCGTATTGAGAGGCGGCTGTGGCAAGAACAAGATGTTGGCCAGGTCAATAAGTAGCCAGGCACTGGGCCTGTTTCAGCATAGTCTTCAATTTCTGGAAAGCCGCTTCGCATGACGCGGACCAGTTAAAAGGCACGTTTTTTATGCAACAGGCGATGCAACGGCTGAGCCACCGAAGCCGCAGATGGTAAAAACTTGTGATAGTATGCTATTTTCCCCAAGAAGACCTGCAGTTCCTTAACAGATGTAGGGCGAGGAAGGGCATCGATCGCAGCGACAGTTTGTTGAAGCGGACGAATACCATCCCGAGAGAGTTGAAACCCCAAGTACGTGATAGATGCCTGAAAAAATTGTGATTTCTGAAGATTACACTTAAGACCGGCAGTCTTAAGACATGAAAAAGTGTGCGGAGATTTTGAAGATGTTCTTCAGTGGTGGAGCCAGTGACAACAATGTCGTCCATGTAATTGATACACCCAGGGACAGGAGCAATAATTGTTCCAAGAATCGCTGAAAGAGAGCAGGGGCGCTAGCAACCCCGAATGGCAAGCGTTGGTATTGATAGAGGCCGAAAGGCATGTTAAGGACCAGAAACTGCCGGGAAGCAGTGTCGAGAGGAAGTTGATGATAAGCTTCTGACAGGTCAATTTTAGAAAAATACTGGCCTCCAGCAAGTTTAGTGAACAGTTCTTCAGGACGGGGCATAGGGTAAGTGTCGATGAGGCATTGAGCATTTACAGTGGCTTTGAAATCGCCACAGAGACGAATATCACCATTTGGCTTAACCACGACAACGACAGGAGAGGACCACTCACTGGAAGTGACAGGAAGCAAGACCCCTGAAGTAGTGAGACGATCCATCTCCCATTTTACCCAACCACGAAGGGTCACAGGAATGGGCCGAACCCGAAAAAACTTAGGCCGAGCAGTGGGTTTGAGTGTGATATGAGCTTCAAAGTCATTTGCACGGCCTAACCCAGGAGAAAAAAGGGACAAAAATGTCATAGACAAGGAATCCAGTTGAGCATAAGGAATAGCATCAGAGACAATATTGACAGAGTGATCTATGGAGAACCCAAAAACGCGAAAGGCATCGAAACCAAAAAGATTTTCTGCGTTGCTCTGGTCGACCACAAATATGGGAACAGTGCAAACGACGGATTTGTAAGATACCTCAGCATTAAACTGTGCCAAGAGAGAAATCTTCTGTTTACTGTACGTCCGTAATTGCCGAGTGACAGGTGACAGGAGTGGAGAACCCAACTGAAGATACGTCTGAGAATTAATTATAGTGGCAGCAGAATCGGTATCCACTTGCATGCGAACATCTCGACCAAGGATTTGGACAGCAAGGAATGACTTCCCTGAAAGGGAAGAAGTGCAATTGACAGACAACACAGAATCAGAATCAGCGTCATGTTCATGAACATCATGTATGCGGCCGGATTTGCAAACGGAAGACACATGACCTTTCTTTTTGCAATTGCGACACACAGCCCAACGTTGGGGACAATCCTCGTGTGAATGTTTCGTAAAACACCGCGGACATGAAGGAAGTTGCCGGGGTTTTGCTGCAGTTTAGTGGGTTGTTTACGGCTAGGCCGAGGCTGCACATGGGAGCGCACTGCGGCCATGTCGGCCGGTGGGGACGCGCCGCACGTGTCGTCAACAGCGCACAGAGGTTGTATTTCCCTGACATCACCCCACGCCTCTATTTGCACCCCAGCAGCGCGAGAAATTTCTAAAGACTGCGCAATGGAGAGAGCTTCATCTAGAGTTGGATTCGCCAACTGAAGGGCACGTTGCCGAACTTCTTTGTTGGGCGCCGACTGGATAATAGCATCCCATACCATGGAATCGGCATAGGATTCTTTGTGAACGTCAGTAACAAATTGACACTTTCCACTGAGGCCGTGAAGTTGAGCAGCCCAAGTGCGATAGGATTGATGTGGCTGTTTTTGACAACGATAAAAGGCAACACGAGAGGCTACCACATGCGTTTGCTTTTGAAAATAGACAGACAGAAGTGAGCACATTTCAGCAAAGGACAAACGCAGGATCCCATCCTCGTCGCCAATTGTTATAACGTCAAGTTTAACACATATATTTCAGAACGACACAACACATATAAGTCACAGAGTAAGTTGACAAGCAAGACATGTGTACACATTAGCATTCGAATGAGCACTGAGTCCCAGTCTAGCGGCCGCTGCTCGGCTGGCCGCTTAGGTGGCGCAGCTGCTGCATGGCTGGCAGACAGCACCGCACGTAGAGGACGCGCGTAATTGCGTGGCGACGCTTTGAATGATCGGCGAGTCACAACAACCACTACTAGTCATTTTCTATCCTGTTCCACTCACAGATAAAGTGAGGGAAAAACAACTGTCTATATGTCTCCATATGAACTCTAATCTTGCCTTTTTGGTCCCTATATGAAATGTTTGTTGGTGGCAGTAGAATTGTTCTGCAATCAGCTTCAAGTGCCAGTTCTCTAAATTTTCTCAGCAGAGTTCCTCAAAAAGAATGTTGCCATTTGAGTTCTTGAAGCATGTATGTAATACTAGCATGTTGGCCGGACTTACCAGTAACAAATCTAGCAGCCTGCTTCTGAAGTGCTTCGATGTCTTCCTGTAATCTGACCTGGTGCAGATCCAAAACACTCAAGCAGTACTCAAGAATGGGTCACAATAGTGTCTCCTTTACAGTCTCCTTTCCAAATGAACTATACTTTCCCACAATTCTCCCAACAAACCAAAGTTGACCACTTGCCTTCTCTACTACAATCCTTACATGCTCATTCCATTCCACATTGCTTTGCAATGTTATGCCCAGATATTTAATTGACATGAGTGTGGCAAGCAGCACACTACTAATTCTGTATCTGAGCATTACGGATTTGTTTTTCCTATTCATCTGCACTAACTTACATTTTGCTACATTTAGAGCTAGCTGCTATTCATCACACCAACTACAAATTTTGTCTAAGTCATCTTGTATCCTCCTACTGTCACTCAGCTTCAACACTTTTCCATACACTACAGCATCATCAGCAAACATCAACCAGTTGCTGTCCACCCTGTCTGCCAGATTATTTGCATATATAGAAAATAATAGTGGTCTTATCACACTTCTCTGGGGCACTCCTAATGATAGATTCTTCTAGTTACTATTAATTTTACTAGAACATTCTATCACTTTGTTGTTAGTTTCTTCTGATTTGTTTTTCATAGTTATTAATACATCCTGCACATTAAAGTCAGCATTTTTACATTTATTAGTTCCATTTCCTGTGGTTATATCCTCACTAATGATTATCTGAGTATTTGCCTCGGCTAAATTGTCTGCAGCACTCCCAGCCCGCTGAGCCATTTCCTGCCCCTCATTTACTGTTAAATCATTCATCTTACATCCCTGACCTCCCTTAGATTTCTCCAGTGGTTATAAGTTAGTACTAATGTCTTCTGCTGAATCTGTCACTTCTTGATCCATGTTTTGCTCTGCATTTTCTGCTAAGTCACTCTTTCTAACTTTTTGACTTGTCCTACTGCTCCTAAGCACCATACCCTTATTCATATATTTTTCAAAACAATTATTTACTCCTTCTTATAACTGATGTGAATTTTTACTCACTTTAAGTAAGTTTCATTGCTCTCTGGATGACATAGCTATTGGTAGATTGTGCTGACACTGTGCTGGTGCACTTTGGGCCTTCATATGTGCACCTCCAGTGCACCCCATCTCTGCTGTAGTATTTGACAGGTTCCTGCACGGTCCCTGTGTGCAATGATGCCTCTTCCAGGTATGTGCCTGGCCTCATCACATCTGCTACTGCTATCTTCTTCCTTCTTACTTGCTATGTCTTCTTGGTGATTGTTCATTATATTTTATTCATGAAATGTTTGTAATTCTGGGACATGATTTAACGTTTCCACAACATGAACTTATTATGTTTTGCAACACACTTTTTGCACTCCATGACATGCACAATTTTAATTCAACATTTCTGCCTGCAAGCCACAAATTTTCAATTCATAAATCACTTTCTGCTTCTCTTTCAAATTGCACATTCTACCCTTATCACAAGTTTTTCAACAAAATAGTTTTTTTCCAGTGAAGGTTATCCCTAGCATAGGGTTTCCACATGAAAAA